>NC_044037.1:20551683-21237099 GCF_901765095.1 Microcaecilia unicolor | reverse complement strand
AATGCAACGAAGGATGCTATATTGGAGAAACAGGCCAGATGCTTAAGACAAGATTCAATTCACATGAACAATACTGGTGCCAGTAGGGCTCCCACCCCTGTTGGTCAGCATTTTACAGGACCAGGACACTGTGCCAGTGACTTCACAGTGAGAATCCTGAAAGGTAACTTTAAAACCATACAAGAACATAAGACCTTTGAAGTCAGAATGATTGAATATTTTAACACCCAACAGAAAGGACTTAACAAGGATCTGGGGTTCCTAGCCCATTATAAACCATAAAGCTGTATTTCTCTGTTGATCACCCCACCCCTCACCTATCCACACCCATCCTGTTAGAATATCAATGATATGCTTTGATGTCCCCATGCATACCTCCGACCCACCCCCATCCTCCCACCCTGTCAGACTGTCATAGTAATGCTTGAATGTTTTCACTTATATACACTGTCAGCACATTTGCTTATTTCCGATCTGACGAAGGGCAGCTTCGAAAGCTAATAAAGAAATGTATTAAGTTATGTCCAATAAAAAAGGTATCACCTTATTTTCTTTTTCATGTTTTATTTTGATTTCTATTGATAACCTTCCTCTCCATGTAATCCCTCCATTCCCATTCTTAACCCTTGCCACCCACAGCTCTAGATTTCTCTTACTTAGCATCTGCCCTATTGTCTCCTCACGCCTCATCTTCTCACCCTCTAGTCAAGTTTGTTTTCAAGTTTTAATCGTCCTTGATATACCGCACCATTGGGACAGACTTCTGGATGGTTTGCTATATCCTTCACTGTAATACTGGACGCTGCTATTTTGCACTAAAAGTTCACTTATTTCACTACGCTTTGGGTCTGTCTCTTGTTTTTAAAATTTAGGTCAGAAATAAATATCTGTATTTTCATCTAGTTTAAAAGTTGAAAATTGGGATTCTGGGTGCAGTTCAGGGTGGGGGAATATTTATTTCTTTAGAATAGCCATACCATTGGATTTGAGTGCTGCATTCTTTTATTTTTGATGTTTTGTTGAATGTTCGTTGCAACCTTTTTGATTGTGTGATTTTTAAATTGAAATGTTGGTAATAAAAAAAAGTCAGTCTGCAAGAAAAATCATTATGAAAAAAAAAAGACATTTTGTTAGTATATGATTAAAATTACATGGTAAAAGTCAGATCATTGACACCTTAGAGCAGAGGTTCTCAACTCAGTACTTTGGAAACATGTAGCCAGTCACGTTTTTTTAGGATACCCATAATGAATATGCTTGAGATAGATTTGCAAACAAGAGGGGTACTGTTGCATATTTATTTGAAGACATCCTGAAAACTTGACTGGCTTGATGTATCCTGAGGACAGGGTTGAGAACCCCCGCTGCCTTAGAGGTTGGTCTCTTTATTGATAGTCACCACTTGTCTGATGATCCCTCTGCTTTTCTACTGAAATCTTTGATGTGGATGTAGAAAGGGTCTTACTTTGTTAAATTTATGGACTATTTTCTCTAGGATCTTGTCTTAAACGCTTTTTAAAATCCAGCTTTGCTGACTTCCCTCATCAAATCCTCCAGCAATTAATTTCACAGCAACATTGTGCGGAGAGTGAAAAAAATACTTTCTCCAGTTTGGGTTTTTAAGGTGCTACTTCTTTCTGTCATAGTACTGTGGTTTTTTTTTTTTTTGTTACATTTGTACCCCGCGCTTTCCCACTCATGGCAGGCTCAATGCGGCTTACATGGGGCAATGGAGGGTTAAGTGACTTGCCCAGAGACACAAGGAGCTGCCTGTGCCTGAAGTGGGAATCAAACTCAGTTCCTCAGGACCAAAGTCCACTACCCTAACCACCAGGCCACTCCTCCACTTTTGCTACTATTTGAGATTCTACATGGAATGTTGCTATTCCACTAGCAACATTCCATGTAGAAGTCGGCCCTTGCAGATCACCAATGTGGCCGTGCAGGCTTCTACATGGAATGTTGCTAGTGGAATAGCAACATTCCATGTAGAATCTCCAATAGTAGCAACATTCCATGTAGAATCTCCAATAGTATCCATTTTATTTTTGTTACATTTGTACCCTGCGCTTTCCCACTCATGGCAGGCTCAATGCGGCTTACATGGGGCAATGGAGGGTTAAGTGACTTGCCCAGAGTCACAAGTAGCTGCCTGTGCCTGAAGTGGGAATCAAACTCAGTTCCCCAGGACCAAAGTCCACCACCCTAACCACTAGGCCAAGGATTATGTAGACCTCAGTCACATCCCCTCATAGCCATTTCTTCTCTAACCTGCAGAACCCTAGCCTTTCATCATAGGGGCTCTATTCCATCACAGTTATCCATTTTGGTTTCTCCTCTCTGTACCTTTTTTTTTTGTTCTGATGTATCCTTTTTGGGATGAGGTGACCAGAACTGCACATAACATTCAAGATGAGACCGGTCTATGGATCAAGCAAGATGCATTATGATGTTCTCTGTTCCTTTCGGAATAAATCGTTTTGTTCTCTTTGTGTTTTGGCCACTGCTGCATACAGAGCTGAGGATTTCAAAGCATTGTTAACAATGCAAGATTTTTTTTTTCCTGAGGGGCGAGTCCAGACATGGAACTTAGCATCTTGTATCTACTGTTAGAATTATCTTCCTATGTGTATCGGTTTGCACTTGTCAACATCAACATTAAAATTAATCAGCCATTAACATGTCCAGTCCCCTTAGTCTTACAATATTCTCCTGCCATCCCCTCATGTTTTAACAACTTTGAATATTTTTGGGTCTTCTGCAAGTTTTCATCTCAATTATTGCTTCCCTTTCCAAATGATTGGTATACTATATATGCTAAAAAGCACTGTTTCCAGTACAGATCTTTTGGGTACTGCATTCTACCTTTCTCAACTGAGAAATCTGACAGCTCTGCCCCATTAAGCCATGTTTCTGCATATGGTCCCTAATTTTGTTTTTCTTAAGGAAAACTGGCTCTGCTCCTTAAAACTTATAAACATCTGGGGATTTTTTAAATCGATACGGAGAAATGAATGCAATGGGTTTTAAATTCTATAACACAAAATTTCATACTGAACATATGCAAACATCACCTATGAATATGTCTTTGTCAATGCGTTTGTTAATGAAAACCTATATGAAATTACGGAGGCTTCGGCTTTATACCCTTGCACTGAAATCATCCAGGATTGTTCGATTTACAGATATACATGGTGTACATTTTGCAGCTCTTCAAGGATGAGCTGAGTCACTGTTGCTTTGCACATTCTTTTTGACTGAAACGGGGGGGGGGGGGGGGGTATAAAATAAAAACAGAAGCAGAGAAAGCAAAGATCACTGATCCATTCTTCCATACAGTGTTACAACTGGCATCAAAGATGGCGGATGGTACCAGTGTGTCTACATTTGCGCATTTCACAGTGCCATCAGCTTCCAACTGCAGGATTCTCGCCTATTGATGGATTAATGGGAGATGTAGGATAACTCCTTGGACGTAAGTGGCCGGCTGTATAGAAAACCTAAAAGGTTAATTTACCTCTTACAGGCACTACACCACAGCCAGACGACCCACAGGGTTTGTTTTCGAAACACCACTACTGTCTGTCACAAACAGAGTGCGGGTTGTTTATTGTTGGTCTACACGGGGTACTTCAGTTGCAAATATAATCCCTGCTTGGTAGTTAGTACAGAGTTAATAGATGGCTTACTGCTGAAAAATGGAGAGCAAAAAACCTCACAAGCGTTTTCCTTTACAAGGTTTGCATTTCACATCACGTGTTAACCATTTTTGCTAAATACAGGCAGGTTTTCATTCACATACAGCTAAATACAGCATATTTTCACATTTTGATACAGTGCATAACAGAAAGCAAGGGAAAATGTACAATACAGTTTTATTCTGAAGAATCTAATAATCAAACCCAACATGCAATTTTCTTTTATGTGATCTATAACCACAAAGGTTACTTCTGCTCCTTAATCTTACCTATAATAAAATAGCTCCTAATAGCTTTCATTTTTCTATTGGAGTAAAATTAAGATCCGACTCTCTCTCTTTTTTTTTTTTTTTTTTTTTTTAACTTCCTGGTGCCTAATCACACTCATCAGAGGACTGAACCCCGCTTCGGGCTCTAATTCCTTGGTCTTCACTCCCAGTCCCCCGAGGTCAGAGTTTCAGGATATCCTTAGTAAATATGCACGAGAGTGATCTGCCTACAATGGAGGTAGTGGGCATGCAAATCTTTCTCATGCATATTCATTAGGCATGTTGACCCGTTGGCAGCCCTTGAGGACTGGAAGTGGATGCTTGCAGGTCAATGTTTATCCACTGTGGTCAGCACTTTTAAAAATGCTGCCTGCAGAGTTTAAAGAACTATACATTTTCAGCACCTCTATCTGGATAATGGTGTCGGTGCCAGTACGCGTTTGGATAGTAGGACATATTTTTTCCCTGACCCACGTTATCCGGATACTGGACTGAACATTCCCACTACCCCGGTTAAGTTCTGGCATTACCCTGACGCCTCCTTGGTGCGATCCATGTAAAGCTGAGGTGCTTTGTAAGGATTTTCAGATGCACTAACCAGAGCGTGCCTCCAAAGATCCCGGTCAGCAGCACTTATCCAGATAAATGCTTTTGAATATTGACCTGTAAGGGTCCAGTTGGTCAACCTGCAATCACTGTCATTTAAAAAAATAAATCCCACCTTACCAAACCATACAATGAATTAGAAAAAGCTGTCTAGCGATCTGTTTCTACAATTATACTTTTTATGGAAGTATTAACATTTTGCGTTCTCATGATGTCTCAATTGTAAGCTCGCATATTATTACCTAATTTAATTTCTCTTATGATTTCTGTTGCCTTTACCTATTTTTTTTCCTCCACAGTAGACAAATCCAGAAACTGTTGTGGTCGAAGCAGTCGTATCAAAAATGGGTTTAACATAATTCAAGTGGATCTTTTATAATCAGATTTCCTTTCTCAAATGTTTTTTTTTCTTATTCTATCACAATTTTGGGCTCCTTTTACAAAGCTAATGCAAACTGCCGGATTCTATATAGCGCGCCTACAGGTCCGCACTGAAATCCAGGTGTATTCTATAACAACGTGTGTAACTTAATTGGCTTTGCAAGCCAATCGGTGTATTTAACAGCACTTAAGCAATAATGAGCACTAATTGGCTATAATTAGTTTACACGCAAAGCTCGCTAAACGGACTCTGTAATGAACTGTGCCTAAATTCAAAAGTCAGCAGTTCAAAAGGGGGTGTGGCTATGGGTGGGGAAATGGGCGTTCCAAAATTTACGTGTGGTGTTATAGAATATGGCCCAGGTGCTTGTAAATCTATACGCCGGGATTTATGATGCGTTTTCATTGGTGCAAATGGACACGCGTACTTTTTAAGTGCTGGGATAGCAACTAAGATACCGCACCTAAATCTAGGCGTTGCTTATAGAATACATGTAGTCGGAAATGTTTACTGCGTGGTTTTTTTTTAAGGCGCCATAGATAGAATCTGGCCCTAAATGGGAAGAAGTTCATTATATTCCCGTGGCCTTCTTTGCGTTCTGCGTGCCACTAATGGTAGTAAACCTTTGTAAAAGGAGCCCCTTGTTTCGAAACCGCTTTGACAATACTTGATCGATGGTATCTCAAACAAACATACATGTAAACTTCCTTGTCCTAACCCCCTCTCATTAAGAATCTGAGTTTACTATACAGACCCTCGGCGGAAGCCCTTGTTAGCACAAGAAAAAAAAACCCCGCTAGGGCAGTAGTTCTTAAACCTGTCCTGGAGAACATCATCTATATACAGTATATGTGCAATGAGTATGCATAAATTTGATGTGATAGACTTGCATACCCTGTCTTTATCTCATGCATATTCACTGCAGCCATCCTAAAAACCTGACTGGTTGTGGCTCCTCCAGGAAAGGTTGAGAATGAGTTGGGACAAAAAAAAAAAAAAGATGGGGAACTAAAGACTAACAGAACAGGGAAAGCAACATTTTAGTTATAGAAGAAAGATTCTATGTAGAACATATGCTATAATTCTTACAAGGCCTCTCTTAATCCCAGAATAGCAAGAAAAATATTTACTAATGTTTAGCGTGTGCTCATTCATGTGTTATCTGCCGTAAGAATACACGAGCCCTCTGGCTGATAGCATGTGCTAACACAGGAGCTCTTTTAGTAAAAGGCGTCAGAATCCGGACCAAGCATGTCTTAACGCGGGCCTTTCACGTGTGCCAAGCCCAGAGCTAAGAGTCCTTTTACTAAGCCGCGCTAAAAAGTGGCCAGCGCTAGGTTTAGCACGTGGGTTTCCTGCATGCTCAGGCCACTTTTTAGCGCAGCGCTAAAATGAAAGAATTTGTATTTCTGCCATTAATGGCCATGCTCTAAGTTCTAAATTAGCTCACGGCCATTGCCGCCTGAGCCCTCACAGCCTCCTATTTAGAAGATGGTAAGGGGCTCACGTGATACTCGTAGTAGTGTTTTTTACCTGCACGCAATTTAAAAGGCATTAAAAAAAATTATTTCAGGTCGTGTGCTAATGTTCGCATTAGGGCACGTTACTTGTACAAAGTTAATGCGGGTGCACCTACTACTTAACATTTCTAGAGCGCTACTAGGGTTACGCAGCGCTGTACAGTTTAACAAAGAAGGACAGTCCCTGCTCGAAGGAGCTTACAATCTAAAGGACGAAATGTCAAGTTGGGGCAGTCAAGATTTCCTGAATAGAGGTGTAGTGGTTAGGTGCCGATTTAGGGGGACGCTAAGCCATCATTAGCCAGTTAGCGTGCGCAACGCGCCAGCTAGTTAATGCTTCTATCCGCATGACACACCCCCTCCAAAAAATATTTTTAGAAAATAGCTAATGTGTGAGTTAGTGTGAACTTAACAGGCAAAATACTGCAAAATATTTAAGACCCATTTCGCAGTAACCTGATTTTCACGAGCTAAGTGTACATTAGGGCTTGATACCCTTAAGTAAAAGTGCTCCACAGTTATTAAATGACCCCTGTGATGGAGTTAAAAAGCACAGGCAGAGCTGACAGTTACTTAGAATGAAATGAATGTGTACGTATGGCTTTCGTGTTCGCTGCTCATGAATACGAGTGTTGATGTGCATTGCAATGTTTTCTAATTGAGCTGCGTTTCAAACTATGCATTGAAATATGTACGAGATATATCTGTTGACTTTTGAGATGCAGTGTCTGCACAAGTCTCTCATGCACAGTCATCGTGATTATCCAGACAACCTGACCGGCTTAAGTGTGTCTCCTGGACTGGGTTGCGCCACTTTTCACCTTAGGGAACGGTGAGGATTGCTGTTTCCAAGCACTGGGAATGTTAAAATTACAGGGATCCACAAAATCAATGTTTACGTTTAGCAAACCTCTTAGTATTGTTTAAGGGGGGTGGGGATCTAGAACACAACACAGGCTGTCACTGATCATTCTCGGTGAAATATTCCACCAGGTGTAAAGGATGGATGCCAGAGGTGTGGTGCTTAATTGCAGCTCATTCCCCGCTTTCCCTTCCTCAGACTATTGTATGGGATTTGCCTCCCAAACTCATCCGGCAATACTCGCCATTTCGTTCTCAGCTACTCAAAGGATGTCTGGGTGACATAACATTCCTGGTCTTACTGCTCCTCACTCGTAGGCCTGAATCTAGAACACTAAGAAGCAGTGAGAAAACAACAGCTGTGCTGTGAAGACAGTCTGTCTTCTGAGTTTTGATGACCGGTCTCTACCAGCTAAAGCCATTATTAGCGGTTGTGCTTAGCGCACTGTCACTCGGGATCTTCCGGTTGCTTCTAGACCTAAACCAGCTACAGGGTTTTCACACAGTATTAACTAGTCATTGAATAGATCTGATTACGTAAAGGTGATGCTTTATGATGTTCTCTGTTCCTTTCGGAATAAATCGTTTTGTACTCTATCAGGCTTATTTTCAAAGCACTTTGGGAGGCTAAGTTCCATAGGTTTCTATGGAACTTTGGGAGGCTAAGTGCTTTGAAAATATGCCTCTTTGTGTTTTGGCCACTGCTGCATACCGAGCTGAGGATTTCAAAGCATTGTTAACAATACAAAGATTTTTTTTTTTCCTGAGGGGCGAGTCCAGACATGGAACTTAGTATTTTCTACAATGGAAGAAGAATTGTGATTGTCTGGCCTAGAACTGAGTGAGCGGAACTGTCCAGCCTAGCACTTACAGAGTGGCTATTGCATCCCCCATCCTAATCCAAGATACCTTCATTATTCCAGTGTGTACTAAACGCCACCTGATCGATCATAGTCTACCAGCTATAGCTGTCTGTACAACCATTCTTTCAGGGGAACATTTGGTCATGAAAGACCACTAAACAGATTTCACCTATAAAACCCAATTTGAAGAAGCCTAGATTTGTAGAACTAAAACAAAATAGTGGATTAAGCCATATTAGGAACTTTGTCAGTCTAAGTATTTTCAAAATGAGCCCCAACAACACACTAGCTACTCCCTCACTGGTACCTAACTTTGTTTGTGTACCAACATTTTGAAACAATGGTATTGTGGTCTTTTTGTTAACCCGAGTGACACGTGATGCATCAAGTCTGAAGACCTGTGATCTTAGGGTCTTAAAACAAAAAAATCCAATTTTGCATAGGGCTTTTAAGTAGAAAAGGGACTTTAAGTTGGGACATTTACAATTAGTAGAAAAGGGACTTTAAGTTGGGACATTTACAATTAGCAAGATATTTTACAAGGGCTCGTTGAATGAGAAGCCTTTTGTAAAATACCTATAAGGCCATGGGAAATACATGTGTATTTGGTGCACACACAGAAGGAGCAGCTATATTACAAAGAAACATGTTCAAAGAAAAAGTGGCCTGTACCTGGATTCTGCATGTGTGAATGCTATCACAGGTGTAGCTGGCATTTTGGTAATTCACACATATATGGTCCAGCGTGTACACATTTAAGTAGTAGATTTTACAAAACTCGACATATAAGGAGCTGATTAGGCAGCCCAGTTCCAAAATCCCCAAAGTTTTGGCTTTTTGAGGTGATTTTTAAGGCCAGAGAAAGAAGTATAATTGACTCCTCACTGACTCCTTGAAAACCAAGGCCCAAAACGAGCAGTTAATGCATATTTATGTGTGATTCGAAACAGGGGCATAGCCAGACCTCAAGGTGGGAGGGGGCCAGAGCCTAAGGTGTGTGGGGAGGAAATTTTGTTCACCACCGCACACCTCCTGCCCCCTCACTGCCCTGCCGCTCCCCACCCACTGCTGCCGATGTACATCAATTTCACTAAAAGGAGCGTGCCGGACGTGAGGGGAAGAAAGAGCAGGGCAGGCAATGGGGCGGTGCTGCCGCAGACCAGCGCTGGACAAAGTCTTCAGTTGGCGGGGGTTGGGGACCCCTGCCAGCCAACCAGGTGCCCAGAGCAAATTTAGGGGGGCCCAGGCCCCCACCTAGCTAAGCCACTGATTCGAAGGAGGTATGAACAGGGAAATTCTTACAATATAAATGTATTCTCTATGCCCACATGATGCACAGGACCTTCCCCCTTGACATATGTACATGCTGCGGATACACATGTGAGAAGTGGCTTTTAGAACTCACTACTAATACGTGTATGCCCAGTTACATGTATAAATGAGCTTATTAAACATGTAAAGGCCACCTAATCCTCTAAAATGACTTCCAAAGTGTTGTAATCTATGCTCACCCTTAGGCCTTCTTTACTAACTCCAACAACCAGAACTAGTGCCCAAGCCACTTGTCTACTTAAACCACTGTGGCCGATATAAGAATGTCACATGTTTAGAATGGAGAAAGTGGTAGTTATGGGGACGCTTTTAAATCTATGGAGATCGGGAGGGGGTGGGGAAGGGTTTCTGGTTTCAAGCTAAGATGTCACTTTGCAAATTAGGGTAAATGATAAGGCGCGACTACCTGCCAGGACTGGCTACACAGTCTGTACCTAAACCGGCTACGTGTTCTCTTAGGGCAGTAAGGCATGCGTGTCCACTGATTCTTTCCACTCTTGTGCAATTATGATTATGTTGACATCCCGCTGTTTCTGGTTGCAGGCCACAGCGGCGAACAATAATAAAAATAATAAAATCAAACTAAAATTGAAAGGAACGCCAATATCTGAGAGCAAAGGTAAAGACCAAGCATATAAAAGTCAATCAATCGTAGAAAATAGAGAGAATTCAGGGAGATCGAATGAGCTGTTGGTACTGAACAGATTACCTGACCCCCAAAGTCACTCAGACTGTCAAAAAAATAGGTTTTTAAAAGGGCTTTAAACTTAACAAAGGATTTGGTATAAGAAGGACGAGAGTTCCAGAGAGAAGGAGCAAGAAAAATGAAGGCAGAGGAGCGAATATTATGAGCAGTTCTAAGAGAGGGGAGTACCGACTGGTAGGAACCTAGGGAGCGTAAAGCGCAGGAAGCGGTATATGGAATTATAACGGAGGAAAGATTCGCTGGAGTGCCAAGGTAGTGGACTTTGGGCGTCTTTTACTTAAGGCACGCTCACGTTTTTAGCGCGTACTAAAATTGTGGGCACGCTAAACATTACAGACGCCCGTAGGAATGCACTGGTGTCTGTAACGTTTAGCGCGCGCCAAAAACGGGAGCACGCCTTAGTGAAAGACCCCCCTTGTGAATTAAGTAAAGAACTTTAAACACACGTCGATACTGGATAGGAAGCCAGACAGAGAAAAAGAGGGGTAACGTGATCATATTTTCTAGCCTTACATAGAAAGCGCGGTTCATCTTTGGTCTGTGGACCATGTCCCAACCACTTGTGTGTGTATGTGAGAACAGATACATATGTGTGTGTGTAAAATTATAAGTGGACCAGCCACCACAGACTTGCTTCCCACAGTCTCAGCCAGGAATAATAAATGGAAAAAATGTTTTTCTTATTTTGAATAGGTGCATTTTCACATTTCACTTAATATTAATGACAAAATAGCATGTGTTTCCTGGAAATACCAGATTACACCCTTCTGTCTGCATTTTCGATCACCTTTGGAGGCAGCAACCAGTAGCTGTCTGCATGCCAAGTCTATCCTTAGGATGAATGAGTACCTCACCACCTCATAAACGTATGCCAGCACTGCTGAGTCTTTGAAATTTCAGAAACATCTCGAAATTCAGCAAAACAGAGATTTTCTGGTCTTACATTTATGCCATAGCATACTCCTTAGCTTGTGGCTTCAAAGCACTGCAGATCACTATAGATTTAACACCACATAAAGTACATAATTAAATCCCTGGAATGTACCAATTCATTAATTTCACTTTCATATGATGTCCGTCTTAGACAGTGTAAACATGCAGACTTTCTTCGTTTCCACATGTGTCTGTATTCTCAAATTCCAAAACAAAAATTGCCTTTCTGTATTTGAAAATGACTTTCCTGGTTCTCTTTTTTTATGTGTTACCTCGCAACACACTGAGATCAACTAGCAACGTCGGGTTAAAGTTCATAAGAGCTTCTCCATCTACAAGTAAATTAGCATAAGCACCGCCTATCTGATTTGACAACCTCTTCTGACGAGTGCACTACATTTGGTACAAATCCACTCTTTACCCCCTCCCAGCCTTCCTGGATAGTAATATCTCCCCGCCTAACAAGCTCATATATGTCTCGAGTCAGGTCGGTGAAAGCCTTCTCCACGTTAATGGCATCCCGAGCCGACGTCTCAATATACTTCAGACCGTAGGCTGCGGCCAGTTTCTCAGCCTCATGTCTGGTCACTTGCCGTTGTGTGTCAAGGTCACATTTGTGGCCTACCAATACGAAGACAATCTGGAAGGGCTGAACGTGGACTTTTGCCTCTTCTAGCCACTCATGGACGTTCTGGAAGGATCTGCGATTTGTAATATCAAACAGGAGGAGGCCGCCCACTGAGTTTCTGTAGTAGGCCCGGGTTATAGACCTGCAAGATAAAGAGAAAAATGCAAACAAGATGCAAGACTGCTGTAATGTATGAATTCAATGGTCACTCTTTGAACACCAGTAAATCAATCTCTGTAATATATGCACACACACATATACATTTAATTTGAATTATCTGTGTGTTGGTCACTCTTGACCCAGTCCTTGGAACACGCCCTGCCAGTCTGGTTTTCAGGATACCCACAATGAATATGTATGCGATAGATTTGCATACAGTGGAAGTAGTGAATGTAAATTTCTCTCATGCATATTCAATGTGGATATCCTCAAAACCTGGCTAGGCTGGGTGTGTCCTGAGCACTGGGTTGAGAACCCTCTCTCTATATATAACACTTATTTGTGCTTCATTTGGGGGCATTTGATGCTTGATTTGCTTCCTTAGACCAAATTTGTCCTTTAAGCATTTGTAATTAGACACTTTAATAATTCCCCCCCCCCCCCCCCCCCCCCGAGAATTAGGCCCTACGGAATAAATGTACTCACACACAGAAATGGGCCATGTACCCCCCGCTTTTCCCACTCATGGCAGGCTTAATGCGGCTTACAAGGGGCAATGGAGGGTTAAGTGACTTGCCCAGAGTCACAAGGAGCTGCCTGTGCCTGAAGTAGGAATGGAACTCAGTTCCTCAGGACCAAAGTCCACCACCCTAACCACTAGGCCACTCCTCCACTGTTGCTACTATTTAAGATTCTACATGGAATGTTGCTATTCCACTAGCAACATTCCATGTAGAAGTCGGCCCTTGCAGATCACCAATGTGGCCGCGCAGGCTTCTGTGAGTCTGAAGTCCTGCATGTACGTGCAGGACGTCAGACTCACAGAAACAGAAGCCTGCACAGCCTTCTACATGGAATGTTGCTAGTGGAATAGCAACATTCCATGTAGAATCTCCAATAGTATCTATTTTATTTTTGTTACATTTGTACCCCGCACTTTCCCACTCGTGGTAGGCTCAATGCGGCTTACATGGGGCAATGGAGGGTTAAGTGACTTGCCCAGAGTCACAAGTTGCTGCCTGTGCCTGAAGTGGGAATCAAACTCAGTTCCTCAGGACCAAAGTCCACCACCCTAACCACTAGGCCACTCCTCCACTGTTGCTACTATTTGAGATTCCACTAGCAACATGCCATGTAGAAGTCGGCCCTTGCAGATCACCAATGTGCGCAGGCTTCTGCTTCTCTCCAATAGTATCTATTTTATTTTTGTTACATTTGTACCCTGCGCTTTCCCACTCATAGCAGGTTCAATGCGGCTTACATATTGTATACAGGTACTTATTTGTACCTGGGGCAATGGAGGGTTAAGTGACTTGCCCAGAGTCACAAGGAGCCTCAGTTCCCCAGGACCAAAGTCCACCACCCTAACCACTAGGCCACTCCTCTATGTTTAGGCATGTTTAGCTGGTAGCTGCTGTGGTATCATGTATCCAAGCTGGGCTTAGGGCCCTGTTTACTAAGCCGCGTTATAGGCGCGCTGTTAAAAGAATTTTAATGAACATACTCACGAATACCGTCAGACCAAGTCAGGTTTAAGCATTTTTATTTACTTGAAAGGAGGCAGATCCAACTGCAGTCAGAAGGTTGTCTGATCTAAGTTTCTCCTCTCCCCTGCTCTTTTCTACGTGCAGGGACACAAAGGAATCTTAGTGCCCCCGTGTGTCTGTCAACACACTCACATTTAACACGTTACATTTCTAGGCTACTGGGAGTTAGCTTGTCTGGCTCCCTCCCAAGCATCTCTAGGTACATTCCATTTTACTACTTGTAATGTACAAGGCCAGAGAATCTACATTTCAGAGGGTCTACATTTATTGTAGAAATTGTAAGAATGATTAACCCTATGTTACCAAAACATTTTTCTACACGAGCTAACATTTTTAATGCGCGTTAACCATGTATGCGTGTTAACTGTGTACGTGTCTACAATATATAAAGACTAACCTGTTCAAAGAGACTTACAAAAAGAATCCTCCATAATGTCTTGACTCCAAAACTACATCAGAACTAGCCAATATTGAACTCTCTTAATTTGGTTACTTTAATCACATTATCATTATTGAACATTATATCTTGTCCTGCTCTCATTTACATGTTTTGAATTATTTATTTACTTCTAATTTACTCGATACTCTTATGTATCTTAATTGCAACAATATTCTGTATTCCGCTAATGGTGATTGTCATTGCGACATATTGTAAGCCACATTGAGCCTGCAAATAGGTGGGAAAATGTAGCAAATAAATAAATAAACAATATCCCTATAGGCGCCTATATGGTTAGGGCGTGTCCTAATTGTAGGCGTGTTAAAAATGCTAACGTGCCTTAGTAAATAGGGCCCTTCGTGTTATATACATTTGTTCATGCGATAGTGCCTGTTAGGGAGGTTCTGCCAGTCTGCATAGCTTTGTTTGTGCAAGGAAACCTATGTGTATGGACAGGGCTTAATTTGGGGGGGGGGGGGGGGGAACGGCCTAGAACGCAGTTCCACCACTTCTTTTTAGGCTCCAGAGTAGCGGAGGTGTTCTGCTCCAGCCCTTCCAAGAAGCCTTCAGGGAAGAGGACAGCAGTCACTCTACTTGCTCTTCTTCTACCACTCCTGCCCCCTCACTTTGTTCCACTCCCTTTTGGTCTACAAATTAAGCCCTGTGCATGGATAAAGGTAGAAGCATCCGGAAGCAGTAAGCAGAGGACTGGCCCTGCCATCTGAAGACGAACAGGGGAAGTGAGGTGTGGACCCCAATCCCTGCATCACAAATAATGTGGGGAAAAAACTCCCACCATGGCAATAATCTTCAGTGTGCGGGCAGGAACTCACTCGCTACGGAAGTAGTGGACGAGCTGACCCTGTGGCTAAATAAGTTCACAGGAAGATGGAGGAGAGAAAATAGGAGACGGAGGGAAGGAGAAGACGGGGGCAGGGAGATTGCAAGGGGGAATCAAAGAGGGAAATGAATGCCTACACACCCAGAGCCACAAACACCTTGACCCCCCAAATGACATATCTCCACAGAACACCAATCTACACACCATACCACTCTCTCTTTCACACACACCTCCTCCATACAACCCCATCCAGCCACACGGCGGCACACTTTACCATATCTCTCCCCATCAAGCCCCACAGACATGCCTGACTCTACAAATGGAGGAAGGAGAAACACGGAATTGTGTCACTGTGTGTGTACTCTTTGGCTGTTTATACTAGGGATATGCATTCATTTTTGGATGACTGGGAAAATGTAATGAATGGAGGCATTTTCAATTCATTTTCCCTTTGCTGAACCAAATGAACAGGCTTTGAATTTTGGGAAAGGCACAGCAGCAATCACAGAAACATGGAGCCACTCTGGGGAGGGAGAATGGGAGGGGGGGACAAGCAAGAAGCATACTGAAACTCTATGACAAGCAGCTAAACAAGCCTATCCATGGAAAGGGTTTCTGTGCTTGCTTCTGAACAAATATCCTTTACTCAAGTGAAGAAGGTGCCAAATAATAAAACAAAAATAATCCAAAGAGCACATAGCTCTGTGACTGAGAGAGAGATCTGTGTCGGAAGCAGACAAAAGTGTGTTCTACAACTTTTACAGGGTTTCTGGCTGGTGGCTGCAGAGCAACAATCTGTGTCTGCCAAGTAGTCTCAGTAGTAGTTAAGTGACATACAGGCCAAAGAGGGCTCAGTGACTAAAGTAGATCTGAGTCAGAAGCATACAACGTGTGTTTTACAACCTCTCTAGGGTTTCTATAAGAATATAAGAGTAGCCATACTGGGTTAAACCAATGGTCCATCTAGCCCAGTATCCTGTTTTCCAACAGTGGTCAATCCAGATCACAAGTACCAGGCAGAAACCAGATTGCCTGTAGGGGCAACAGTCTCTGTACCTATCCAGAAGGCTCAACAGTAGTTAAGGGCCTCTTTAACTAAACCGCACTAGCAATTCCCGCGTTTCAAATAAGAGGAAGCCCATTCCATTCCTATGGGCTTCCTCTCATTGCCGTGCCAGGAATCGCTAGCACCATTTAGTAATAGAGGCCCTAAGAGACATGTAGGACAGAGTGACTTGGTGACTTAAGACAGCCACCAATATAACCGCCTTACAAGCAGAGAGAAGTGTGGTAGCCGTGTTAGTCCACTCAAGGTTATCAATAGAAATCAAACAAAATAAAACACGGAAAAGAGAATAAGATGATACCTTTTTTATTGGACATAACTTAATACATTTCTTGATTAGCTTTCGAAGGTTGTCCTTCTTTGTCAGATCGGAAATAAGCAAATGTGGTAACAGATAGTATATATAAGTGAAACATCCAAGCATTACTTTGACAGGGTGGGAGGGTGGGGGGTGGGTCGGAGGTATGCATGGGGACATCAAAGCATTTCATTGATATTCTAATAGGATGGGTGATCTGGGTTTTCTAGCCCATTATAAACCATAAAATTGTATTTCTCTGTTTATCACCCTCCTCTCACCTACCCACCCCCACCCTGTCAGACTGTCAAAGTAATGCTTGGATGTCTCACTTATATATACTATCAACTAACACATTTGCTTATTTCCGATCTGACAAAGAAGGGCAACCTTCGAAAGCTAATCAAGAAATGTATGAAGTTATGTCCAATAAAAAAGGTATCATCTTATTTTCTTTTCCATGTTTTATTTTGTTTGATTTCTATAGATTCCACATGGAATGTTGCTATTCCACTAGCAACATTCCATGTAGAAGTCGGCCCTTGTAGATCAGCAATGTGGCCGCGCAGGCTTCTGTTTCTGTGAGTCTGGTCAGACTCACAGAAACAGAAGCCTGCGCAGCCTTCTACATGGAATGTTGCTACTGGAATAGCAACATTCCATGTAGAATCTCCAATAGTAGCAACATTCCATGTAGAATCTCCAATAGTATCTATTTTACTGTCATAGTAATGCTTGAATGTTTTCACTTATATACACTGTCAGCTAGCACATTTGCTTATTTCCGATCTGACGAAGAAGGGCAACCTTCAAAAGCTAATCAAGAAATGTATTAAGTTATGTCCAATAAAAAAAGGTATCATCTTATTTTCTTTTCCATGTTTTATTTTGTTTGATTTCTATTGATAACCTTAAAGCAGAGAGAAGTAATCTGAAAACATCTCTCACCCTCAGGCTCCAACAACAAGGAACGTCTACCACTACCGCTAAAACCTATTATTTTCAAAGTGCTACTAGGTTACACAGTGCTAAAAAGACATATAGAATTTATAATTTAGCGTGACTGAATCATGTTTGGGAAGGGTAGGCATGGAAATGGGCATGCAAGCAAAGGAGGGTAGGTAGGTAAGACATCTAGAGCCGGTTCCAGCGCAAAGTGTAAAGGAAGAGCAAGAAAGTTGGTTTTGTTTTGTTTTTTTAAACATAATTAGGCTGTAAAATCTGTTGCTGAAGTTATGTGGATAACAGTGGCGTAGCCACAGGTGGGCCTGGATGGGCCAGGGCCCACCCACTTAGGGCTCAAGCCCACCCAACAGTAACACACTTTTAGCAGTAGCTGGTGGGGATTCCCCTGATGGTATCAAAAACGCTACTCTCCACGATACTGACACCTGCGCATTCTCAGTTTTCAGCACATGCCTGCTGCAGAGTGCTAAGGTGGAAAGAAGCATTTTTCCGCCAGCTGAGATATTTTTTTGGTGGTGGTGGTGAGGTGAGAACACTTGGTGCCCACGCACTTCTTGTCTAGGCCCACCCAAAATCTGTTGTCTGGCTACGCCCCTGGTGGATAAGTTGAATAACATAGCAGGTTTCAAAGAAAACTGGACAATTTCCTGTAGAAAAAAACCCATAACAATAATTATCCAGGTGACCACTGTCAGAGATAGAATACTGGACCTTGTTCTGACCCAGAATGGCTTTTCTTATGTTTCTTATGCTCTTATGGGGGGGTTCTATGAGTATCACCCCTGTAGTCTATCAAACAAGCTAACGAGAGATTTCTTTAAGAGGAGAATACCCAATAGCTGCAGCTTCCAATGCAACAGTCTGCAATGGGTGGACAAGATATTTTTTTTTAGATATGTTAATGATAGGAGGAAGTGCAAAAGTGGCATTGTGAAACTCAAAGGTGAAGTGGAGGAACACATAGAAGCTGACAAGGATAAGGCGAATTGCTTAAGAAATATTTTTGAACCACATAAGACAAACGCAAGTCTGAATGGAAGTTTGGTAGAACTTGAATCATTTTCAGAGGACTGTGTTCATGAGGAGCTAGCTAAGCTAAAGGTGGACAAAGTGATGGGGCCAGATGGCATACATCCGAGAGAACTGATGGAACTCGGGGAAGTTCTGGCGGCTCCGCTGGCTGACCTTTTCGGTGCTTCTCTAGAGTTGGGAAGGGCGGATGTGGTCCTTCTCCACATAAGCGGAAGTTGTGAACTACAGGCCGGTCAGTCTGACCTCTATGCTAAGTAAATTATAACGGAAACACTTGTAAAACAGAGAATAGTGAGATTTCTGCAATCTAACGGACTGCAGGACCATGGTTTCACTAAAGTCAGTTCTTGTCAGAGAAATCTGATTAATTTCTTTGACTAAGTGACCAGAGGGTTGGATTGAGGGAGTGTGCTAGATGTGGTGTACTTGGATTTTAGCAAAGCCTTTGAAATGGTACCAGACAGATTACTTATAAATAAACTGAGTACCATTGGTATGGGCCCTAAAGTGAGTGACTGAGGGTTTTTTTTTATCCATTTATTTATTTGTCGCATTTGTATCCCACATTTTCCCACCTATTTCCAGGCTCAATGTGGCTTACAATTTTTCGTCATGGCTTTTGCCATTCCAGAGTAAAAGATACATTTGGTATTACATATAAAACATGGGTGACATAATAAAATTAAACGATCTTTAAAAAGAGAGAGCGTTCAGAATATCATTTAAGTGGTGATGCGTTACAGTTCTTATTATGGATCATTGTGGTATGCCTTGTTAAAGAGGTGAGTCTTCAATGATTTACGAAAGTTAATTAGGTTGTGAACTATTTTCAGGTCCAATGGTAGAGCATTCCACAGCTGCGAACTCAAGTATGAGAAGCTGGACGCATGGATTAATCTGTATTTTAGTCCTTCACAGGAGGGGAAGTGAAGATTCAGGAATGTGCGTGATGATCTTTTAGCATTCCTGGGTGGCAAGTCAATAAGGTCTAGCATGTAGGCCGGGGCATCTCCGTGAATGATTTTATGAACCAGAGTGCATACTTTGAATATAATGCGCTCTTTAAGAGGAAGCCAGTGTAATTTTTCTCTTAGGGGTTTAGCACTTTCGTATTTTGTTTTTCCAAATATACGTCTGGCTGCAGTGTTTTGGGCATGCTAATCTTTAAAGCACGTTAAACACTAGAGATGCCCATAGGAATATGATACTGATACGTCAGTAGTTAAAAAGCTTTAGTGTAGACGCCGTCGCCATCTTGACAGGAATAGTTCCCTTGATAAAATTGGTTGAGCTGGCGCTAGAACGGCGTAAGGGTAATTACGAAATTGGGTTTAAAATCTATTACTATGTGAGGGTGTCACTCGTACATAATATTATTATGACGGTGTTTGTAAAATGTTTTTTTAGGGGAGGTCCTTGACACAGCCGGGTGGCAAAACATGCATGTCAGACAGCTTTGAGCCCCCAGTCCGAACACACCTAAGATAAATGTGCTTAAGATGTTAATATAAATGAATAAAAGCCGGTGAAGAAGTTAGTTCTGTTTTGAATTGCCATAAATCACTGTTTGGCAATTTAGCACTAATGAGGCAAGAACAATACTGCTTGAATTGTTTGTGAAAATCATGATGTGAGAATATATTGTGATGGGAGAACAAGTACTGGGACTAATGAAAGTAATGTTAGTTTAGGTGTAAAGTCCTTAGTAAGATAGTTACACTCAATACATAATAACATAGTAGATGACGGCACAAAAAGACCTGCACGGTCCATCCAGTCTGCCCAACAAGATAAACTCATATGTGCTACCTTTTGTGTATACCCTACTTTGATTTGTACCTGTCCTTTTCAGGGCACAGACCGTATAAGTCTGCCCAGCACTATCCCCGCCTCCCAACCACCAGCCCCACCTCCCACCACCGGCACTGGCACAGACCGTATAAGTCTGCCCAGCACTATCCCCGCCTCCCAACCACCAGCCCCACCTCCCACCACCGGCACTGGCACAGACCGTATAAGTCTGCCCAGCACTATCCCTACCTCCCAACCACCAGCCCCGCCTCCCACCACCGGCTCTGGCACAGACTGTATAAGTCTGCCCAGCACTATCCCCACCTCCCAACCACCAGCCCCACCTCCCATCACCGGCACAGACCGTATAAGTCTGCCCAGCACTATCCCCACCTCCCAACCACCAGCCCCACCTCCGGCTCTGGCACAGACTGTATAAGTCTGCCCAGCACTATCCCCGCCTCCCAACCACCAGCCCCACCTCCCACCACCGGCACTGGCACAGACCGTATAAGTCTGCCCAGCACTATCCCCACCTCCCAACCACCAGCCCCACCTCCCACCACCGGCACTGGCACAGACTGTATAAGTCTACCCAGCACTATCTCCACCTCCCAACCACCAGCCCCACCTCCCACCACCGGCACTGGCACAGACCGTATAAGTCTGCCCAGCACTATCCCCACCTCCCAACCACCAGCCCCGCCTCCCACCACCGGCTCTGGCACAGACTGTATAAGTCTGCCCAGCACTATCCCCACCTCCCAACCACCAGCCCCACCTCCCACCACCGGCACTGGCATAGACCGTATAAGTCTGCCCAGCACTATCCCCACCTCCCAACCACCAGCCCCACCTCCGGCTCTGGCACAGACTGTATAAGTCTGCCCAGCACTATCCCCGCCTCCCACCACCGGCTCTGGCACAGACCGTATAAGTCTGCCCAGCACTATCCCCACCTCCCAACCACCAGCCCCGCCTCCCACCACCGGCTCTGGCACAGACTGTATAAGTCTGCCCAGCACTATCCCCACCTCCCAACCACCAGCCCCACCTCCCACCACCGGCACTGGCACAGACCGTATAAGTCTGCCCAGCACTATCCCCACCTCCCAACCACCAGCCCCACCTCCCACCACCGGCTCTGGCACAGACTGTATAAGTCTGCCCAGCACTATCCCCGCCTCCCACCACCGGCTCTGGCACAGACCGTATAAGTCTGCCCAGCACTATCCCCACCTCCCAACCACCAGCCCTGCCTCCCACCACCGGCTCTGGCACAGACTGTATAAGTCTGCCCAGCACTATCCTCACCTCCCAACCACCAGCCCCACCTCCCACCACCGGCACTAGCACAGACCGTATAAGTCTGCCCAGCACTATCCCCACCTCCCAACCACCAGCCCCACCTCCCACCACCGGCTCTGGCACAGACTGTATAAGTCTGCCCAGCACTATCCCCACCTCCCAACCACCAGCCCCACCTCCCACCACCGGCTCTGGCACAGACTGTATAAGTCTGCCCAGCACTATCCCCACCTCCCACCACCGGCTCTGGCACAGACCGTATAAGTCTGCCCAGCACTATCCCCACCTCCCAACCACCAGCCCCGCCTCCCACCACCGGCTCTGGCAGACTGTATAAGTCTGCCCAGCACTATCCCCACCTCCCAACCACCAGCCCCGCCTCCCACCACCGGCTCTGGCACAGACTGTATAAGTCTGCCCAGCACTATCCCCACCTCCCACCACCTGCTCTGGCACAGACCGTATAACTCTGCCTAGCACTATCCCCGCCTCCCAACCACCAGCCCCGCCTCCCACCACCGGTTCTGGCACAGACCGTATAAGTCTGCCCAGCACTATCCCCACCTCCCAACCACCAGCCCCACCTCCCACCATCGGCTCTGGCACAGACTGTATAAGTCTGCCCTGCACTATCCCCGCCTCCAAACCACCAGTCCCGCCTCCCACCACCGGCTCTGGCACAGACCGTATAAGTCTGCCCAGCACTATCCCCGCCTCCCAACCACCGGTTCTGGCACAGACCGTATAAGTCTGCCCAGCACTATCCCCGCCTCCCAACCACCGGCTCTGGCACAGACCGTATAAGTCTGCCCAGCACTATCCCCGCCTCCCAACCACCAGCCCTGCCTCCCACCACCAGCTCTGGCACAGACCGTATAAGTCTGCCCAGCACTATCCCCGCCTCCCAACCACCAGTCCCGCCTCCCACCACCGGCTGTGGCAAAGACCATATAAGTCTGCCCAGCACCATCTCCGTCTCCCGCCACCGGCTTTGCCACCCAATCTCGTCTAAGCTCTTTAGGATCCATTCCTTCTGAGCAGGATTACTTTATGGTTATCCCACGCATGTTTGAATTCCGTTACCGTTTTCGTTTCCACCACCTCCCGCGGGAGGGCATTCCAAGCATCCACTACTCTCTCCGTGAAAAAATACTTCCTGACATTTTTCTTGAGTCTGCCCCCCTTCAATCTCATTTCATGTCCTCTCGTTCTACTGCCTTCGCATCTCCGGAAAAGGTTAGTTTGCAGATTAATACCTTTCAAATATTTGAACTGCCTGCATTTTGGTAGGACATAGGAATATATGGGCATCTCTAGCGTTTAGAGAATGCTTTTTTTTTTTAGCATGCACTAAAAACGCTAGCGAGCCTTTGTAAAAGGACCCCTGAGTTAGGAAATGGTTGAGTGGAAGGCGACAGAGGGTAGTGGTAAATGGAGCTCGTTCTGAGGAAGGCGATGTTATCAGTGGTATGTTGGCAGGGTTTGGTTCTTGGGCCGATTCTTTTTAACGTTTTTGTAACTGATATTGTTGAAGGGCTGAAGGTCAGCTTTTAAGTAGATGGTGATCCCCGTTTTTAGTCAGTTGTGTATTCAGCTGCAGGCACAGCTGGCAAAGGCAAAGATTACTAGAATGCATTTCACCTGCAACATCTGGACTAGTCTGATCACTACACATACACCTACCACTCCCTGATGGCACACCTGTGGAAGGGGCCAGCAGTGGACATGGGGGGGTGGTATACCAGCAGCAGGTGGGCTGTGCTGTACACCCAGTTGATGGATGATAACTATATTTGGGTCCATACCTCAGCAATAATGAGAATGCTAAAGGAATGGCATCTAGGCCAAAGATAGGCCACCATGCTTTCTGGCTTTTTTTGTAACAGGCAGTGGAATGATGCATGGGTTCACTAGGTTTAGTGAGTGGTATTAACTTTTTAGTTTGATTTTTATGTTGTCAGTAATGCTTGTGGTTTTATTAATGTCTTATCTGTGTTTTATTGTTTTATGTATTTTTGCCCAGTACTGTGGATGGTGGTGGGCTATAAATATTTCTATCAATTAAATAGATAGATAACATAAAAATTAAGGCAGTGAAAGGGTGTGGGAATCATTTTATCAGATGTTTTGAAAGTTTGCAGCACCTGGTCTGGTAGTAAGAGACCTCATAGGCCTTAAGAGGTACTAACTAAGAAGTGCTGAAGTGTAGAAGGGTATTTCCACTGGAGTGTGAAGGGTGTGTTGTGCAGGCTGTGCACCAGCTCATTCAGGGCATCAAGTGGAATTTCACTTAGCTGATATGTTGGAGAGGTCAGTAGAACAACAGGAAGCTCTGCATCAATTCCGAAAGCCCCCTGGGGCATCAGGATTGGAAATATATAACTCACGTCATAGAAATCCTGAAGCAAGGAACGCCAAGGAGAAAATGATTTCCAGAAAACCTACCCTGAGCCTTGTTGTCCTAAAAATGAATAATCTAGAGCACAGCAAGAGGGTTTTCTGCAATGAGAGGAAGCCTCCTTGTAGAATGAAATGGGAAAATGTTGAAATCCTTTTCCAAGGAGGATGCTTAAATACAAGCTACTGTCTGTGACCTTCGGGGGAAAAAACTATTATTCTCCAGTGAAAAATAGAGGAACATAGTGCATGCTGTCCAATGCAGTTTGCACATATTAATTAGTGTGTGCTGTCCAGTGTGTAGTTCGTGCATAGTAATTAGTGGACTGCACACTATCCACTGTGCACAGTAATTGGTGCATGCTGTCCAATATGCAGTTAGTGAAGAGTAATTAGTGCGTGCTGTTAAGTTTGCACTTTACGCACAGCAATTGGTGTATGCTGTCTAATTTGCAATTAGTACACAGTAATTAGTGAATGCTATCCAATGTGCAATTTGCACACAGTAATTACTGCATGCTGTTAAGTGTGCAGTTAGAACATAGTAATTAGTGCACGCTGTCCAGTGTGCAGTTAGTGCACAGTAATTAGTGGACTGCGCACTGTCCAATGTGCAGTTTGCGCACAGTAATTGGTGCATGCTGTCCAATGTGCAGTCAATGCACAGTAATTAGTGAGCATGGACCAGTGTGTAGTTAGTGCACAGTAATTAGTGTGCGCTCTCGAATGTACAGTTTGCGCATAGTAACTGGTGTACGCTGTCCAATGTACAGTTAGTGAACAGTAATCACTGAGCATGGTCCAGTGTGCAGTTAGTGAACAGTAATTAGTGTGTGCTCTCGAATGTACAGTTTGCGCACAGTAGTTGGTGTATGTTGTCCAATGTGCAGTTTATGCACAGTAACTAGTGCACACTGTCGACTGTGCAGTTAGCACATAGTATTAATTAGTGCATGCTGTCCAAGAATTTCTTAAGTTCCGAGATACTTTCTATCAACAAATCAAAGGTGTGGGCAGGCATTGGTGCCAGGTAATGAAAGGTAGCCAAGGAATACATTAAGGGTCCTGTTTATTAAGTTGCGCTAGCGTTTTTAGTGTGTGCTAAAATTAGCATGCGCTAAATGTTAGAGTCGCCCATATGTTCCTATGGCTGACTTACCATTTAGCACATCCTAATGATTAGCGTACACTACAAATGTTAACTTGCCTTTAACACTGATTAGTAAACAGGGCCCTAAGTTAGTTCAATAAGAAGGTCTCGTCTTCTATTAATAGATTTATTTTGTTTGTTCACCTATATTTCTGTGCATACAGTAATCACACTACTTTCTGCTTCCAAAAAAGGACTTTGAAAAAAAGTTAGCATTAGAAGCGAAAATACATAGTACACATTTATTTTAGATACATTAAAAGCAGGAAGCCGGCTAAAGAATCGGCTGGGCCGCTGAACGAAAATGGTGTTAAAGGGGCGATCAGGGAAGACCGAGCCGTAGCGGACAAATTAAATGAATTCTTTGCTTCGGTCTTCACCGAGGAGGATTTGGGAGGGACACCGGTGCCGGAAAGCATATTTGAAGCAGGCGAGTCGAAGAAACTAAATGAATTCTCTGTAAACTTGGAGGATGTAATGGGTCAGTTCTGCAAACAAAAGAGTAGTAAATCACCAGGACCTGATGGTATTCATCCCAGAGTATTAATAGAACTGAAAAATGAACTTGTAGAGCTACTGTTAGTAATATGCAATCTATCCCTAAAATCGAGTGTGGTACCGGAAGACTGGAGGGTAGCCAATGTTATGCCAATTTTTAAAAAAAGGTTCCAGAGGAGATCCGGGAAATTATAGACCGGTGAGTCTGACGTTGGTACCAGGCAAAATGGTAGAGGCTATTATCAAGAATAAAATTACAGAGCACGTACAAAAACATGGGCTGATGAGACAAAGTCAGCATGGATTTAGTGAAGGGAAGTCTTGCCTTACCAATCTACTGCATTTTTTTGAGGGGGTGAACAAACATGTGGACAATGGGGAGCTGGTGGATATTGTGTATCTGGATTTTCAAAAGGCGTTTGACAAAGTGCCTCATGAAAGACTCCTGAGGAAACTAGAGAGTCATGGGACTGGAGGTAGGGTATTACTATGGATTAAGAGCTGGTTGAAAGATAGGAAGCAAAGAGTAGGGTTGAATGGTCAGTATTCTCAGTAGAGAAGGGTAGTTAGTGGGGTCCCGCAGAGGTCTGTGCTGGGACCGCTGCTTTTTAACATATTTATAAATGGCCTAGAGATGGGAGTAACTAGTGAGGTAATTAAATTTGCAGATGACACAAAATTATTCAGGGTCGTCAAGTCACAGGAGGAGTGTGAAAGATTACAGGAGGACTTCGTGAGACTGGGGGAAGATGAAGTTCAATGCTGACAAGTGCAAAGTGATGCATGTGGGTAAGAGGAACCTGAATTACAGCTATGTCATGCAAGGTTCCGCGTTAGGAGTTACGGACATAGAAAGGGATCTGGGAGTCATCGTTGATAAGACGTTAAAAACTTCTGCTCAGTGTGCTGCAGCGGCGGCTAAGAAAGCGCACAGAATGTTGAGTATTATTAGGAAAGGGATGGAAAACAGACATGAGGATGTTATAATGCTGTTGTATCGCTCCATGGTGCGACCGCACCTCGAATACTGTGTCCAATTCTGGTCGCCGCATCTCAAAAAAGATATAAAGGAATTAGAAAAGGTGCAGAGAAGGGCGACGAAAATGATAAAGGGAATGGAACGACTTCCCTATGAGGAAAGGCTGAGAAGGTTAGGGCTCTTCAGCTTGGATAAAAGGCAGCTGAGGGGTGATATGATAGAAGTCTACAAGATAATGAGCGGAGTACAGCGGACAGATGTGAAGCGTTTGTTTACACTTTCAAACAACAACAAAACCAGGGGACACAAGATGAAGCTAGAATATGGTAGATTTAAAACAAATAAGAGAAAGTTATTCTTTACTCAGCGTGTAGTTAGACTCTGGAACTCGTTGCCGGAGAATGTAGTTACAGCAGCTGGCCTTACGGAATTTAAAGGGGGTTTGGACAGATTCCTGAGGGAAAGTCCATTGAACATTATTACATTTTTTTTTTTTTGGGGGGGGGGGGGGGAGGTTGCCGGGTTCTTGAAGCCTGAATTGGCCGCTGTAGGAGACGGGATGCTGGGCTTGATGGACCCTTGGTCTTTTCCCAGTATGGCGGTGTTTATGTACTTACGTGCATTATATCAGTGATTCTCAACCCAATCATTGGGAGACATGTTGCAGTTGGGGTTTCAGGACACTTACAATGAATATGTATTAAATAATTTCCCTAAAACGGAGGTAGAGCATGCAAATCAATCTCATGCATATTTATTGTTGATATCCTGAAACCCCTGGTGGATCCTGAGGACTGGATTAACAACTAATGAGTAATTGATTAATACTGACGATTTGCTGTTAGTTTATATGTTGTTTATTTTACGGTTGTACACTTGCCTTGGGCGCCACTAGCGTTGAAAGGAAATTTTAAAATGTTTTTTTTTAATGTATTAA
This sequence comes from Microcaecilia unicolor, assembly GCF_901765095.1. Classification (NCBI taxonomy): domain Eukaryota; kingdom Metazoa; phylum Chordata; class Amphibia; order Gymnophiona; family Siphonopidae; genus Microcaecilia; species Microcaecilia unicolor. Next base: position 21,209,893 of record NC_044037.1, on the reverse strand, counting down.
AATTTAAAATATTATAAAATATGCACTAGCTTACACTCAACAAAATCAGATTGTCATCACTACAAGGTAAGAGTAAAAGACCAATGTATGTACTACCATCGAGAAAACAGTTAAGAAAGGACATTTTCAAAAAAACGTTAATTATGACGAGAATCCAATGTAAAAAAAACTGTGAATAAGGATGCTACGTCAGTGAAACAATGAAAAATTTAGAACAAGAATAAACTTTCACGGACATAACATGACACTTTATAGAGAAGCATGGAGTGATGCCTCGGTAGGTCAGCATTTCCTAAAAGAACATCACTCCATTAACAGCCTCACAAAGGGAATTAAGTTTTTGAAATTAAGATGACTGAACTCTTTGAAACAAACACAAATATACCTAACAAGGGGAGTCTTTTACTAAGCCATGGTAGCTTTTTTAGCTTGTGGTAGAAATCAGCTGGCAGTGAACGCCGAGATGCCCTCTTGGCGTTTACCGCCAGCTGATTTCTACCATGGCTTAGTAAAAGACCCTCAAGGACTTAGGCCTTCTCATCTGTTGGAACTAGAAAGGTTGACTGTCTCTGCCACTCCTGTCCTGTACAACTCATCTCCCTTCCTTTACTAAAGACACGTGCAGACATCCTTCTGACACCTGGCTCTGCATGGATTAAACCAGGGGTTCTCAACCCTGTCAGGCTTTCAGCATACCCACAATGAATATGCATGAGTTAGATTTGCATACAAAGGAGGCACTGTATGCAAATTTATCTCATGCATATTCATTGTGGGTATCCTGAAAACCTGAATGGCTAGGTGTGTCCCAAGAACTGGGATGAGAAGCACTGGTTTAAACCCGATGCAACTGACCTGATGAAGGGAGTATAACTCTCGAAAGAATGTCACAGACATACTGAATTAGTCCAATAAAACAATCTCACAACTTGTTTGTTGACCCTTATTTCTACACATTTAATCTTGGCCAAAGAGAGGCCAAGAAATGGCTGAGAAGTTCTCGTTTTATGTGCATCAGAGCTGCCAAGTTACCCAGTTCCTGGAGACAGACTTTTTGGCCAGCCATGATTGTGAATGGCTATCCCAAAGCACTATGGGATTTATAGTTCCCGATTCTACCCATTGAAATCAGTGGTGCAGGTCCCATAATGCATCAGGTTTGTCAGAATTCCAGGACTGGCTTAAAATCTCCCTCCATGAGATGGGCAACTTAGCAGGTCTGATGCATACTTGTAAGGCCTGAATAGTGTTCTGAAGAGGACCCGGTACAGCAGACCTCCTCAACCCAGTCCTCAGGGCACACCCAGCTATTTGATTTTTCAAAATATTCCCAATGAATGAGAGAGAGATTTGCATATCAAGGAGGCAGTGCATGCAAATCTATGCAATGTCCAATATATGTAAATCTACCTCATGCATATTCATTGTAGTAATCCTGAAAATCTAACTCCAGGAGTGAGTTGAAAAGCATTGCCCTAAGCAAACCTTCAGCCTTGTTTCCCCTCAATTAATTTTTATGCCTACAGGCTCTTCTCTCTCTACGATACAACTAAATAAACCCAATAATTATGATAACCTCACTAACCACTACTTCTAGAGGTCATCTAAGAACACATAAAAATATCAGAATAAGTACTGACAGTTCTTTGAGTTTTTGTGGCTGTCAAGAGCTTTTCTTCTGCTTTTCCTGCAGCTGCTCTCTGCTGTCCATCCAGACCTGCCACCCTAGGCAACCTCCTAGTCTGTCTACCAGTTAAGCTTTCCCTGAGTTACAACCTTGCTTCTTGGTGCAATGAAAGTGCTATCCATCACCAGAAAACTGCAGCAGTAACCATTCAGATCCTGATATGATGGAACGGAGTCAGAAATATGAAATGACGACTCTTTTGAAAGATCAGATTCCTTCTCTAGAGCGTGGGAAGTATCTAGCGGTAGTGATGGTGTTATTTTATTGTGTAAAGATTCACTGAAGTTTGTGAACCATAATGTAACCTCAGTTGCTGGCACTGAGGGAGGAATTATTTCTGTTTTCTTCAGTTCTACATGTGTTATTATGTTACTGCTCTACTGGAGTCTTAACGAGAGATTTTACATGTTTAATTGATATTATTTTAGAGATGAAAATTAACCCAGTTAATACCGTGATATTAGCTGATCTTAATCTTCACATATATGAAGTTTTAGCCAATTCTTATATTGCTGATTTTTTGGTCACTTTGGAGTCTTTAGGTTGGAACAGATTGCTAACCAGCCCACTCCTTTTAGATTTAATATCTGTTGATAATAATTTGTCACTAATGCTTTTATTCAAAAAAACTACATCAGTGCCATGGACAGATCATTTGTTGATTTTTGTTCAAAGTGAAACGTAGTTTTGAGTAATGGTAAAAAACATAGGCCTAGTTTTGAACTGGAGTGGAGGAGTGGCCTAGTGGTTAGGGTGGTGGACTTTGGTCCTGAGGAACTGAGTTCAATTCCCACTTCAAGCACAGGCAGCTCCTTGTGACTCTGGGCAAGTCAACCCTCCATTGCCCCATGTAAGCTGCATTGAGCCTGCCATGAGTGGGAAAGCGCAGGATACAAATGTAACAAAAATAAAATAGATACTATTGGAGATTCTACATGGAATGTTGCCACTATTGGAGATTCTACATGGAATGTTGCTATTCCACTAGCAACATTCCATGTAGAAGGCTGCGCAGGCTTCTGTTTCTCTGTGAGTCTGACGTCCTGCACGTACGTGCAGGACGTCAGACTCGCAGAAGCCTGCGCGGCCACATTGGTGATCTGCAAGGGCCGACTTCTACATGGAATGTTGCTAGTGGAATAGCAACATTCCATGTAGAATCTCCAATAGTGGCAACATTCCATGTAGAATCTCAAATAGTAGCAACAGTGGAGGAGTGGCCTAGTGGTTAGGGTGGTGGACTTTGGTCCTGAGGAACTGAGTTCGATTCCCACTTCAGGCACAGGCAGCTCCTTGTGACTCTGGGCAAGTCACTTAACCCTCCATTGCCCCATGTTAGCCGCATTGAGCCTGCCATGAGTGGGAAAGCGCAGGGTACAAATGTAACATTTAAAAAAAAAAACCTCTTGAACCTACTATGTTTGAAAAATTAGGAGAAATTTCTGATTTAGATGTTGTACATGCTGTTGCTCGAGGCATAATACTTTATTGACTACCTTGGAACTGGTAGCCCCAAAGGAATTAGTAGTATGTAGATGAAAGACTGTAGCACCTTGGTTCAATTCTGATTTAAGACATAGAAAATGCTCTTTGCGTAGAGCTGAATGAGAGAGGAAAAATATCCATGTTTACCTAACCTTGAAAATTATAATTTGCTTAAGCAACAATATAGTTCTTCTCGTCTTTTAGCGAAAAAAGACTTTTACAATACACATATTGAGAAGCCTTCTTCGCAATCTAGAGAACGTTTTGCTACAGTGGCAAAGCTGACAGATGCAAAAAAAAAAAAATTAATAAAAATCCCGATAGTCAACTTTTTTCTCAAATCCTGGCAGAAGGTTTTCTTCACAAGGTTGAGAGTTTAACCCCTGAATTTCAATTGTTGAATTTTCCTTTAGAACTTGAGTGTCCCTTAGAGGCTAATGAATGATGGAGTACATTTCATGAATTAAGCTTTGATCAAATTAAAACAAATTTGAGTAGAGTCAAGAGCTCACTTTGTGTGTTTGATGTTTGCCATCTATCTATACTGAAAGGGTAAAAATTGATTTCTGTTAAAACTATTCACTCGATTGTAAACAAATCCTTGACCGAAGGAGTGATGCTAGAATCATTAAAGACATCTGTAAGACCTCTGTTAAAGAGTCTCTCATTAGATGCTGGAGTGATTAGTAATTATTGGCCGATATCAAACTTACCTGTTATAGCAAAGGTCATTGAAAAGAGTGTTCATGATCAATTGACTGAATTTCTTGATAGTCATCAAGTTTTAGACAAATAGTTTGGTTACTGTACAGATCACGGCATTGAAATATAATTATTGTCTTTGTTGGATACAATTTGTGCCAGATTCAATAAGGGATCTTGTTTTCTTTTGGTGTCATTAGATATTTCTGTTGCTTTTGATACCATCAACCATGAGATTCTGCTCTGCCAGTTAAAGTCGATCAAGACAGATGGTATTGTTTTTAAGTGGTTTGTTTCGTATTTGTTAATGAGACAATTTTGTGTGATACAGGGACAAGAGCACTCATTGCTTATGAATGTTTCCTCAGGTGTTCTGCAGGGTCAGCTTTATCAGCAACCTTGCTCAATATTTTTCTTACACCTTTGTGTATTTTGATTAGTACATTGAGCTTAGATTATCAAATTTACGCTGATGACATTCAGTTTCTTTTAAGAGCAGGAGAGCTTTTTACTAAGATTTTGTATATGTTCAAATTGTCTTTAAGTATGATTAAACAATGGATGATGAGTAATCATCTTAACAGGGCCGATATTCAGACCAAGGGAAGCAGCCTGGCTAACTACCATGGTTGGCGGTGAGACTTGATATTCAATGCCAGGCCATTTCCGATGACTGAAATTGAATATCCGGTTTATTTTTGGCCAGTTTAAACTTAACCAGCCAAGTTTAAACTGGTCAAAGATAGGCCTGTGTCCAGATACAGTAGGCCCTCCTTCTGAGACAACATTTCAGTAGCCCAATTTGGCCACCAAATGTAGCCGGCAATGTGCTGAATATTAGCAGATAACCAATTATATCATATAATATAACCGATTATCTGCTAAGCGTTGACTGCGAATATTCAGCAGGAGATAACTGGCTATCTCTTGCTGAATATTCGCAGATAGCTGGTTAAGTGCTATTTAACCGGCCAGGAGTCGTTCCTGGCTGGTTAAATAGCACTGATTATTGGGGGGGAATATGAGTAAGACTCAGATTATGATGTTAGCTACTCATTCAATTCCATCTTTCCCTAAGACTTGAATGATTGATGGAATGGAAACACCTTTTGTTCAGAAAAAAAGCATTAGGCGTGATTACTGATTCATAAGGTAAAAATCAACCACAGATTGATCCTCTTCACTTCAAAAAAAAAAAATGAGAATACTCAAAACATACAAGTGAATCAAAAAACAAGCACTCACACTTTTTTTGCAAAAATAAAGGAGGGAAAAGACCTCATACCTCTGCGACAAATAACACCATAAAAACGGACCGCTGAATCGGCGGCTACACTTGCACACAGCAATTATCAATTCAACATTATCAATGCAAGAACAGATACATAATACTATGAAAAAGATTTGTTTTCAAATTAAGAGTGATCAAACTTCTGAAGCATCTTTTGACTGACTATAATTTTAGAATAGTAGTTCAGAATGTTTGTTAGTCCCCATTTTGATTATTGTAATAGTTTATTAATAGGCGTTTCTAAGTGCTCCTTAAAATTGTTGGAAATTGCACAGAATGCTACTGCATAGTTAACTAACGGATATTCGAGAACTACTACTACTACTACTTATCATTTCTAAAGCGCTACTAGACGTATGCAGCGCTGTACACTTGAAGAGAACATATTGCAGAGCTGGTGGTGGGAGGCGGGGCTGGTGGTTGGGAGGCAGGGATAATGCTGGGCAGACTTATACGGTCTGTGCCAGAGCTGGTGGTGGGAGGCGGGGCTGATGGATGGGAGGCGGGGATAGTGCTGGGCAGACTTATACGGTCTGTGCCAGAGCCGGTGGTGGGAGGCGGGGCTGGTGGATGGGAGGCGGGGATAGTGCTGGGCAGACTTATACGGTCTGTGCCAGAGCCGGTGGTGGGAGGCGGGGCTGGTGGATGGGAGGCGGGGATAGTGCTGGGCAGACTTATACGGTCTGTGCCAGAGCCGGTGGTGGGAGGCGGGGCTGGTGGATGGGAGGCGGGGATAGTGCTGGGCAGACTTATACGGTCTATGCCAGAGCCAGTGGTGAGAGGCAGGGCTGGTGGATGGGAGGCGGGGATAGTGCTGGGTAGACTTATACGGTCTGTGCCAGAGCCGGTGGTGGGAGGCGGGGCTAGTGGATGGGAGGCGGGGATAGTGCTGGGCAGACTTATACGGTCTGTGCCAGAGCCAGTGGTGGGAGGCGGGGCTGGTGGATGGGAGGCGGGGATAGTGCTGGGTAGACTTATACGGTCTGTGCCAGAGCCGGTGGTGGGAGGCGGGGCTGGTGGATGGGAGGCGGGGATAGTGCTGGGCAGACTTATACGGTCTATGCCAGAGCCGGTGGTGGGACGCGGGGCTGGTGGATGGGAGGCGGGGATAGTGCTGGGCAGACTTATACGGTCTGTGCCAGAGCCGGTGGTGGGAGGTGGGGCTGATGGATGGGAGGCGGGGATAGTGCTGGGCAGACTTATACGGTCTGTGCCAGAGCCGGTGGTGGGAGGCGGGGCTGGTGGATGGGAGGCGGGGATAGTGCTGGGCAGACTTATACGGTCTGTGCCAGAGCCGGTGGTGGGAGGCGGGGCTGGTGGATGGGAGGCGGGGATAGTGCTGGGCAGACTTATACGGTCTGTGCCAGAGCCGGTGGTGGGAGGCGGGGCTGGTGGATGGGAGGCGGGGATAGTGCTGGGCAGACTTATACGGTCTATGCCAGAGCCGGTGGTGGGAGGCGGGGCTGGTGGATGGGAGGCGGGATAGTGCTGGGCAGACTTATACGGTCTGTGCCAGAGCCGGTGGTGGGAGGTGGGGCTGATGGATGGGAGGCGGGGATAGTGCTGGGCAGACTTATACGGTCTGTGCCAGAGCCGGTGGTGGGAGGCGGGGCTGGTGGATGGGAGGCGGGGATAGTGCTGGGCAGACTTATACGGTCTGTGCCAGAGCCGGTGGTGGGAGGCGGGGCTGGTGGATGGGAGGCGGGGATAGTGCTGGGCAGACTTATACGGTCTGTGCCAGAGCCGGTGGTGGGAGGCGGGGCTGGTGGATGGGAGGCGGGGATAGTGCTGGGCAGACTTATACGGTCTATGCCAGAGCCGGTGGTGGGAGGCGGGGCTGGTGGATGGGAGGCAGGGATAGTGCTGGGTAGACTTATACGGTCTGTGCCAGAGCCGGTGGTGGGAGGCGGGGCTAGTGGATGGGAGGCGGGGATAGTGCTGGGCAGACTTATACGGTCTGTGCCAGAGCCAGTGGTGGGAGGCGGGGCTGGTGGATGGGAGGCGGGGATAGTGCTGGGCAGACTTATACAGTCCGTGCCCTGAAGAGGACAGGTACAAATCAAGGTAGGGTATACACAAAAAGTAGCACATATGAGTTTATCTTGTTGGGCAGACTGGATGGACCGTGCAGGTCTTTTTCTGCCGTCATCTACTATGTTACTATGTATTGCTCCTGTTTTGACTGCATTGCACTGTTTGTCAATCAAGTATCAGATTCGCTACAAGATTTTATTGTTGGTGTTTAATGTCTTGATTAATAAAATTTCATCAGTAGTATCATCTACACTGCATTTCACCAACCTTCACGGTCTTTACAATCAGCAGCTTCCAATTTGCTGGATGTACCATCTTTTCATATGGTACCTCTTGAGGAGAACAGAATATCTATATTTTTGTGTTGCAGGACATAAAATGTGGAATGATTTAACAGCAAAGATTTGGCCTCTGAGAGACCTGAAAGAATTTAAAGTTGCATTAAAAACCTTTTTGTTTGATCAGGCCTTTAATCTGAATATGGAGGAGTGGCCTAGTGGTTAGAGTAGTGGACTTTGGTCCTGGGGAACTGGGTTCAATTCCCACTTCAGGCACAGGCAGCTCCTTGTGACTCTGGGCAAGTCACTTAACCCTCCATTGCCCCATGTAAGCCGCATTGAGCCTGCCATGAGTGGGAAAGCACAGGGTACAAATGTAACAAAAATAAAATAGATAGTATTGGAGATTCTACATGGAATGTTGCTACTATTGGAGATTCTACATGGAATGTTGCTATTCCACTAGCAACATTCCATGTAGAAGCCTGCGCGGCCACATTGGTGATCTGCAAGGGCCAACTTCTACATGGAATGTTGCTAGTGGAATAGCAACATTCCATGTAGAATCTCAAATAGTAGCAACAGTGGAGGAGTGACCTAGTGGTTAGGGTGGTGGACTTTGGTCCTGAGGAACTGAGTTGGATTCCCACTTCAGGCACAGGCAGCTCCTTGTGACTCCATTGCCCCATGTAAGCCGCATTGAGCCTGCCATGAGTGGGAAAGCACGGGGTACAAATGTAACAAATAAATTATGAGTTTGATAAACAGACTTCATCATGTTTTAAATTAAAGTGATACCTGGACTTTTCTCTTTTTTATTTATTGCAATTCGTTTGTATGTTTTTAAACTGTGTATGTTGATTTGTAATCCACCTAGAATTGTAAAGATAATGTGTAATAGAAATTTTGAAAAGAAAAGAAATTAATAATTAATAAATAAATAGTCACACTGGAGATAGGATTAATACTGAGACAGCAAAGATCTCAGTCAGTGTCTTCAGGTAATGAAGCCTGCCAGTAAAGCGAAGGTACTTACCTGTAGCAGGTGTTCCGAGGACAGCAGGCCTTATATTCTCACAAGTCAGTAACGTGGCACTGCATTGCCCAGTCTGCAGCGTCTAACAAGCTCAAAATAGATCTTTGTAGAGCATGAGACATGCTTTACTGCTCATGCGTAAGTGCCATCCCACCTCCCACGTCTCCCACAGTTAGATACTACATCAAAAATAAAAATGTAAATAGGAGACAACTCCAAAGGGAGGTGGACGGGCTTATGAGAACACTAGTAAAAAAGGCCCGTTTCCGAAACCAATGAAACGGGCGCTAGCATGTGGCTTTTTTTGTGTGTGTGTGTATGTGTCACAGAGTTATTTTGTGTGTGTGTGTGTGAGTGTGTGAGGGTGCGGTGTGTGTGCAGGTTGTTGATGTGTGTCTTTTTTTGTTTTGTTTTTTGCTTGGGGGTTGGGGGATGTGCTGTGCTGTCCTTGGTCGCTGTTTGCTGCTGGCTGGGTCGCGGGTAATCCTTCCAGCTGGGCCGCAGCTTGTCCTGTTCGCCCACGTCCCAGATGGTGACGGGCACGTTGTTTTCCGGCTCCTCTGACTCCATGTCAAGCGATCCCAAATATAGTCTGTGCTATAGGCCCTCTGGCACTCTTCAGTACTGGCATTAGGCATTTAAAAATTTCTCCCCCCCCCCCCCCGGTCTATTTTTGCACATACCCACAGCAGGAATATTCTTCTCTCGTTCCAGCGGTGGTTCTGTGCTCTCCGTGCTGCTCAGATAATGAGCCATTCTGCTGGGGAATGCTCCTCCCTTATTGTCACGTAGTTTCCTCTGATTGGTCCGTCTTATGTTGCCTAGTGTTGCCTGGGAACGGTGTTGTGATGGTCCTTTGTGTTTCAGAATGTTGAGGGTGTTTTTTCTGATTGGTCCGTCATGCGAGGGCGGGGCAGAGAGACATGGTCAGTGTTGTGGCTTCACCACCATGAATCCATGAACCCTTCAGGGAGTGACTGAGTGACTTCAGAACGTTGTCTTCAGAACGTTGAGGGCGAGTTTTATTATAGTAGATAAGGTCTGCAGCAGTGGCGTAGCTACGTGGGGCCTGAGGGGGCCGGGGCCCCCGCAGATTCACCCCAGGACCCCCCTCCCGGCGAACCCGCCCCCGCCGCCGCCTACCTTTACTTTTGCTGGCGGGGGATTCCACTCCCCGCCAGCCGACGTCTTCTCAGTCCTTCCTGCTCTTCAATTTGTTTGCTGACGTCCTGCACGTAATTGTATGTGCAGGACGTCAGACTCAGAGAACAGTTCTGTTCTCTGAGTCTGACGTCCTGCACGTACAACGTGCAGGACGTCAGCAAACAAATTGAAGAGCGGGAAGCGACTAAGAAGAAGACGTCGGCTGGCGGGGAGTGGGATCCCCCGCCAGCAAAAGTAAAGGTAGGCTGCAGCGGCGGCGGGGTCGCGGTGGGAGGGGGGCGGCAATTTCGGCGGTGGGGGGGCGGCGCAGGGGGGAGGGCTAAAATGTGCCCCCTCCCCCCGGGCTCTGGACCCCTCACCCACGGAAGGCTGGCTACGCCCCTGGTCTGCAGTACAGGTAAGTACATTTGCTTTCTCCGAGAACAAGCAAGTCTATTTATTCTCACAAGTGGGGAATCCATAGCATCCAGGCTCACTACAAATAACAATCACTGGACAACGGTCCTCGCAAGGACATAACTCAGATTAAACTATATACGAACTGAGTGAGAGTGCAGCCTGGAACAGAATAAAACAGGCCTAGTGGGGTGGAGTTGGATTCCAGACCCCAAACAGATTCTGCAACACTGCCTGAACCGACTATCGTGCCGGGTATCCTTCTTAAGGCAGTAATGAGATGTGAATGTGTGGACTGAAGACCATGTTGCAGCCTTGAAAATATCTTCAACAGAGGCTGACCGCAAGTGAGCTACCAACGCAGCCACAGCTCTGATATTATGAGTCGTGACGTGACCCTCTAGGGTCAGCCCAGCCTGGGCATAAGTGAAAGGAATGCAATCTACCAATTAGAAACTGTGCGTTTCCCGATGGCAACCCCCACCCTGTTGAGATCAAAAGGAACAAAAAGCTGGGCAGACTGTCAATGGGGCCTTGTCTGCTCCATGTAATAGGCCAATGCTCGCTTGCAGTCCAAGGTGTGCAAGGCGCTCTCCCCAGGATGGGCATGAGTTCAGGGAAAGAATGTTGGCAAGACAACTGACTGGTTCAGATGGAACTCTGACACGACCTTCGGCAGGAACTTAGGGTGCGTGCAGAGGACTACTCTGTTGTGATGAAACTTAGTATAAGGTGCATCAACTACTAAAGAACAACAAAGAGAGTCCAATTCTCCCGCAAAAACACACACAAAGAAACAACAAGTCAAGCGGAAGATATTCAGAAGGACCAGACTGAAGTCACAGATGTTAACAGTCAAAAATGATGATTTATTAAGACCCCTTAATAAATCATCATTTTTATTTATTTATTTTTGTTACATTTGTACCCCGCGCTTTCCCACTCATGGCAGGCTCAATGCGGCAGGCAATAGAGGGTTAAGTGACTTGCCCAGAGTCACAATATGCTGCCTGTGCAGGGAATCGAACTCAGTTCCTCAGTTCCCCAGGACCAAGGTCCACCACCCTAACCACTAGGCCACTCCTCCTCCTGTGACTTCAGTCTGGTCCTTCTGAATATCTTCCGCTTGACTTGTTGCATCAACTACTAAGCCCTGAAGCTCAGAAACTATGAGCTGAAGTAACAGCCACCAAGAAAATGACCTTCCCAGGTCAAATACTTCAGATGGAAGGAAGTCAGAGGCTCGAAAGGAGCTTTCATCAGCTGGGTAAGAACGACGTTGAGGTCCCATGACTCAGGCGGAGGTCTGACAGGGAACTTTGACAAAGCAAACCTCGCATGAAGTGAACAACTAGAGGGCTGTCCAGAGATGGGCTTACCTTCTACACGGTGATAAGCACTAATTGCACTGAGGTGAACCCTTACGGAGTTGGTCTTAGACCAGACTCAGAAAGATGCAGAAGGTATTCACGCAGGGTCTGTGTAGGGCAGGAAATAGGATCTAGGGCCTTGCCCTCACACCAGACGGCAAACCTCCAACAAAGAGGGAACCAGATCTGATGTGGCCAGTAAGGTGCAATTAAGATCATGGTCCCGTGGTCTTGCTTGAGTTTCAGCAAAGTCTTCCCCACAAGAGGGATGGGAGGATATGCATACAGAAGACCCATCCTCCAATGCAGAAGGAAAGCATCCGATGCCACTCTGTTGTGAGCCTGAAAACTGGAACAGAACTGAGGGACTTTGTGATTCAGGTGAGTGGCATAGAGATCCACCGAGGGGGTGCCCCATGCTCGTTAGATCTCACGGGCAACACCAATGCTGAGAGATCACTTGTGCAATTGCATAACTGTACTCAGTCTGTCAGCCAGACTGTTGTTTTTGCCCACTAGATAAGTGGCTCGAAGGAACATGCCGTGCTGGCAAGCCCAGCACCACACGCGGACGGCCTCCTGACACCGAGGGCGTGATCTGGAGCCCCCTTGTTTGTTGGTGTAATACACTGCAACCTGGTTGTCTGTTTTAATGAGTACAATTTGGTGAGACAGCCGATCTCTGAAAGCCATAAGAGTGTTCCAAGGAGACTGATCTGAAGACCTGTTTCCTGGACTGACCAGGGGCTCCGTGAGTGTGAAGCCCATCTACATGAGCTCCCCAACCTAGGAGTGATGCATCCATTGTCAGCACCTTTTGAGGCTGAGGAATTTGGAATGGGAGTCCCGGAGTCAAACTGGATCAAATGGTCCACCAGAACAGAGAGTGAACAAGATCTTGAACACTTGGATGACATCTTCTAGACTTCCCGTGGCTTGGTACCACTGGAAGGCTAGGGTCCATTGGGCTGATCTCATGTGAAGGCGTGTCATGTGTCACAAACTGTGAAAGCCACGTGGCCCAGCAACCTCAATGTCTGTCGAGCTGTGCTGCAGAGAGGCTTGAACCTGAGAAGCCAGAGCAGCCACAGTGTCCGCTCTTGGTTCTGGAAGGAAGGCTCAAACCTTCTGTGTATCAAGCAGTGCTAAAATGAACTCCAATCGCTGGACAGGTTGAAGATGGGACTTGGGGTAGTTTATAATGAACCCTAGTAGCTCTAACACCCGAATAGTCCTCCGCATGGACTCCAGAGCACCATCCTCCAACGTACTCTTCACCAGTCAATCGTCAAGATAAGGTAACACATGCACCCCCAGCCTGCATAGCGATGCTACAACTACTGCTAGGCATTTGGTAAAGACGCTGGGTGCTGACGAAAGGCCAAAAGGCAACACGCAGTACTGGAAGTGGTGCGTTCCCTGCAGAAACTGAAGATGCTACCGGTGGGCTGGAACAACTTCCTCCCAAAAGAGTCCAAGGTTCTAGCTTCTCTACCTGGGGGCACCAAGGCATAGTCCATAGTACTCTTGGCCCTGTACACTTGAAAATGAAGAGACAGTCCCTGCTCGACAGAGCTTACAATCTAATTAGGACAGACAAACAGGACAAATAAGCGATAAGAACAAATAGTAGCAAGATTCCATGCAGAATCCCAAAGAATAGCAAGATTCCGTAATCCCATAGTAGCAAGACTCTGTGTGGAATCCCAAAGAGTAGCAAGATTCTGGAATCCCAAAGACTACTACTTATCATTTCTATAGCGCTACTAGACGTACGCAGCGCTGTACACTTGAAAATGAAGAGACAGTCCCTGCTCGACAGAGCTTACAATCTAATTAGGACAGACAAACAGGACAAATAAGCGATAAGAACAAATAGTAGCAAGATTCCATGCAGAATCCCAAAGAATAGCAAGATTCCGTAATCCCATAGTAGCAAGACTCTGTGTGGAATCCCAAAGAGTAGCAAGATTCTGGAATCCCAAAGACTACTACTTATCATTTCTATAGCGCTACTAGACGTACGCAGCGCTGTACACTTGAACATGAAGAGACAGTCCCTGCTCGACAGAGCTTACAATCTAATTAGGCCTGACAAACAGGACAAACAAGAGATAAGGGAATATTAAGGTGAAGATGACAAAATAAGGGTTCTGAACAAGTGAATAAGGGTTAGGAGTTAAAAGCAGCATCAAAAAGGTGGGCTATCACCAGCATTGCGTTTGTATTTCCCTTAGATCATTGTTAGCAACAATTAAATGCTACATAGGGTTTTTTCCCACCTTTGTTCAGCTGAAAACTGTAGTGTTCAGTGTGTCACACTGGTGAATATTGTCTGTCAGGTGTGTCACAACAGAAAAAAGATTCAGAACTACAGTCCTAGAGGTATGGCTTCCAGAACTAGACACACTTGAGGTTTCACCAATGTTGCACGAGAGAGGCCTCATCACCTCCTTTTTCATCCACTGCTTATGTCTCTCCCTACACACCCCATATATGCTCGTTCTGGCCAACCTCCTGCTTCTGGAAGCAACAGCAAGTTATCTGTTATGGGACATCGAGAAACCAGCAGCTTCAGAAAGGTCAAGCGGAGGAAACTGGAAAGAAAAGGTATTGATAGCCAGTGGTGAGAAATGAGAAGGAAAGGGAAAGTGATGGGGAAGGGACAGGAGAGAGCGAAAGGCAAGGGAGAAGGAAAAATTCAGGGAAACAATAACAGAGGACCTGAACGGTCCATCCAGTCTACCCACAGCGGTGGCCAGAGCCACACCCGCCACTCCGTGCAGGCTGCATACCTACATGATCAAATACTGATTGCATCAGGTACTTCGACACGAATGAACCTTAACGCACCCCCTCTTTATTTCTCTTTCCGAAAATGAATTCTCCATACTTGACTGCTTAATCTACTCTACCACCTATGATCTGTAATGCAATACCAATTTGTACTTCTCATGCCGGGAATGGCGATCGCCATCACGGAACATTGTAAGCCACATTGAGCCTGCAAATAGGTGGGAAAATGTGGGATACAAATGCAATAAATAAATAAATACTGGCATCACAAAAATAGGGCAGTCAGCAATTTGCCACAAATAGGTTTAATAATTTTGTCTGCACCACGGTCATATTCATAAGCAATAATCCAACAATGGTGCAAACTGGTCTCTTGCCTTCCCCCTCAGATACACCCACAGCGTACAATAATATAATAAAAGAGAGATGAAAAGATTCATATCACTAATGGATCTAAGCACTGCAGTGCTCTTACTTGGATCTAGAGGAAGGTAGGTTTAACAGCAGATCTGCAGCTCTGTCGGCTTTTGCTCTGTCAGTGGAACTGCTGCTTCACGGTAGTGGGGGACAGCAAAAGGAACACGGCCTGTGTTCTCAACAGAAGATCCCAGGGCTTCATCATGGCATGTTTCTTTCTGACGGTTCTGCGGCTCATAAATGAAATAAAGTTTCCTCTACTACGTAACAGTTTTGAAAAGCCCCATCACTAGGTGGACACCGTTTTCCTATCCACAGAACCGGTCAATCAGAACTCACTATGGGTACATAAATATTAAAACACACGAGACATTTCTTTGACCCAAGGAGGAATGCTTGAGGCAGGGCTGCCAAGAGGAGGGGCAAAATTCCCCAGGTCTCCAAGGGGGGGGGGGGGGGGGGCCAGCGCCAGGGTCTCTCTCTCCTGCTCCTGAAGGGACCCGGGTGATCGCACCCCGAAGGAGCAGGCGAGAGAAAACTCCGTTGCTAGGCCCCCCCTTGCATTGCCTCCCAAGCAGCTGCTGGGCCCTCAAGCCGCGCATGCTCGGTTTTGAAACCAAGCATGCGCGGCGTGAGAGAAAGCAGCTGCAGGGGCAGGCAATGCGGCTGAGAAAAGAGCAGCGATGGAAAAAGGACCTCAGGATCCAAGGTATTTACAGTTCCGGCGGGCAGGGGGGGCAGCGGCTGCGGAAATCCTGGGTGGGGGGCGGTAAGCGGCAGCGATCCGGGGGGGGGGGGGGGGGGCTGGTTGCGGTGGTCCTGCCCCGGGCCCAGTTCAGTCTCTCAGCGGCCCTGGCTTGAGGTATGAGATGTGTGCACTGCTCCGAGTGGGTGGAGAGACGGCTTTGGCATTGCGACGTCACGCTATTTCCTGTTCATCAAATTGGGAGCCATGCTTACATTGCGTTATAACAGGGTTGAGGAGTAATTGTTTTTCTTTATTTACTACTAGTAAAAAAGGCCCGTTTCTGGAACGAATGAAACGGGTGCTAGCAAGGTTTTCCTGGGAGTGTGTATGTTTGAGAGAGAGAGCCAGAGTGAATGTGCGGGTGTGTGACAGAGTGAGACTGTCTGTGTGACAGTGTATGTGTGAGAATGAGAGTGTGTGACAGGGTCCCCTCCCCTGTTCCTAATGCCCCTCACCCCGTTCCCTCCCCTCCTTTTCCTCCTCCTTCCCACACTTTGGGTTCCTTAAGGCTTTCAAAAGTCTATGTACCCCCCCGTGGCCCTAACGCCCAGTATCCGGATACCCCACCGCTTTCCTCCTCACCCCTCCCCCAAGATGTAATACTTTCACGTCCTTCATTTTTTTCAAAAAGTGTCCTATCTACCCTGTGTACAAATGCCCTGCATTCAGATTGTGTTCATCTCGTAAATTTTCATTTCTTTCATTCATTCAGAACTTGCCCCCCCCTGAACACTTTTGGTTCCTTCAGTCTTTTAAAACTCTCCAATGTACCCTGTGTCTTAATGGCCAGCATTCAGATTGTTTTCCTTTCCGAAATGTTCATGTCTTTCAGTCGTTCAGAACTCCCCTCCTCCCCCCCTTTAACACTTTCGGTTCCTTCAGTCTTTTAAAACTCTCCTATCAACCCTGTGTCCTAATGGCCAGCACTCAGATTGTTTTGCTTTGCCAAGTTGTCTGTCACTGATGTCACTGAGGTCAGTGTGTGCCTGCTTAGCAGACCACTTCCGGCAGGCACGGTCCCAAGCACATCCTGTTGGAGGTGAGAATTATTATATAGGATAGGATTGTTATGCCATTCACAAAATTGTAAATTTTATGTTAAATTATACCTGTTGTACACTGTCTTGGGTGAATCTCTTCATAAAGGCAGATAATAAATCTCAGTAAGCAAATACATTTTTGTTTTGTTTTTGTTCGTTGCATTTGTATCCCACATTTTCCCACCTCTTTGCAGGCTCAATGTGGCTTATGAATAGTGGAAATAAGAATATAAACAATTGGTGTTACAGGATTTTGGGTTACATGGTAAAGAAATAAATAATATGAATGTGATATATGCGTCCTTGTTCTTGATTGTCCTTGCTATTTTCAGATCACAGACGGTAGAACTCTGTCCAGCACAGGCCTTCCTTACCAACTGCTGGAGTTACCGTCTAAGCACCCTTCGCTTCCATTCTCTGTGCATATAGGGATCCTTTGTATTTATCTCACACATTTTTTCATTTCTGTCACTGTTTTTGTCCCTACCACTTTCGAGGGTATTCCAGGCATCCACCACCCTCTCCTTGAAAAAGTACTACTTCCTGATGTTACACCTATGTCAACCACCCTGTAATTATCACGAAGAGGTAATCTCCCTAATCGAAATTAATCTAGAAAATAAGGAGATATCTCCTTATTTTCTAGATTAACCACCCTGTAATCTCAATTCATGTCCTCTAGATTTACTGCTTTCCCCATATCTGGAAAAGATGAAGCAGGAAAGTGAAAGGAATGCCAGAAGAAAAAGGGTGAGAAGCTAAGAATAAGTACATAAGTAATGCCATACTGGGAAAAGACCAAGGGTCCATCGAGCCCAGCATCCTGTCCACGACAGCGGCCAATCCAGGCCAAGGGCACCTGGCAAGCTTCCCAAACGTACAAACATTCTATACAATCAAGCCATTGTGACATCACTAATGAGGTTGGCTCTTATTGGTGGAATGAGCCACTATGACATCACAATAGGTTAAATCACTGCTCTATGTAATAAAAGTGAGCCAAGTAGAGGACATAAGTACATAAGTAATGCCACACTGGGAAAAGACCAAGGGTCCATCGAGCCCAGCATCCTGTCCACGACAGCGGCCAATCCAGGCCAAGGGCACCTGGCAAGCTTCCCAAACGTACAAACATTCTATACAATCAAGCCATTGTGACATCACTAATGAGGTTGGCTCTTATTGGTGGAATGAGCCACTATGACATCACAATAGGTTAAATCACTGCTCTATGTAATAAAAGTGAGCCAAGTAGAGGACATAAGTACATAAGTAATGCCACACTGGGAAAAGACCAAGGGTCCATCGAGCCCAGCATCCTGTCCACGACAGCGGCCAATCCAGGCCAAGGGCACCTGGCAAGCTTCCCAAACGTACAAACATTCTATACATGTTATTCCTGGAATTTTGGATTTTTCCAAGTCCGTTTAGTAGCGGTTTATGGACTTGTCCTTTAGGAAACCGTCCAACCCCTTTTTAAACTCTGCTAAGCTAACCGCCTTCACCACTTTCTCCGGCAACGAATTCCAGAGTTTAATTACACGTTGGGTGAAGAAAAATTTTCTCCGATTTGTTTTAAATTTACTACACTGTAGTTTCATCGCATGCCCCCTAGTCCTAGTATTTTTGGAAAGCGTGAACAGACGCTTCACATCCACCTGTTCCACTCCACTCATTATTTTATATACCTCTATCATGTCTCCCCTCAGCCGTCTCTTCTCCAAGCTGTATAGCCCTAGCCTCCTTAGTCTTTCTTCATAGGAAAACAATGGGGAGGGAGAGAGTCAAGAAAACCGTGGGTGGGGCTCCTTCATGCAACACTGCTTGGGTGCTTGATCATCCCTACAAACTCCCCATTGGCTGCTAGCTCCACTCTGTGGGGAGGGGGGGGGGGGTGGAAGAGGGGTGGGTGGTGGAGGGTTTCTTCTTCTTCAGCTCACCTGAATCTCTCCTGCCCCGCCGTGTCCCAGATCTGCAGCTTGATGCGTTTACCCGGTTTGATCTCCACCAGCCTGGAGAAGAAATCCACCCCCACCGTGGGATCCGACACCGGTACGAAGTATCCCTCGGTGAAGCGGCGGATCAGACACGATTTGCCCACCGTGGAGTCTCCTATCACGATCAGACGGAACTGGTACAACCAGATCGCCTCCATCTTCCAATAAATATATATATATTAAAAAAAAAATAATAATAACAGAATCCAAATCCGTGTTAAGGTCCCTCCCAGCGACGGTCAGGAAAATAGTCAATGAATGAAAGTGCAATAAATGCACCATGCACGTCAGTCTAGTGCACCGAACGTTCAGAAAACGGAGCCCGGGCCACGGCCAAAGCCGCAGTTCTGCAGCGCTGCTCCGATACAGCGGGTGATGGGCATTATGCAGGTTGCAGAGAACAGCCACCTGCAGGGGACGCTGTGCACCGGGCTCCTGCACTGGTGGAGAAAGAAAATGAGATGGCAACAATAAAATTGTGGGAGGCGGCGCTGTCGTCGTCCCCCTCCCCCTCTCTTACTCCTGGCAGGGGCTACGGGGCTGCCTCCCGGCTCATGCTGGCCCCTCTCCCTGGAGCAGCACCAGAACTCCCTTCAGATCCAAAGGTCAGATGGTTTCCGTTTCTCGTAAATCCAATTCGAACTTCTGGAACCGATATGGAATCTTTTTTTTATATATATAGAAAAAAAATAATAAAATTGTATCAGTCCTGCTGTCTTTCTAAATCTAAAAGGAATTCACATGCACGGCTTCCTTGTTCTCCTGGTACTTAAAAAAATAAAATGTGCTAAGATCCTTCCTTTTCAGAGATGCGGGGGGGAAAAGAAACCCAGCTGAAATGTGGGTCAGCTGCTCAGGCCCAGAATACACGCAGCGAATCCTCGGTAAAACGCAAGGAATCATCACAGACTGAACCGGATCGAGCGCCTCGGATTTACCAAGTCCGGCTCCTGGCTCTACAAACAAGCGATGCTCCCTCGATTTTATCTTCCTCCTAAGGGGCTTTGCATCCAACAAGGAGGCTTTTGGAGGAAAGTCATCCTCAAGGGCGCCAGGAAATCTCGACAACTGCTTTATTCTTCCCCCAAGAAAGCCTTGCGTCGTCTCTCTCCCTGGATCTGCGGTTTAATTTTAGGTATCCTGGATATATATAAATGCATTTCTTTGTAGAGATGCTGAACAAAAAAAAAAAGGATGCTGAGGAGGACCCGAGATCTGATGAAACGGCAGCAACACCAGCACCAAACACTCTGACTCATCACTGGCACCAGCAGCTACTGTAATAACCAGGATAGAAAGGCTGTGTGCCGTATTGCTTAGAAGAGAAGTGCCTCATCCTTTGATGGAGTTCACCTGCTGCAGGCTTAAAGCCAGTGTTTAAAAGGAACACCTCACAATAACAGGCTAGGTCAGGCCTGTGGCATGCATGGCTTTACAATTCTGGCTGCTCCATTGAGTTTCCCAAGAAAATCAGAATTAGGAGTTTATGCCTACAACCAGGAATGGATTAGCCTATTTCTTGTAATAACTGCTTAGGAGGGTGCTTCAGCAGGAATCAGAAGTGAACCTGAAGATGCAGAAGACACACTGCTGATATGGGAAGTATGTACAGAGGGCTGCTATTTCTTGCAGCTTTGGTGCTGTTCAGCCTGTTCCATCAAGTGTGTGTGTGTGTGTGTGTGTGTGTGTGCGTGTGTGTGTACGTGTGTGTACGTGTAGTGATGAGTGACTGACCAGTCTGTGTCTGCATATAAATGGGTAAAGGGGTGAGTGACTGGGCCTGTGAGTATGTTTGTGTGTGTGTAGGGCTGAGTGACTAGGCCATTGTGTATGTGTGTGTGTCTGTTGGTGCACGGGTGAATGACTAGGCCAGTGTGTGTGTGTGTGTATGTATGTATGGGTGCAGGGATGAGTGATTAGGCCTATAGAAATGATTTGTAGTAGTAGTGTGTGTGTGAGAGAGAGTGCTGGGGATGAGTAACTAGGCCTGTGTGTGTGCGTGAGAGAGAATGCTAGGGATGAGTAACTAGGCCTGTGTGTGTGTGTGTGTGTGAGAGAGAATGCTAGGGATGAGTGACTAGGGGTGTGTGTGTGTGTGTGAGAGAGAGAATGCTAGGGACGAGTGACTAGGCCTGTGTGTGAGAGAGAATGCTAGGGATGAGTGACTAGGGGTGTGTGTGTGTGTGAGAGAGAGAGAGAGAATGCTAGGGACGAGTGACTAGGCCTGTGTGTGAGAGAGAATGCTAGGGATGAGTGACTAGAGGTGTGTGTGTGTGTGAGAGAGAATGCTAGGGACGAGTGACTAGGCCTGTGTGTGAGAGAGAATGCTAGGGACGAGTGACTAGGCCTGTGTGTGAGAGAGAATGCTAGGGATGAGTGACTAGGCCTGTGTGTGTGTGTGTGTGAGAGCGAGTGCTGGGGATGAGTGACTAGACCTGTGTGTGTGACAGCGAGTGCTGGGGATGAGTGACTAGGCCTGTGTGTGTGTGAGTGAGTGAGTGAGAGAGAGTGCTGGGGACGAGTGATTAGGCCTGTGTGTGTGAGAGAGAGTGCTAAGGATGAGTGACTAGGCCTGTGTGAGAGCGAGTGCTGGGGATGAGTGACTAGGCCTGTGTGTGTGTGTGACAGCAAGTGCTGGGGATGAGTGACTAGGCCTATGTGTGTGACAGCAAGTGCTGGGGATGAGTAACTAGGCCTGTGTGTGTGTGTGTGTGTGTGAGAGAGAGAATGCTAGGGATGAGTAACTAGGCCTGTGTGTGTGTGTGTGAGAGAGAATGCTAGGGATGAGTGACTAGGGGTGTGTGTGTGTGAGAGAGAGAGAGAGAGAGAATGCTAGGGACAAGTGACTAGGCCTGTGTGTGAGAGAGAATGCTAGGGATGAGTGACTAGGGGTGTGTGTGTGTGTGAGAGAGAATGCTAGGGACGAGTGACTAGGCCTGTGTGTGAGAGAGAATGCTAGGGATGAGTGACTAGGCCTGTGTGTGTGTGTGTGTGAGAGCGAGTGCTGGGGATGAGTGACTAGGCCTGTGTGTGTGAGAGCGAGTGCTGGGGATGAGTGACTAGGCCTGTGTGTGTGTGAGTGAGTGAGTGAGAGAGAGTGCTGGGGACGAGTGATTAGGCCTGTGTGTGTGAGAGAGAGTGCTAAGGATGAGTGACTAGGCCTGTGTGAGAGCGAGTGCTGGGGATGAGTGACTAGGCCTGTGTGTGTGTGTGACAGCAAGTGCTGGGGATGAGTGACTAGGCCTATGTGTGTGACAGCAAGTGCTGGGGATGAGTGACTAGGCCTATGTGTGTGAGAGCGAGTGCTAGGGATAGAGTGCTGGGGATGAGTGACTAGGCCTGTGTGTGTGTGAGAGCGAGTGCTGGGGATGAGTGACTAGGCCTCTGTGTGTGTGAGTGAGTGAGTGAGAGAGAGTGCTGGGGACGAGTGATTAGGCCTGTGTGTGTGAGAGAGAGTGCTAAGGATGAGTGACTAGGCCTGTGTGAGAGCGAGTGCTGGGGATGAGTGACTAGGCCTGTGTGTGTGTGTGACAGCAAGTGCTGGGGATGAGTGACTAGGCCTATGTGTGTGACAGCAAGTGCTGGGGATGAGTGACTAGGCCTATGTGTGTGAGAGCGAGTGCTAGGGATAGAGTGCTGGGGATGAGTGACTAGGCCTGTGTGTGTGTGAGAGCGAGTGCTGGGGATGAGTGACTAGGCCTCTGTGTGTGTGTGTGAGAGAGAGAGAATGCTGGGGATGAGTGACTAGGCCTGTGTGTGGGTGTGTGTGGGAGAGAGTGCTGGGGTTGAGTGACTAGGCCTGTGTATGTGTGTGTGTGTGTGTGAGAGAGAGAGAAAGTGCTGGGGATGAGTTACTAGGCCTGTGGGGGGGGGGGGGGGGGAGTGGGGGATGAGTGACTAGGCCTGTGTGTGGATGCAGAGGTAGTGTAACAAGGGCCAGTTTGTGTGTGTATGTGGAGTGGAGGAGTGGCCTAGTGGTTAGGGTGGTGGACTCTGGTGCTGGGGAACTGAGGAACTGAATTCGATTCCCACTTCAGGCACAGGCAGCTCCTTGTGACTCTGGGCAAGTCACTTAACCCTCCATTGCCCCAGGTATAAATAAGTACCTGTATACAATATGTAAGCCGCATTGAGCCTGCCATGAGTGGGAAAGCACAGGGTACAAATGTAACTAAAATAAATATATGTATGGGTGCAGGGATAAGTGACTGCGCTTGTGTGTCTGTGTGTGTACTGGTGCAGGCATGAGTGATTATTTATTTATTTGTTACATTTGTATCCCACATTTTCCCACCTATTTGTAGGCTCAATTTGTAATTATGTGTGTGTATTATTATTTACTAGTAAAAAAGGCCCGTTTCGTAAACAAATTAAACGGGCACTAGCAAGGCTATAGAGAGAGTGAGAGTGTGTATATGTATGTGTGTCTGTGTGTGTGTGACACAGAGAAAGTGTGTGTGTGTGTCTCTGTGTGAAAGAGAGTGTGCACAGGTACGGTGAAAATGAAGAGACAGCAGTGAAATTTTACATAAGACAGCTGAACCATTTGAGGCATGTTTGTGTGTCTGTGTGAGAGAGTGTGTATATGTGTGTGGGTGCGTGTGTGGGTGAGATAGAGACAGTGTTAGTGTGTGTGTGCATCTGTGTGAAAGAGAGTGTGAAAGGGTAGGGTCAAAATGAAGAGACAGCAGTGAAATTTTACATAAGACAGCTGAACCATTTGAGGCATGTTTGTGTGTCTGTGTGAGAGAGTATGTATATGTGTGTGGGTGCGTGTGTGTGTGAGATAGAGACAGTGTAAGTGTGTTTGTGTGCGTCTGGTGTGAAAGAGAGTGTGAAAGGGCAGGGTCAAAATGAAGAGACAGCATTATAATTGTACATAGCACAGCACAAACATTTGAGGCAGTTATTGCCTTATCTCCCCTGCCGCCCCCTCCATACCCAACGATTCGTTCCTTGTCTTCCATCCCCTCTGTGTCCCGTGTGTATGTGTGTGTGTGTGTGTGAGAGAGAGAGAGAGAGAGAGAGGTGCTAGCAGTCCCTGTGATAGTGGCAGGTCAGTTGCTCATTATAGCCAGTTAAGAGTGAAAGTGTGTGTGTATGTGCTGGTTTTTTCCGTCCCTCATATGCCCTCCGTGTCTGTTGTTTGTGTGGAGAGCAGAGATCTATATGGTCCTTTTAGTGTTGCTGTTGACGTCGTGTAGCAACTGTGTGCTGCTGGTTTTCATTGTTCCGCGATGTGTCTTATGTCACGTTCCGTCGCTTAGTAATGGGTTTGCGATGCGATTGGTTGAGTGTCATTGGTCCGCCCTCGACGTCATGACGTTTTATGTGGGGGGCGGGACCAACACTCATGGGTGAATTCCTGGTTTCACCACCATGCATTTAGAACGTTGGGACTTGTGGAGGCTTCAGAACGTTGGAGGTGCGTTTTATATAGTGAGATTATTTTTAGATTTTGCTCACACCTTTTTCAGTAGTAGCTCAAGGTGAGTTACATTCAGGTACTCTGGATATTTCTCTGTCCCAGGAGGGCTCACAATCTAAGTTTGTACCTGAGGCAATGGAGGGTTAAGTGACTTGCCCAAGATCACAAGGAGCAGCAATGGGATTTGAACTGGCCACCTCTGGATTGCAAGACCGGTGCTCTAACCACTAGGCCACTCCTCCACCCCAAAGAATCTTGTTACTCTTTGGGGTTCTACATGGAATGTTGCCACACTTTGAAATTCTGCATGGAATCTTGTTATTCTCTAGAATCTTTATTTATTTATTTAGATTTTGCTCACACCTTTTTCACTAGTAGCTCAAGGTGAGTTATATTCAGGTACTCTGGATATAACTCTGTCCCAGGAGGACTCACAATCTAAGTTTGTGCCTGAGGCAATGGAGGGTTAAGTGAGTTGCCCAAGATCACAAGTGCATGAGTGACTGGGCCTTTGTGTGTGTATTGGTGCAGAGGTGAATGACTAGGGGTGTGTGTGTGTGTGCGCTATTTCATTAAAAAGAAAGAATATTATTCAAAATTAAATGGCAATTCATTAATGAATGTAGATCATCTAATTAGGTCAGAGAATTCCACCTTCCCTGCCTCATATTATTTGGCCTGGTTTTTTTAGAAATAAAATAGAATCTATTAGGATGCAAATTCTTGCTTGTGACTGTCATATTGAGAGAGGGATGTTAAATATCCCAGTGGATAGGATCTGGAGTCATTTTGAAAGTGTTACTATGGGTATTGTTAAAAAAATTGTTCAGAAATTATGCAAAATCCACTTGCTTTTTAGATTCTTGACCTGCTAGTTTAATGAAAGGCGTTTCAACTCCGTTTCTTTTCCTGCTGAGATTATCTTAATAACCATCTAAGTGAGAGATTATTTCCTGAAACTGGTGGCTTTATTGTTCTAATCCCCATTCCAATGTTAAGGGAGATCTTCAAGAAGTGTCAAATTATAGACAAGTAGCCTCAATACCATTATTAGTAATAATTCTGGAGGTCTGGAAGGTTATTTAAGTAAATTTAACCTGTTGCACTTTTCTCAATCACGGTTCCACAAAGGTTATAATACAGAAACTGTTGTAGGAGCCCTGATAGCCTATGGGAAATCTTTGCTTAGTCAAGGTCAACATTCCATCATTATTCAATTTGACTTTTTCATCTTGAAGACCATAAGTACTATTATTAATATTAGATATTTATTTATTTATTACATTTGTATCCCCCACTTTCCCACTAAAAGCAGGCTCAATGCGGCTTACACAGTAATAGGTAACACAGAATTTTGTTATGTAAAGTAGGAAATTAAGTATAACATAGTAATGATGGATGGGTAGTAACAAAGTAGATGACGGCAGAAAAAGACCTGCATGGTCCATCCAGTCTGCCCAACAAGATAAACTCATATGTGCTACTTTTTGTGTATACCTTACCTTGATTTGTACCTGTCCTTTTCAGGGCACAGACCATGTAAGTCTGCCCAGCACTATCCCCGCCTCCCGCCACTGGCTGTGCCACCCAATCTCGGCTAAGCTCCTTAGGATCCATTCCTTCTGAACAGGATTCCTTTATGTTTATCCCACGCGTGCTTGAATTCTGTTACTGTCTTCATTTCCACCACCTCCCGCGGGAGGGCATTCCAAGCATCCACTACTCTCTCCGTGAAAAAATACTTCCTGACATTTTTCTTGAGTCTGCCCCCCTTCAATCTCATTTCATGTCCCCTCGTTCTACCTCCTTCGCATCTCCAGAAAAGGTTCGTTTGCGGATTAATATTTTTCAAATATTTGAACGTCTGTATCATATCACCCCTGTTTCTCCTTTCTTCCAGAGTATACATGTTCAGGCCATCATGTCTCTCCTCATACGTCTTGTAACGCAAATCCCTTACCATTCTCGTAGCTTTTCTTTGCACCGCTTCAATTCTTTTTACATCCTTAACAAGATACGGCCTCCAAAACTGAACACAATACTCCAGGTGGGGCCTCACCAACGACTTATACAGGGGCATCAACACCCCCTTTCTTCTGCTGGTCACACCTCTCTCTATACAGCCTAACAGCCTTCTAGCTACGGCCACCGCCTTGTCACACTGTTTCGTCGCCTTCAGATCAGGGTAGGTAGAGATAGGTGATAGAGAGGAAGGTAAGGTGGGAGATAGAGTCTGGGTCAATGTCGTTTTCTCTTCAGTATATGTAAGATAGATGGGTTCATATGATTAATCTGGGACCTTTGGGTAGGCTTGCTTGATAGTTTTGGTATCCAGAGCACTGTGTTAAATTGGTTCATAGGTTTTCAGATTAGTCAGTACAGAGTAAAATTGCAGGAAGTTTTGTCTGATTTTTGGAATCCGTTTGTGGTGTCTCACAGGGTTCACCACTTTCACCCCTCTTAGTGGCAGATGGAAGCCTGCAAGGCCAGCACAAGCAGCGAGAATGAATCACTGCAGGCGCCGAGGACGCCTGTATGGTACACTGGGGAAGGACGGGGTTCAGAGACAGAAACACAGATATTGGGATGCCGCCAGTGGTGTGCTGGAGCAGGCTCTCACAGGCTCGCAAGAACCGGTTAAGTTTTTAAGAATTTTGGGAGCCGGTTGTTAAAGTAGGGCCCTCCATGGCTACTTTAACAACTGGCTCCCAAAATGTGGGCTTGGGCCCCCTGCTGAATTCTCTTTTACTTTGCTGGTGGAGATGCTGAGCCCTGCCAGCCAAGTAGATAGACTGCTGCTGCTCCCCACTCCTTGTTTCCAGCTCTGAGCAGCAGGCTGGGACTTCTCCAGCATGTGTGAGAAGTTTCAGCAAGCTACTCAGAGCAAGATGTTGGGAGTGGTGGCAGTCCATTTATTGGCTGCCAGCAAAGGTATGCCTAGCCTGGCCCTTCCAACTGCAGAGCTGGCTACATCCGGAGAAAGAGCCTGTTGTTAAAAATTTACCAGCACAACCCTGGATGCCGTGGAGAACATAGGAGCCAACTTTTCACAATGATTGGGAGTGCTGAACCCAATGGAAATGACCCCTTCCTGGACACAATAAAAGAGTTTGCTCAATATTGGGGGGGGGGGGGGGGGTGCTCAACTGACATTGTTTCAACGTGGCTTACAAACCAAATAGAGTACTTACATTTAATGGGATGATCTGTGCCAGTGATAGGAAAGAGAGGTGGATTACAGATTAGAAACGAGAGTCAAGTTAAGAAGGATTTATGTGAGTAACAGGTCCGTTTTAGAGTTGCCCTGAGTCTTCGTAGAAGAACGTTTTGAGATGTTTTCATAAGTTCAAGTAGTTGTTCTTAATGTTTAAGGATTTCGGGAGTGCATTCCAATTCTGTGTGCATAGATATGTGAAGCTCGATGAGTAACCTGATTTGTATCGTAGTCCCTTGCAGTTGGGGAAGTGGAGTGTAAGGTAGTTTCTCGAGTCCGTTTATATTGCGCATTGGTAAGGTTATTAGGTCCGCCATGTATTTTGGAGCTAGACCGAATATGATTTTGTAGACCAGTATACATAGCTTGAAGGTTCTTGTTGCCTTGACGGGAAGCCAATATAAAGCCTGGAGTAGTGGTGTGGCTCAGTTGTGGTAAGATTTTTCGTGAATTAGCCCTGCAGTGGAGTATTGTGCCATTTGTAATTTTCTTAAGATCTGATCTTTGTACCCAGCATAGATTCCAATTCAGTAGTCTAGGAGTGCTGTTACAGGTGGTTTAGGGACAATGGTTTCTTCTGACTTTGGATGTCCAGAGTTTATACACTTCTATTCCTTAAAGGAAAGTGCTGCAAATTACATACATATAGTAACATAGTAGATGACGGCAGAAAAAGACCTGCACGGTCCATCTAGTCTGCCCAACAAGATAAACTCATATGTGCTACTTCTTGTGTATACCTTACCTTGATTTGTATCTGCCATTTTCAGGACACAGACCGTAGAAGTCTTGCCCAGAACTAGCCCCACCACCCAAACACCAGCCCTGCCTCCCAATCTCGGCTAAGCTTCTGAGGATCCATTCCTTCTGCACAGGAGTGCTGTTACAAGTGGTTTAGGGACAATGGTTTCTTCTGACTTTGGATGTCCAGAGTTTATACACTTCTATTCCTCAAAGGAAAGTGCTGCAAATGACATGTACAGCTTTAGATTCCCGTCCTCATCCCCACACAGTGCCTCCTGAATTTTTGGAAAAATTATTACAAATTACTTTGTGGAATAACCATTTTGTTTTTGATTACGCAAGCAGCAAAGGACTTGAATACAAAGCCACCTATGCTTCCAGCTTTTCCTACCTGAGCGCACAATTGTGGAACGCACTACCAAAAGTAGTAAAAACCACACTCGACCACATGAATTTCCGGAAAGCACAAAAAACCAGAACTGTTCAGAAGGGCATACCCCACCGACCCAACATAAAAAACCTGGACATCTGCGACACAACTTAACCAAAGATCGTAACGGACATATCCTAACTCTTCTTCCCTCTCTAAGCTCTCCCCAATTGTCTTTACCTTACATGCAGTGGCGTTCCTAGGGGTGCTGACACCCGGGGCGGATCGCCGATGCGCCCCGCCCCCCGGGTGCAGCGCCCCCCCCTGGAACAGCGCGACCCCCCCCCCGGGTGCACGCCGCTGGGGGGGGGGGGTGCCGCGCGCCTGTCAGCTCTTCGTTTCCATGCTCCCTCTGCCCCGGAACAGGAAGTAACCTGTTCCGGGGCAGAGGGAGCATGAGCACGAAGAGCCGACAGGCACGCGGCACCCCCCCCCCCCAGCGGCGTGCACCCGGGGCGGACCACCCCCACCGCTCCCCCTTGGTACGCCACTGCTTACATGTATCTTACTCTACCATAATATCACCTTGATATTATTAATCGCAACTTGTATTTGCTCATACCGAAATCGGTTAACGCCGATTACGGTACCATGTAAGCCGCATTGAGCCTGCAAAAAGGTGGGAAAATGTGGGATACAAATGCAACAAATAAAATAAATATAAAATAAAATTTTTTATCATGGCTGATTGTGAGCAACAATGGATCTATCCGTCTCGATTTTTTTCAGTTGGCTCACTGTTGGCTTTGCTGTATTGATGATATTTTCGTTATATGGAGTGGTTCGGAATTGGAGTTGAAATCGTTTATAGAAAATTTAAATACTTGTCATCCTACTATCCAGTTTGATATGAACTACAGTATGACAGAGATTATGCTCTTAGATGTGAAGATTTGAGTTGATGTGGGAAAATTAAGCACGCTGGTGTATACTAAACCCACCGATAGAAATTCATTATTAAGATATGAACGGCTGCATCCTTGACATATTAAAACCAGTTTACTGTTCTCTCAATTCTTAAGGTATCATAGGATTTGGGATACCATGGATTGATATACATTGTGAGGCTGTGGGTCTCAGCGATAAGTTTATAGAAATGGTTATCCTCACAAGGTGGTGAACTCTGCCTATAAATGGTGTTGTATATTAACAGGGATTTGTTGTTTCAACCCCTCTTTAAAGAGGAAACTGGAGCTATCAACTGTATTCTGAAATACACTGCAATGTATTAAAAAACATTGGGGAGTTTTATTGGCGGACATATTGTGCAAATTGGATGTTTGGACTGGGAAAGATCCCATTGAGGGCGGACAAGAAAAGTGTCAAAATTGCTCGATTTGCACTATGGATAGTTCTAGTTTTGTGGCTGTGAAGAAGAATATTACTGCTCAGACTGTACATCTAAAAATGTAATTTATACTATCAAGTGTCCATGTGGTTTGTTATATATGGGCCAAACCTCTCGGATCTTTAAAACAAGAATGACTGAGCATAAATATTGTGTCCGGAACAGTAAACTGGAAGCCCCGATAAGAAGTATTATGTGCAATATAAACACAGGTTTGAAGATCTGTTATTTATTTATTTGTTACATTTGTACCCCACATTTTCCCACCTATTTGCAGGCTCAATGTGGCTTACATAACACCTTAAAGGCACTCACCAGTCGGTTGATAACAAATACAGGTTGTATTGTGGTCGAATGAGGTAGGTGCGTGTCAGGCACCGTGAAGGTCGAAGGGAATGAAGATTGTATATTGTTCAGTTCGATCATTGGTTATGCTGTGTTGCTGGGTGTAGGGATTTACGTTGGATCGGTGGGGTAAGCCTTTTTGAAGAGGTTGGTTTTTAATGATTTTCTGAAATATAGGTAGTCATGGATTATTTTTACAGTTTTTGGGAGTCCATTCCGTAGTTGTGCGCTTATGTAGGAGAAGCTGGATGCGTATGTTGTTTTGTATTTAAGTCCTTTGCAATTTGGACAATGTAAGTTTAAGTATGATCGTGATGTAAAAGGGGTCTTGATGAACGGCAAATCCACATGCCAAGGACATTGCAGGGCCCCTTTAATCGCCCTGCCCGGTTACCGCTGGGTTAGAATGGGAGCCCTTACTGCCACCTCAATGGGTGGTAAAAGTGCTCCCCCCTCCCCAAAATGGCTAAGCAGCAAGTGGTTCACTTACCTCAAGGCCATTTCTTTTTCCGAAAAAAAGACAGCCTTTTACCTGCTGCGGTAAAAGTGGGCCTCAGCACGCTTCAAAAACACGCGCTGACACTAGCGCAGGCCCCGTTTTATCGCAGCTTAGTAAAAGGTGCCACGGGCTTGTGGGGCAAATACCTCAATCTGTGGGGCAGATAGGGTGGGTGTGTACTTGCACACCTGTCCCTGTCTCTTATGCACAGTTACCTAGTGGAAATAAGAACTACAGTTCAGAGATCTTTTGGGATCTTGCCAGGTATTTGTGACCTGGATTGGTCACTGTTGGAAACAGGATGCTGGGCTCGATGGACCTTTGGTCTGTCCCAGTGTGCCAAAACTTACGTACTTATGTACTTGGGATTCTGAATGGAACGTTGCTACTCTTTGGGGTTCTACATGGAATCTTGTTATTCTTTAGAATTCTAGAATCTTGCTATTCTTTGCAGTTCTACATGGAATGTTGCAACTCTTTGGGTTTCTGCCAGGTACTTGTGACCTGGATTGGCCACTGTTGGAAACAAGATGCTGGGCTTGATGGACCTTTGGTCTTTCCCAGTATGGCAATACTTATGTACTTATGTACTTGGGATTCTGAATGGAACGTTGCTACTCTTTGGGGTTCTACATGGAATCTTGTTATTCTTTAGAATTCTAGAATCTTGCTATTCTTTGCATTTCTACATGGAATGTTGCAACTCTTTGGGTTTCTGCCAGGTACTTGTGACCTGGATTGGCCACTGTTAGAAACAGGATGCTGGGCTCGATGGACCTTTGGTCTTTCCCAGTATGGCAATACTTATGTACTTATGAGATTCTACTAAAATAATAAAGACGTGAAGCAAATGCTCAGTTCAAGATCTCAAGCCTGGGAATGTGCAGGCCTGGCAGGGAGCATTACGCCATGCATAGATTCAAATCCAGACAAAGAGCAGCAAACAAAATAGCTCTTAAGGAAATTTGTCTGTTCTTCTGGTGGCTGGTACAGAGCTGACTGACTTATAGCTGGGTGTGTGTGTGTGCAATCTGAGAGTGAGAGAAGAAGCGGAGTTCACATGATGCTGAGGAGAAGCAATGCCAACAAAAGACAAAGAAAGAAAGAAAGGCGTGTGGGCATTAGCAAAGTCATGTCGGAGCTTTCTGTCAGCTGCTCTGGAAACAGAAGAGACCACAAGTCCAGAGATCAGAAGTTAATGAAAAGATTTGAGATTCATTAACCTTGCGCTGTGTATAAATCACGCATCATGCTTGTTGTGGGGTGGGGACGGGGGTGGGGGGGGGGGGGTGGGTAACAGTTTGCTTGCAGGCAGCACTTGCATTCTTGTTTTAATGTAAACCATGTACAGTGGGGGAAATAAGTATTTGATCCCTTGCTGATTTTGTAAGTTTGCCCACTGACAAAGACATGAGCAGCCCATAATTGAAGGGTAGGTTATTGGTAACAGTGAGAGATAGCACATCACAAATTAAATCCGGAAAATCACATTGTGGAAAGTATATGAATTTATTTGCATTCTGCAGAGGGAAATAAGTATTTAATCCCTCTGGCAAACAAGACCTAATACTTGGTGGCAAAACCCTTGTTGGCAAGCACAGCGGTCAGACGTCTTCTGTAGTTGATGATGAGGTTTGCACACATGTCAGGAGGAATTTTGGTCCACTCCTCTTTGCAGATCATCTCTAAATCATTAAGAGTTCTGGGCTGTCGCTTGGCAACTCGCATCTTCAGCTCCCTCCATAAGTTTTCAATGGGATTAAGGTCTGGTGACTGGCTAGGCCACTCTATGACCCTAATGTGCTTCTTCCTGAGCCACTCCTTTGTTGCCTTGGCTGTATGTTTTGGGTCATTGTCGTGCTGGAAGACCCAGCCACGACCCATTTTTAAGGCCCTGGCGGAGGGAAGGAGGTTGTCACTCAGAATTGTACGGTACATGGCCCCATCCATTCTCCCATTGATGCGGTGAAGTAGTCCTGTGCCCTTAGCAGAGAAACACCCCCAAAACATAACATTTCCACCTCCATGCTTGACAGTGGGGACGGTGTTCTTTGGGTCATAGGCAGCATTTCTCTTCCTCCAAACACGGCGAGTTGAGTTCATGCCAAAGAGCTCAATTTTTGTCTCATCTGACCACAGCACCTTCTCCCAATCACTCTCGGCATCATCCAGGTGTTCACTGGCAAACTTCAGACGGGCCGTCACATGTGCCTTCCAGAGCAGGGGGACCTTGCGGGCACTGCAGGATTGCAATCCGTTATGTCGTAATGTGTTACCAATGGTTTTCGTGGTGACAGTGGTCCCAGCTGCCTTGAGATCATTGACAAGTTCCCCCCTTGTAGTTGTAGGCTGATTTCTAACCTTCCTCATGATCAAGGATACCCCATGAGGTGAGATTTTGCGTGGAGCCCCAGATCTTTGTCGATTGACAGTCATTTTGTACTTCTTCCATTTTCTTACTATGGCACCAACAGTTGTCTCCTTCTCGCCCAGCGTCTTACTGATGGTTTTGTAGCCCATTCCAGCCTTGTGCAGGTGTATGATCTTGTCCCTGACATCCTTAGACAGCTCCTTGCTCTTGGCCATTTTGTAGAGGTTAGAGTCTGACTGATTCACTGAGTCTGTGGACAGGTGTCTTTCATACAGGTGACCATTGCCGACAGCTGTCTGTCATGCAGGTAACGAGTTGATTTGGAGCATCTACCTGGTCTGTAGGGGCCAGATCTCTTACTGGTTGGTGGGGGATCAAATACTTATTTCCCTCTGCAGAATGCAAATAAATTCATATACTTTCCACAATGTGATTTTCCGGATTTAATTTGTGATGTGCTATCTCTCACTGTTACCAATAACCTACCCTTCAATTATGGGCTGCTCATGTCTTTGTCAGTGGGCAAACTTACAAAATCAGCAAGGGATCAAATACTTATTTCCCCCACTGTATATTCCTCTCATTTTATAAGGAAACTAGTAAGAAATGCCCGTTTCGGGGGAAAATGAAATGGGCACTAGCAGTTAATCCCCCTCACCGTCCTCCCTCCATCCCTCCCTCCTGAGTTCCAGACACCCCCTCCGTGCCTCCCTTCCGAGTTCCACACCTCTCCTCTCCCTTCCTCCGTCCCTCAGTGACGTGGTTGCGAGTTTGCGAAGTTCGGTGCGCTCTCCCAGCAGCTGTCAGAGAATGTGTGGAAGTCGTCCGTTGTGTCTTCACCGCCCCGCCCTCTGCGTCATCGCGTGTTGACGCGAGGGCGTATGTACACTGACTGCAGACCCGCCCCGCCCTCAACGTCATCGCGTTTTGACGCGAGGGCGGAGCTATAGTGACTGCAGCCTGCAGGCCAAACCGGATATCTCGGGCGCGTGAAGTTTCCGGCTTGAGGCTTCAATGGAACGTTGGAGGTGCCTTTTATATATATAGATATTTCATATACTGGTAAAAAATAAAATCCTCTGGATTATGTGTGGATGGCCTTGTTGTAGAGGGATAATTGAAGTATTGCATTAAAGCACAGAATATGCAAATTTGGCAAAAAAATAAGAGCCCTGTTTACTTTAGCGCGCCTACACTTGGCGCGCACTCTAACCATGAAGGCGCCTATAAGGATACTGTAGGCACGTACATGGTTAACGGGTGTTAAAAATGTTAACGAGCCTACAACGCTGCTTAGTCAACAGGGCCCTAATTGTTTTGTCAAAAAGAACGCCGTTATGCTGACCTCACAACACTTGCGCACGCATTGCTAATCAGCCAGTTAAACCAACAGCCCAACACCTACAAGGAAGACTTGTTTTTTTTTTTCTGATTTGCAACTGTTTATTGCAAAACAAGAAAAAAAGGCCCGTTTCTACACAAATGAAATGGGCGCTAGCAAGGTTTTCCTTGGAATGTGTATGTTTGAGAAAGTGTGTGTGAGAGTGACTGTGTGAGAGAGAGAGAGTGAGAGAGTGTGTGTGAGAGTGACTGTGTGAGAGAGAGAGTGAGTCTGGGTGCGAGTGTGTCTGTGAGAGAGTGTGTGCGTGAGAATGAGAGTGTGTGCAAGTGCATATGTGAGACACAGTGAGTGTGAGAGAGATTATGCTTCACACAGATACAGTGTGTGTGAGAGAGTATGTGGGCCTTATCCTGGTGGACACTATAATATGGTTTAGGGGTTTTTGAAATCCCCTGCTAATAAATCTTTCTTGATCCTGAGTTCCTGTGTCAGCAATGTTTGTTCCAGAAATCCAGGAGCAGCGAGCCTGCAGGCTCCTTTCCCCCCACGTGGTAGAAGTGTACCCCCCTTTATAATATATTTCTTATATTCCACGAATTTCCAGATCCTTGGTTCGTCGTGGATTACAATAAAGAGACCAGAAAGTCATTGAGAATTTATAACATAAAATGGAAGTGAATTAAGATTGTATCTCTAGCATTTTTGAGAAAAGGAATGTCTTTAATCTTTTTCGAAGTCATAATCTGCCAGATTCTATATATTGCGCCGAGATTTCCACACGGAAATCGAAACATATTCCATAACAATGTGCATAACTTAATTAGCTAACAAGCCAATCAGCTCTGATAACTGAATGTTAACAAGCAATTATCAGCACTAATTGGAATTAATTAGAATTTACACGTACTACTTGCTAAGTGCATTCTAATGCGTGCTGCCAAAAAGGGGCGTGGCTACAGGTGTGGAATGGTCGGGTTGTGTGTATTCTGGAAAACTATGCACAGGGCAGAGGTGTAGCTATGGGGGGCCACAAATTTCATCCGGGTTACTTCCTGTTCCGGGGCAGAGGGAGCATGGAAACGAAGAGCCGACAGGCGTGCGGCTGCCCCCCCCCCCCCAAGTGGCGTGCACCTGGGGGGGGGGGTATTTCGCCGGGGGGGGGGTCACGCTGTTCCAGGGGGGGGGGTGCTGCACCTGGGGGGCGGGGCACATCGGCAATCCGCCCCGGGTGTCAGCGCCCCTAGAAACGCCACTGGTCTCCCAGAAGGCTTTCAATGTACTCCCTGGCCATAATCTCTTTTATCTGACTCCTGGTATCTGTAAGTATCTGTAAGTGAGAATGTGTCCTACCCATTGAACATTTTAACCCCAAAGGTTAAGCATCCCTCTAAATATTATTTCAGAAGGGGATAAGACAGGTTGCAAAGATATACAGATTTATTGATTCTTACCAAAGCAATACAGAGCAATCATGAACATCAATCTGGCTTCAGGTCTGTCCGGCAGTATCTCTGGATGGAATTTGGAACTTCTCCAGCTCCACCCAGATTCGCTCTGTCTTTTATACAATTCTGAGTACATACTGATTGTTACATTTGTACCCCGCACTTTCCCACTTATGGCAGGCTCAATGCGGCTTACATGGGGCAATGGAGGGTTAAGTGACTTGCCCAGAGTCACAAGGAACTGCCTGTGCCTGAAGTGGGAATCAAACTCAGTTCCTCAGTTCCCCAGGACCAAAGTCCACCACCCTAACCACTAGGCCACTCCTCCACTGTTGCTACTATTTGAGATTCTACATGGAATGTTGCTATTCCACTAGCAACATTCCATGTAGAAGTCAGCCCTTGCAGATCACCAATGTGGCCGCGCAGGCTTCTACATGGAATGTTGCTAGTGGAATAGCAACATTACATGTAGAATCTCCAATAGTAGCAACATTCCATGTAGAATCTCCAATAGTATCTATTTTATTTTTGTTACATTTGTACCCTGCGCTTTCCCACTCATGGCAGGCTCAATGCGGCTTCCATGGGGCAATGGAGGGTTAAGTGACTTGCCCAGAGTCACAAGGAGCTGCCTGTGCCTGAAGTGGGAATCCAACTCAGTTCCTCAGTTCCCCAGAACCAAAGTCCACCACCCTAACCACTAGGCCACTACAAAACCAATGCATTTACATTGACTTCAATGTTAAGAGTTGTTTATTCCAAACTCGCTTAACCACAACCTCCGGTACCGCCTCTATTTCAGCAGAAATTTCCCCTCTCCTGCACCAGGCATGGTGTTTTTATTTTTATTTTTTATTTTTTTTAATTATTATATTTATTAATTTTTATTTACATTTACAT
The DNA here is from genome assembly GCF_901765095.1 of Microcaecilia unicolor. NCBI lineage: Eukaryota > Metazoa > Chordata > Amphibia > Gymnophiona > Siphonopidae > Microcaecilia > Microcaecilia unicolor. The sequence continues at coordinate 21,173,383 of NC_044037.1, read as the reverse complement.
CATAAACATAAACGGTATTACAAGAGTCTAATTTTCATAGACATATATCCAAAAAATAAAGAAAGGAACAAACAATATATTATATTAGACCACATATTATTGATCCAAGATATAGGTACTTAAACTCAAAAATAAAAGAAATCAGAAAAGGGTGAGAACACAAGTCGGGGCAGCCGATAATTACAATTCAAGTTAACACCAAATTACTCCTTGCTAGCAATATATATTTTTAGTTTTTCAGGTTCGAAAAAAATATAATTAGTTGATTGTAAGGAAATACAACATTTACATGGAAACTTTAGATTAAAGGTCCCACCTAATTGTAGGATCCTTGCTTTTAATAATAAAAAGTCTTTCCTTTTTCTTTGAGTCTCTCGAGAGAGATCCGGAAAAACCTGAATTTTCGAGCCCAAAAAAAGTGTAGAATTATGTCGGAAATACAACCTAAAAATGTTATTACGGTCCAGTTCCAGAGCAAAAGTTACCAAGAGTGTCGTCCTCTCTGTGATAACCTCCATTGAATTTTCAAGGAACTGAGTTAAGTTTAGCTGAGGTGAAGAAGTTATCCCCTTTCCTGTCCCAGAGATGTAAAGAACTCGAGTTAATGGAGGAAAAGCTTCTGAGGGAATCCCCAGAATTTCATTAAAATATTTTTTTAACATCTCGATGGCAGGGATTAATGGGGACTTGGGGAAATTCAAAAACCGAAGATTATTTCTCCTCTGCTGGTTCTCCATATATTCAATTTTTTTCTTTTGAACGTTATTATCCTTCATTAAAGTTTGAATAAAGTTCTTATTAGAGTTTACCTCAGTTTCAATGGAGTCCACCCTAGATATTTGCTCAGTTACCTTTCCGGATATCTCGATCTGAGCCTGTGATAGCTTCTCCAAAGAACCTGCTACCTGGAGTAGCGTGGCGTTTAACCCTTGAATTGCCTCCCAAATGGAGTCCATGGTGATAACCGTTGGTTTCACTATCTCCCGATTTCCCACAGAGGATTCGTCTCGATTCCATGCAGGCTGAGAGGCCTTCGGCATCAAGCCTGCCTGCAATGATGTTCCGATCGGAGACGAAGTAGCAACGGGGTCTCCACTACCAGCCGCAGGGGTCACACTTCCGGATACCACCATCGGCTGGTTCGCCGTCGCCAACGGAATTCCTCCGGGTCTCGAGGGGGTTATCCTCAGAGGTGGGCTCAACGATACTCCCTCTGTACTAAGGTCCAAGATCTCCGTTGGACCACTCGAAGCGCCGGCCTGGGTCCTCTGAACAACCAGACCCGACTGCTCTAGCGTCATTTGGCGAGCGGCTAGGGGGTTCGCCTGACCCGTGGAGCAGGGTGTTCCAAGCTTCCCCTTTCTCTTACCCATCATAAAATAGGTAAGTTCTCCGCTAGAAATTTCGCAATGGGCAGCAGGAGCTGGCGTTCATGCGACCTTCTCAAGCGCCATCTTGGATTGGCCCCAATCCAATCTAAAGAAAATAATCCCTCAGACTGGGAATTGGTATACAGCCGGGGCATGGTGTTTTTAGACAAACACTTTTTTTTTCTAACTCAGATGGGGAAATTGGGGAAAATCCACTTTGTAACTGACACTTTAGAGTTTCCATTCTGTTTTCTGATCTTCCATTTTGTTTCATATTTCTCTGACCATCTTTTCTGTTTCAAGCCTTAGTCTGGCCTTTAGGCTAGGCCCTGCTTTTCCAGCAGACTTAGGCTGACTAAGCCGATGTAACTTTATGTCGACCTTGTTTCTAATAGACCAGACCCTTCAAACTTGGCCTCCCACCATTCCGGTGGGGTCTTCTAGCTGTACCATAATTCTACAAAATTTAGGCTTATTCTATAAAGTACACCTAAATTGTGGTGTACTTTATAGAATTTCATTTTGGTGCCAAAGTTTTAGGCGTAATATATAGAATCTAGTCCATAATGTATTTCAGTTTTCATGTCCTTACAGCAGAGGTTTTCAACCCAGCCAGTCAGGGTTTTCAGGATATCTGGGGTTGTCTTGAAAATCCCGACTGGCTGGGTATGCCCCGAAGGACTGAGTTGACAACCCCTGCTTTAAGGAGTGACATCCAAACTTTTGCAGCTTGATGTGAAAACAAAGAAGGAAAAAAAAATCTGTTTAAATTTAACGTAGGAAAGTTGAGGAAGAACTGAGATATTCTATGCAAAATTCTCCCTGAAAAGAAAAAGATTGTAAAGGAAGACTGTAAAGTGGGGTTAATCCATGTGCAGTTCTGAATATCATATAACAAGATTTAGTGATTAATCTAGTCTCCAGGGGCAGACAATGCAGCCTTGGAAAGAGTGGTGTCACCCGATCAAATTTACGAGCACCGCAGAGCAGTCTCTGACTGCTGTGTTTTGAAATGGCTGCAGACACTTTTTCATTTTCACAGGTCCACCAACATATATTATTTTTTTTATTTTTGTTACATTTGTACCCTGCGCTTTCCCACTCATGGCAGGCTCAATGTGGCTTACATGGGGCAATGGAGGGTTAAGTGACTTGCCCAGAGTCACAAGGAGCTGCCTGTGCCTGAAGTGGGAATTGAACTCAGTTCCTCAGGACCAAAGTCCACCACCCTAACCACTAGGCCACTCCTCCACTGTTGCTACTATTTAAGATTCTACATGGAATGTTGCTATTCCACTAGCAACATTCCATGTAGAAGTTGCGCAGCCTTCTACATGGAATGTTGCTAGTGGAATAGCAACATTCCATGTAGAATCTCCAATAGTAGCAACATTCCATGTAGAATCTCCAATAGTATCTATTTTATTTTTGTTACATTTGTGCGCTGCACTTTCCCACTCATGGCAGGCTCAATGCGGCTTACATGGGGCAATGGAGGGTTAAGTGACTTGCCCAGAGTCACAAGGAGCTGCCTGTGCCTGAAGTGGGAATCGAACTCAGTTCCTCAGTTCCCCAGGACCAAAGTCCAACACCCTAACCACTAGGCCACTCCTCCAGAAAACCATTTAACGGTTCCATAAATATCCTACGGGAGGTTCAAGATCCAGCTGTGTGCCACAGAGGTGAGAGTGACCCAACAGTGTCCCCAAGTCTGCTGAAATGTCACCCCTTTCACTGAAGTAACATCTGTCACTCTATACTTCTCCACGGTGAGCAAGTGTTCATTTGAGTGTGTCACAATGCAAGCAATGGTGTTTCTTCACTTATTCACAGGAGCACTATTGCCTTCTTGGTTATTAGAATAGCTTTTCCTAGAAATCATTTAATTCCTTTAGGAATAGGAAAAGGAATGTTATAGTCCCCAAACAACTTAACCGCAATTTTTCGATTCCATTGTTGGATTACAAAGTCCAACAGTTGTGTCTAAAACCGAGCCACAAGAGGACAAGACCAAGACAAGTGGTCCAAAAGTGCCCCTGGAGCTTTGCATTTGCTGTAGGGATGGATGCTGCGTGGCCTCTACAAGGTGAGATGTAGAGTTGTATAAGGAATTTATATTGTAATTCCCACAAAGAAATATTATCCGAAGCACTATGGTGCTGCTTCAAGCCAGGGGCGTAGCTACGTGTGGCCATGGGGGCATGGGCCCCCGTAGATTTGGCCCTGGCCCCCCCACCGCCAACCCCTTCGACCCCCCCCCCGCCACCAACCCTCCCCCACCGCCGTCGGGTACATTTGCTGGTGGGGGTCCCCAACTCCTGCCAGCCAAAGTCCTCTTCTCCGGCGCGGCCGCATTGCTGATCTGCAAGGGCGGGCTTCTGTTTCTGTGAGTCTGACGTCCTGCATGCAGATCAGCAACGCAGCCGCGCCAGAGAAGAGGACTTTGGCTGGCGGGGGTTGGGGACCCCCGCCAGCAAAAGTACCCGATGGCGGTGGCAGGGGAGGGTTGGTGGCGGCGGCAGGAAGAGGGGGTCAAAGGTGATGGTGGGGGGGGTCGGTGGCATTGGGGGGGGGGCTAAAATATGCCCCCTCACCTCAGGCTCTAGACCCCCCTCCCACCGAAGTCTGGCTACGCCCCTGCTTTAAGCAGGTCTGGGAAAGTTCCACTATGATATCTGTGTGTAACTCCTCCGACCAGTGAGCAGCTAGAACAGCAAAATAAGCTGAAGGCGCTGCTTCCTGAACAGCTACAGGATGATACTTTAATAGCATATTGAGTTGGGAACCTAATGTCTACATCACAGTAAACTTTTTCTGCACCTCCTCGTTCAAATGCTCTTTTGGCAGACCACGAACATAATGTTTCAATTGCCAATAGGAATATGTACGTCACTCCTTGCCAAAACGTATTCTGTTTGCAACTCCGCAAAGTCTTTCATCGATCCATCATTGTTTACCACATGACTTACAGTGGTGGAAATAAGTATTTGATCCCTTGCTGATTTTGTAAGTTTGCCCACTGACAAAGACATGAGCAGCCCATAATTGAAGGGTAGGTTATTGGTAACAGTGAGAGATAGCACATCACAAATTAAATCCGGAAAATCACATTGTGGAAAGTATATGAATTTATTTGCATTCTGCAGAGGGAAATAAATATTTGATCCCCCACCAACCAGTAAGAGATCTGGCCCCTACAGACCAGGTAGATGCTCCAAATCAACTCGTTACCTGCATGACAGACAGCTGTCGGCAATGGTCACCTGTATGAAAGACACCTGTCCACAGACTCAGTGAATCAGTCAGACTCTAACCTCTACAAAATGGCCAAGAGCAAGGAGCTGTCTAAGGATGTCAGGGACAAGATCATACACCTGCACAAGGCTGGAATGGGCTACAAAACCATCAGTAAGACGCTGGGCGAGAAGGAGACAACTGTTGGTGCCATAGTAAGAAAATGGAAGAAGTACAAAATGACTGTCAATCGACAAAGATCTGGGGCTCCACGCAAAATCTCACCTCGTGGGGTATCCTTGATCATGAGGAAGGTTAGAAATCAGCCTACAACTACAAGGGGGGAACTTGTCAATGATCTCAAGGCAGCTGGGACCACTGTCACCACGAAAACCATTGGTAACACATTACGACATAACGGATTGCAATCCTGCAGTGCCCGCAAGGTCCCCCTGCTCCGGAAGGCACATGTGACGGCCCGTCTGAAGTTTGCCAGTGAACACCTGGATGATGCCGAGAGTGATTGGGAGAAGGTGCTGTGGTCAGATGAGACAAAAATTGAGCTCTTTGGCATGAACTCAACTCGCTGTTTGGAGGAAGAGAAATGCTGCCTATGACCCAAAGAACACCGTCCCCACTGTCAAGCATGGAGGTGGAAATGTTATGTTTTGGGGGTGTTTCTCTGCTAAGGGCACAGGACTACTTCACCGCATCAATGGGAGAATGGATGGGGCCATGTACCGTACAATTCTGAGTGACAACCTCCTTCCCTCCGCCAGGGCCTTAAAAATGGGTCGTGGCTGGGTCTTCCAGCACGACAATGACCCAAAACATACAGCCAAGGCAACAAAGGAGTGGCTCAGGAAGAAGCACATTAGGGTCATGGAGTGGCCTAGCCAGTCACCAGACCTTAATCCCATTGAAAACTTATGGAGGGAGCTGAAGCTGCGAGTTGCCAAGCGACAGCCCAGAACTCTTAATGATTTAGAGATGATCTGCAAAGAGGAGTGGACCAAAATTCCTCCTGACATGTGTGCAAACCTCATCATCAACTACAGAAGACGTCTGACCGCTGTGCTTGCCAACAAGGGTTTTGCCACCAAGTATTAGGTCTTGTTTGCCAGAGGGATTAAATACTTATTTCCCTCTGCAGAATGCAAATAAATTCATATACTTTCCACAATGTGATTTTCCGGATTTAATTTGTGATGTGCTATCTCTCACTGTTACCAATAACCTACCCTTCAATTATGGGCTGCTCATGTCTTTGTCAGTGGGCAAACTTACAAAATCAGCAAGGGATCAAATACTTATTTCCACCACTGTAGATATCGAATTCCTTTTGCCATCCCAGTCTAAAAACACTTTGTTATCACTTCACGGAATAAACTCAAAATATTATTCACACACTCACACTCACACTCACACACACACACTTGTTTGTAAACCCTGCAAGCAGGGGCGTAGCCAGACTTCGGCGGGAGGGGGGTCCAGAGCCCAGGTGAGGGGGCACATTTTAGCCCCCCCCCCCGGCACCACCGACCCCCCCCCCCCCCAACTTTGCTTCCCCGCCGCCGCCCCTCTCGACCCCCCTCCCGCCGCCAACATCGCCTACCTTTGCTGGCGAGGGACCCCAATCCCCGCCAGCCGAGGTCCTCTTGCTTCCCGCGCAAGGCTTCGTTCTGTTTCTGACGTCCTGCACAGCTTTGTTCTGTTTCTGTGAGTCTGACGTCCTGCACGTACAACGTGCAGGACGTCAGAAACAGAACGAAGCCTTCCACGGGAAGCAAGAGGACCTCGGCTAGCAGGGGTTGGGGTCCCCCGCCAGCAAAGGTAGCCCACGGCGACAGCGGGGGGGGGGGGGGGGTCGAGAGGGTCGTCGGCAGGGGGGGTCCAGGACCAAATCTACGGGGGCCCAGGCCCCCACGTAGCTACGCCCCTGCCTGCAAGGCCTTTCTAAGGCAACTCATTAGTAAGCTGAAAAGGACTGATGAAAGTGGAGAACCTTGGAGAACTCCACATTTGGCTGATCATGGTTGAGATAAAGAATTACATTGTTTCATTCTATGGGGCTCATTTTCAAAACAAAAAAAAAAATGTCCAAAAAACATCATAAGGTGGCAGAAGAATGTTTTTCTCTCAAAAACGCCCAAGTTGTAATTTTTAACACCCTGATTTTAGACATTTTGCTCCACGGGACACGGGCTGCACCAAAAGATAGAGTTTTTCTGCAATAATGGAAAAAAATGAAAGCTTCTAGGCCAACATCAAGACATTTTTGGCTAGATATGTTTCAGTCACAACTAAGAGAATAAAAAGTGTCCTAAATGATCAAATGAGCACTGGAGGGATTAAGGTATAAACCCCCTTACTCCCTCAGTGGTCACCGACACCCTCCCACCCTCCTTAAGATGTGAAAGAAACGGGTACATACCATCCACTATGACAGCTTCAGATTTTATGGCCAGTCCTATTACATAGTAACATAGTAGATGACAGCAGAAAAAGACCTGCACGGTCCATCTAGTCTGCCCAACAAGATAAACTCATATGTGCTACTTCTTGTGTATACCTTACCTTGATTTGTATCTGTCATTTTCAGGACACAGACTGTAGAAGTCTAGCCCCACCACCCAAACACCAGCCCCGCCTCCCAATCTCGGCTAAGCTTCTGAGGATCCATTCCTTCTGAACAGGATTCCTTTATGTTTATCCCACGCATGCTATTACAGCAGGAAGCAGGTCCCTGGAGTAGTCTAAATGGTCGGTGCAGTTGACTGTAGAGAAGGGACCCAGGCCCATACCCTACACTAACTGGTAACACTTGTGGTGGAAAGAGTGAGCCCCCTCCAAAACCCACCAAAAACCTACTGTACCCAACAATACACCACTACAATAGCCCTTATGCCTTAGGGTGTCACCTTTATGTTGGTGGGTTTTAGAAGGTTCACCATACAATATAAGGGGGTAACGGTGAGATGTATGCCTGGAACCTTTTAAGTGAAGTGCACAGCAGTGCCCCACTACTTTGCTGGGATGTCTGTGTGGCCAGTCCTCTAAGAATGTTGCCCCCCACCCCCCATATATCCCAATGGCTTGTTTTTGTGTGTTTTTCCCTTGGACTTTTTTTTTTTTTTAATGGTCCTAAAAGATAGACACATTGAGCACAAAAACGTGTCGCAAATGGCCATTTTTTGGAACAAAACGTTTGACTTTTTTTTTGGTTTGAAAATGGTCATGTTCGCTACTAGATTTTTGGATGTTTTTTTTGCAAACTGTCCGAAATCAGATTTAGACATCATCATATCGAAAATGCCCCTCCACATGTTCTACTTGGGAGGAACCCTGAGAACCAACTACATATCTTTCCCGTTATCCCAATTCTACTCAGCATATGTAATAAATTTGTATGTTCAGCTATACTGAATGCTGCTGATAGAGCGAACTGAAATACTATCCCCTGATGCCCTTTACTTAATAAAAGCCTAATGTCATTTACCAGTGCACTGAGAAGAGTTTCCATGCAGAAATCCAGAAGGAAACCACATTGGGAGGGAGTGTAAGATATTACACGATGGTTCAAATAATCTGTCAACTGAGCGGTTGCCATACTCGTCAACACCTTGGTGAATAAGGGAATAGAGAACTCAGATTTTATTTTCCTGATGGATTTTTAAGAACAGATGTCAATAAAAGCCTCCCCCCCCCCCAACATAAGTATTGCCATACTGGGAAAGACAAAAGGTCCATCGAGCCCAGCATCCTGTTTCCAACAGTGGCCAATCCAGGTCACAAGTACCTGGCAGAAACCCAAAGAGTTGCAACATTCCATGTAGAACTGCAAAGAATAGCAAGATTCCGGAATCCTAAAGAGTAACAAGATTCCATGTAGAACCCCAAAGAGTAGCAAGATTCCATTCAGAATCCCAAGTACATAAGTATTGGCACACTGGGAAAGACCAAAGGTCCATCGAGCCCAGCATCCTGTTTCCAACAGTGGCCAATCCAGGTCACAAGTACCTGGCAGAAACCCAAAGAGTTGCAACATTCCATGTAGAACTGCAAAGAATAGCAAGATTCCGGAATCCTAAAGAGTAACAAGATTCCATGTAGAACCCCAAAGAGTAGCAAGATTCCATTCAGAATCCCAAGTACATAAGTATTGGCACACTGGGAAAGACCAAAGGTCCATCGAGCCCAGCATCCTGTTTCCAACAGTGGCCAATCCAGGTCACAAGTACCTGGCAGAAACCCAAAGAGTTGCAACATTCCATGTAGAACTGCAAAGAATAGCAAGATTCCGGAATCCTAAAGAGTAACAAGATTCCATGTAGAACCCCAAAGAGTAGCAAGATTCCATTCAGAATCCCAAGTACATAAGTATTGGCACACTGGGAAAGACCAAAGGTCCATCGAGCCCAGCATCCTGTTTCCAACAGTGGCCAATCCAGGTAGATTGGCCACTGTTAGATCAAAATTGATCTGGGTTAAAAACAGATTTTACCCAAGCTAAGAACCAGTCTAAAAAATGGGGGGGGGGGGGGGGGGGGGGGGGGGGAGTCCAGATCACAATGTGAGGAGGAAAACCTATTTAGAAAACTTTTAAGCTCTTCTCAATGTATTGGAGAAAAGTTTTCCGAAGTCGGTTTGTTGAGATACAGCTTCTACTACCATGTCTGAATCATGGAGGAGTTATATGCAATCTGATCTTATTGATTTTATCCTGAAAAAAAATCACCTGAGGCAGATGGTATACCAGCATAATCAATACCACTACTATCAATCTCATCAGTATTGCACAGGACTGTGGAGTTGGTACATCAAACCTTCGACTCCGATTCCTCTATTTTTCTACTATCTGACTCCAACTCTGACTTCTACTGATATTAGGCTTTACATTTTTTGTACTGGATCTAAAGAATGGTAAATATAACTTATACTTAACAATACTTTAGATCCAGGGCAAATATATCTGCCCATATATACTAGCTGTTCCCACTGGCGTTGCTCAGCAATAGATTAGTACTTTGTAATTGAGAAAAGCAAGGTTTATTTGTGTGTAATTACACCATATAAGTATGCTGAGGGTGGAGGTGTGCCACTCTGGGATGTGTGAGAACAGGTGTCAGAGGGGTTTTGGTACTGAGGGATGAGTGTGAGAATGGGACTTATACACTGCCTTTCTGTGGTTTTTCCAACTACATTCAAAGCGGTTTACATATTATATATAGGTACTTAATTTGTACCTGGGACAATGGAGGGTTAAGTGACTTGCCCAGAGTCACAAGGAGCTGCAGTGGGAATGGAACTCAGTTCCCCAGGATCAGAGTCTGCTGCACTAATCACTAAGCTACTCCTAGTGCACTCCTAGTGAGTACACTATTCTGGGGTGTGTGATTGGGCTTGTTTTGCTGAGGGGTGTATGAGAACCAGTGGCGTAGCTACGTGGGGCCTGGGGGGCCTGCGCCCCCGTAGATTTGGCCTTGGACCCCCCTGCCGATGACCCTCTCGACCCCCCTCCCGCCGCCAACCCGCCGTCGCCTACCTTTGCTGGCGGGGGACCCCAACCCCCGCCAGCCGAGGTCCTCTTCTTCTCACAAAAGGCTTCCTTCTGTTTCTGACGTCAGACTCACAGAACGAAGCCTTGCACCTAAGTGTATTCCATAAGCCTAGATTTAGGCACCGTATATAGAATACTGTTAGCTGATATCCCAGCCCCTGAAATTACGCACTTCCATTTACACCAACGAAAACGTGGTGTAAATCCCCCGTGCGTAGGTTTACACGCACTGGGCCATATTCTATAACTACGCATGTAAATTTTGCTCACAGAATGCCCATTTCCCCATCCACAGCCACGCCACTTTTGAACTGCGTGCATTAGAATTTAGGCACAGTTCATTACAGAATATGTTTAGCGAGTTGTGCCCGTAAATTTTAATTATTGCCAATTAGTGCTTATTGCTTGTTAAGTGCTGTTATCAAATGCTGATTAGCTTGTTAAGCCAATTAAGTTGCATGCATTTTTATAGAATATGCCTGGATTTCAGCACAGACCTCTAGACATGCCATACAGAATCCATTAACAAAAGCCTCCATAGATAGTACGATGCAGCCTCTATTTGTGTGGGTGGTGTGGGGAGGGGAGAGTAGTGCATTTCCTTTCAAAATTTAACTAATACATTCTTTTTCCCTCCTTTGACCAATGCACCCATCCAGTGGCGTAGCAAGGGCGGGGCGGTGGGGGCGGTCTGCCCCGGGTGCACGCTGCTGGAGGGTGCAGAGAGCAGCCGCGAGCCTGTCGGCTCCGCTGGTTCCCTGCTCCCTCTGCCCCAGAACAGGTTACTTTCTGTTCCGGGGCAGAGGGAGCAGGGAGCCAGTGGAGCTGACAGGCACGCGGCTGCTCTCTGCACCCTCCAGCAGCCAAGAAAGCACCTGGGGGGGGAGGGTTGGCCTGATGCGCCCGGGGGGGGGGGGCTTGATGCACCAGGGAGGGGGGTGTCATTGCGCCGAGGGGGGGGTGCCGTGCTGCAACTTGGGGGGACGGACGCTGCTGCACCCGGGGGGGGGGGTGCAGCAGCGTTCCGCCCCGGGTGGCAGCTGACCTAGGATCGCCACTGCACCCATCAGATACCTATTCACACTGCAAGATGCAGCAAAGGTTCTCACAATGTGGAACCTCAAGGGCCCTTTTACTAAGCTGCAGTAGGGTTACCGCAGGGGTAAGCGCATGCCGAATCGACCCTACCACCGAGGTAGCACGGGCACCGGGTGGTAATTCCTAAGCTGGCATGCGCTGTTTTCCGCGCTAGAGAATGATTTTTTATTTTCTACTGGGGGGAGGGAGGGGCGTTCCCGGCAGTAAATCGGCAGCGCTGTCATATTGCTGTGCGCTGCCTGATTACTGCACAAGTAGCGCGAGAGCCCTTACTGCCAAGTAAATAGGTGATGTTAAGGGCTCAGGCAGTAAATGGCCGCGTAGTACTTTTAATATTAGCACACGGCCATTTACTGCCTTTTTACCCGCTGCGGTAAACCAGCGCACACCAATTTCACGTGCCCACTTTTTACCGCAGGGTCCCTAAACGCACTGTCAGCCACACTGAAGTAGAGTGAGTTCCATTTAGGGCCCTTCCCCTAGGTTTATACCAGTTACCTAGTAAACGCTTTTGAAAATTCCCTTCAGTTTTATCCTTTTAAAAGTGAAACAGCTACTGGCTGAGCAAAAAGGTTATTTCCTTCCAGGCCATGTTGGAATACGTTCAGCATGTCTATGGTCGACTGTAAATAACTGAAGGATTTCAGGAACAAATCCCTTGTCCTCCATAAATTTAAGGGAAGAACTCTTAGAAATATTAGGATATATAAACCCTGCTCAGCCTTTGTTATCCACACCAGTGTTGCTCAAACCAACTCCTTCAATCACCTAGCCAGCTCTAGTATGTGTATATGTATGCACTACCTCCAATGTATGCAAATACACCATGCATATTCAAAAGAAGAAGACCAGAAACAGAACCTGACTGGATGGGGAGGCCCCAAAACCAGTTTGCACACCCCTGATCCAGACTATGAGAGAATTTCAAAATAGAACTGGGGACTGGTTTATAAATATCATTCTGAAGAATTCTGGAGTTCTGTAGATGTTTGATTTATATATCAGGGTAAACAGCTTGGTCTGCCAGGATAACTAAAATATGCAAATGAAGCTAGCTGGTTCTCAGACCAAATGCATGAAGACAGACCCAATAAACACTCGTTATGAACATCTTGGGCCCGATATTCAGCCCACAGCAATAAGCAGCTTGTAAGCCGCTCACAACCGCGAGCTGACCTAACCCCAGTGCCCAATATTCAAAGCCTGTAACCGGGGGGGGGGGGGGGGGGGGGGGGGGTGAGGAGGCGCAAGGTGATGGTGGGGGGGAGCGGAGGTGAAGCGTGGCAGTGGGAGGGGGGGCAGCGGGGCAGCACTAAAAATGTGCCCCCAACCTCGGGTTCTGGCCCCCTCCCACCGTGTCTGGCTACTCCCCTGTTTTCTATTTGCACCAGTGGAATAGCCAGAACTGATTTGTTGGAGGGATGCAATGTTAACCTGGGGGGGGGGGGGGTACTAGGCCAACAGACCCGAACCACATAGTTACACTCTTATCAACAAAAGTCATCAAGTGTATCTGACAATGGATTTCTAGCTAGTCTGCAACAGTTGTCATGTATGGTGGGTGATAATTAAACCAATTACTTATCGATGCTTTATAATTTTTTTGGCCATCAAACATATAAACGGCGAGTGACCGACTCACTCGCAAATGCGCAGTAGAGACTTCCCTCTCTGTCCCGCCCCCGCATCAATACGTGATGACGGGGGGCGGGGGCGGGACAGAGAGGGAAACTGCGCCGCCGAGGTTGCTACCGCTCCCCCCCCCACTCGAAGTCGCCGCCACCCCTCCACCCGGCCCGGGCCCTCTCTTCCCTTCTGAACTTACACAACCATTCGCCGAATGCAGCAATGCACATCAGCTGAGCTGCCCCTTCCTTCTCTGCCTGTGTCCCGCCCTCGCTGACGTTACGTCACAGGAGGGCGGGGCCACAGGCAGAGAAGGAAGGGCCCACGGCAGCTGAGCTGATGTGCGTTGCTGCGTTCGGCAAATGGATGTGTAGGTTCAGAAGCGAAGAGAGGGCCCGGGCCGGGTGGAGGGGTGGCGGCGACTCCATGGGGGGGGGGGGGGGGTGGCTGCGGCGGCGACTCCAGGGGGGGGGGGAGCGGCGGTGACTCCGAGGGGGGGAGCGGTGGCGACCTCACGGGGGGGGGGGGAAAGAAAACCCCAATACCAGCCCGTTTTTTACGGGCTCAACGGCTAGTTTTTATATATTTTGGCTTTTGTGAACGACTACTGTGCTTCCCCCCTCTTCTGTTTCAACAAATAACCTCATTAGAGTCTGAACACCCTTTATGCATGAAGTGGGATTGGAGTAAGGGCAACAGATTTCATACTATTCCGTTCCAGTGCCAACTGCCAGATGCATTATGAACTACTACAAAACCCTACAGGAAACCTGCCACACCATAACAACACTGAAAGAACTCACACAGCACCAACCATACCTACAAAGGAAGCACTACAGAGATGATATTGGGGCCCAGAACAGCAAAAACCCTGTATTGGGAAAATAGAGCACACAGGACTGCTTCAGAGCCCTACATAGAAAGTAACATCTGCAGAATACCACACCTCGGCACACAAAATACAGACAGCTCCTCACCAAATGCAGAGCAGTGGCGTAGCCAGACCTGAGATTCTGTGTGGGCCCAGAGAGCTAATATGGGTGGGCCCTATATATATATCTATAGATATATAGATAGATATAGATATATAGATATATATAGAGAGAGATGATTATGATGAAAAAAAAAGCATTTACAATTTTATTACCTGCTGGCAGCTGCTGGGCTGGGCTGGGCTGGGCTGCAGTGGCGTACCAAGGGGGGGCGGTGGGGGCGGTCCGCCCCGGGTGCACACCACTGGGGGGGTGCCGCGCGCCTGTTGGCTCTTCGTTTTCATGCTCCCTTTGCCCCGGAACAGGTTACTTCTGTTTCTGTGAGTCTGATTACGTGCAGGACGTCAGACTCACACTGCGCGGCCGCATTGCTGATCTGCAAGGGCAGGTTTCTACATGGAATGTTGCTAGTGGAGGAGTAGCCTAGTGGTTAGTGTAGCAGACTTTGATCCTGGTGAGCTGGGTTCAATTCCCACTGCAGCTCCTTGTAACGCTGGGCAAGTCACTTAACCCTCCATTGCTCCTGGTACAAAATAAGTACCTGAATATATGTAAACTGCTTTGAATGTAGTTGCAAAAACCTCAGAAAGGCAGTATATCAAGTCCCATTTCCCTTTCCCTATTTGAGATTCTACATGGAATGTTGCTACTGCTGGAGATTCTACATGGAATGTTGCTACTGCTGGAGATTCTACATGGAATGTTGCTATTCCACTAGCAACATTCCATGTAGAAGCCTGCCCTTGCAGATCAGCAATGCGGCCGCGCAGGCTTCTGTTTCTGTGAGTCTGACATCCTGCACGTACGTGCAGGATGTCAGACTCACAGAAACAGAAGCCTGCGCGGCCGCGTTGCTGATCTGCAAGGGCAGGTTACTACATGGAATGTTGCCAGTGGAGGAGTAACCTAGTGGTTAGTGCAGCAGACTTTGATCCTGGGGAACTGAGTTCAATTCCCACTGCAGCTCCTTGTGACCCTGGGCAAGTCACTTAACCCTCCATTGCCCCTGGTACAAAATAAGTACGTGAATATATGTAAACTGCTTTGAATGTAGCTGCAAAAACCTCAGAAAGGCGGTATAGCAAGGCCCATTTCCCTTATGACATCACAATATCAGAAGTGAGCCAAGTATTGGGCAATCAAGCCATTGTGACATCACTGATGAGGTTGGCTCTTATTGGTGGAATGAGTGGAGGAGTAGCCTAGTGGTTAGTGCAGTGGACTTTGATCCTGGGGAACTGAGTTCAATTCCCACTGCAGCTCCTTGTGACCCTGGGCAAGTCACTTAACCCTCCATTGCCCCTGGTACAAAATAAGTACCTGAATATATGTAAACCGCTTTGAATGTAGTTGCAAAAACCTCAGAAAGGCAGTAAATCAAGTCCCATTTCCCTTCCCTTAACAACATTTATTTGGAATTTGCTCACACCTTTTCAGTAGTAGCTCAAGGTGAGTTACATTCAGGTACACTGGGTAAACTATCTCACTATTAAATATCGGGGCCTCATAAAGCATCTCAATGTGAAATATGAGGGCCTAATGAAAATAGCATTTAATACCAGGACCTAATGAAAAATCTTGGTATACAAACCAGGCTCTTTGAGTGATAAATATACAAGGCCTAATAAAACATCTCAGTATTAAACCTGGACCCAGGGCCTTGCCAACACAGTAAGCGCAGTAAGCGCCGCAGGGGGGCGCCTGCCTTCAAGGGCGCCGCGCCTTCGAGTTGTAGTTAAAAAAAAAAGAAGCTTACTCTTCCGCTTCATCCCCGATTCCCCGGTGCTTTAAATTTACCTCCGACGTCTGCGCAGCGTGAGTGAAAGCGCTGCCTGTCTGACGTCTCTCCACCAGCCTTCCCTGCGCTCGTTCGTTCCCTCTGTGTCCCGCCCTCAAGGAAATGACGTCAGAAGAAGGCGGGACACAGAAGGAACGAACGAGCAAAGGGAAGGCTGGTGGAGAGACGTCAGACAGGCAGCGCTTTCACTGACGCTGCGCAGACGTCGGAGCCGGAGGCGGAGAGAGGTAAATTTAAAGCGCCGGGGAATCGGGGATGGAGCGGAGGAGGCTCAGGTTGAATGAGAAGTATGCTCAGAGCCTCCTCTGCAGGCCAAACCCAGCCATTTCCTCCATTGTGCCCCAGACGGCAGCTTGGGGGGAGCAGCGCTCGGCTCTTTGGCACCGCCCAGCTCTTCCACGCGTCTTGGAGCCAGGCGGGGGCGTGCGCGCGCCAACTGATGGTCTGCAGGGGGGTGCCAGAGACCCTAGGCACGGCCCTGCCTGGGCCTAACAGTATTAATTGCTAGGTCTTAATAAAACACCTCAGTATACATACAAGGGTCTAATGGGAAAAAAATGAAAAGAAAGAAAATACCTGGCCTTAAAAAAAATTCAGTAGTCCTTAACAGGCAGACTGGGTGTCCACCTAGGGTGGCACCAATGCAGCACTGAGTCCCACCCCCTCCAAACTTCCTGTTTTGGAGGGGGGATGGGATCCAGCAGGCCTTGAGCAGGTGTGGATGCTGAAAGCCCAGCATCAGTTGCAATGGGCCTTTTGTACACTCTGGAGGAGGTAGGGAAGTAAAGAGAAAGAAAGCCAATGAACACCCTGGGGGTGGTGGTCATGAGATGTTGAACACCATGGGAGGTAGGGAAAGAGAGATGTTGGACATCTTGAGGAGGGGAGGGGTGTAGGGAAGGTGAAAGATGCTGAAGCTGAACACCTTGGGGGGGGGGGGGCAGGAAAGGAGAGGGATCCTGGACACAGAGATTATTGGAAGGGGAAAGATCTTGGACATCTTATGGGAGAGGTCGCTACACTCACATTAGCCCTCTCCTCAAGTCACTTCACTGGCTCCCTATCCGTTTCCGCATTCAATTCAAACTTCTCTTACTGACCTATAAGTGCATTCACCCTGCTGCTCCCCAGTACCTGTCCACTCTTATCTCTCCCTAAGCCCCCCCCCCCGGTACTCCGCTCTGTAGATAAATCTCTCTTGTCTGTCCCCTTCTCCTCTACTGCTTATTCCAGAGTCCGTTCCTTTTATCTCGCTGCACCTCACGCCTGGAATAGACTTCCCGAGCCTGTACGTCTAGCCCCGTCTTTGGCCGTTTTCAAGTCCAAGCTAAAAGCCCACCTCTTTGACGCTGCTTTTGAGTCCTAATCACTGCTCACTTGCCTGTACCTTTTATCCCCGCCTCTTTAATTCCCCTTACCTCTTAGTTGTTCTGTCTGTTATCTGTCTTATTTAGATTGTAAGCTCTTTTGAGCAGGGACTGTCTTTTCGTGTATGGTGTACAGCGCTGCCTATGCCTTGTAGCGCTATAGAAGTGATAAGTAGTAGTAGAGGTATGGAAGGGAAAGGGAGAGGCTGGACATAGGGGGAGGGCCTTGAACTGTCACTTGGTGCAGAGGGAGGGGGTACAACCACTGAAGATTCACTGAGGGTGTAAAGATGCTCTTGGGGGTGGCTCTGGAAAGGTGCAGAAAAGAGTGAAGAGGAAACGGTTAAATCCAGGGAGATAAAGCAGAAAAGCTAAAAGAATGGCAGAGCGAAAAGGGTCAGGGACTATGAAGGAAAAGAATTGTGACGCTGATGTGGAGAATGGGAGGGAGAGTCAAGAAAAACGTGCGTGCCACTCTTTCACGCAAGGCCGGAACCACTCACTAGACAAAATTAGGTGGTTGCCTAGGGTAACCGCTTCTGCAGGACAGCAATGCGCCGCTGTAGTTAATGAACAACAGTAAGTCCCTCCCAGCAGTTACACAAACTCAATTTCTGTGTGCGCGTGTGGCCTGAAAGTTAATTAGGGGACTTAAAGCTGGCCACTCTTGCCCTACTTTTCCAATTCTGCCTGGGTACCTGTCCATCCCCCACCCCACAAACTCCCCGTGGCCTGTGAGGGTGGAGGATTAGGAAGATCTGGAGCTCACCTGAATCTCTCCTGCCCCGCCGTGTCCCAGATCTGCAGCTTGATGCGTTTACCCGGCTCGATCTCCACCAGCCTGGAGAAGAAATCCACCCCCACCGTGGGGTCGGACACCTGCGCGAAACGTCCCTCGGTAAAGCGGCGGATCAGGCACGATTTGCCCACCGTGGAGTCTCCGATCACGATCAGCCGGAACTGGTACAGCCAGATCGCCTCCATCTTCCAAGAACAATTGAAAATATATATATAACAGAACCCGAATCCTGGTCTCTCCCAGGACTTCCCCCTCACCAGAGACGCGCAGGAAAATATTCAGTGAAATTGCAATAAATGCACGTCAGTCTTTTGTGATGTGAGGTCTCGTTAGTGTGCCGAGAGTTTAGCCCGGGCCATGGCCAAAGCCGCAGAGCAGCTCTGCAGCAGCGCTGATCTGACACGGCGAGCGAGGGGCATTTTACAGGTTGCAGAAACACTCGCCTGTAAGATACAATAGCTGAATAGCTGCCCAGCAACCTCCAGGGGGCGCTGTCCACTGGGCTCCTGCAGCACGGGAAAGAAAATTAGATGACAGGCGCTGCCCCCCCCCCCCCCCCTTACTCTAGGCAGAAGCTACTGGGCTGTCTCCCAACTCGTGCTGGTCCTCTGATCTTCGAGCACCACCACCGAGACCTCCTTTCAGATCCAAAGGTCAGATGGCTTCCATTTCTACTAAATCCAATTCGAGCTTCTGAAATCGATCGGGGCGCTTTTTATTTTACTTTAAAATTTAAGAAAAAAAAAAAAGAAAACTATCAGTCCTGCTGCCTTTTTAAATCTAAAAGGAATTCACGATGCACAATTTCCTGCAGAAGGGTTAGGTTTTCTTGTCCTCCCTGATAACAAAGTGTCAAGGTCTTCGGAGTTACAGGGAAATATCAAATACAACATAGGGTCAACCGCCCAGAACTACTGAACCACACCGGCAGCCACGGATTTACCAAGTACTTCTTCTCCTGGCTCTCAAACAAGCGATGCTCCCCGGGTTTTTATCTTTCTCCTGAGTTTTCATCAAACGAAGAGGCTTCAGAGGAAAGTCAACCTCAAGGGCGCCAGGAAATCTCGAGCGACTGCTTTATTCCCCTTAGGAAAGCCTTGCACCGTGTCTCTCTCCCTGGATCTGCAGTTTAATTTTGGATATTCAGGATACATGTGTTAACGTGTTTCTTTTTAGAGATGGAGAGATGCTGAAAACAAAATATAGGATGCTGAGGACCAGAGATCTGATGAAACAGCAACACCACCAGCGGCACCAAACAACCTGACTCATCATTGGCACCAGCGGCTACCGTAATTAGCAGGATAGAGAGGCTGCAGCCTGCCCTAGTGCCTGGAAGAGAAGCACCCATCCTTGCTGGAGCTTCACTGCTACAGGCTGAAAGCCAGATATTGGCATTTTAACAGGAACAGCACAGCCTCCCCCCCCCCCCCCCCCCCCCCCCCCCCACGGTCTCCATGTCTTAAGGAACAGGTTAATCCAGATGGGTTTTACCCTGTGGCAGGCATGGATTTACAGCTTTGGCTGTTGCATTAGGTTTCCCAAGAAAATCAGAATTAGGAGTCCATGCCTGCCACAGGGTAACATACATAGTAGATGACGGCAGAAAGGGTAAAACCAGGATTGGATTAGCCTGTTTGTTATTGCACAGAGTCAGGTTACAACCTTAACTATGACCTTGGTCTTCAGTCCCAGTCTCTGAGGGCTATCAACCAGGGGTGTAGCCAGACTTCGTCGGGAAGGGGGTCCAGAGCCTGAGGTGAGGGGGCACATTTTGGCTGGGTTGGGGACCCCCGCCAGCAAAGGTACCCGACGGTGGCAGGGGAGGGTTAGCAGCAGGAGGTGGGGTCGAAGGGGTTGGCGGTGGGGGGCCAGGACCAAATCTACGGGGGCCCATGCCCCCACGTAGCTATGCCCCTGCTATCAATAGGTTAGATTTTCAGGATAAACCTCACAAATATGCATGAGAGAGATTTGCATGCTTTTCTACCTCCACTGAATAGGTATCTTTCTCATGCAGATTTGTTAGGGATATTCTGAAAACCATTGGCAGCCCTCAAGGACTGGGGGTGAAGGCCAAGGGTTTAGGACAGGGAAGGGCAACCACAGTCCTCGAGGGCCACAACCCAGTCAGGTTTTTGACATTTCCACAATGAATATGCAAGAGATTGGTTTGCATACAGTGGAAGTAGTGCATGCAAATCAATCTCATGCAAATTCATTGTGCAAATCTTGAAAACCTGACTAGGTTGTGGCTCTCAAGATCAATGGTTGCCCACCCCTGGGTTAGGACCTTAAAATTAGTAACAGTGGATATAGATGGCTCCAGTATGGGCTCTAGGGCACCTGTCTGAGCTCTTTCCACTGTCTTGATGGGAAAGCCAAAGGATCAGCTGAAGGGTTCTTTTTCTCTGGTCCCTGCCCCACAGCATCTGTGGCTTGTGCAGTCTACGATCATCCATTGCTCTGTTGTTCCAGCAGAAACAATACAGACTTCTTTGTCCAGGATAGCAGAGTGTGGGCAGGCACTTTTTTTCTGCATGTAAAATGCTCAGTCATGTCGCACCTCTCAGTCCAGGGTTCAGCATGGCCCTAGTACTGGTCAAGACAGTGCAGTTGGTGTGTGTGATTCAGCAAAAAGCTGCTGCTGATGGGGGAGAGCCTGCTGCAAGGTTTATCATCTTTGCCTGTTTTGATTGTTCATGCTTCAGCTCTCTGTGTACAGGTTTCTTGGAAGTTGTTGGAGAAGATGAGAGAGCTGAGTCTGTTGTGGAAGTAAAGAAGATGTGAGATCTAAGGCTATGGTTACCCTACCCCATGAGTGGAGTGGAACAGGTAAACATGAATCGTTTGTTTACTCTTTCCAAAAATACTAGGACTAGGGGGCATGCGATGAAGCTACAAAATAGTAAATTTAATACTAATCGGAGAAAATGTTTCTTCACTCAACGTGTAATTAAACTCTGGAATTTGTTGCCAGAGAATGTGGTAAAGGCGGTTAGCTTAGTGAGGTTTAAAAAAGGTCTGGGCGGCTTCCTAAAGGAAAAGTCCATAGACCATTATTAAATTGACTTGGGAAAAATACACTGCTTATTTCTGGGATAAGCAGCATAAAATGTATTGAACTTTTTCGGGATCATGCTAGGTATTTGTGACCCGGATTGGCCACTGTTGGAAACAGAATGCTGGGCTTGATGGACCTTTGATCTGTCCCAGTGTGGCAATACTTTTGGACTATACAGTATGTGAATGCTTTGCCAGTTCAACCAGATACTGTGGCTTTAGATTCTTATAGGATGCCTTGGTTTGGCTAATGGCCTCCCTTGTTATAAGAATGGATAGAAGATGGGTCCCTCGACTCTACTGAGGTCCGGGTGGATAATTTGGAAAAGCAACATTTGGATTTTGAAACTAATGTGCGTTCTTTGACTCTGCAGAAATCGGAGTTAAAGAAATTAATCTAGCTCTGATTAAAGCCCCTGCTGTGCTACATCAGAAGAGGAATGGGTTTGTGAGCTATGTTAAAAATTCTGTCTGTGACAGGGTCTATGTCCTGCCCCATAAGAAAATGCAGGGCCTGGAGGAAAAGGTGAAGACAGGGACTGACACCAAAGAATCAGCTTCAGTTCTGCAAAGGGAAAATAGATTTCACCAGTCCTGTGAATCACAAAACCAGTTCCCAGGGAAACAGCTAGATCACATGACATTTACAGGCAGGCCCCCTTACCCTTCCAATAGAAGCCATCCATCAGCAGTGCCCTCCAATCAGATGGTGGGTAGAGAATAAGGGAGGAGTCTACTGTCCTATAAAAGAGGGAAGTGAGTACATAGCTGAGTCAGGTGCCCTGTGAGGAGGAGAAAGCCTGCAGCATGGGATAGAAGGTACAGGTGCTCTTGTTTGTTTTTACCTGTAGGGGTTTTATTTTTGTATTTTTTTGTTGTTGTTACATTTGTACCCTGCGCTTTCCCACTCATGGCAGGCTCAATGCAGCTTACATGGGGCAATGGAGGGTTAAGTGACTTGCCCAGAGTCACAAGGAGCTGCCTGTGCCTGAAGTGGGAATCGAACTCAGT
This sequence comes from Microcaecilia unicolor, assembly GCF_901765095.1. Lineage (NCBI taxonomy): Eukaryota > Metazoa > Chordata > Amphibia > Gymnophiona > Siphonopidae > Microcaecilia > Microcaecilia unicolor. The sequence continues at coordinate 21,151,465 of NC_044037.1, read as the reverse complement.
TCCTCAGTTCCCCAGGACCAAAGTCCACCACCCTAACCACTAGGCCACTCCACTGTTGCTACTATTTGAGATTCTGTTGCAGGAATGGATGCATGAATTTGTGATGCTTCAGGAGTCAGACAGCACACACCAGAATGAGGGAGAAATCTTCTTTATTTGCCAGCAAACAAAGCAAGACATCAGTTCTAGCTCTCTTCTCTTTCTCTCAGCTCTTTTTGTCTTTGTCTCAGCTGCTTCTCTTCTTATGCTGTCTTCTCCTTCTTCTGTCTGTTCCTTCTGTCCTTCTCTTTCTTCTGAGCTCCTTCTGACGTAAACTGCTTCTGCTCCTACTTAAATACTGTTCTATCCAGCCTAGCCTAGCCCAGCCCCCTTACTCTCCAATTGGTTAAGGAATAGATTGGTCACTTTGCCTCAACCAATCATTACTTTTGAAATATCAGTTACATAGGTTTCAGACATCCTAAACTGACCTGTGACCTGGGGCCCCTCAAGCCAGACATTTGGTCTCCAGAACTCTTACATTTCTCATTATGATTGATGTCTCATCTATAGCTTAACCTGGGTTCACTTAGAGACCAAGAGGCCCTAGTGAGATTGGTTATTCTCATATTCCTAGTCTGGTTCATACTAACTGCTAACTAAACTCTGGTATTCATTAAAGGGGTCAAAAGTCAATCTTACTTAATAGCATACAGATATACTTTCAGGAGGCCAGTCCTACCCTTAGCTATAATTAATCAAGGAGAAGAGAGCTGACTAGCCCTGACCTCGTTCACCTATCAGCTTATACATTGAACCAGCCAGAACTGCAAATAAGTCAAAACACATGTTTGACCTCTTCACTGCAGTCCTTGCTTGACCTCTTAAACAGCAGACAAAGAGTAATACAGAATTTAACAGATATTCTACACAGACACAAACCTTATTAATTTACACAGAATACAACATATTCTAAAGTAAGCATCCTTATAACACATATTCTAAATATCAAAAACTTGTAAATACTAATCTATTGCCTCTCTCTCTCTAAATAGTATTTTCTATCTAAGCATTTTTCTATTTAATCCTAAACAAACTGCCTGCTTACAAAACTATTCAGTATGCCTAATAATGTACAGATGTTGAGCCAGCTTTCATCATTCACCAGGGTGAAAGAAATTCCTTTCTCTGACCTTTCTAACCCAGCCCGGCAAACGCTAGAGTTCAATATAATCTGAACCATCTGGCATACCTTCACTTTACTTACAAAGTAAAAGTTGAAATTTGAAATAAGAATTCAATTCAAATACCAAGCTTTTAACAGAATTAACCCTTCATATGATTTCTTATATATATATAATTATGCCATGGCTGCCTCATTCCCCCCTTTGAGACTAAAATCAGCTTATGCAGAGATAAGTCTCACAACTCAAACTCTGGAGATTATAGTGATCCTAACTGGGAATAGACTTGTGAATCACCATTACCCTACTTGTTAAGGTCCGACGGCATACTGCCGAAGCACATGAGGCCAGGAAACAAAACAACAACCCTGCTAAAACTAAGACTATTAGGGAAATGAACAAAGGACGTATCCAGGAGGTCAATGACCACCACCAGGAGGTAAGGTCTAATCCTCCTCGGTAATCCTCCACATTAAGGCTAGCCAACTGTAGGACTTTATCCATGGCATGCCTAACTACATGCGTCCTATTTATGACAATAGTACAGCACTCTGAAGAATTTAGCACTGTGCAGAGACCACCCTGGGCTGCAAAGAGATAGTCAAGACCCATACGATTATACCTAGAAACTATACTTAATTCATTAATTTGATCCTGCAATGCATTGACTACCACGTTCAGCTCATGAACTAAAACATGGAGTAGGGACTGAAGTCTCCGAGTAGCCATACCTAGTTCAGTAATACCCGCTACCGGGCCTCCAATTGGAATCCAGGCTGTGGCAGAAAGGGCTACAAGTCTCTTTTTAGTCAGAGGATAAGTAGAATTAATATACTGGAGGGCTAATTCAATCGCCTCATCCTCTGTGGCAACGGAGGAAGGTAAGGACAAAGCCTCTCGCTTAGAGCGGTGCAGGGATAGTGGCTTAAGAGGAATAACTTTAGGAAAATAATTCAAGGTTACCAATACACAAAAATCATATGTAGGGGGAAGAATCATGTGGAGGACATTATCACAGAGCCAGTAATGACCAAGGAGAGGGTGAGGAAAGTTCCCAATAAATGTTGGCTCAGGCTGGACAGGGTACTTAGGGTGCCCATAATGCGAGCCCCTATCCCAGGGGGAACGAAGACGAAATGGAGACTTTGCACACCATAGGCGCCAATCCCCAATTGTGACAGGCTGCTCATTTGTTAGTAACTCTTCATACCCCGGGGACTTATGAAAGTAGAAAATAAGCTTGGACACTATAGTCTTCTCAGTGGTACGCTTAGGAGCCAGATAATCACCTGGGTCATAATCTGCAGGTATGGTAGCAGGGCACATAGGAGTACCTGGAGAAACTACCCACACAGATTCTCCTTTTTCTGGGAGAACATTAGTATAATTACAGGGAATGGGAAGAACAGTTGAGATGCTTCTTGTTAAACAAAACACTCCAGAGGCTGGATAGGGAGACGTAAAAACTGGCCTTAGAGAAGAGTCAGAGGGGGAAGTAGCATTATAAAAGGACCACCAAGTATAATCCTGGCTCCAAGGGCCTGAACTCGAAAAGTAGGGAGGTATAAGAGCTGGGAGTTGCACAGGGACAGGTACAGCTGGGACATCTGTAGTATAAGGAGAAAATCGGGAACACACAATACAAGGGGAAGTAATCTTTGCCTGGCTAATTAGTTCCTGGACTGAGTGTAACCAAAGGTTGGAGCGAGTTGGGGTATTAGGAACAAGGAGGCAAGGAGTAGAAAACAACAAAAGCATCCAAACTACTAACATTTTCTTTCTTCCTAATCTAAAACAAATACAGCAAACTAATTAAGCAATAATATTTCAACAGTCTGTGCTAATCACAGATTACTCTCATATAGTGTTCTCAGTCTTTGAGTTCTTATACCAGTTGGGATAGACCCTCAACTGATAAGGATCAAGCTCTCAAATTCCAAGAAAGCCAGAATCAGAGCAAGAAAGAGTCTCAGTGTGAAGCCGAAGTTCAGCCGCTCCTGCAGTATGCAGTTGACCCTTCTTTTCAGCTAGTAGATTCTTTGGTTCGGGTCAAGCGCAACTTCAATGGCTCCGCTGGATCTCTTTCTGCTCTCCACTGTCTAGGCTCCGTCTGATCCGTGCTGGGCTCAGTCTGGTCAGCAGACTTAATTCGAGACCAATGGACCCATGGAGTAATCCCTGCGACCTTCACAGCTGCAGGGGTAGAAAGCAAAACAGTAAAAGGTCCTTTCCATCGGGGCCCCAAAGGCTGGAGCTTCCAGTCTTTCACCCAAACTCTATCCCCTGGCAGGAAGGAATGTACCTGAGCCTGGAAGGGGACAGGGTTTATTTCTCTCACATAAGACTGAAGCTCAGAAATTATCTTACCCAGGAGGGCTACCTGCTCCTGCACCTGGGCAGACCCTAAAATCCCTATGTCTCCCTTAATTCCCTGTAAAATGGCTGGGGGCTTCCCATACACAATTTCAAAGGGAGAGAGGGCTGTTCCTTTAGTTGGGGTGCATCGGAGGCGGAAAAGGGCTAGTGGCAATGCCTGTGGCCATTTCAATTGGGTTTCCTGACAAATCTTTGCTAGGCTATTTTTCAAGGTTCTGTTTGCCCGCTCAACCTGCCCTGAACTCTGGGGACGATAGGCACAATGCAATTTCCAGGTAATGCGCAATGCGCGGGACAGGGCCTGAAGTGTAGCTTCAACAAAGGCGGGACCATTATCTGAACCTATGGCAAGGGGCAGTCCATACCTGGGGATGACATCCCTAAGGAGAGCTCGAGCTACTTCTGTGGCTTTCTCAGTGACTGTAGGATATGCTTCCACCCACCCAGAAAAGGTACAGACCATGACTAAGAGGTATCGGAGCCTACCGCTCCTGGGCATTTCTGTGAAGTCTATAACTAAAGACTCAAAGGGTGTTAGTCCTCTAGACTGAACTCCTGGTGGAATACGGGGTCCCTGACGAGCATTATTCTGGGCACAGAGAGTACATCGGGCAGAGGCAGTGGCAACCAGACTATCCAATCCTTCCAGCACCACTACTCGACTGAGTAGGCGGGCTAGTGCTGTTTTCCCTAAGTGTGATAGGTCATGAGCTTGAGACACTACAGGCCAAGCTAGGTGGCGTGGCACCAGAACTCTGGTATCAGGGAGATGTAACCAGCCATCAGGTCTCCTTACTGCACCTTCCTCTTGAGCCCATTTCTCTTCCATTTGGGTATACATAGGCGTCCATTCTTGCAATCGAATTTGGAACAGGGGAGTCACAGTACTTGCTGGGGGTCCTCGAGCAGCTTCCTTGGCCACCCGATCAGCATGGCGGTTCCCTCGGGCCACTGGAGTATCTATTCTTTGGTGTCCCCTGCAGTGAATGACAGCTACCTTCTTAGGGGCCCACACAGCCTCTAGCAGCTGAAGTATTTCAGGTCCATACTTAACAGGTTGGCCTGCAGCATTTATGAGTCCCTTTTCCTTATACAAAGCTCCATGAGCATGTAGGGTTGTGAAGGCATACTTAGAATCAGTATAAATGTTAGTCACCAGTCCTGCTGCTAGCTCCAGAGCTCGTATGAGGGCCACAAGTTCTGCTTTCTGGGCTGAAGTTCCTTGGGGCAGGGCTCTTGCTTCTATCACCTTGTCCTCTGTCACCACAGCATAGCCTGCCAGTCGCTTAGAGTTCTCCACATAACTGCTTCCATCTGTGAAATAAATTACATCTGGGTCCCTCCACGGAACATCTTTAAGATCTGGTCGACTGGAGTACACTTCATCCATGGTTTGGATACAGTCATGATCCGGTGGTCCCTCAGATGCTGGCAAAAGAGTAGCAGGATTGAATGTAGCCACTGTTTCCAGGTGTATCCGTGGATTCTCACACAAGCTAGCTTGGTACTTAACCATGCGGTTATTTGTAAACCAGTGATTGCCCTTATACTCCATGAGGGTGAGAACTGCATGGGGGACTTTAACAACCAGTTCTTGCCCCAAGGTCAACTTATCAGCTTCCTGGACCAGTAAGGCTGTTGCTGCAATGGCCCTCATGCAGGCTGGCCATCCTTTAGCCACTCCATCCAGCTGTTTAGACAGGTATGCAACAGGCCTCTGCCAAGATCCCATCATCTGGGTCAGCACACCTAGAGCAACCCCCTGTCGCTCGTGGACATACAATGAGAAAGGTTTCTCCACATCAGGAAGGCCTAACGCAGGGGCTTGGAGTAGGGCTTTCTTTATGGCAATGAAGGATTGTTGAGCAGTAGGTCCCCATTCAAATGGTTCCTTTTCACCCCCCTTTGTGGCTTGGTAAAGGGGTTTCGCCATCAATGCAAAATTTGGAATCCAAATTCTGCAGAATCCAGCTGCTCCCAGGAATTCCCTAACTTCTCTTCTGGACTTGGGTTGGGGAATTGCAGCTACCGCTTGCTTCCTACTAGCATCCAGTCTCCGACTTCCCTGGGAAATGCAAAAGCCCAGATACTTCACTTCTGACTGACAAAGTTGGGCCTTTGAGCGTGATACCTTATAGCCTGCATCCAAGAGTAGCTCCAGCAATTCTCTAGTAGCCTCAAAACACTCTTCCTGGGTCACTGCTGCAATCAGGAGGTCATCTACATACTGGAGTAAAACTCGCCTGGAAGGCTCAGATTTAAAAGTCTTAAGATCTTGTCCTAGGGCTGTCCCAAAAATGGTGGGGGAGTTCTTGAACCCCTGTGGCAGGCGGGTCCATGTATACTGAAGCTTCCTTCCTGTTACTGGGTTTTCCCATTGAAAGGCAAAAAGCAATTGACTGGCTGGGGCCACCCGAATACAAAAGAAGGCATCTTTTAGGTCTAGTGTCGTGAAATGGGTAGCTCCAAAAGGTATCAATCCTAGCAGGACATATGGATTAGGCACTACAGGGTGTAATGAGATAGTGGATTTGTTAACCACTCGTAAGTCTTGGACTGGCCGGTAGTCCTCAGTCCCTGGCTTCTGAACTGGCAATAGTGGCGTATTCCATGGAGACTGGCAAGGACGAATAATTCCATAGGATAACAGACGATTCAAATGTGCTTGGATCCCTTCCAGAGCCTTTCTGGGAATTGGGTATTGGCGAAGATGGATTGGCCGGGCATTTGGAAGTAAATCTACATGGACAGGAGGAATATTTCGGGCCAACCCTGGGGGATTATCTTCTGCCCATACTCCACTGACCTGAAAGCTGTCTGCCAGGGGTAGGTCAACTTGGCCATGTGACTGATGCAGCCGCCATTCTTCTTCAAGAGGGCAACAGAAACTCAATATACCCTTAGGGCTGGATATCGGGGGCCGAAAGGAGACTGAAGTCTGGCCATCAGAGTCAAAGGAAATTTGGGCCCTAAGCTTGGACAGCAGGTCTCGACCTAACAAAGGGATTGGACAGTCTGGCATATACAGGAATTCATGAGTGACTATGTGTGAGCCTAATTGGCATCTACGGGTTGTCAGGAAGGGCCTCCGGTTCTGCACCCCCGTGGCTCCCACCACTCGGACAGTTTTTCCAGACACAGGCGCTAATCGCTCCGTCACAACAGAATGTTCAGCTCCTGTATCAATCATGAATGGAATTGAGCGGCTCCCTATAGTTAACTTGACCATAGGTTCCTGGGAGCCCAGTTTGTAGGAACCCGGTCTGTCCTATTCGTCCCATTCTGCCATCTCGGCTATCCCGATGATGTCAGATTCAGGAGGCTCATATCTTCCCTCTCGAACTCGGCCTCGGCTTCCTCGATCTCCTGGTCCCCTTCTCAGTCCCTGGCGCCTCTGGGGGCATTCATCTTTCCAGTGCCCTCTTTCCTTACAATAGGCACACTGATCCCTCTCCAATCTTGGTCTGGGATTCTCCCCCCTGGCCGGGATTGATTGAAGGAATCTCGGGGCCTGGCTGGTGGTCCGGGGTCCCACTTTGGCTTCCCATTAGCTAGAGGTCGACCTCGGTTAAGGGTGGAATTAGTAATGGCTGCCGCTAAAAGGTCGGCCTTCTTCTGCATCTTCCGGTCAGCCTCTCGGCGCACCTCCTGATCTCTATTAATGAAAACCTTAGTTGCGATCTCAATTAGCTGGGTGGTATTCATCCCTGCGAATCCCTCCTGACGCTGCAACTTCTTCCGGATATCTGGCATACTCTGGGCCACCAATGCACTATTCACCATTCTCTGGTTTTCTTGGGCTTCAGGATCAAATGGGGTGTATGTTCTGTAGGCTTCAATTAGTCGCTCTAGAAAGGCCCCAGGGGATTCAGTTGCCCCTTGGAGAATTTCAGAGACCTTTGCCAGATTAATGGGCCTCTTTATGCCTTTCCTCATACCTTCCAGCAAGTCCCGGCAATAGCCAGACAACAGTTCATAGTGCTGCCCATCATTTGGATCCCAAACTGGAGCTGCGCGAGGAAACCGAGCTCTAACCCACCCCTCTAGGTCCGGTGTCCTCTCGGGAGCACGTGCTCGCGTGATGGCCTCAGCATTTTGCAAAATCTTCCGCCTCTCCTCAGTTGTGAAGAGGGTCAGGAGAAGTTGTTGACAATCAGTCCAGGTTGGGTTATGGGTGGCCATAATGCTAGCCACTAGGTCCACCACTGCCTGAGGCTTTTCAGTATAAGAGGGGTAATGCGTCTTCCAATTCAGGAGATCGGTGGTTGTGAAGGGTACATACTGATAGGCCTGTGCCTGTATAACCTGACCCTGATTATTAGGATCCGGTCGAGTGGTAGTTACCTGGCGGAGGGGCAGAACTCTCGAGGAGGTGGGAATAGAACCTGAGGTAGAGCTAGGAGCTACCCTCCTATCATGCTCAAAGGTGATTGCAGCGGGTCTAACCCATTCAGTGGAGGTATGTTGAACCCCTGAGGGATGGGGAGGGGTACTCATAGACTGAGAGGTGGTCACAGGTGATTCAGTCCATTGAAAGGGATGCCGGGCCCCTGATGAGTGGGTAGGGGTATTAGAGGGAGAGGCTGGGCTGTCAGGAGTTGAGGAGTCAGGGAGTGGAACCCAAAGCGGGTCTTCAGAGGTTAACAGGAGAGGATGTGGCACAGAAGGGTAGAGGCCGGGTGAAAAGTCCAACCTAGGGTGTGGCAGGTTTTGCACAGGAGGGGAAGAACTATCCGGAGAAGCCTGTGCTGGAGAGGCTTGGGCTGGGCGGCGTGGATCTCTGGGGGTAGCACGGAACCCCAACAATGGGCCATAAGGTTGTGGCTCAAGGTCTGAGGGGTCATCAGAGAGTATGGGTTTCTCGGACAGGGTAGGGGCGGAAGCCACCGATTGGGTGGTAGGCTTCCTAGGGCTCTTTCCCTCTTCTAGTTTAGATTTTCTAATCTTTCTTTGAACACGGCCTAACATGAATTTTACTGGGGATCCCATATAAGTTTTCAACCACGAGGGAGGGTCAGTCACAAGGCTGTCCCAGGAATCTATATAAGGGAGTTGTTCAGAATATTCTGGTTCTCCTACAACTATGCTGTAGACCTTCCGGATTACTTCAATATCTAAGCTGCCACTAGGGGGCCACCCCACTCCCATAGGTGGCCACTCAACTTCACACAAGGTTCTTAGAGTACTTGAGCTTAAAGTCTGTCCATAGTCATTAATTAAAAATCCTTTCTTGAAGTTCTTAAGCATACAATCTAGGGGGGTATCAATTTGTCTAGATGATGTCCCACCCATAATGCTTACAGTTACAACACACAAAAAGGGAGGGAATTTTTGAAAGTGCAGTAAGGGGTCCGCACTCTCGAAACACTAGGTAGACAGACAGCAATCGCTTCCTTCCGTTGCTGACCAATTGAACTCGCGTTAATTGGAAATGCAGCTATAAGAAGTCCGCACTCAGTTAATCATTCACGCATCACACATTCCATACAGAAAATCCCACCCAACAATTTCAGATTTCTCAGATACAGATAAGCTCAAGCGTTTTCGCTTCTAATCTCCTCTAGATTAGAAGGTACTAGGGCCTTCGCTGAGAGTTGATCAGGCTCTCCTTCCTCAATTTGTTTGAGGGGCTGATTTACAACTTTCTAGCTAGAATTACAATACAGAATACAGAATACATACCCGGCGAATGTTCTCCAGTCAGTTGGGTGCTGGGATTAATGCAGGATTCATCCCACCGCTGCCACCAAGAATTGTTGCAGGAATGGATGCATGAATTTGTGATGCTTCAGGAGTCAGACAGCACACACCAGAATGAGGGAGAAATCTTCTTTATTTGCCAGCAAACAAAGCAAGACATCAGTTCTAGCTCTCTTCTCTTTCTCTCAGCTCTTTTTGTCTTTGTCTCAGCTGCTTCTCTTCTTATGCTGTCTTCTCCTTCTTCTGTCTGTTCCTTCTGTCCTTCTCTTTCTTCTGAGCTCCTTCTGACGTAAACTGCTTCTGCTCCTACTTAAATACTGTTCTATCCAGCCTAGCCTAGCCCAGCCCCCTTACTCTCCAATTGGTTAAGGAATAGATTGGTCACTTTGCCTCAACCAATCATTACTTTTGAAATATCAGTTACATAGGTTTCAGACATCCTAAACTGACCTGTGACCTGGGGCCCCTCAAGCCAGACATTTGGTCTCCAGAACTCTTACATTTCTCATTATGATTGATGTCTCATCTATAGCTTAACCTGGGTTCACTTAGAGACCAAGAGGCCCTAGTGAGATTGGTTATTCTCATATTCCTAGTCTGGTTCATACTAACTGCTAACTAAACTCTGGTATTCATTAAAGGGGTCAAAAGTCAATCTTACTTAATAGCATACAGATATACTTTCAGGAGGCCAGTCCTACCCTTAGCTATAATTAATCAAGGAGAAGAGAGCTGACTAGCCCTGACCTCGTTCACCTATCAGCTTATACATTGAACCAGCCAGAACTGCAAATAAGTCAAAACACATGTTTGACCTCTTCACTGCAGTCCTTGCTTGACCTCTTAAACAGCAGACAAAGAGTAATACAGAATTTAACAGATATTCTACACAGACACAAACCTTATTAATTTACACAGAATACAACATATTCTAAAGTAAGCATCCTTATAACACATATTCTAAATATCAAAAACTTGTAAATACTAATCTATTGCCTCTCTCTCTCTAAATAGTATTTTCTATCTAAGCATTTTTCTATTTAATCCTAAACAAACTGCCTGCTTACAAAACTATTCAGTATGCCTAATAATGTACAGATGTTGAGCCAGCTTTCATCATTCACCAGGGTGAAAGAAATTCCTTTCTCTGACCTTTCTAACCCAGCCCGGCAAACGCTAGAGTTCAATATAATCTGAACCATCTGGCATACCTTCACTTTACTTACAAAGTAAAAGTTGAAATTTGAAATAAGAATTCAATTCAAATACCAAGCTTTTAACAGAATTAACCCTTCATATGATTTCTTATATATATATAATTATGCCATGGCTGCCTCAATTCTACATGGAATGCTGCTATTCCACTAGCAACATTCCATGTAGAAGTCGGCCCTTGCAGATCACCAATGTGGCTGCGCAGGCTTCTGCGAGTCTGACGTGCAGGACGTCAGACTCACAGAAACAGAAGCCTGTGCAGCTTTCTACATGGAATGTTGCTAGTGGAATAGCAGCATTCCATGTAGAATCTCCAATATTAGCAACATTCCATGTAGAATGTCCAGTAGTATCTATTTTATTTTTGTTACATTTGTACCCTGCGCTTTCCCACTCATGGCAGGCTCAATGCGACTTACATGGGGCAATGGAGGGTTAAGTGACTTGCCCAGAGTCACAAGGAGCTGCCTGTGCCTGAAGTGGGAATCAAACTCAGTTCCTCAGGACCAAAGTCCACCACCCTAACCAGTAGGCCACTCCTCCACTGTTTTGTCCCCCCAAAAAGTATCTAATTTGAAGGGATTTTTGAAGAAACCCAGATTGTAGGATTTTTCCTACTGGCAGAAGGGCAGGTCAAAGCAAGGCCTAGCCCTGATCTGAGAATCTTTGTTGATTGATTTGAATCAATAGTGCAGTTGTTAGGTCCACTTTTATTTTGGATGATTAAACACTAACCCACCTCCCCCGATATTCAAAACTATCTAACCATTCAGGAATGGTTCTTAGCCATTTAAATAATATTTAAGTGCCTAACCATGGATATTCAGCAGGAGATTACCGGGATATTTAGCTGGAGATAACCGGTTAGTAGATAGACACTAACTAGCTATATCGTATGACATGGCCAGTTAGACGTGGATATTCATTGCTAAACGGGCTTTGTTGAGCGGTCAAAATAGGCTGCTTAAACAGCAGGCCTTTGACCGCTAAAAAGTTAACTGGTTAGTGCTGAATATCGGCATAGCCAGTTAACATTTTTAGCTGCCAAAATAAACCTTTCATATTCAATGCTGGTCGCTGGAAACAGCCTGGCATTGAATATCTGGGTTTAACACCAGCAGCGGACAGCAAACGCGCTGCCCGCCAGTGGCTGACTGTTGGGCCCTGTTTGAACGTATGGTGATAGTCAAGTAGGATTGATTTGGATTCTTTTTGTGGACCATCGAGCACCTGGACTACGTTTATGCCAAGTTGCAGGAAAAGACCGTCAGATACTCGGCCCATGCTACCGGGTGGGCAGTTCAACAAGCGGAGACTGTGCTCATGCTTACAGGTGGGTGGTGTGAATAACAGGAGGCTCAGCCCATGTGGACGGGTGGGTGGCAGAGTGAGCGGAGACTCGGCCTGTGCCTTCAGGGAGCGGCGTGATCCTGGCCTTAAGATTTATTAAATTTCCCAAATCCTCCCCCCCTCCCAATTTTGCCTGTGGATATGTTGTGGTAGAATTATAAGGAAATTCTGACCGTCTCCACCGAGTCTATTGACCGGATGTTTCTAGTCTGTGGTATGGGCTCTTGTGTTAGGTCTGGTCTCTTCTTGGACAAGGCTGTGCTGAAGGGACGAAAGCCAAGCCACTACTCACTTCTTTTGCAGACCCACAACTCTTGGATAACATCCACTCAAAGTCAGAGCTTGGTATGTTCCATTCCAGGGAGATCCTGGATGAAGAACTGTCTTTCAAAGTACCCAAAGCCAAGCGCAGATAAGCAAACAGACTCTAGCACCAGGAGACCAGTATTTACGTTCTTTTGGACTCAGTGCAGGCATCCGCTGGTTACTGATGCTGTGCTCAAGGAGGTCCTACTGTCGGCATCATAAACAGATGAAGAGTGTTATGGTAAATCAGACATTGCATCAATTTTCTCCTTTTATAAGGATACTAGTAAAAAAAAGGCCCGTTTCTGGAGCCAATGAAACGGGCGCTAGCAAGGCTTTCCTGTGCCCCCCCACCCATCGTCAATGTGGGTGAATTGCTCCGCCTCCGCCCTCAACGTCATAACGTTTGACGCGAGGGCGGGGCCCAGAGACTGTGATTTTTCGAGGCTTCAGAGCTTCGAACATATGAACCTTGGCTTCAGTGACGTCAGAAGCCAATAGAACGTTGAGGATGAGTTTTATATATATAGATTGAGGATTTTGTTAAATAACAAGTTATCCTTAGAATTTCAGACTAATAGTCTTATTCAAAAATCATTTTTTATGACGTGCAATTTACGATGTGTTCGGAAATGTTTTGACCAAGATCATTTCCGGCTTATAGTTCAAGCTTTGATTTTAAGTTTAGTAGATTATTTATTTATAACATTTGTATCCCACATTTTCCCACCTATTTGCAGGCTCAATGTGGCTTACGTAGTTCCTTAAGTGGTTCCGGAAAGGGGAAATACATAGTTGAGGTAGAGGGACAGAGTGGGTTAGGTTACAGGAGGAAAGTTCGTCTTAAGATAAGAGCTGAAGGTAATAGGTTAAACTTCATTCATGATAAAAAAAATTAACTTGAACAATTAGGAAACATTAAACTACAAATCAAGATAATTTAGCAAAAAACAGTTAAGATATAAAGAATACATGTTGGATAGATATGTTTTATTCATTTGCATTTAGGATGAATTGTTATTGTATGCTTTCTTAAATAAGTTATTATATTATTGTAATATAATCTATTTAGTCGCTCCGAAACAACTACTAAAAAAACTCCATGCTATTCAAAATGTCGCATTACGTTTGATCTGTTCATTAAAAAGATTCGATAGTGTCTGTTCGTGTTATAGAAAACTTCATTGGCTTCTGGCACAGGCTAGGATAGTGTTTAAAATTTTCTGCTTTATTTAAAAAATATTGCATGGATTAGCTGTGTCTTATCTGTTGGATCATTTTGCTTTTTTGAAATCCTGGCTGGTGAAATCACTTTGAACATTGACCCCCCCACTGAGAGTTCAGTGAAATTTTGAGTGAAAAGTTTCCTATAGGATTTCAAAACAGATAAGTTTTTGTGAATCACTTGAAAGTTTACTAAGTTATATTTTGAGAGCTTGGTTATACTGTTTGGCCGATGAGGAGGTGGGTGCTGGAAATCTCGTTGATAACAGTTAAGTTCAATGAGTTGCACTGCTGAGGCAAACAATACGTTTTAATCATGAATTATTTTGTGATTTGATTTGGTGGTTTCGTATAAGACTGCATACATTTAGGGCTGCCATTCGTGCCAAGCACCTAGCTTCTTTTCCCTGCCCTAAATCTGCCTCTGTTGTCACCCACTTTTTATGCTCCTAAATTTAAGGACCCCATATTCAGCCGCTGCCAGTGTTAACCCAGAAATTCAATGCTGGGGAATGTCTGAGCACTGGCATTGAATTTCTGGGTTTCCGGAGTCAGCTAACACATAGCCAGTTAAGTGGGATATTCAGCACTTAACCGATTATGGGCTACCACATATAGGACAGAAATTTATGTGGTTGATCTTGCCGGTTAAGTGTGCTGACTCTGTCCCCGGTGCTCCCCCAAAACAGCCGGCTTTCAGTTCGGTGCTAACCAATTATTTTTTAGCGGCACTAACCGGTTAAATTAGCAGTTACCCCTACCAGGCAATTTAACTGGCCAGGATGGTTGGTGAAATTACATGAACATCGACCCCTAAGAGTAGTGAACTGTTGAGTAAAAATGTCTGCACTCAGTTCTAGTAACATTTTCAAAGAACTCAATTTATCAGCATCATTCTCAAAGTTAGGAGCATAAACCCTTTGAATATCAGGCCCCCCTATGTCTGTAGCAGAGGCGTAGCTAGGTGGGGCACTAGGGGAATGACTGCTCCCATTCCGCTGGTGCCTATTTTTTTAGGTGGCCCGTCGCACCTACACGGTGTGCGGCCTGCGCAGTCCACTCTCCGCTCCCCCTGGCACCACAGCCTGGCTACGCTTCTGATCTGTAGTAAAATAAAGTAGTTGCAAACAGCGCCCAACATTCAGCCGATGGCAATTAGCATTTTACTGACTGCCGCTGGCATTAAACCTAGAAATTCAATGCTGGGCCATGTCTGGGCAGCGATGTTGAATTTCTGGGTTTCCAGAGCCAGCTAATGCGTAGCTGGTTAAGTGAGGTATTCAGCACTTAACTGGCTATGGGTTACCGCATAAAGATAGGACTGACATGCATGTGGTCCTATTTGTGTGGTTAACCTGTCCTCTTAAATGCCGACTCCATCCCCATAAAAGCAGGTTGGTGCTAACCAGTTATTTTCAGTGGCACTAACCAGTTAAGTGCCTCTGAAAATTTATTTATTTGGATTTTGCTCACACCTTTTTCAGTAGTAGCTCAAGGTGAGTTACATTCAGGTACTCTGGATATTTCTCTGTCCCAGGAGGGCTCACAATCTAAGTTTGTACCTGAGGCAATGGAGGGTTAAGTGACTTGCCCAAGATCACAGGGAGCAGCAGTGGGATTTGAACTGGCCACTCTGGATTGCAAGAATGGTGTTCTAACCACTAGGCCACTCCTCCACCCCCAAAGAGTCTTGTTACTCTTTGGGGTTCTACATGGAATGTTGCTACACTTTGAAATTCTGCATGGAATCTTGTTATTCTTTAGAATTCTAGAATCTTTATTTATTTGGATTTTGCTCACACCTTTTTCAGTAGTAGTTCAAGGTGAGTTACAGTCAGGTACACTGAATATTTCCCTGTCCCAGGAGGGCTCACAATCTAAGTTTGTACCTGAGGCAATGGAGGGTTAAGTGACTTGCCCAAGATCACAGGGAGCAGCAGTGGGATTTGAACTGGCCACTTCTGGATTGCAAGACCGGTGCTCTAACCACTAGGCCACTCCTCCACTAGCAACATTCCATGTAGAATCTCAAAAAGTAGCAACATTCCATATATTTATTTAGGTTTTGCTCACACCTTTTTCAGTAGTAGCTCAAGGTGAGTTACATTCAGGTATTTTGGATATTTCTCTGTCCCAGGAGGGCTCACAATCTAAGTTTGTACCTGAGGCAATGGAGGGTTAAGTGACTTACCCCAGATCACAAGGAACAGCAGTGGGATTTAAACTGGCCACCTCTGGATGTCAAGACTGGTGCTCTAACCATTAGGCCACTCCTCCACTCCAAAGAATCTTCTTACTCTTTGGGGTTCTACATGGAATGTTGCTACACTTTGAAATTCTGCATGGAATCTTGTTATTCTTTAGAATTCTAGAATCTTTATTTATTTGGATTTTGCTCACACCATTTTCAGTAGTAGTTCAAGGTGAGTTACAGTCAGGTACACTGAATATTTCCCTGTCCCAGGAGGGCTCACAATCTAAGTTTGTACCTGAGGCAATGGAGGGTTAAGTGACTTGCCCAAGATCACAGGGAGCAGCAGTGGGATTTGAACTGGCCACTTCTGGATTGCAAGACCGGTGCTCTAACCACTAGGCCACTCCTCCACTAGCAACATTCCATGTAGAATCTCAAAAAGTAGCAACATTCCATATATTTATTTAGGTTTTGCTCACACCTTTTTCAGTAGTAGCTCAAGGTGAGTTACATTCAGGTACACTGGGTATTTCTCTGTCCCAGGAGGGCTCACAATCTAAGTTTGTACCTGAGGCATGGAGGGTTAAGTGACTTACCCCAGATCACAAGGAACAGCAGTGGGATTTAAACTGGCCACCTCTGGATGTCAAGACTGGCGCTCTAACCACTAGGCTACTCCTCCTATTACCTCCAAATAAGTGATTTAACCAGCTAGGAGCCATTTGTGGCCAGTTAAATCGCTTAGTTTTTAATAAGTTTCCTTTTGAATTCTCTGCCTTGGTAGAGATTCTGAAATGTCCTTTGTAGCTTTCCCCCCTCTTCATCCCTCTTCTAGATGACAGCTGCTCTTTATGTTCTTATCGAATAGTATGGCTTTCCGAGCTGTCAAGCACAAAGCCCTTGCAGGTGGTCCAGGGCTGGCCTGACCACTAGGAAGCCTAAGCATCTTCCGGGGGGGGGGGGGGGGTGACACAGTGGTGGCAATTAATATGTTTATATTCAGCTTCTTCCTATAACCCTTCCCTTATTGTAGTAGCCAGAGATCCTCTTTCCTTTTTGTAGATGTATATTAGGGAGGCAAGAGCCAAGTCTCTTTCCCCTTGCTGTAGAGGAGGCTGCTCCTACTGGGGTTCCTTTTAAAGGGTGTCTTGGTCTCCTACCACTGTCAATTACAGGCAGAAACTAGTGTAAGTCAAAAGGTAGTCACTAGAGGTCACTGCAGAGCTTTTTTTTTTTGAACATTCCTTTGTAAATCAGCCCAAAGTGTTATAAAATATGAGAAGGTAATTTGGGGAGGAAACACTTCACAGAGGTATCATTCTTCAGAAAACACTTTAGTTTTGTTCTTCGAAAAGTGTAACAGTTACTCTCCTGATTACGTTGGAATATGTTCAGCATGGCTGTGGTAGATTCTGCCTGAAATCATCCAGTTATTTACAAATCCGTGTCCTCGATAAATGTACAAACATTACCAGAGATCTGTAAAGCCAGTTTCTCTTTTCCACCCTGGGCTTTGGCCAAAATCTTTTGAGCATGGAAGGAATCAACGTAAGAATTTGTATAGAGTTAAACTCAAAACAACCAGCTCCTTTAAGAACTCGCCTGTTCTGTCTAAATAGATATCTGTTAGAAAGAGTGGTTTGTACCGCATCAAGGGATATGTTTACTAAGGTAACATAGAGGGGCATTTTCGAAAGGGACGTCCAAGTTGTGATTTGGATGTCCTTGCAAAACGGCAAAATCCAGGGGCGGGGAAACCTGGATTTTGAAAACAAGATGGACGTCCATCTTTCGTTTTGAAAATACCGTCAGAGACGTCCAAATCCTTAAATCTGGACGTCCCTAGACATGGATGTTTCTGACTTTCAGCGATTTTCGAAACCAAAGACGTCCATGTCAAAACCGTCCTAATGCAAGCTATTTGGGCGTGGGAGGGGCCAGTATTTGTAGTGCAGTGGTCCACCTGAAATGCCAGGACACCAACTGGGCACCCTAGGGGGCGCTGCAGTGGACTTCATAAATTGCTCCCAGGTACATAGCTCCCTTACCTTGTGTGCTGAGCCCCCCAAAACCCACTACCCACAACTGTACACCACTACCATAGCCCTTATGGGTGAAGGGGGGCACCTAGATGTGGGTACAGTGGGGTTGTGGTGGGTTTTGGAGGGCTTGCTGTTTTCTTCACAAATGTAACAGGTGGGGGGGATGGGCCTGGGTCCGCCTGTCTGAAGTGCAGTGCAGCACCCACTAAAACTGCTCCTGGGACCTGCATGCACTGTCATGGACCTGAGTATGGCATCTTAGGCTGGCATGACATATTTTTAAAGATGTTTTTTGACGGTGGGAGGGGGTTAGTGACCACTGGGGGAGTAACAGGAGGTCATCCCCGCTTCTCTCTGGTGGTCATGTCATTTCGGGCACCTTTTTGTGCCTTAGTCATAAGAAAAACAGGTCCGGGTGAAAACGTCCAAGTGTTCGTCAGGGACGTCCTTGTTTTTTTCGATTAGGGGTCAAAGATGTCCAAGTGTTAGGCACGTCCAAGTTCCACCTTTGCTATGCCTCCGACATGCCCCCTTGAACTTTGGCTGTCCTTGCGACGGAGTGCAGTTGGAGACATCCTAAATCAGGTTTCGATTATACGGATTTGGGCATCCCTGGGAGAAGGACCTCCATCTTTCGATTTATGTCGAAAGATGGATGTCCATCTCTTTCGAAAATGAGCCCAATAGCAACATGACGGCAGATAAAGACCTGTACGGTCCATCCAGTCTGCCCAACAAGATAAACTCATTTTACATGGTATGTGATACTTTATATGTACACCCGAGTTTGATTTGTCCTTGCCTTTCTCAGGTCATAGACCGTAGAAGTCTGCCCATCACTTTTCTTGTACTAAGTTCTGAAGCTAACGTCGAAGCCCCTTAAAATTTACACTTCAGCCCCTCCATATCTATTCAGTCACGATCAGGGTGTAGCCCATAGAAGTCTGCCCAGCTCCCATTTTGTTTCCCAATTACCAGCGTCGCCACCCAATCTTGGCTAAGATTCCGCGGAACCATTCCTTCTAAACAGGATTTCTTTCTGTTTATCCCACGCACGTTTGAATTCCATTACCGTTTTCATCTCCAGGTGTGTTAGAGTTCCTAATGTGCCCTTAAAGTTAAGGCGCGTTAAATGCTAGCACGCCTATAGCGCAGCTTAGTACACATAGTTGCAAGTTGGTGTTTCTCTGTTCATAGGTTCTTTTATTTTGATTCAAAGCGGAAGAATCATGGATTCCTATGGTTTTTATTTATTTTTCTTAAAGTAGTTTGTCAAGCCTCATAGACTTACCAACCAGGAATTCTACTAGATCATCACGTACATTCCTGAATCTCCACTACCCCACTACTCCACTAAAATATAAACTAACATATGTATCCAGTTTCTCCTACATAAGCACGCAAGTATGGAATGCACTACCAAAACTCACAAAAACAACACACGATATAACTACTTTCCGAAAATTACTAAAAACCAACCTATTTAATAAGGCATACCTGAAAGATCCATCCTAAATACCAGAGAACAAATTTCATACCAGAACTGCACAAATGGAACTCTCTATCCCTGACTGTTTAAGCCAATTTATCAGGATTGAACTTTAACCCAATACCTTTTATTTTTCATTACGAAAATGAATTCTCTTTACTTGATTGCCTAATCCACTCTGTCACCTGCTTTATAACTATGTATTTCTCATTCCGGAATTGGTGATCGCCATTACGGAATAATGTAAGCCACATTGAGCCTGCAAATAGGTAGGGAAATGTGGGACACAAATGCTACAAATAAATAAATAAATACACTGAGCATTACATTTTGAGTAACAGCTCATGTTATTTGTGCTGTCCTGTTGAATTGACCCCTCCCTCCTCCCCCCGAGGCAAGCGTTGTTTTATGCCGAAACACGGCCCGTGTCGGGTCATAAATAAAGCACAGTTGTACCATTTCTTGAGAGCCCTTTCTGCTTCTTTTTTTGGATTGGATTCACATTCTAATGGGAAAACGAGTGCATGGCCATTATTGGCAAAATAAAGAAATCAGCCATTTCCTGGCAGCGTTAAAAGTAAAGCGTGCAGTAAAGACCTGAGCTGGAGAACGCACAGGCTACTTTTTAGTGCTGCTTAGTAAAAGGGTCCCTGCATGTGGATGAAGATTTGCTCATCAACCACAGGAGAATTTTTTTTTTAACTTTTTAATTTTAATGTATTTGTTTTGAATTTTTAATCTTTTGATATGAAGGACCTGATATGACTGTATCATTTTCTTTCCTGTCAAGATATTGTAGATCCTGGTAACCTGAGTTAGATTCCCACTATAGCTCCTTGTGACCTTGGGCAAGTCACTTAACCCTCCATTGCCCCAGGTACAAAAAACTTAGATTGTGAGCCCTCTAGGGGCAGAGAAAGTACCTGTATATAATGTGTACAGCGCTGCGTACGTCTAGTAGCGCTATATAAATGATTAGTAGTAGTAGCAGTAGTAATGTTTTATGAAAACAGTGAGATTTTAGTCTGTAAACTGCTTAGACCCATCCATTCAGGTAAGACCTATACCACCTTAATATACTATAAACTACATAAATACTGGGGCCTAATGAAACATCTCAGTACTAAACACCAGAGCCTAATAAATATAATTTAACATTAAAAAATACCAGGACCCAGGGGCAGACTGACCATTCGGGCAACCAGGCAGTGCCCGAGGGCCCACTGCACACAACAGGCCTCCCCAGTCCTACTTTTAAAGGCACCTCAACGGTGATCTAGTGGCTTCTGCTGGGGAGGGGGGAATGTTCTTTCTTGTCCATTGTGCTGCCGCTATTCCCCCTGCCCAGCACCACCGTATTTTAAAAATGACGGCTGTATCTCCCTACAGAAGTCTTGCCAGACTGTTATTGCAGGAAGATGCCATTTTGAAAACACGGTGGTGCCGTGGGCAGGAAAGAACATGTACCCCCCCTGCAGAGACCACTAGACCATCATTGATGGGCCCTTCAGGTAGGACTGGGGCAGTGGGGGTGTCAGCTGCTTCGGTAGGGGGTAGCAGCACGGCGGTAGGGAAGTGTCGGGCGGGGGCCCCAGACCACTCTCCGTCCGCCCCTGCCAGGACCTTAATAAAACATCTCTGTATTTAATACCAGGGCCTACTGGAAATACCTCAGTATTAAATACCAGCATCTAAGAATACATCTCATGGTTAAATTCCAGGTCTAAGTAATCCAACATTAAAAGTACCAGGGCCTAATATAATACACCATAGACCCAATATAACACGGAAGACGGGGGTCCAAATTTTATACCACATTGTAAGCGAGTCTGCATTATATCGGGTCTGTTACCCACACTGGCCCCCGCACTCCAGTTCGCTAAAAAGTTGGACGTGTCATTGAAAAATCAAATGGACTTTATTAAATATCATATCCACACACTAAACGTGGACGTGGTGACAACACAGAAAGAAACAGGCTAAAATTTCCTGGTTTAGTAAGTGAGTCCAGAGTTGACTGTTTTGATGCTTCTCATTTTTCCCATTTTGCAATTTCAATAAATTAATTTCAAATGAAGAATATGAATCATGTCCACATTTCCTGATTTTAAAAGGTCTAAGGCTTGTAGCTTTTCTTGTATTGACCATCCTTTTCTTTTCCTTAGAAATTTCCATGTTAACCAGTACTGCATTGCGCCAATTTGAAGAACTAGATCAGAAATAATTAGCTCGCACCTGAAACACATGAAGTTCTGGGGTCCATGCTCTGACCGCATTGTAACCGATCCCGTGTTATATTGAGCCACGTTATAATGGGTCTATGGTGTATCTCAGTATTTTGTACCTACTGTAACTTTTGTGTACTATGGGAACGACCTTGGTTGTATCATGGAAATACAGTATGTCATGAATCTCATAACCATGAACAGCTCAGTATTAAATGCTCAAACCTAATAATAATCATCTCAGTATTAAATACTAGGACCTAATGAATTTGCATGTCAGCTCCCAATACATCAATTGAAGTTCTTGTATTACCATATTTTACGCCTCGCAAAGCTTATACAACAACATACGTGGTCTAGAAAATGGAAAAAATATTAATAAATCAGAATTTCTCAGAGGGCACACTTTT
This sequence comes from Microcaecilia unicolor, assembly GCF_901765095.1. Classification (NCBI taxonomy): domain Eukaryota; kingdom Metazoa; phylum Chordata; class Amphibia; order Gymnophiona; family Siphonopidae; genus Microcaecilia; species Microcaecilia unicolor. The sequence continues at coordinate 21,129,771 of NC_044037.1, read as the reverse complement.
CCAGCATGATGGATTTATTTATTTGGATTTATTTACTGCCTTTTTGAAGAAATTTGCCCAAGGCAGTTTGCAGAAAGTATAAACCCAGACAAGCAATAGACAGAGCAGTGAAAATATTCAGGTAACAATAAATATTATGGCATAATTTGCTACTTACGTCAACACAATACACGTTTTAATAGCCTAGGGTATGAGTGGAAGTGCGACACAGAGACAAGAATAACAAGATTTAGGGCCCTGTTTACTAAGCCGCGCTACACATCAGAGACACCCATACGAATATATGGGTGTCTCTAGCATTTAATGCACGCTAATTTTTAGGACAGGGCACAGAGACAATAGACAGCGACCTAACAATGCACGAGACAAATTTGAATGCACTACCTCAAGGAAAAATTGCATGCGGAATCAGAAAAGGTGCAAGAAAATGACCTCGGAGAACGAGTGGATAACAAGTCCTGCTACAGTATATACAGCCAGTATTAGTTCTTGTGTATGTAAGGTAGGGAAGTGCTAGGCGGCTGCCTATGGTATAACCAGATTCTGTATAAACCTCCTACCTAAACAGTTTGGGGCCAATATTCAGACCACGGGAATTAGGCCGGCTAACTCCTGCGGTCAGCACTAAACCCGGATATTCAATGCCGGGCTGCTTCTGGTGACAAGCATGGATTATCCGCATAGGCGCCCCATATAAGAGGCTTCCTTGGCTGCTGGCCAAGGTGGGGCGCAGGGGGAGCGGTCGATCCCCCAAACAGATGGCCGGTCTCTGCCTCCTGCCCCCGCCGCTCTCACCCATCAACATGGTCACTCCGTGAAGCGTTCTTCCTCACTCCGACGCCAGCGATTCACATAGAACCCAGCCTTAATCTGCCTGCGTCGGAGCCTCTCCCTCAGACGCGTCCCGCCTCCTGTAATATTACTTCCTGTCTTACGCAGAGGTGGGACGCGTCTGAGGGAGAGGCTTCGATGCAGGCAGATTAAGGCTGGCTTCTATGAGAATCGCCGGCGTCGGAGCAAGGGAGAACACGGATGGGTGAGAGCGGACGGAAAAGACAGGACCCCAGGGGGGTGGGGAGCGAAAGCTACGGATGGCTGGGGGGGGCAGGGGAGTGAAGAGTCGCTGGTGTGCAGGGAGGGCTCAGGGCGGGGGGAGAGGAGGGCTGCTGGACATGGGTGGATGGAGGGGAGGGCAGGGGAGAGGTGGGTTGCTGAACATGGGTGGATGGAGGGGAGGGCAGGGGTTGCTGGACATGGGTGGGTGGATGGAGGGGAGGGCAGGGGGAGAGGAGGGTTGCTGGACATGGGTGGGTGGATGGAGGGGAGGGCAGGGGGAGGGGAGGGTTGCTGCGTAAGTGGGTGGATGGGTGGAGGGGAGGGGAGAGAAGGGTTGCTGGACATGGGTGGGCAGATGGAGAGGAGGGTTGCATTACATGGATGGAGGAGAGGGAAGAGAGAGAGAAGAAGAAATGCTGGACATGGATGGAGGGGGAGGGAGGAGTGAGGAAGGAAATGAGATGAGGGAAAAGGAAGAGAGTAGAAAAACTGCACATGGAGGAAGAAAATAGGCAGAAGCTGGATCCACTGGACAGTCAAGTCTGCGGAGGACCCAGCTTTTACTTACAGATGTAGGACAAGAATTGAAGAAGAAAGGCGGAAAGTAAACAAATAAATGGAAAGGAAGCCCTGGAAACGGAGTTAAGAGGACAGATAGCAACAGAATCGGATACTGGACCAGCATGATCAGAAAAACAAAGTCACCAGACAACAAAGGTAGAAAAAATCATTTTATTTTCATTATAGTGTTTGGAATATGTCCACTTTGAGAATCAGGTGCTCAGCATTAAAAGTTTATATTTATTTACTTATTTATGGCATTTTATCCCACATTAAACATGAATTAAGGTGTTTTGTGGCTCTACATGAGAATTGTGATATTATGATCCCTTGTTTCATATTGTTGACGGTCTGCATTTTCCATATGGGTGGTATATTGGTGTATTAGATTCTGCCCAGTGTAATATTTATGGTACTTTTGCACAACATTGTGCATAGTGTTTTGGAGTTGAGCGATTGTGGTTAATATATGCTTTGAGCAATCACTTTATTCTTTGACATATGATACATATCTAATATCTAAATTTAATAAAAGGTATTAATTGTGACTTTTATTTTTATTTATGTATTTTTTCTGTGTGTTATCAGACAATTATGGATTCAAGCTCCACCCCGCCCCCTTTAGCCTCCCCAAACAGTTGGGCCACTGACTGCCTATGATTATCTGGTTTATTTTTGGCCAGTTGGAACATAACCAGCTAAGTCCATATTCAGACTTAACTCCAAGCTGGCCAAAGCTATCCCATGTATTCACGCGGCCAAATGTAGCCGCAAAACTGGAGCTGAAAATCGGCGGATAGCCGGTTATATTACCCAATATAGGGGCCCTTTTACTAAGAGGTGTAGGCGCCTACGCCATGTACAACCTGCATCAAATTAGAACTACCACCTGGCTACCGCGTGCCCCAGGCAGTAATTCTAATTTTGACGCACGTCCAAAACAACGCGCAGAAAATGATTTCTATTTTCTACCGCGTGACACTAACCAGGCGGTAAGCGGCAGTGTACGCATGCTGATGATTACCGCCCGGTTAACACGTGAGACCTTACCGCTAAGTCAATAGGTGGCAGTAAGGTCTCGGGCCCAAAATGGACGTGCGCTCGTTTAAATTTTATCACACATCCATTTTCGGCCACAAAAAAAAAGGCTTTTGCAGGCGTTCTGAAAAACGGACCTGTGCTTATCCAACACCAGCGCAGGCCATTTTTCGGCACGCCTTAGTAAAAGGATCCCCCCATAACCAGCTCTCCACTAACCAGTGATATTAAGCAGAAGACAGTCAGCTATCCCCTGCTGAATATTGCTAGATAGGTAGGTGGTTATGAGGCATTTAACCAGCCTGATGCCGATCGTGGCCGATTAAATGCTTTTGAATATCGGTGGGGGGGGGGGGGGGAGGTATTTGGTCAGGCCTGGGACCGGACCTCTCCAGGAGCTGTCCACACTCTCACTTGCCTTTATTCAACTCTCAATAATTCAGGCAGGTCCAAGGTTGGGTTCTGAACCAACCGTTTACTGAAACGCTGTAAGTGTCTTGACGAAACAAAAACAGTGTGGCAGAGGCAGGTATGAGGGAAAGGTAACCAATAGCATCCGAATTATATACAATATCTCTGGTGCTTTATACATCTAACTCCCAATTTCAGAGAAGTCCAACTCTTCCCTTTTTAAACCTACCACATTTTGTATCTGCCGATCAGTACATTCCACTTCTGGTTACCTCTGCGCTGAGGCTCAGGGACACTCGATGCTCTGATGCAGGTGTTTGAAGTTTGAATCAGTTGAGTTCTATTTTGGATTCCCAGGAATGCTGCACGGGTCTAGGTGGTAAAACTTCCTTCAGCCCTATTAGCTGTTCCTGGGCCATCAATGGAACGGGAAAAGTCCAGGTGGCTTGCTGGAACATATACATGTAGTTCAGACTCTCCTTTCTCCTTAATTTCTCAGAAGGGATGCAGAGGTTTCCCCATTCCCTCAGGCACCCAACAGGGCAGAAGAGGCTTCTGGCACCTGTGCACTTCTGATTTGCTCCTTGACATATTACAGCAGCAGATTATAAAGTCTGTAGAACTTATGAATCTACAGGACTAAGGCTTTAGGCTTGAAGGGCTCTTGCTCTTTCTCTGTGTATGGTTGGAGGTTGGAGAGGCAAAGAACCAAAGACCATTATAAAAACGTAGCACAGGCTTTTATACTCTGGTGAGTTTCCTGCTAAAACTGCCCCCTCCTTCTGTTTATAATCTTAAGACATGAGATCCTCCTCTCTCCTTCAAGAGGCTGGATAGTACAATGACTGAGTAATGCTTTGCCTAGCAACTGCTGATGTCACATATACAGTAAAATCAGTGCATTTTTTTTCTAGCAAAGAAGGTGCCGGTACTCAAATGCCAGACCACCCTTCAGGAGTGGCGTGATCACTGAGGGACCCACCCCACAATAGCCAGGCCCCCTACAACCAGTCACAGAATCTGTGACAAGGCAGGCGTGTAGAGCCTGAGCTCTTTCATTAAAACTTGGGGTCCATGGGTCAGTTTTAGCAGACCATGGTAAAGGTGCCGGTCAGTGGCATAGCCACAGGTGGGCTTGGGTGGGCCAGGGCCCACCCATTTATGGCTCAGGCCCACCCAACAGTAGCACATGTTTAGTGGTAACTGGTGGGAATCCCAAGCTCCGCCAGCTGAAGATTTCCCCCTGATGGTAACAAAAACACTACTCTCCACGACACCTGCTGTTTTCAGTGCATTCCTGATGCCAAGGTGGAAAGAAGCGTTTTCCCACCAGCTGAGATTTTTTGGGGGGAGGGGGGAGAACACTTGGTGCCCACCCAATTCTTGCCTAGGCCCACCCAAAATCTTGTCTGGCTACGCCCCTGGTGCCAGTACTCAGTATCCCCAAGTACCCCCTTAAAAAAGGCCCTGAGTAAAATTATACTGCTTTCAGCAAAGGCTCTGAAAATCTCTACAGGCCAAGCCCCCCCCCCCCCCCACGCTGCAAGATTCCAGCTGCCCTGCACGCGAGTGACTAAGCTTGTTAGTTGCTTTTTCCATTAAAGGCTTGGGAGAAGAACCAAATTTTCACCTGCTGCGTTAAGCGAAGCTTTTCTGGGAGTGTGGAGCTATTCCAGAAAATGCTCATTGGCGGGTGTCACATCACGTGGTTTCTTTTGGAGAAGGGTATGGGTTAGGGATACTCCTTGGGAAGGACCTTGGAGGTGCAGAGAGAGATTCTGTTCTTTTATACATAAGCCACAGGCACACTCATTAGTAATGTAACAGATCTTCCAACTCTCCCACAACCACATCAGGGTGAGTTTCTCTTCAGTGTAAAGTTTCACACATCCTATATAATAATTCTCACCTCCAATGTTCTAATGTGCCTGGTACCGTGGCTCCCTCGGAGGTGGTCTGCTAGGCAGTTTAGAATGCACTGACGTCAGTGATGTCACTGACAGCTGATTCCAAGACAAGGGGGGCATGTTTCCCTACTCCTCCCCCTGCCTACCAATCAGCTCTCAGTGCCCCCCCATTGGCGCAACACCCAAGCCCCTCCGCCCTGGCGCATCACCAAAGCCCCTACCCCCCTCTCGGGGAGCGAGTTCAAGGATCTGCTGTTAATACAAAGTTTATTTCAAGTTGCAGCCTCTACCGATAACTATATTTGCTAGACTTCCACAGTCTAAGGGATGCGCATTTGTTTGAAATAACATAGGACAGGCGAACAACCCTTCCTGTGTTTTATGTCATTGTTAACCTGAATTGACAGAAAAAAAAATGAAATTTTGTTTCCCCCCACCCTATTGAGCAATGATGTAAACGATTTCAGCGACAGGGCAGACTGTTTAATAGTACACTGGTGTGATATGGTGCCCTGTTGAGGACACTGTCCCTGAAGTGAAAAAAAAAAAGGAAAACCCTGAATGAAATTAAAAATCCTATAAATGACACAGGAAACAAAAAAACAAAACAAAAATGTTTGCCCTGCACACCTTTAGATATTAGTGCTTTAAAAAACGTCAATAGGTGGGAGGATTGGTGGTGGTGGGGGGGGGGGGGGGGTTGGTATGGGAGGGAGGGAATAAACATAAAATTTTTCTGTTGCACACGAATGGAATGTGGTGGTTGAAAACTTATATTTTCTGATTTATCTGGCAGTGTCAAGCCAGATCGTTGTGTTTCCTTGTTTAATAAAAAAAGATTTAAACATTAAAAAAAACGTCAATAAAGTGCTGGATAATGAAGACCATGAAAGGCTGAACCTTTTTTTTTTGTCTGTTCTAGCTCTTGGCAACCTTTGGTCTACAAAGTACCAATGTTAATGTTTATTATATATTTCTAAAACCGCTTTTTCCTGCTTGAGGTCTCATTAGGAAATGGAATCGGTATCGCCCCACATACAGAAAAACATCGGGCATGGTAGCCACCCTGGCCTGATCCTGCCAAGGGTCAGTTCCACCCCCTTCCGATCAACCCCCCCCCCCCCCCCCCCCCGGCAGCAACCGAGCCAACAATTTATTTATTTATTGAGATTTATTAATTGCCTTTATGAAGAGATTCACCCAAGGCTCCTCCAAGATCAGACCTCCCCATAATATGGCCTCCCTGGATCACACCCAACAAGGACCTCCCCCCCCCAAGCAGAAGCCACCCCCAGCATACTCCAAGCCTCTCCATATCCCCCCAGAATTAAACCTGGTGGTTTTCCTAGTAGGCTAGTGGAGTAGGGCAGGAACAGTGCCCCTCCAATCCTGCTCCACTAACCGTTGGGTTCAATATGGCAGCAGAGACCCCTGGTGGTAGTCTTGTGGTACTTGAGGAGTGTTTCCTATTGGTAGGACTGGGGATTCTGATTGTGGGGAGCTTGATCGTTGGGTTGGTTGCTGTCCAGGGAGGGTGGGAGTGCTGATTGCTTCCTGAGGGATGGCTTGTTCTTTTGGCCGCTGTCGGTGACAGGGTGCTGGGCTCGATGGACCCATGGTCTGTCCCAGCATGGCAATGCTTATGTACTTAATAGTGCCTGAAGTGGTCTCCCCAAAGTCAAAAGGATGATCAGCAGGAAAAACAGGATTTGAATCCTGGCTCTCTGGCTACACTTCCACTTAGTGCAATGTAAAAATGGTCAGTTAGTGTAATACCTTCCACCGGGCTTCAGGGAGAGAATTATCACATGAGAGGTGCAAAGTACTGAAATCCCTCATTCTCTCTGGTATTTTACTGTTTCCTTTGTTTTTTTTTTCTTTTCAATTTCATAAGTTTCATTGACTGACCATATTCAGCACAAACCTAACCAAACATAGAAGTCTGTTTAATAAGCCATGCTAGCAGCTTCCGCTCAGCCTTGCAGACACAGCCCATTCAGCACTAGCGCACAGCCAGCCGCGCTAGCGGCTTAATAAACCCCCAGTGATAGACTGAGGAGGCATAACTTTCTGGTTTCTTTAATATACGGCAACAAAAAGTTCCCCTTTAAATTTAATTATGAAAAATGTAAGCAAAGCAGAAATATTCCACAAATTTTTGCAGACATAAAAATTGTAAAGAAAATGACTGACATATCTCTATTTTATCATCTTCTTGCGTTTGGGCTCCCGTTTTTAGTACAAGGAAGAAGACAGACAGACAAGCTGTGGCAGTGACTCAAAATCGATGCCGGTAGTTTCTGAGCTTACATTTCAAATCTGAGGAGGCGGAAGCAGCAGCAGGCACCCAAGTGCCAAAATCCTAAATATACAGAAGAGCCCAAAGATCGTAAAAATGAATTTAAACACAAATCACTTCAAGCTGTTGCTGTTTCCTGAGCTTGGTTTCTACCTTCCAAGTTAAATGAAAACCAGAAAAGATGTTGCACTGTAGCGACACTTGTACTAAAAGAAATTCGCGCAAGTTTTCAGCATAAAGAGATTAATTCTAAACATGACACTTGGTTAAGGCGCCTATTTTAAACCTATTCCAAAAACAGGTGCCAATTTTTCTTTATAGAATACCAATCAAATGGCCAAAAACATGCGTCCTTTAAACTGCAATCACTTACATCAGCCCTATAGTTGGCACAAATGCCCATGCCTAGACGTTAGTTCACAAATTGATGAATTCTATAATTTAGGCAAGTACCTGTGTGCTTTGTCCAAACTCCGCCCATGTGCACGCCCATCAAATCAAGGCACGGACTTCTTTGCTACTCAGTATTTTATAAGAGGCTATTAACACACACGTAGCCACTTAATGCCCATAAAGGATTACAATACTGTCACTGACTCACCTTCCTCTTGCCTAAATCTAGGTGGCACCAGGGGTATAGGCAGCCTTCCAATTTTGGGGGTGCCCAGGGGTGGACTGGAGGGGGGGCAATGCATTCCTCCCCCCCACCTCACGTGTGCGCTAACCATACCTTTGCTGGCAGAAGTACCCACACCGCCGGCGTCTGAAGGAAGGAAACAGCAGAGGAGGGGAGTATAGGCACTGTATGTATTTGCCTGGCGGGGCTTCGGTATCTCCTCGCCAGCAAAGGTAAAAGGGTGCTGCAGTTCTGGAGGGTCCTGAGCCCAAAGTGGGGGGCCCAGGCCCCCAAGGCCCCTCCGTGGCTACACCACTGGGTGGCACCATAGAGAATTACCCCCATAGTGCACCTTTTTGATGCTGCTTTTAACTCCTAACCCTTACTCACTTGTTCAGTACCCTTATTTTATCATCCCCACCGTAATAATTCCCTTATCCTCTTATTTGTCCTGTTTGTCTGGCCTAATTAGATTGTAAGCTCTGTCGAGCAGGGACTGTCTCTTCATGTTCAAGTATACAGCGCTGCGTGCATCTAGTAGCGCTATAGAAATGATAAGTAGTAGTAGAATCACACAGTTGCAGGTAACTCCTCCTTTTGTTAAATTCTGAGCTGAGTGGAGGAATTTCCATCTTTCATGGATTGCAGCATTAACAAATTTTTATTTTCCAAGAAATGTCTCATTTATTGTCCATGTACTTACGGGTTCATAAACCTCCTTCAAATCCCAATCTGGAATGGTTGTTAGGAAATTTACACAGCAGAAAGAAAGATGGCACTTCACATCCCCAGAACCCCGGAACAGTCCATGTGGTTCTTCGTTTTTCACCCTTTTATGGACCCATTGGGTGACACACACAAATGGCCAGACCAAGAACATTTCTTGAAGGCAAAAGCTGATGTGGAACAGTCACAATTAAGCTAATGAGACTTTCTCAGACAAAACAGTTTTTAAAAATCCATCTTTCTAAATGCTGTAAATACTCCTTATACACACAATGTATCCAGGATGCTTTTTTTATGGACTGGTCAGTAAATTTAGCATTGATATAGAAAGATGAATAGCTGCAGTGTAGGGGGGGAGGAGACAAATGTCCTATTTAAGTTTTCTTCTGCCTGCAAGAGATCGCAAAGGAAGTGAGCCTTCAATCCATTCGCTAGGGGCTGACATCATTTCCTGCCACAAAGCTGTCTCTTCCTGGGTGGAATCCATCCAGTCCACAGCTATACCATAACTGTAACCTGAAGGTGAGATGAGGAAGACAATTATTAGACACTCGTATGTAAAAGACATTTAGAAATATTTTCTTTCTTCTCTGACTTAGCTACAGTTTAATCATTGTACACCACATCACTGTTCTGTTGTAACCTGACAATCCAAAGACCATCTAATTACGCTTATTCAGCCGAATGTGCTGCCATAAAGGAAGTTACAAAAATATTTCTTATTTTTAATTCACTATTTATAGCATTAATTTTTACTAGTCTAACTAAAACTTATTAAAGCAGCAACACTAGCAAACTTTAAATATATATATATTGATTATTCTAATAAAGTGAGCCCGTTATAGGAAAGGGTAAAATCTAAAGCTAGTAAGAACAAATGGTTCAATGCAGATTTCTTGCTACTAAAGAAAACATGTAGACGCCTAGAGAGAATCTGGAAGAAAGAGAGAACTGAGATAAATAGACTAAACTGGAGAAAAGCAGCATCCAGATAGAAAATCAAATTAACTGATAATAAAAAAAACTCTATTACTCCAAACTGATTGATGACATCAACACCACCAAACGTCTCTTTTCAATAGTTGCTAACCTAATGGACGTCAACGGAATCACCATCCTGACTTAGGAATCCGCCCCAACAGCAGAACAATTAGCCCTCCATTTCAGAGAGAAAAATCACCCAAATCAGAGCACAAGTCAACAATAATACCAGCAAGGAACACGAAATAACCAAATATTCCGACATGGCGATACCCATGGATAGGACATGGGGTAACTTCCACACCATCAGATGGTCCAAATTAGATCGACTAATTGGGAAATTCTCCGAATCCCACTCCCGACTAGATATATGCCCAACAAACATCGTGAGCTGCACCTCTCCAAAGTTCAAACCCATTATCTACAACTGGCTGACAGACTCCAAGTCCAGAGGTTCCTTTCCACCATCAATGGGAAATATCCTCACTCCCATACTGAAAAACAAGAATCAAGGGCCAATGTGAACAACAATCGACCTGTAGCATCCATATCATTCCTGATAAAGCTAATGGAAGGAATAGTCACTATACAACTAACTGAATACCTGGAGAGATTCAATATACTACACAGCTCAAAATCAGGATTCCGAGCTAATTTCAGCACCGAGACCACTCTATGTGCTCTGATACATGACATAAATACCTTTCGGGCCAAGGGGAAGAAAGTACTCATCATGCAGTTCGACCTCTCAAGCACCTTTGATGTGGTAGATCACAAATTACTCCTAATGATCCTAAACAACACTGGCATAAACAGGTCACGTACTAAACTGGCTTTGCTGCTTCCTAACAAGCTGATCTTACCTAGTTACGATGAATGGAACATACTCAGAAAGATGGTTCCCACTCTCTCCCGTTCTATTCAACGTCCTTATGGCCTCCCTGGGACACACCCTCAAAGCAGCGGGCTTCAGAGCATTTATATACGCAGATGACATCACCTTACTAAGTCCAACAAATGACGACATTCACTCAATAAAACAACATACAAAGGACTGCATCACCCTAATCACAAAATGGACGGCAATGAGCCAATTAAAACTAAAACGATAAAACAAAATTCCTGCTGACAGGCCGTAGCAAACCATAGAACAAAATAGTTCCTTCGTAGTGAATGGTTTACCTTACAAACTAGCACTCTTCCTCAACAGACCAAAACTTATCTTGGGAAACACAGGTGAATACGACAGTCAAGTGTTGCTTCTTCCAACTGCATAATCTCAGATGTATACGGAAATATTTTACACAGGGACACTTCAGACTCATGGTCTGGAAGTCGTCCTGTCCCCTTTATCATTTTTGTACCTTTTCTAATTCTGCTATATCTTTTTTGAGATGCAGTGGCCAGAATTACACACAGTATTTCAAGTGCAGTTGCACCATGGAGCGATACAAAGGCATTATGACAATCTCATTTTTGTTTTCCTTTCTTTTCCTAATAATTCTTAACATTCTGTTTGCTTTCTTAGTCACCACTGCACACTGAGCAGACGGTTTCAGTGTATCATCAATGATGACACTTAGATTCTTTTCCTGGGTGGTGACTCCTAATGTGGAACCTTGGGTTCCTCTTTCCCACGTGCATCACTTTGCACTTGCTTACATTGAACGTTATCTGCCATTTGGATGCCCAGTCTCCCAGTCTCGTAAGATCCTTTTGTAATTTTTCACAATCCTCTTGCAATTTAACAACTTTGAAAAACTTTGTGTCATCAGCACATTTAATTACCTCACTAGTCATTCCCATTTCTAGATCATTTATAAATATGTTAAAAAGCAGTGTTCCCAGCACAGACCCCTGGGGAACCCCACTATCTACCCTTCTTCATTGAGAATACTGACCATTTAACCCTACTCTGTTTTCTATCTTTTAACCTGTTTTTAATCCACAATAGGACATTACCTCCTATCCCCATGACTTTCTAACTTCCTCAGGAATCTTTCAGGAGGTACTTTTGTCAAATTCCTTTTGAAAATCCAGATACAGAATATCGACTGGCTCACCCTTTATCCACATGTTTATTCCCCCCTTCAAAGAAATGTGATTGGTGAGGCAAGATTTCCCTTGACTAAATCCATGTTGGCTTTGTCCCATTAATCCATGTTTATGTATATGCTCTATAATTTTGTTCTTCATAATAGTCTCTACTATTTTGCCTGGCACTAACGTCATGCTCACCAGTCTATAATTTCTGGGATCACTTCTGGAACCCTTTAAAAAAATTGGTGTTACATTTGCCACACAGAACAAGGACAAGTGTCACTTCTTTTTTTTTTTTTTTTGTTACATTTGTACCCTGCGCTTTCCCACTCATGGCAGGCTCAATGCGGCTTACATGGGGCAATGGAGGGTTAAGTGACTTGCCCAGAGTCCCACTAGCAACATTCCATGTAGAAGTCGGCCCTTGCAGATCAGCAATGTGGCCGCACAGGCTTCTGCTTCTGTGAGTCTGACGTCCTGCACGTACGTGCAGGACGTCAGACTCACAGAAACAGAAGCCTGCGCAGCCTTCTACATGGAATGTTGCTACTGGAATAGCAACATTCCATGTAGAATCTCCAATAGTAGCAACATTCCATGTAGAATCTCCAATAGTATCTATTTTATTTTTGTTACATTTGTACCCTGCGCTTTCCCACTCATGGCAGGCTCAATGCGGCTTACATGGGGCAATGGAGGGTTAAGTGACTTGCCCAGAGTCACAAGGAGCTGCCTGTGCCTGCAGTGGGAATCGAACTCAGTTTCTCAGGACCAAAGTCCACCACCCTAACCACTAGGCCACTCCTCCACTCATTTTATGTCTCATTTTATACATCATTTGAACCTTATTGTTTTTATTGCTTTCTTACATTATTCATTTTATCATAACTTGATGATACTTATTTATGGATGTTACATATTTATGTCTGTTTCCACGTAGATACAACAGACCCCTGAGGCAGGACTTCGGGCCGAAACACAGCCGTGTCGGGTCGTCTTTTACCTGTTCCCAATAAAGACTATTTTATATCCTCCTCGAATCTACCTCACTGTTTTATTTTCTAACTTGTGACACCCAGTTAGAGAATTGGCCCACATTGTTTGGTTCTGGGTGCAGTGACAATGGGGGTAACAAGTCAATTTTATGAGGTGGCAATGTCGTCCCATAGTAACATCTATGTGTGCCTGAGAGAGTTGGGCATCATTTGCCGGCTCAAAGGCTAGAAGGGAACCCCTTGAGAAAGTCTAGTAGGGAAGCTCCTTCAACGCCCACCTCCAAGGTAGAGCTCGTCCCCATCATGATTTTGCATGAACCTGCTGGGGCATCCAGCTGAAGATCCCAGTGAAAGTGTAATGTCCCCTAAGTGGCCCTATAGCTTTGATCTGTATGACTCTCTTCTCTCCTCTAAACAGAAGTAATAAAAAAAAACCATTTTAACAAAAGACCATGGTAGGTAGAACTGGAGAATATAGTTACCTGTGCCAAGCCCCAGGCGGATCCCTCCTAAAAAGTGATTGGTTAGCTTCTCGTGATCCCACACAGTCAGTTCAACGCAGGCGTCTTTTAAATCCTCTGTGTGGAAGCCGTCATACACAATGGTGTGGTTAAAAACGGGGTTTGGGTCTTTCTTGATAACCCTGGTTTTCTGGTAGCTCTTTTTACTGGTGTCAGGAAGCACGTAACTGCAGTGGACAAAGCACAACCCTTGATCAACATCAACCGAAGGGCAAACTGGCCACAATTATTCTCCCTTTTATAAAGAGAAAAATACATCAGAACCCGAGTTCTGCTAAATACCACAAACCTGTATTGTTTTCAAGCAGGCCTGATATTGCCCAGTACTGTTAGTGAGACTGTTCAGACGTAACATAGTAGATGACGGCAGAAAAAGACCAGCAAGGTCCATCTAGTCTGCCCACGATAAACTCATATGTGTATACCTTACCTTGATTTGTACCTGTCTTTTTCAGGGCACAGACCATATAAGTCTGTCCAGCAGTATTTCCCGCCTCCCAACCACCAGTCCCGCCTCCCATCACTGGCTCCGGCACAGACCCCGTATAAGTCTGCCCTCCCCTATCCTAGCCTCTCAACCACCAACCCCTCTTCCCCCCGTTTTTTCACTTTCTTTGGTTTACATATTATATACAGGTATCCTATTTTCTCTGTCCCTAGTGGGCTCACAATCTAAGGAGACCTTTTACTAAGCCGCGTAAGTGTCTACTCGTGCCCAATGCGCGCCAAAATGGAGTTAGCGCCCGGCTACCGCGTGGCTCTTGCGGTAATTTCATTTTTGGCGCACATCCAATACGGGCGTCTGAAAAAAATAATTTTTATTTTCTGGCGCGCGCCAAGTGGCATTTGACGCGCATAGGTCATTACCACCTGGTTACCGCGTGAGGCTTTACCGCTAGGTCGGCGGCTGGCGGTAAGGTCTCGGACCCAAAATGGATGCGCGCCAATTTAAATTTTGCTGCACATCCATTTTCGGCAAAAATTTTTAAAAAAGGCATTTTTTTGCGCTGAAAAATATAGCTGCGCGCGCACAAAACACGCACCTGCACTGCCGCAGGCCATTTTTCAGCGCGCCTTAGTAAAAGGACCCCTAAATTTGTACCTGAGGCAAAGAAGGATTAAGCAGGCTGCACAGGGTCACAAGGAGCAACAGTGGGAATTGGCCCTGGTTCTCAGGTCACTGCTCTAATCATTAGGCCTACTCTTCTGCTCCTCCATTCAGAATGCCAGTAATGTAACACACTGTTTACCCACATTGTACACACTTGGCACAGTCCTTTCCATATGCATCAGTCTCAAAGGACAAGTAGATTACATCCCTCTCTTGCACAACACTTATTTCAAGTTCTGAACACTACAGAGACGTGTGTGTTCCACAGGAAAACATTTGAGTCTGAGACTCGGATGATACTGATGGTTGATAGTCTATCAGAAAATCAAGGTCTCAGGTAAGTCTTCTCTGTTGGTGTCTAAGGGGTCCTTTTATTAAGATGCGCTGAAAAATGGCCTGCGCTAGTGTAGGCGCATGCTTTGGACACGCGTAGGTCCATTTTTCAGCACGCCTGTAACATAGTAACATAGTAAATGACGGCAGATAAAGACCTGAACGGTCCATCCAGTCTGCCCAACAAGATAAACTCATTTTACATGGTATGTGATACTTCAATTGCCCCTGGTACAAAATAAGTACCTGAATATATGTAAACTGCTTTGAATGTAGTTGCAAAAACCTCAGAAAGGCAGTATATATCAAGTCCCATTTCCCTTTATACGTATACCCGAGTTTGATTTGTCCTTGCCTTTCTCAGGGCACAGACCGTAGAAGTCTGCCCAGCACTCTTCTTAAAAGTTCTGAAGATTCTGGAATCCTAATGAGTTAAAAGATTCCGGAATCTCAATTAGTAGCAACATTCCATGTAGAACCCCAAAGAGTAACATAGTAAGTGACGGCAGATAAAGACCTGAACGGTCTATCCAGTCTGCCCAACAAGGTAAAAAGGCCCCCCCTTTTTTTTTTGGCCGAAAATGGACGTGTGGCAAAATAAATATTGGCATGTGTCCATTTTGGGTCCGACACCTTACCCTACCCATCGACTTAGCAGTAAGGTTGCATGCGTTAACCAGATGGTAATCGTCAGCGCACGTACACTGCTGATTACCGCCCGGTTAGCGCCATGCATTGGAAAATAAAAGATATTTTCTGACGTGCATATTGGATTTGCGTAAAAAGTTAAATTATCACCCAGGTAGCTGGGCAGTAGTTCCAAGTTGGTGTGAATTGGCAGCTATGCGGCTTAGTAAAAGGGCCCCTAAGAATTTTATCACAACGAACCCAAACCACAAAGAGAACAATGGAAAAACCAGCAACAATAAAATTCTCTCTCTATATAGTGCAGTTTCTTTGACCATCTTCTATATCAAGATAAAACAGAATGTCTCTGTATGAGTGATAATATTTTTTAGTTCCCTACTATGTGTGTATACATGTGTGTTATGTGTGAGCCCTTAGTTAAATTGTGACACTTCAGAAAACTGGAGCCATTTAATGAATATGGCCTCACATCAGGCTCTCATTCATACTCCTAGACACCATCCACCATTTTGTCAGTAGCGAACCACCTTTCTTCTCTTGATGGATTGAAGCATTGGGTTCCGAAGAAGTGAGCGATTCTGAAATGGAGCTCTGTTGGACCCTTCAGCTCAGGAGAAGACAGCAATTCTAAGCTTTGGTTTCCTCTCACAATATCAGCTGAGAGATTCCATAACCTTGAGACTCATACCATGAAATTGGCCCCCACAGCAGAGGAAACTGATGCACTATTCCATGGCCTTCCTCCTGCTCGCCCCAGAGACTGAACTTGCAAGGGGAAGAACTGGGATAAGCCTCTGGAGGAGGGCGAGAATTTTCAAATAACTGCCTTTTTTGCCACCCCTAAAATCTTGTTGAGCTGCAGGGAAGTGGGTTGTGGCAGTTGAGGGGGGGAGAGGTTCGCCTAGAGAACCCAATAGCCTTGCACTGGTCCTGCAGAGGGGTTGTGTGCGTGCAAGAATGTGCAAGTGAAGGGGTATATAACTGTAGTTGGGTGCGTGAGAGAGGCACACAGAGTCAGCCCTTCCCTTCTCTTCCTTTCCATCTTCTGTCTTACCTCCCTTCTTTTCTATCTCCTTTATTCCCTTGCCCTTTCCTCCCTCCCTTCCCTCTCTTACTCCAATTTTCCCTTCTGTCTCCTTTCCCGCACCCCCCTTCAGCTTCCCTTTCTTTCATTTCCTTTCCCTTTTGCCTTGCTGACAATTGCAGTCTCATGTGTCTGGGTCTATTCTTCAGTGGATTAGGAACCCAGAAGCACTTGAACTCATGCCACCATGGTCCAGACCTGCCAAGTCCCGCTTTTGCGAGTTATCTCCCGCAGGAGTGCCGGGATCTCCCGCTGAACAGCTCCGTTTCCACTTTTCAGGGGCAGCAGGAAATGACTTCATTAAATGTCATCTCCTGCTGCCGTTGGTCTCGCAGCAGCAGGAAATGATGTTTTACAAGGTGTCTCCTGCTGTCGCTGGAAAGGGAGGCTGTGCTGAGGCAGAACTGTGGTGGTTGTGGGCGGAGCTATGGGTGATTCAGGGTGGAGCAATAGGTGGGTTGGGGTGGAGCTATGGGCAGGCCCTAAATCTCCCTCTCGGGAGGCTGACCCCCTTGGCAGCTCTGCATGGTACCAGGGCACCTCAAGATTAGTCATGGACACGTGTGCAATTCCTGCCCAGACTTGCTGTCCTGGCTGGACATAAGCACAAAAACACGTATATAGATGGATGGACTACCAGACAGACAGTCATAGCCTCGAGAACACAGGAACTATGGCTTTTGTACTAAACACACCCAAAAATACCAGAAAACCTTTTAGTATGTGGCCAAAAGAAAGTGTCAAAATGATGTCTTCTGAAACTTCCTGCATGGTTGAATGGATGGTAAATGTTTTTGTTGATCTTCCACTTGTGATTACTTATTATTTCATGAAGATATTGGCTTAGAAACACAGCTCGTGAACTCACCATTTCACAAAAGAGTCAACTCCAGAAGGTCGTAGCTGAGGCAAGTCTTTGATGTCTTTAACCCAAATATGAACTTCACCGGAAGGAGGATTCTTCATCCCTGAGGATCAGAAAAAGACAGGATTTTGTCCACATTTTATTGGACCAAACAGCATATACCTTTTTTGGTGCATGAAGGGTTGGGCTTTTTTTTTTGGGGGGGGGGGGGAAGGTTTGTGTTCTAGTTGTATACCTTTTGATTTGTACGCTGCTGTGCTGTTATTGAGAACAGTGGTATAATTAGATTGTAAGCTCTGATGATCAGGGACTGTCTCTTCATGTTCAAGTGTACAGCGCTGCGTACATCTAGTAGTGCTATAGAAATGATAAGTAGTAGTAGTCTTTGGGATTCTGGAATCTTGCTACTCTTTGGGATTCTGTATAGAATCTTATGACTCTTTGGGATTCCGGAATCTTACTACTCTTTGTCCTTGGCCCTTATTTGCCTTATTTGTCTGTCTTGATTAGATTGTAAGCTCTGTCGATCAGGGACTGTCTCTTCATGTTCAAGTGTACAGCGCTGCGTACATCTAGTAGTGCTATAGAAATGATAAGTAGTAGTAGTCTTTGGGATTCTGGAATCTTGCTACTCTTTGGGATTCTGTATAGAATCTTATGACTCTTTGGGATTCCGGAATCTTACTACTCTTTGTCCTTGGCCCTTATTTGCCTTATTTGTCTGTCTTGATTAGATTGTAAGCTCTGTCGATCAGGGACTGTCTCTTCATGTTCAAGTGTACACCGCTGCATACGTCTAGTAGCGCTATAGAAATGATAAGTAGTAGTATATGAAATGCTACATAAATAGATGCACTAGTGATCCATTTGGAAACAGGCAGCTGTTCATATGACCTAAGGACCAACTAGAGTAGCTTTGGGTGGAGCGCCTGCCCTCATGAGTACAGAACGTTGCTGCAGGAGAAGATACCACAGAGGGCTGCCATTCCATGCCGGAATGCCCTCCTGCGGGAGGTGGCGGAGAAAGGTAATAGAATTCAAAAAGGCATGGGATGAACACAGAGGATCACCAATTAGAAAATGAATGGTATAACAAAACAAAACTTAAATTGTTACACGTCAAGTGGCGCTTAGATGGCGACTCCGGCTGTGAAGAACTAAGGCTGGTGCTGGGCAAGCTTGTACGGTCTGGGTCTCGTATTTGGCAATCCAGTTTAGGAAATTCCAGTAATTTGGAATGTAAGAACACTGCTGGGCAGACTTTTACTGTCTGTGACCCACAAATGACAAGACAGATGTGGATAGGCCAGAGTGGGCTTCGACAGCAACTTCAGTAGTTGGAACCTAAGGACAGGGCCAGGCGGACTTCCGTGGTCTATGTCCCGGAAATGCCAAAGAAACCATGATCAAGTATTTTATTTCACATTCATTGTTACTTTCATCATGACTTGATAAAGAGTATGGCTGTTGGGCAGACTGGATGGACTGTTCAGTTCTTTATCTGCCGACATTTACTATGAAGACAGCTCAACGCCCTTCACTCTCAGTTGGCTTAGGTACAACTTAGAATGGAAATCACTTGTTTATCTTGTAACTCCCCTCCAGCTCAGATTTGAAAGAAATAGGTAATTAAATCTAAAAAATCCAAATTAGAAAGGGTTAGGAAGAAGGTCTGGGAAAAGAAAACAAGACGGAATAGTTCACTCAAATGCCATATAGAGGGGCCTCACAGTTTTATGGGAATGCCATAGAACACCACATGGCTGCTCATAATCAGTACATTTGGTTGAAACTCCACTGATGCTCCCTGTGCCCTTGGGCAAGTCACTTAACCCTTTATTGTCTACTACTACTACTACTACTTAACATTTCTAAAGCGCTACTAGGGTTACGCAGCGCTGTACAATTTAACATGGAAGGACAGTCCCTGCTCAAGGAGCTTACAATCTAAAAGACAGGTGTACAATCTAAAGACGATCTAAACAATCTAAAGACAAGTGTAGAGTCCGTCTGATAGGGCATACTATATTTCTCGAAAGGTTAGGTGCTGAAAGCAGCATTGAAGAGGTGAGTTTTAAGCAGAGATTTGAAGATGGGTAGGGAGGGGGCTTGGCGTAGGGGTTGAGGAAGATTGTTCCAAGCATAGGGTGAGGCAAGGCAGAATGAGCGGAGCCTGGAGTTGGCAGTGGTGGAGAAGGGAACTGAAAGGAGGGATTTGTCCTGTGAGCGGAGGTTGCGGGCGGGAACATAGGGGGAGATGAGGGTAGAGAGGTAGTGAGGAGCCGCAGACCGGGTGCATTTGTAGGTAAGGAGTAGAAGCTTGAATTGTATGCGGTACCTGATCGGAAGCCAGTGAAGTGACTTGAGGAGAGGGGTGATATGAGTATATCGGAATATAAGACGTGCGGCATCGTTCTCAACGGATTGAAGGGGGGCTAGATGGCTAAGTGGGAGGCCGGTGCAGTAGTCAAATTTAGATTGTAAACTCCCAGGGAATAGGGAAATACCTAACGCAACTGAATGTAATGCACTTTGAGCTACTATTGAAAAAGGCATGAGTTAAATCCCAAATAAATTAAAACGGATGAGTGAATTGTTTGTCATAACTGTATAATAGTCAACAATTTCCCCCTTATGAAATTTCAACGAGCTCCAAGAGTGGTGATATCTGTGTGGGACGAGAAGAACTTATGATGCTCTCAAAAATTTCAAAGGAGAACCATTTTTAACAAAACTGAAGTATTAGACACCCTCTTGTTTTTCTTCTCCACCCTTTTTGAGGGGCTTAGGGGGCTTGCTCACTCACAAAAGAGTGCGCCCCTAAGGCCCAAGGTGACCCAGGGCTTGGGAAGAAGGGGCCAACAAGGGCCAAATCAGTGCTTCCCAAACTTGTCCTGGGATCTCCCATAGCCAGTCAAGTTTTCATGATATTCACAATACATATGCTTGAGATAAATTTATATACACGGAATGCTCAGTATACGCAGTTATCTCATGCATATGTGCTGTGGATGTCCTAAACATCTGAGTGGCTGTAGGCTTCCCAGTACAGTTTTGGGAAGCCCTTACCTAATGCCAAGACCTTGTACTTTTGAATTGTTTTACCATAAATCCCTGTAAGAATGAGAAGAAAATAATATGGAAGATGAGTCTGGTCAGCATACTGAAGAGGCAGGTCTTGGTCTAGAAAGAAGCAAGGGGATGTTTTATTACAGGTGTCTAGCTAAACCTGTAGGAAAGTGATTAGAATCTTCCAGAGAGGAGAAGATCTCCAGACCCAGCAAGTCCACCTGCTACAAGGATCTGGTCCCTCTTACTGTGCGACACTAAAGCTTGGACCATAACATGTCGATTTGGAATTTATGGATTTTGTTCCCCAAAGGGTTCTCCAGTAAGTGGGACCAGCAGAACACTTCATTGGTTGGAAGAGTCAAAGAAACCAATCTCTAGTCCTGCCCCAAGCTTTCTAGTTGCCGATGTGTTGTGCAAGATATTGGTAGGACTGTGGCTCCCCCCATTCCTCTGCCTATGTCACTAACACATCCTTTGTTTTGCAAAGCTTAAACCTGTGTCTCACTGGACTTTTCTGATTACTGATGTTCCCATCTCAAGATTTGGGATGGCAAGATCCTCAAAGTTAGGCCCTGGAAGTGTGTTCCCACCTTTCCCCATATACCAATGACCTTGGGGGAATGGGGTGCAATATGGATGCCTATGCCAACACCACGACCTTGTGCATGAGAAGAGAGTGCCTCAGAGATAGAACTGTTAACTTATACAGGGTATTTCTTTGGAAAGAACACACACACACACATCCTGTTTCATGGAACTCAAACAGAACTCATGGAACAGCAGGAGATGCATTACAGAAATAGTTGGGAAAATGTTCTTTGTATCATAAATCATTCATACTGGAATATGTGTGGGGTGGGGGGGGGGGTGGAGGAGAAATAATAAAAATTCTAATTTTATTGGGTCAAGAGGTTAGTGAGAAATCAAAACAAGCTGCCAAGGAAGGTACAAGGAAGAAAAACTTTAGTGGTTCATTTACTTGTAAACCGCAGACTTTGCAGGGGAATTCTGAAGAGGAAACTATGCAGGTCGCTCCCCCTGAAAATCACCTACGCAGTTCCTGTGTTGAAAGTACCAATGCATTTGGGACGCATATGTGAAATGGTCTGCCTGCCCGGACTCCGCCCTTCTTCGCGTATAAAGACTGCTGAGGATATGGGTGGGGAGTTTTTTTGGGGGGGGGGGGGGGGAGTTGTTTAGGGAAGGGGATTTAAATGATGTTTGTATAGCTTGCCAGCGGGAAGATAATTGACGAGACATGTTTTGCTATGTTTGTGGTTGATAGTGTGCCTAGGTGGGCTATTTATTGTTGTGATTTGCTGCATTTCTCAATAAAAGTTATTAAAAAAAAAAAAAAAAGAAAGTACCACTGCACTTTGCACCTAGGGTTACCATATTTTGTCCCCCCAAAAGGAGGACACATGCCCCACCCCCTTCCATGCCCTGCCCCACCCCTTTCACGCCCTCGCTTCGCCCCCTGTCACATTTTCCCCTACCCCCCTCCCCTTACTGCTGCCCTAGTGGTCTAGTGACCTCTTCGGGGCAGGAAAGAGCCCCCTCTTTCCTGCCCAGAGCACTGCCCTGCATGCATCCTTCCTGTTCGTGATCTCGGTGCCGATTCAAAATGGCCACCGAGAGTTGAAGTCTCACGAGGTCACTTCAACTCTCGGCAGCCATTTTGAATCGGCACCGAGATCACGAACAGGAAGGATGCATGCAGGGCAGCGCTCCGGGCAGGAAAGCGGGGGCTCTTTCCTGCCCTAAAGGCGGAAGAGGTCACTAGACCACCAGGGCAATAGTAAGTAAGGGGAGGGGAGGCTAGCAATTTGCCCGTTTGTCCGGATTTCTGGACAAATGGGCAGGCTGGTGGGCGGGCCGTCCTATAGGATGGCCCACCCACCAGCCTGACCATTTGTCCAGAAATCCGGACAAACGGGCAGATTGGCAAAACCCGCCCGGTTGCCCGGACTATATGGTAACCCTATTTTCACCTCCATTTTGTGTGGGCAGGAAATAGCCAATAACCAACAGACAGAGATTTGAAAATCCAGTCTGCATGCATGTTTATCAAGCCTATTGAACACACACCCTCCCTCATTCCATGGTGTGCAAATCTGCAAGTTCTTTTAGCCACACTAAGGAAGCAATTTCCAAAAAGGACAGTCTACCCAGGTAAATACTGATTTACCCAGCCAGATGCCTTTGAGAACTGCCTGTGACTGTATAATTATATTAATTACAAAGCTCATTTTCTATTCCAGTATCAACTTATTGCAACATTACTGTTCGTGCAGTTCAACATAGCTCTCTGGGCACAGGCAATATATTTTAATGTGCAGCTTGCATATTACCCAGGCTTCCTGGTGGGATGTATCTAATTGACAGATACATTACTCCTCGGTGATCCACAGCGCTGCTGGCAGAAAGGCTCTGCAAAAGACAGATGAACACTGGATGGTTTTGGCAGATATGAAATGAATGTGATAATTTTTGTGTAGGCAAATGAAGGCAGTCAGAGCCGTTGTAAATCACAGGACCACATACACAGGAAAAGTGGGGGGAGAAACTCATCAAGGGCAATTGTAAAAACAGGACGCTCACATTAACGCACACGGAAATTATGCTATTTATTTATTTGTTACATTTGTATCCCACCGTTCCCCACTTATTAGTAGGCTCAAAGTGGCTTACATAGTTCCGGAGAGGTGGTTACAGACTCCGGTGTGAACAAATACAGTATAGGGGTACTATTACAGTGACAAGTACAGTAAAGAAGTATCGGTAAATAGGTTGGGGTGATAAAGACAAAATGTTAGGGTGCGATCATGCGTCAGGGTAAAAAACTGTCCATTTCCTGATTAAAAATGCCATATTTCATTATTCGGTATTTATGTCAGATGCTGTGGGGTATGCCTTCTTGAACAGGTGAGTTTTTTGGCTTTTTTTCCGGAATTCTAGATGATTATTCGTAGATTTCAGGCGTTTTGGTCGAGAATTCCAGAGCTGTGTGTAAGAGAAACTATGTGCTACTCTGCAAATGCCTGCTTATCGTCCATTTAGGGAGCATGGGTGGAGCAGGGGAGGGGCTCCCACTCACACCAGTAACTTGCAGAAATTTTATTTATTTATTTGTTGCATTTGTATCCCACATGTCCCCACCTATTTGCAGGCTCAATGTGGCTTACATAATACCGTGATGGCAATCGCCAATTCCGGCATGAGAAATACTGTCGCATTTAGGAGTCTGTGCTTATCCCAGCTTTAAGATTGGGTGCCTACATGCTGGGCACCCCAGTATCCAGTTACACTTGTATTCTGCAATGGAACCCAGACGCCTACTGTCCCTTTACAGAATAGGCACCCTGTGGTACAATTTCTCCATATAATCTGGGCAGTTTCATAAAAGGCTATTTCCGTGTCTAAGCAGTGTTTTACCCAAAGAAATGCCTTAAAACATTACTCCTTAATTAAATAAATGCACACATACCCGTGGTTTCAGTGCGTACCAGTTGAGCTTTCTGTTGCTCCAGTCCCAGCTTGCTAAGTCGACTTCCATCTCTCCCAGAAAGCTGTTACGTCCCAGCGGGTCGTTGTGCCACACTGACAGACTTAGCTTCTGGATCAGCAAAACCATTTTCTCTATTTTGTACTAAAGGAAAAGTAAGCAGGTAACATTCTGTCCTAGCTTTAGAAGGAGCAGAGAATATCCTCCCCCCCTCCCCCAACAACCTGTTTCCAAAGGCCAGTGTTTTGGGATTGAACCCTTAAGCCCCTTACTTTCAAGTCCAGAACAGGGGTTCTCAAGCCACCCAGCCACTTAGGTTTTCCGGATACCCACAATGAATACGCACTGCCTCCACTGTATGCAAATGTACCTCATGCATATTCATTATGGGTATCTGGAAAACCTAAGTGGCTGGGTGTGTGCTGAGGACTGGGTTGAGAACCCCTGGTCTAGAATATTAAACAGAGGCCTGAACTCCTTGCTAAGCATTATGGGAGTTCTGCAATTTCTATATGGTCAGATGATTTTAGCCAACTCTGAGGCAGTTACTACTACTACTAGTACTTAACATTTCTAAAGCGCTACTAGGGTTACGCAGCGCTGTACAATTTAACAAAGAAGGACAGTCCCTGCTCAAAGAGCTTACAATCTAATAGATAAGAGTGAGACAAATATAGGACAATCAAGCCATTGTGACATCACTGATGAGGTTGGCTCTTAGGCATTGGTGGAATGAGGCATTATGACATCACAATCTCAGCTCTGGTTAAATCACTGCTATATGTAATACTACTACTACTACTAGTACTTAACATTTCTAAAGCGCTACTAGGGTTACGCAGCGCTGTACAATTTAACAAAGAAGGACAGTCCCTGCTCAAAGAGCTTACAATCTAAAGGACAAAAAGTGCAGACAATCAAATTGGGTCAGTCTAGATTTCCTGAATACAGGTATAATGGTTAGGTGCCGAAGGCGACATTGAAGATGTGCTTTGAGCAAAGATTTGAAGATGGGCAAGGAGGGGGCTTGGCGTATGTTCTAAGCTGCGGTAAACTTTCCAGTAGCACTCATTAATGGATGGATTTGTCGACCACAAAACACCACACTAAGGGGGAGATTCTATATATGGCCAAAAAAAAATTGGCGTTGTAATCCATGCCGACTAACAGGCTCATTTTCGAAAGAGAAGGACGTCCATTTTTACGCGGCTTAGTTAAAGAGCCCCTTAAAGATTTTACCAGTCATACAATGGCACTTAAATGAAGCATCATCAATTCGGGACCAACCACATCAAAAGCAGCTGAGAGATCTAATTGCATAAGGACAGAACAGCTAAAAGACATGTTTCGGTGCTATAATATTTTTAAAGTCCTGACTGGCAACAGTCCAGTATTTTATGAAAATCTAAATACTCCTGAAGTTGTATTCTCACAATGGCTCCAGTGATCTTTGCCAAAAAAAGAAAATCTTAGCAACAGGTCTGCAGTTAGAGCATTCTGATAAAGATTCCGTTCCTTTTATCTCGCTGCACCTCACACCTGGAATAGACTTCCCGAGCCTGTACGTCTAGCCCCGTCTTTGGCCGTTTTCAAATCCAGGCTACAAGCCCGCCTCTTTGATGCTGCTTTTGAATCCTAACCACTACTTACTTGCCCTGTACCCTTTTATCCCCACCTCTTTAATTCCCTTACCTCTTAGTTGTTCTGTCTGTTTGCTTGTCTTATTTAGATTGTGAGCTCTTTGAGCAGGGACTGTCTTTTCATGTATGGTGTACAGCGCTGCGTATGCCTTGTAGCACTATAGAAGTGATAAGTAGTAGTAGTAGTAATGTAGAAGCCTGCCCTTGCAGATCAGCAACGCGGCCGCGCAGGCTTCTCTTTCTGTGAGTCTGACGTCCTGCACGTATGTGCAGGACGTCAGACTCACAGAAACAGAAGCCTGCGCGGCCGCATTGCTGATCTGCGAGGGCAGGCTTCTAGATGGAATGTTGCTAGTGGAGGAGTAGCCTAGTGGTTAGTGCAGTGGAACATGGAATGTTGCTACTATTTGAGATTCTGGAATGTTGCTATTAGTTGAGATTCTACATGGAATGTTGCTACTATTGGAGATTTTGTTGCTACTATTTGAGATTCAACATGGAATATTGCTACTATTGGAGATTTTGTTGCTACTATTGGAGATTCTGTTGCTACTATTTGAGATTCTACACGGAATGTTGCTATTCCACTAGCAACATTCCATATTTAGATTGTGAGCTCTTTGAGCAGGGACTGTCTTTTCGTGTATGGTGAACAGCGCTGCGTATGCCTTTTAGCGCTATAGAAGTGATAAGTAGTAGTAATGTAGAAGCCTGCCCTTGCAGATCAGCAACGCGGTTGCGCAGGCTTCTGTTTCTGTGAGTATACGTGCAGGACGTCAGACTCACAGAAACAGAAGCCTGCGCGGCCGCGTTGCTGATCTGCAAGGGCAGGCTTCTAGATGGAATGTTGCTAGTGGAGGAGTAGCCTAGTGGTTAGTGCAGTGGAACATGGAATGTTGCTACTATTTGAGATTCTGGAATGTTGCTATTACTTGAGATTCTACATGGAATGTTGCTACTATTGGAGACTCTGTTGCTACTATTTTGAGATTCTACATGGAATGTTGCTATTCCACTGGCAACATTCCATTTTTAGATTGTGAGCTCTTTAAGCAGGGACTGTCTTTTCATGTATGGTGTACAGCGCTGCGTATGCCTTGTAGCGCTATAGAAGTGATAAGTAGTAGTAGTAGATTTAGAATTATCTTTAATAATGGGAAAGAGAATTACGGAACTAATACCATGGGGATAATGTACCAGTTTCAACATTAAATTAGCTAATATTAATAGCCATGAAATTTCCTCAGGAGAAAGATGTTTTAGCATCGAAGTTGGACAAGGGTGAAGAGCAGACTAACAGAAAAGTGTTAAGGCTAATTTGTTGTCAACACATGTTAAACGTGAATTAATCCCATGTTATCCTTCACAAATTTTAGTACATCAGCTCATTGATCCCCACAGTCATAGTTATACATCACAAGAATGTCACACTTGTGTTCCTTCACTTACTTTTAGGTATTCACAGTGAAAGTGTTAGTCGACCCTTCTCAGAATCACTGACTTGGCCATATAAAAAGGGTCACGTGGTAGATAATCGATATATCACACAGTTTGCAGAAACTTATCAGCTGAGAGTTTAATCCTCCTAAGTGCCAGCAGGACTCAGTATTATTTGGAGACAGGAATCTCATTAATTCTTGATCTTACCCTTAACACCTCATGGTAAACAGGATTCAATGTTCTTTTCTTCACCGATGTCTTCCTTTTGCCCATTCGAGCTTTGTCTGGTAGAAGGTATGTCTTCACATAGCTGAAATACAGTTGACAATATATGATTTTCAGGGTGCACGTGAGCCACAGACAAGATGGCGGCTTACAGCTGAGCTCTCCCAGCACACCTACACTGTGGATATATTTATCATGGATCCAGACTCTTTTTTTTTTATTGTCATTCAGCTTCCAATAACAATTTCTGACTAACAAAACTGTGAAATTAGAAATCACTTTGCATGGGCTGTGTCGGCATTGCTCCTCAGTTTAGTAAAAATGGAACCAAAATGGTGAGGGAACCGCAGGAGCGGAGGACTGTAATCCACTACGTGTAATGAAGCGAAAAAGAGGAGAAGTGAGACCAGCAGGAAACCTTCAGGAACAACAGGACGACTGGGTAATAGAAGAAAAAAAAAACTTTAATTGATAATGCCAGACATGTTTCAGCCAGATGCCTGCTTCAGGGGCCTAAACAAATAAAGCAAGTAATAATAATCTATGTAAGCCACATTGAGCCTGCAAATAGGTGGGGGAATGTGGGATACAAATGCAATAAATAAATAAATAAAAATAAAAATAAAAATGAAAAAAAAAATAATAATGAAATAATAATAATAATGAATATAAAATATATATATATAAACCACATTGCTTTTCGGACAGAATATATGAGATGACACTTATATACATACGCGCAAATGATTTTGTGACAAATTCCTATAGTTATACACATATATTGTAGAAAACTGAATGCAGAATCTTAACAATAAAAAAGATATATGATATTGAAACATATGTAGATGATCATAAATTGTACATAAATACAGAAAAAAAAAATTCAGAAATAAAAACTTGATAAATGTGATCATGTACAGAGAGATAACACACAGTAAATGTACAAATTGTAAAATAATAAGATGTTATTGATGATACCAGATTACCATGGATGGAACCACAAATATATATAAATAGAAAATAAAAATTAAAAATTAATTTTATTTTTTAATTTTCTATTTATATATATATATATATATATATATATATTTATTTATTTATTTTTTTATGTTCATTTTTATTTTTTTTTATTTGTGGTTTCGCATATGACCTCTCAGTTCATGATTTTTTCTTGTCTTTCTTTCTTTTTTTATATATATGACCTTTCAATACGACCTCTTTGCATATGTATACTGTACATGTACTAAGTTTTACTGTAGAGTTTTGCTTTTTACATTCATGTATTTTTTAAGACCATATACATATGCTGTGGTTCCATCCATGGTGATCTGGTATCATCAATAACATCTTATTCTTTTACAATTTGTACATTTACTGTGTGTTATCTCTCTGTACATGATCACATTTATCAAGTTTTATTTCTGAATTTTTTTTTTCTGTATTTATGTACAATTTATGATCATCTACATATGTTTCAATATCATATATCTTTTTTTATTGTTAAGATTCTGCATTCAGTTTTCTACAATATATGTGTATAACTATAGGAATTTGTCACAAAATCATTTGCGCGTATGTATATAAGTGTCATCTCATATATTCTGTCCGAAAAGCAATGTGGTTTATATATATATGTTTTTATATTCATTATTATTATTTGATTATTATGTATTTATTTTTTTTCATTTTTATTATTACTTGCTTTATTTGTTTAGGCCCCTGAAGCAGGCATCTGGCCGAAACACGGTCGGGCATTATCAATTAAAGTTTTTTCTTCTATTACCCAGTCGTCCTGTTGTTCCTGAAGGTTTCCTGCTGGTCTCGCTACTCCTCTGTTTCGCTTCGTCTCCTCGGTTTAGTAAACAGAGGGTATATGTCTACATTCAATGGCAATACTTAAAATTACTCTGGTGGATATTCAAAACAATTTAGCAGGTCAGAAATCGATGATGACCAATTACATCACTTGTTCAGGGCTATCCACTAATTTTCAGTGGCGCCTAACTGGCAATCGCTGCTGAAAATCAGCGATTAGCGCCTATATGAAAACCAGCTACTTTGGGGGTGTTCTGGGGCAAAGTCAGCACTTAACCAGCCAAGGTAACCACATAAATGGGACCGCATAAAACACAGTCCTATCTTTATGTGGCAACCCATGGCCAGTTAAGTTCTCTGGATATGTGTTAGCCAGTGCCAGGTATACTCAGGGCTTTTTTTGTGCTGGTACGCACCGGTATGGCGTACCAGCACCTTTTTTTTCCTTCCCTACTTATCCCTCACCTCTCTCCTGCAGCCCCAGCTGCTTTTCCCAATGAATAGAAGCAGCAGGAAAAGCAAGGAGTAGCAGGCACGGGGCTGCAGTGCTAGGGCACGTACTGTCGGCTCTGCCGATCCCCTGCCCCGGAACAGGAAGTTCACGTCAGAGGGGCAGGGGAGCCAACGGTGAACGTTTGAGCTCTGAAGCCCCACCTTTTAAGCCTTGATTTGACCACTGCTGTTGCTCATTGGGAGAAGCAGCAGCGACTACAGGAGAGATGTTGGATGGGAAAGAGGGGCAAGGGGACAGAGATGCTGGATGGGGAGAGAGGGGGAAGGGGAGAAATACTGGATGGGGAGAGAGGTGGCAAGAAGAGAAATGCTGGATAGAGAGAGAGAGAGGGGGCAAGGGGAGAAATGCTGGATGGAAGTGGGGAGAAAAAAAAGAAGTGGTAATGCTGGTTGGGAGTGGGGAGGAGACAAGAGAGAGGGGACAAATGCTAGATGGAAGTGGGGAGGAGAGACAGGGGGCAAACGTGGGATGCATATGGGGAGGAGAGGAGGGGCAATGCTGGATGAACGTGGGAAGGAGAGAGGGGGAAATGCTGGACGAACGTGGGAAGGAGAGAGGGGGAAATGCTGGATGAACATGGGAAGGAGAGGGGGGAAATGCTGGATAGAAGTGGGGAAGAGAGGGGGAAATGCTGGATAGAAGTGGGGAAGAGAGGGGGAAATGCTGGATAGAAGTGGGGAAGAGAGGGGGGAAATGCTGGATAGAAGTGGGGAAGAGAGGGGGAAATGCTGGATAGAAGTGGGGAAGAGAGGGGGGAAATGCTGGATAGAAGTGGGGAAGAGAGGGGGAAATGCTGGATAGAAGTGGGGAAGAGAGGGGGGGAAATGTTGGATAGAAGTGGGGAAGAGGGGGAAATGCTGGATAGAAGTGGGGAAGAGAGGGGGAAATGCTGAATAGAAGTGGGGAAGAGAAGGGGGAAATGCTGGATAGAAGTGGGGAAGAGAGGGGGAAATGCTGGATAGAAGTGGGGAAGAGAGGGGGAAATGCTGGATAGAAGTGGGGAAGAGAAGGGGGAAATGCTGGATAGAAGTGGGGAAGAGAAGGGGGAAATGCTGGATAGAAGTGGGGAAGAGAGGGGGGAAATGCTGGATAGAAGTGGGGAAGAGAGGGGGAAATGCTGGATAGAAGTGGGGAAGAGAAGGGGGAAATGCTGGATAGAAGTGAGGAAGAGAGGGGGAAATGCTGGATAGAAGTGGGGAAGAGAAGGGGGAAATGCTGGATAGAAGTGGGGAAGAGAAGGGGTAAATGCTGGATAGAAGTGGGGAAGAGAAGGGGGAAATGCTGGATAGAAGTGGGGAAGAGAGGGGGAAATGCTGGATAGAAGTGGGGAAGAGAGGGGGAAATGCTGGATAGAAGTGGGGAAGAGAGAGGGGCAAGCGGTAGGTAGGCACAGTCAAAATAGGGCAATTGAAAATTGGATAGTAAGAAAGAACTAAATGTGGACAAAGGCAAAAAATAAAATCAAAGGAAAGGAGTGGGGAGGAGACAAGAGAGAGGGGACAAATGCTAGATGGAAGTGGGGAGGAAAGACAGGGGGCAAACGTGGGATGCATATGGGGAGGAGAGGAGGGGCAATGCTGGAGGAACATGGGAAGGAGAGAGGGGGAAATGCTGGAGGAACGTGGGAAGGAGAGAGGGGGAAATGCTGGACGAACGTGGGAAGGAGAGAGGGGGAAATGCTGGACGAACGTGGGAAGGAGAGAGGGGGAAATGCTGGATGAACGTGGGAAGGAGAGGGGGGGAAATGCTGGATGAACGTGGGAAGGAGAGGGGGGAAATGCTGGATAGAAGTGGGGAAGAGAAGAGGGAAATGCTGGATAGAAGTGGGGAAGAGAGGGGCAAGCGGTAGGTAGGCACAGTCAAAATAGGGCAATTGAAAATTGGCTAGTAAGAAAGAACTAAATGTGGACAAAGGCAAAAAATAAAATCAAAGGAAAGGAAAAGGACAGAAAAATGGCAAATAAACTGGAAATCCTGACAATAGAGTTAAGAGAAGAGGAGGAAAGTAGGAACCAGAAACTGGGACCAACATAACTGAAAAAAAGTATGTGGCCGGACAATAAAATTGGAAAACATAATTTTATTTTAAGATAAAGTAGTGTGGTAGCTGTGTTAATTTTTGTTTTATTTGTAGTTGTTAATTTGTAATGTAGTGAATGGAATGTGTCAGTTTTTGAAATATACAGTACAAAAGGAAAGTATTTTTGTTTTTCTGGTGTTATCCTGCATGCCAGCGCCTGGTTTTGGGGGGGGGGGGGTTTCCGCTGATTTTTTCATCTATATATTTTATTAATTTATGGTCACTCTTAGGGGTTCTTTTGTTGGATCTAGGGACTAGTGTCAGCCCAATGGGCTGCTCTGCCTGATGCCAGTGGAGATAAATTCCACCATTAAAGGAGGGACATCTCAAGCTGGCAGTGTGACTTCAAAGTAAATTCACTCCTGACAAGATTCAAAGTCACACCATGCACTCCCTCTGCTGTGTCTATTCACAAAGTTCCACAACAATTCTTTATATTTTAGTCTCCAGCCCCCGCTCTAGGAAGCCATTCCATGCATCCATCGTCCTTTCATGAAAAATACTAGGACTAGGGGGCATGCGATGAAGCTACAATGTATATTTAAAACGAATCGGAGAAAATGTTTCTTCACTCAACGTGTAATTCAACTCTGGAATTCATTGCCAGAGAATGTGATAAAGGCGGTTAGCTTAGCGGAGTTTAAAAAAAGGCTTGGACGGCTTCCTAAAGGAAAAGTCCATAGACCATTATTAAATGGACTTGGGGAAAATCCACTATTTCTGGGATAAGCGGTATAAAATGTTTTGTACTTTTTTGGGATCTTGCCAGGTATTTGTGACCTGGATTGGCCACTGTTGGAAACAGGATGCTGGGCTTGATGGACCTTTGGTCTGTCCCAGTATGGCAATACTTATGTACTAGTGTACTATTTTCAATTATGCCTTTTTAGCTGCTCTTTGGTGGGTAAAATGGGTGTGGCTACTGTAGGGGTGGAGCCAACAAAAAGAAGGTCCAAGTCTCCCGCAAAAAACACATAAAACAACAAAGAGAGCGGTGTAGAGGTGGAGCCATAGATAGTAACCCCGCCCTTAAGGTTGGCCCTGTATGAGTACCGGTACCATTTTTCCTACAAAAAAAGCACTGAATATACTAGATATTCAATGCCGAAGGCAGATCATGGCCTGGCACTATCCGGGAATGATGCCAGAGGCGGTCAGAAAAGTGCTCACTTCCGCGGCTGAATATTTACTCCACCATATCTTGAATATGATTCTGCTTACATATGCTATGTTCATTTGTTGATTGTTTTGTATTATGTGTAATATTCTTGATAGCCACTAATAAGATTTGAATTCCTTCCCCGCTTATCCCCCACCTATCTCCTGTGGGCACAGCTGCTTTTCCTAATGAGCAGTGGCAGCAGCGGGAAAAGCAAGGAGTAACAGGCACACTGCATGCTTCAACAGTGAAGTCAAACGTGCTCAGACGCTAATGGTGATCCAGTGGCTATTGACAGATGGGTCTCACTGCACAGCAACCAGCAGCAGAGATGGATCAAAAGTATAGATTATGGACCACAAATTATCATCTAAGTATTTGCCTAGCCTAGGTGGAGATTTTGATTATCACAATCAACAGTCCTTAAAAAGTGATCAAGGCAACTTGAGTAAAATAATAAAGTCACAGCAGCTAAGCATATTCAAACCTACTAAATGCAATATTGATTCCTAGCGTCCCTCCCTACACAAGGAAGACCATCTTATAATGGCCACACAAATCTCTGATAGAATTAGCAGCCAGTATTAATACTGTCAGACACTGAGCACAAGTAAAACATAATGTTTAACGTTAAAATCAGTACAGTTTGCAAGAATGCTTGGAATACATAAACAGCCTTGATGTGTACAGACACCATTTGGTTCACTAAATTCTAGTTTGCTACAAGTGACCGCGGGGTCCTTTTACTGAGCTGTGTAAGGCACTAATAAATGTTTTTCAGATAGGAAGGAGATTCAACATCAGACATGAACAAGAGGGATTTTCAACAAAAGGCAAGAGGGGGAGGGAGGAACATTATACCCAGTGGCGTACCAAGGGGGGGTGGTGGGTGCAGTCTGCCCCGGGTGCACGCCTGTCGGCTCCACTCGTTCCGTGCTCCCTCTGCCCCGGAACAGGTTACTTCCTGTTCCGGGGCAGAGGGAGCATGGAACGAGCGAAGCCGACAGGCGCGTGGACCCCCCCCCCCCGCAGGTAAAAATGCACCCGGGGGGGGGGGGGTGTCCTTTTGCCTGGGGGAGGTGGTGTCCTTTTGCCGGGGGGCGGGGGGGTCGCACTGCACCTGGGGGGGGGGGGGGCTCCGCCCCGGGTGTCAGCCACCCTAAGAACGTCACTGATTATACCACACAGAGCGATAGTTCCACGCATCTTGTTCCCATCATATATCTTGCTCTTACATAGTAACATAGTAGATGACGGCAGAGAAAGACCTGCACGGTCCAGTCTGCCCAACAAGGTAAACTCATATGAGCTACTTTATATGTATACCTGACCTTGATTTGTATCTGCCATTTTCGTGGCACAGACCGTAGAAGTCTGCCCAGCACTAGCCCCGCCTCCCAACCACAGGTGCTGCCACCTAATCTCCGCTAAGCTTCTGAGGATCCATTTCTTCTGAACAGGATTCCTTTATGTTTATCCCACGCATTTTTGAATTCCGTTACCGTTTTCATCTCCACCACCTCTTGCAGGAGGGAATTCCAAGTATCCACCACTCTCTCCGTGAAAAAATACTTCCTGACATTTTTCTTGAGTCTGCCCCCCTTCAACCTCATTTCATGACCTCTAGTTCTGCCTCCTTATTGGTCCCTCAGTTATATGGTAAGCGATATTGCAGAAAATCTTTAGCATCATATCTATGTTAGTTGACTGTTCAAATGCATACTTATTAGGGGTATCATTAGTATTATGCTAATATTGTATTATATCTCTGGTATTTGAATTCCAGTGCTATTAAATATGTATATTTTTGAAACTGTTTTATGGTAGTTCTGTTATTATTAGGTTTCAATTTACTGTTTTCAAGTTTACCTCATTTATTGTATTTGTGTTTATTCTTGGTTATTTTTACGCTGTTAACAAAATTGTAAGTTTTATGTTAAACTGTAACTGCTGTACAACACCTTGGGTGAATCTCTTCATAAAGGCGGTTAATAAATCCCAATAAATAAATAAACAAACTTACTTTGTAAACAAAAGGATTTATGATAGCAGGCAAAGTTAAGATTAATATTCTGCATTCTCACTTATCTGGAATATTTCATTTGGATTTAGCTCACACTTTGTTCAGCTGTAGCCCAAAGCAAGTTACATGCACGTATTTTCCTATCCCAAGGTGGGTTGCAATTTTGCATCTGAGCAACAGAGGGTGGATCAGCGGCAGGATCTGACCCCTGGCTTCTTGGTTCTCAGCCCACTGCTCTAACCGCTAGACTGTTCCTCTACACCCCTACACTGTTATTCCAATATAATAAAGTGACAGGCCTGTATCTGGCACTTGGGAACAATAACTGAAATAAATGTGATTGTTTTTTCTCAGAGTGTGTGCGTGCATTTCAAACCTTTGCATGCGTTTTATGCTATCGCATTAAATAAATGTGTTCATAAGTCTCCCAGGACGCTCTGCCAGACATCCGCTGCTGAATATCTTAAAACACAGAGAAAGTGAAACACAGATAATGCCGCCCATCAGGCTATCAGTATGACGACACATCAGACAGTTTAAAATATTGTTTTAATATCTGTGGAAATAGTGGCTTATGAAACAGCCCATAAATAGATTTCACCGAGTCATTACATTTTTCAAAGGCACAGCACGGAAGTGGAACGAGTTAGCTGTATGACACTCAGGGCCGGCGTTAGGGGAGGGCAAACTGGGCAACTGCCCTGGGCCCCCAAGCCTGCCTCAGGTTGAAGGAGGTATAGTCTACAGATGGACTTTAGGCCCCCCCTCCCCAGTTTCTGACCTGGGCCCCTGAATATCTAACACTAAATTTTTTCTTTAAATTTATTTTTTATATACCACCTACAAGCCCAAAGGCTATTGAAGAAAAATGTTAGCGGGTGGGATTACCCTCTTCACCCCCCCAGGAAAAGTCACCCCCCCCAAAAAAAAAAAAATGAGAACCGCTGTGAACAGGGCTGACTAATAAATTAAACAGATTTTATTTAACTATGTTCACAGATCTTTATATATTCAGCTATTATACACAAACATCAATGGTCTTGGCACTTCACTTCCTATGCCATATACACTGTAGTATTAACAGTTAGATTTGACTCAGGTATTCAGAATCAGTGAGTTAATCCTTCGAATACCATTCAGACCCCGTCAGCCTTGCTTGCCAAGGTAGTAGCTGTAAGCTCTTCCCTGCTCCTTAGTCTAATCAGTGTGTGGGCGTGGCTGTGTGGCCTAGGTCCCTCCTCTCCTTTCCTTGCAAGTCCACCTTCTCCCAGTTCCCTCAGATCTCACCCCTCCTGCAGGAGACTTCTTGGGCTGGCTCCTGCTATGCTAGATCCCAGGCTGGCTAAGCCTATCCCTGCTGCGACTTCCTGGAAGCTCTCTCTGGGCTCTGGGGACCGTTCGTTCTTCCAAGAGTTGTCCTCCACTGGGCTCCTAGGGAGAGCCACTCTTGCTGGGCCCCTAGTGCCGATCACACCCCGGAGGCCTTCACCCTAGCTGGGCCTCTAGTGCCAATTGCACCCTGGAGGCCGTCCCTCGCTGGTACTTTCTTCAAGAGGAGCCTCTGGGGGGGGGGGTTTCTCCCTGCTCTGCAACTGCCAGTTCCAGAGTTCCCCACTAGAGGGCTATCTCTGCTCTTCTCCGCTCTAGGCACCGATAGTGCTCCCACAGGCTCTTTTCTTCTGCCCTGACCTTCTTTGCTTTGAGCCTGCTCCCAAGGGCTGCTACTGCTTTTTGATCTTCTGCATCAGTGGCGTAGCTACGTGGGGCCACGGGGGCCTGGCCCCCCATAGACTTGGCCCTGGACCCCCCTGCCGACAACCCTCTCAACCCCCCTCCCACCGACGACCCTCTCGACCCCCTCCTGCCGCTGACCCTCCCCCACCGTCGTCGTGTACTACCTTTGCTGGCGGGGGACCCCAATCCCCGCCATCCGAGGTCCTCTTCTTCCGGCGCAAGGCCTTGTTCTGTTTCTGACGTCCTGCATGTTGTACGTATTTCTTTTCTCCCCTTATTTCTCATCAAAACCCACAGCATGGGAGTGGGGGTGTCATCATTTCACCATATTGCAGTGGTTAACAAACCTGGCCCTGGAGGCACCCCAGCCAGTCAGGTTTTCAGGATATCCACAATGGATCTTCATGAGAGAGATTTGCATGCAAATCTCTCTCATGAATATTCATTGTGGATATCCCAAAAACCTGACTGGCTGGGTTCCTCCAAGGCCAGGTTTGGAAACCACTGCCATATCGCAATGCTTCCCAGATTTTCTCTATTGATTTGAAGGAAATGTTAATTTTAGGACACCACATCATTTTCTGGAGTGTCCTTCTTGTAAGAGCATTATGCCTAGGGTCTTGAAGTTGATTATTCCATGTCCCCTCCAAAGAATCCATGGGGGCTGGAACCCAGTAAGCCCTCTAAGTAATGCATACCTAGATGAGGGCTACACAAAACTATGCATGCCTTTCATTGTGGGTATCAAGAAAAGCCAACCAGCTATCTCCCGCTGAATACTGCCAGATAGCTGGTTAAGTACCATTTAACTGGCCAGATGCTGTTCCTGGCCAGGACAAATGGTTTTGAAGTATTGAGGGGGGGGGGGGGGTATGATTCTAAGTTCTTATTTAACAGGGCATTTTTCCCCATTTTGTAACTCTGGAAAACATAATTTCTGTGTAAGATTCTAAGGGCCATGTTTATTAGGGTGCTAAACACTAGAGTTGCCCATATGTTGCTGCTTAGTAAAAGGACACTAAGTGCAACAGCTCACTTAAGGAAGCACTTTCTGTATGTGAGACAATGGATACGCAGGAGTCAATTTAGTCCCCGTTATTTTTTGGCTCCTGGTTTTGTAATTGTAGGCATTTACTATGTGCAAGTGGGATAAGCAGGGCTTTTTTTGTGTGGGTGTACTTGGGGGTACTGAGTACCAGCACCTTTTTCATTGTCTGCTAAAATTGACCCATGGTCCCCAGGTTTTAATGAAAGAGCTCAGGCTCTACACACCAATTCTGCCATGTCATAGATTCTGTGACTGGTTGCAGGGGGCTTGGTCATTGTGGGATGGGTCTCTCAGTGATCACCCCACCCCTGAAGGGTGGCCTGGCATTTGAGTACCGGCACCTTTTTCGCTAGAAAAAAATGCACTGGGGATAAGTAATTGAAGAGGTGAGTTCCAAAACCTGATAAGTACAAAAAGCTGCTCTCCAGATAAATGCAAGCGTTTGTTTTCAAGAATTCTATCCAACACAGGATTATTTTTTAAATGAGTATCATATACCTTACGACTGAATGCTTTTTTGTGCAAATTTCAGAAATCTTATGACTAAAAAAGCACTTTGTTTCTGGTGTGAACTCATTTAAAAAAAAAGTAAACAGGTTTTACAACTCATCTTCAATTCTGCCTGCTCCAATCTGCATATTCAATTTCTCGTTTTTTATGCCTATGTTTACTAAGGTGCGCTATGGGCGCGTCCGCGTTTTTAACACACGTAAATGGTTTACGCGCATTAAACGCTAACACACCCATAGAAATGTATATGGGCGTGAGCGTTTAATGCGCCTTAAATTTAAAGGTTAACGCACCTTAGTAAACATACCCCTTAGTGAATTAGCTTCCATATATGGATGGTATGCCACCTCACCATGCATTTTACCAACAATATGACTGTGCCTTTACCAGGGGTGTAGCCAGACCTCGAGGTGGGAGGGGGCCAGAGCCCAAGAAGGAGGGGGCACATTTTGGTCGCTGCCCTACCACTGCCCCCCCTCCGCTGCCTCGCCATCTCCCCTCCACTGCCCACTACCGCCGCAAATACTTTGGCTGACAGGGGTCCGCATTGCCTGCCCTGCTCTCTCTTCCCATCATGTCCAGCACGCTCCTTTTGAAAGTAACCGTGTCCGACGTGAGGGGAAGAGAGAGCAAGGCAGGCAATGCAGTGGCGCTGCCACAGACCAGCGCTGGACAAAGTCTTCAGCGGGTTGGGGACCCCCTGCCAGCCAACCAGGGGCCCAGAGGAAATTTGGGGGGGCCCAGGCCCCCGTGGCCCCACCTAGCTACGCCACTGGTCTTTACCAAAAGCAAATGTTGCAGCTATAACCTGGAGATTCACCAGGGAAATGCGCTTTTATCAAACGTTAAATGAAAACATTACGTACGGGTCAGATCTCCCCCTCCTTTCATCCACAACAGCCAGATCTTTGCACTGAGCCACATAAATCTGAAACTCTCTGTTCTTCTCATCATAATCCAGGGCAAACTGAACCATCCCTTGCGCATCCACACTTCCAAAATCGCCACTGTAGACACTCAGCACGCTGTTGCTGACCTGAGGGAAGCAAATGAGAAAATGGGAGAGGCAACAGATCACAAAGAAACGGAAGAAAAGTGGAGTGGTCTCTCAAACCAAAGTAGGGAAAACCACTGTCTATTCTGTAAATACTTTACTAAAATTCAAGAGAATAAAACACCCAACATGGCCACGTTTTGCCCAACTATCTGCATCAGGGGTAACAGATAAAGCAAGCGGGCAAAATATTGTTAAGATCAGTTAATAAAATATGGCAATCCTACAAACCAATACTGTCATAGTCATAGGTGCCGACTCCGTGGGTGCTGTGGGTGCTCAAGCACCCCCAATATTTTACCCGCCGGAACCAGACGTTCCCAGACAGGAGCCAGCCCAACCTGCGCTGCCCACCCTCTTCTCCCTCAAAACAGTCTTCTGCCTGCCCCTCGCCTTCCTGTGTGCCGCCCAGAATTTAAAAGTCATCTTAGGGGTCCGGTGGCAGCAGTGAAAGGTGAGAAGAGAAGGCAGGCTGAAGCGCTGAGCCTGCTCGCCTTTCACTGCTGCCGCCGGACCCCGAGGTAAGATGACTTTTAAATTCTGGGCGGCACACAGGAAGGCGAGGGGCAGGCAGAGCACTGTTTTGAGAGAAAAGAGATCGGGCTGGGGTCAGACTGGCACTCGGAGGACAGGGGGAGCCTGGAACTCGGAGGAGAGGGAGGGGGGCCTGGAACTCGGAGGAGAGGGAGGGGGCCTGGAACTCAGAGGGGCGAGAGGAGAGAGGGGGAGGAGGTGGAGGAAGGGGGAGAGGAGGGAGGGGGAGGACAGGGGGGAATGCACCATTTGTAAAAAAAAAAAAAAATTCAGCACCCTCAATCATTTTGAAAAGTTGGCTCCTATGGTCATAGTTACATAGTAGAAGACGGCAGATAAGGACCTGTACGGTCCATCCAGTCTACCCAACAAGATAAACTCGTAGCATAAGGTATGATGATCTTGATTTGACTTTGCCATATTCAGGGCACAGGCTGTAGAAGTGTGCCCGGCATTGTCCTTGCTTTCCAACTTCTGAAGTTGTCGTCGAAGCCCCACTCCAGCCCATCCAAATCTGTCCAGCCACGATCAGGGCACAGACCACAGAATCCTGCCCAGCACTGGCTTGGCTTCCCAATTACTGGTGTTGGCATCTACTCACTGCTAAGCTTGTTTGGTTCCATGCCTTCTGTACAGGATTCCTTTGTGTTTATCCCACGAAGTTTTGAATTCCGTTACTGTTTTCATCTCCACAACCTCCCGCGGGAGGGCATTCCAGGTATCTACCACCTTCTCCGTCAAAAAGTACTTCCTGACATTATTGCTGAGTCAGCCCCCTTGCAACCTCAATTCATGTCCTCTAGTACTACCATCTTCCTGTCTCTAGAAAAGGTTTGTTTAATACCTTTCAAATATTTGAACGTCTGTATCACATCATCCATGTCTCTCTTTTCCTCCAAGGTATACATGTTCAGGTCCTCAAGTCTCTCCTCATACATCTTGTGATGAAACCCCATACCATTTTCATCGCTTTTCTCTGAACTACTTCACGATTTTTATGCCCTGCCAAGGAAGCACACTTCAGAAATCAGCTGGTTGGGACCTCTGCTGGTGAACTAGATTTATGTTTTTTGAAGTGTGCTTCCTGGCTGTATTGATTTGTATGATTTCTATATTTTATTAACTGATCTTTGCAATATTTCACTGTTTGTTTTATCTGTTACTCCTGATGCAGACATTTAGGGGGGGGGGGAATGGGACTTATCGCCTTTCTGTGGTTTTTGAACTACGTTCAAAGCGGTTTACATATTATATACAGGTACTTATTTGTGCCTGGGACAATGGAGGGTTAAGTGACTTGCCCAGAGTCACAAGGAATTCCCCAGGATCAAAGTCTACTGCACTAACCACTAGGCTACTCCTCCACTAGCAACATTCCATGTAGAAGCCTGCCCTTGCAGATGAGCAACGCGGCCGCGCAGGCTTCTGTTTCTGTGCGTCTGACGTCCTGTGAGGACAGCTGACACCCAGGGCGGGTCGCCGCTGCGCACCCCCCCCAGGTGCAGCATGGTGCCCCCCCCGGCGCGCACCCTCCCCCCTCCGGTGCCATTCTTACTTTAATTGGGAAGCGAGGGGCGGGCGAGAGGGCCGATCCGCCCCCGAGTGCACGTCGCTGGGAGCTGCGTTGGTGCCGCTGGTTCCTTGCCCTCTCTGCCCCGGAACAGGAAGTAACCTGTTCCGGGGCAGAGGGAGCAGGGAACCAGCGGATCCGACACCCCCCCCAGCGCGTGCACCCGGGGCGGACCGCCCCACCGCCCCCCCTTCCTACGCCACTGGAGTACATCATCACCATTTATTGATATTGCCAATTAAGTTGCTGTTTCAGAAAGCAATGTGGTTGGCATAGGCATGCTCCTAGTTTCTCAGTCAGGGGTTCTTGAAGGGCAATTCTATAACACGGCATTTACAGTTAGGCAGGGCTGCCGAGAGGGGAGGGCAGGGGGGATAAAATTCCCTGGGCTCGGGCCTCAAGTTATGACAATCAGGTGCTTAACAAACAGACTTACTATTTATAACTACAATTTAAAAAAAAAACTAATTTAGGTTGAAACCTGGGAGAATTTAACATCTTTTTTTCCTGTGCCTACATCAAAAGGAAAAGATGGCACGTGGGAACTTGCTCTTATTAGCCGCCAAGTTCATACAAAGTTAATTATGTTCAGTGGAAAAGAAATCTGCTGACTCAGGCTGCTATTTCATTATTGCTATTAAGTATTACATATTAAGGGCATTTGCTTTAAACTTTGTTTTAATTCCTTTATCCAGTCCTTACATGCTTTTTTTTTGTTGTTGTTGGCTCTGTATTAATGAGTTTTTAAAGACAAAAAATGTCATTGAGCTCTTCTTGTCTGTCTGCTTTTTTGGTGACAGGAAGAGCTTCATGGCAGGAATACTTTTAAATTTCCTATCAGCCCTAAGACTGCTGACTTTCTGGCCCTTTGTCCCACAGACTCAAGGAACTGAGCTAGACTGCATGGTGTTTCCGGTTCTCGGTTTCCTCTGGCCATATGTTAACTTTCGGATCACTATTTTATGAAAACATATGTCTGAATTTGATATCATGTCATATTTATTAATGAAAGGCCCTTTTGTGGTAGTGGTGGGGTACGTTTTGAACTTAATTTTAATACTGAACAAGGTTATCAATAGAAATCAAACAAAATAAAACATGGAAAAGAAAATAAGATGATACCTTTTTTTATTGGACATAATACATTTGTTGATTAGCTTTCGAAGGTTGCCCTTCTTCGTCAGATCGGATATAAGCAAATGTGTTAGCAGATAATATATATAAGAGAAACAAGTAATGGTTTGATGTTTCTCTTATATATACTATCTGATACCACATTTACTTATTTCCGATCTGACGAAGAAGGGCAACCTTCGAAAGCTAATCAACAAATGTATTATGTCCAATAAAAAAAGGTATCATCTTATTTTCTTTTCCATGTTTTATTTTGTTTGATTTCTATTGATAACCTTTAAGAGTGGACTGACACGGCTACCACACCTCTCTACTTAATACTGAACAATAATTGTGGAGATAGTAAATCATTTTAGAGAAGTAGAGGATGGTGCAGTTTAACCTGTCATCGCAAATGCTTTCTTGAATGTTTAAAACGTTTAATCGCTGCTGCCTGTTTGTGTTACTCTGTCTGTTATAACATTAGCATAGGTCTGAGGCTCTGGGCACCTATATTTCAGTAAAGCTGAATCGAGTGGAAAAAACAATTCATATGAGCGAATCGAACTGAATCGAATCAAAAACTTTTTGAGTGAATCGCACAGCACTACAACCCACAAGCATCTGGATTCATCTGCTGCGACTAAAGGAAAGAAAGTTATCAGGTAAGGCCATAACTTTTCTGTTTTCACATTTTTCCTGAAATTTAAATAGGAATTTGAATGATCGAAACATATTGCCACAAGTGGTGAAAACAACTTATGATTACCTAAAATTCAGAAAGTCCTTAAAGACTCACCTATTCGGAAGGGCATGTCCGAATGACCCAACTTAAATGACTCAACCCTGCAACACCTCACTATTAAAGATCGTATTGGACATTAATGAACTCTTTTACCTCAATCCAACTTGATTGAATCTTATCTTCCCTATCCCAATACAACATTTTGTACCTATCCCGTACCGGATTTGGCGAATGCCTTCACGGTATTATATAAGCCACATTGAGCCTGCAAATACGTGGGAAAATGTGGGATACAAATGTAACAAATAATAATA
This sequence comes from Microcaecilia unicolor, assembly GCF_901765095.1. Taxonomy (NCBI): domain Eukaryota; kingdom Metazoa; phylum Chordata; class Amphibia; order Gymnophiona; family Siphonopidae; genus Microcaecilia; species Microcaecilia unicolor. The sequence goes on along the minus strand of NC_044037.1, from coordinate 21,086,484 downwards.
AATATAATAATAATAAAGCAATTTCCTTCCAGAATTTTGGAGCTTGAAAAGCTAAAAGTTTTTCATGAAGTTTAAATCTTTTTTCCCCTTCACTGATGGAAAGGAAAAAGGGGAATTATTATGCACTCTCCTATTTCTATTACAAAATTGAAAATGCAAAAACATATATCCTGGACAATCCCCATTTACAACTCTATATAAAATACAGGCAAATTTGAATGTAATTCTCACCTCTCTAGGCAACCAATGGAGATTAACATAATATTGTGAAATCCTATCAAATTTATTTAGCAGCAATTAACACTTAGTGACAATTATTGCTAGTTAACATCAATGATAAGCTCATTATTATATTAATCTACACGGCACAACTGACTTTATTCTATAACGTCCGCACACAACTTTTTGCAGTAAGGTATAGTTAGGCGCTCAAGTTTATTGAATTTGGGAGTTGGTGTCTTGGTGAATCTGATTATACAGACCAGTTTAACTAGTGGCTGTCAGGAACTCTCTGGAACCCCCTTTGGCTGGTGCATAAAGAGAAGCTAGCTCTAAACATGCATATAATCTGCGTGATACGTACCGAGGACACAGAGGCCATGTCGGAGGAGTGGCTGCCAACGCTGAGGGTCTTCCTGTGCTTATTCAACTGAAAGCTCACTTCTGATGCTGTGTCAGATTCAGTCTGTTCCCCCCCAACCCCCAAAAAAAGAAATCAAACAAATGACCTTAGCTTAACCATCTAGGAAAAACAGTTACAGTTTATTAAAACTTGATATACCAATACTTTACCAGATCAAGGCGGTTTAAAATAAATTAAAAAAAAACAAACCATAAAAATAAAAAAGAACTCCAGAAACTTGATAGGACAGGCCTAAACACAACAGAAAAACTCCATAACCTCCAAAAGACAAAAAAAAAACAAAAACAAAAAACATAATGTGTTTCCCATCCTATATCAGTATATTTTTCCTCCCCCTCTGGTACACTATTAAAAACTAACACCAAAAAAAAATGTGTCTAACAATCTTTTAAAAGCCTTAAAATTAATTTCAGCGCGAATACCCTTTGGCAGGTTATTCCAAAGCATTGGAGTCAACCAAAAAAAATGCACTAGCTTTAGTTGCCTCCCACCAAACCCTACAGAAGTGCAGCAATACTAATCTAAAATCCTGAAAGGACCTAAGAATCCTCTCAGGCCCAACACAGCTGCCGGTGGTACTCCTGCCCCAAAAGTGCGCCATTTCCGGGGGAAAAAGAAAACCCCTGGAAATGGCTTGTGCGCCGGTAACCCGTCGGTAATCGGGCATCGCCGCGTAGCTACGTGGGGCCTGGGCCGCCGTAGATTTGGCTCTGGACCCCCCTGCCGACGACCCTCTCACCCCCCCTCTCGCCGCTAACTTGCCGTCACCTGCCTTTGCTGGCGGGGGACCCCAACCCCCGCCAGCCGAGGTCCTCTTCTTCCCGCAAAAGGCTTCCTTCTGTTTCTGACGTCCTGCACATTGTACGTGCAGGACGTCAGAAACAGAAGGAAGCCTTTTGTGGGAAGAAGAGGACCTCGGCTGGCGGAGGTTGGGGTCCCCCGCCAACAAAGGTAGGCGACGGTGGGAGGGGGGGCTCGAGAGGGTCATAAGTACATAAGTACATAAGTAGTGCCATACTGGGAAAGACCAAAGGTCCATCTAGCCCAGCATCCTGTCACCGACAGTGGCCAATCCAGGTCAAGGGCACCTGGCACGCTCCCCAAACGTAAAAACATTCCAGACAAGTTGTACCTAAAAATGAGGAATTTTTCCAGTCCATTTAATAGCGGTCTATGGACTTGTCCTTTAGGAATCTATCTAACCCCTTTTTAAACTCCGTCAAGCTAACCGCCCGTACCACGTTCTCCGGCAATGAATTCCAGAGTCTAATTACACGTTGGGTGAAGAAAAATTTTCTCCGATTCGTTTTAAATTTACCACACTGTAGCTTCAACTCATGCCCTCTAGTCCTAGTATTTTTGGATAGCGTGAACAGTCGCTTCACATCCACCCGATCCATTCCACTCATTATTTTATACACTTCTATCATATCTCCCCTCAGCCGTCTCTTCTCCAAGCTGAAAAGCCCTAGCCTTCTCAGCCTCTCTTCATAGGAAAGTCGTCCCATCCCCACTATCATTTTCGTCGCCCTTCGCTGTACCTTTTCCAATTCTACTATATCTTTTTTGAGATACGGAGACCAGTACTGAACACAATACTCCAGGTGCGGTCGCACCATGGAGCGATACAACGGCATTATAACATCCGCACACCTGGACTCCATACCCTTCTTAATAACACCCAACATTCTATTCGCTTTCCTAGCCGCAGCAGCACACTGAGCAGAAGGTTTCAGCGTATCATCGACGACGACACCCAGATCCCTTTCTTGATCCGTAACTCCTAACGCGGAACCTTGCAAGACGTAGCTATAATTCGGGTTCCTCTTACCCACATGCATCACTTTGCACTTGTCAACATTGAACTTCATCAGCAGAGGGGGGAGGGCAAAGTTGGTGGTGGTGGTGGCGGCGGGGTCGGTGGTGCCGGGTGGGGGGCTAAAATGTGCCCCCTCACCTCGGGCTCTGGACTCCCCTCCCGCCGAAGTCTGGCTACGCCTCTGGCCGCGAGTTGCCCGGTTACCAACGGGTTAGGGTGGGAGCCCTTATCGCCACCTCAGTGGGTAGCGGTAAGGGCTCCACGTTGCATGGCCATACGGTAAGAGTTCTCGCACCGCATGGCCATGTGTGTCTAGGGTTTTTTTTACCCACTGCGGTAAAAAGGGCCCTGGCGCTCAGGAAACATGGCCCCTGACGCTAGCGAAAGGCCCTTTTCCCCGCAGCTTGGTAAAAGGATATGGGGGAGGGGCATGCACTCATAATAAGCTCTATGAACGAAAGTCAAAATCTTAAACAAAATACAGAAATGCATCGGTAACCAATAAAAAGTTCTAAAAAAAAAAAGGGGTAATACGATCAGATTTATTCACCTTCCCCAAGAAACTCACAGCAGTATTGTGCGGGGTCTGTAAACATTTAATGCCTTAGACACTTCTTATCAGAGTGGAATATGTCAATGAAGGTTGCCAAACGGATCCAGGTTGGCCTGAAAGGGTTGATCCAGTCCCAGGTTTACCCGGTTGCTTGCAGTGACTTGTCGTCTTGGTTTTCTTAGGGCAGGGATCCTCAAATCCAGTCCTCGAGGTCCACATCCCAACTTGGCTTTCAGGATTTCCACAATGCATATGTACGAGATCTATCTGCATTCAATGCTTCCACTGCGTACAAATAGATTTCATACATATTCATTGTGGAAATCCTGAAAACCAGGCAGGCTTGTGGACCTCAAGGATCGGATTTGAGGACCCCTGTCTTAGGGAATACAATGGGGAAATCAAAACTACAAGTGCCTGCGTGTGGTAGGGAAAAACCCAGGACTGGATCAACCCTGTCGGGCTAATCTAGATCCAGTAGGAAACCCTAATGTCAATCCAAGTGGGCAATAAGTATTGGAGCTGTAAAGATTAACACACACAAACTTACAAAAATGGGGATGAACAAGGGCAACTTTCAATATAACTTCACTTTCCTGTTTTTAAACAAAAACAAATCTTAACATGCATTTTCCAATTAGTATAAAATTAAAAGGAGTTTACATATATCTAACCAAGGAGTTACATATCAGAACGTGCTACACTTTTAATTTTTGCAAGGAGGGATGGCAGGAGGAATCCCCCACTGGCAGTGGCGTAGCGAGGGCGGCTGACACCTGGGGTGGGTCACCGCTGCGCACCCCCCCTCGGCGCGCACCCCCCCCTTGGAGCGCATTCTTACCACTGGCGCTCCGCCCCAAGTGCACGTCGTCGCTGGGAGCTGCGTCGGCTCCGCTGGTTCCCTGCTCTCTCTGCCCCGGAACAGGAAGTAACCTGTTCCAGGGCAGAGAGAGCAGGGAACCAGCGGAGCCGACACCCCCCCCAGCGGCGTGCACCTGGGGTGAACCGCCCCCCCTTCCTACGCCACTGCCCACTGGTGTTGTCCTTGTTGGCATAGCAGGGTGGGTGGGAGGGAGATACCCATTGGAACTTTGCCTTTTTAAGACAGCAGGGGAGGTGCTGGGGTTGGAGGGGGAAAGGATCCCTGGCTGGCACTCTGCAGATCTGAAAGCAAGGAGGGAGGGTATATGAGCAGTGGCGTAGCCAAGGGTGGGCCCAGGCCCACCCAGTAGCAGCACACCTATGATGTGGCTGGCAGGGATTCTTCCCGAGTCCCAGCAGCCAAAAACTCCCAACAACTGTCCCTCCTGCATACCTTGTAAATAGCAGACCTTCGCCAGCAGCAAGCAGTGACTGTGGGGCCAACGTGAGCAGTGTGTATTAGTTGCTGCTCGCTGCCGGTGAAAATCTGCTATTTAAAAGGTATGCGGCGGGGGGGGGGGGGGGGGAGTGTTTGAGAGACCATATGGTATGCAGACGAGAGAGGGAAAGATCAAATCACTTGTGGGATAAGGCAGAGTTCTTCTGCCCACCCAAAATTGGGTGTCTGGCTACGCCCCAGTATATGAGACTGCAAAGTATTTTTCAAATTACTATTGTAGACGGGGAAAGAGGATGGAAGGGATAAATGGATGAAGGAGGAAACAGTGGGCAATTTTATTTTAACAGCAGGTAGCAGAAGGGTTGTTCAGCTATTTAGCTGATTAGAGTAAAACATGTAAATTCGGCTAGCCAGCGCTGATCACCAGAGTCAAGCAGGTAAATCTGGCAAGCTACTGCTATCAATAGAAATCAAACAAAATAAAACATGGAAAAGAAAATAAGATGATACCTTTTTTATTGGACATAACTTAATACATTTCTTGATATCAAGAAATGTATTAAGTTATGTCCAATAAAAAAGGTATCATCTTATTTTCTTTTCCATGTTTTATTTTGTTTGATTTCTATTGATAAACTTAAGAGTGGACTAGCACGGCTACCACACTCCTCTACGCAAGCTACTGCTGAATGCAGGGCCTAACCATTTCCTGGGAATGCCTATAGGCATCTATGTTACTGTTGTAAAACACAGACCAGGCATAAATATCTATAAGAATCCAGGAGACTTACCCCCCCCCTCCCTATTTACTAAGCTAATGCCGACCCAGCTCATTCACTTTGAAGGGTCTGTGTGTCAGCATTGCCACACTGCAGCCGCTAGCATGGCTTAGTAAACAGGGAGGTTAATTCACCAAATAATACCTCATTGGAAAAAGTGTATTCTTGTATATATGTTGGGCCTCAGAGGTGTCACTCAGATATATAGAAATGCCACAACTGTCATAAGTCCAATTTTCTCAAAATTTACTCTCAATTTTTAGTATTTCTATTATTCAAATTTAACAATTCTTCAGAAATCATTCCATTTTTTACAAATTTCTCACAAGCCTTCTCCGGAGTAGCCCCCACACTCTGGAATGCACTGCCTGCAAGGCTCCGCTTAACACAAGACTACCTCTACTTCAGGAAGCAGGTGAAAGCTTTGCTCTTCAACCAAGCCTTTAATGGAAGAAGTAACTACAGTGGTGTTCCTAGGCTGCCTGACACCCGGGGCGGATCGCCGATTCGCCCCCCACCACCTGTGAAATTACCCCCCCCCCCCTCCGGCAAAATTACACCCCCCCCCAGGTGCATTTTTACCTGCTGGGGGGTGCCGCGTGCTTGTTGGCCGAGTCCGCTCGTTCCCTCCCTGCTGCTCCCTCTGCCCCGGAACAGGAAGTAACCTGTTCCGCGCAGAGGGAGCAGCAGGGAGAGAACGAGCGGACTCAGCCAACAGGCGCCCAGCACCCCCCTAGCGGCATGCACCCGGGGCGGACCGCCCCCACTGCCCCCCCCCTTGGTACGCCACTGAGTAACTAACTTGTTAGTCTCACTCACACACACAAGGATTGACTCGGGCTGCACATACTGCAGCGGGACATGTTAATCCACTCCTACCCTAGCTCTGATAACATTTAACCATCTCTCTGACCTCATATGCAACTTTCTTTAAATCAGTCATTTTACTTTCAAACTCTTCTTATTCTCTTACCTATCTATATGTTCCATCTTTGCTTATACCCTTCACTATCGATTAAAATGTTCTATTACATACTGTGTTGGCATTGTAAATAGGATACTATGCCATACTTTGTATTGTTTGAATATTTTTACTGCTGTAATTGGCAATTGCTCATGTTTGATCTATTCTTACTGTACACCGCCTTGAGTGAATTCCTTCAAAAAGGGAGTAAATAAATCCTAATAAATAAATAAATATGTAAAAAAAATGCTCATCTTTCACGGTTGGTCACGGGGACTCAAATCTGACACGAAATCATGTTGCACTCAAGGCTGTATCAAGAATCGTCTCCTTTAGAAATGCGCAGGCTGCCATGTCGAAGTGTTTAGCGGCAAGTGCATTTCTAAGAAAAGTGGATTTATGACGATTGTGATAAATTTTCCTAGGTAAAACTTTCTTTATATCCAAGTGACACCTCTGAGGTCCAACACATACCGGTAGATGAGAATATACGTTTTCCAGCGAGATATTTTTTTTGCTAAACTATTATAAAACAGGTGTGTTTCTGGACATCTCACACGGGTGTTCTGTTATAAAATCAAGCCCTGGGTGTGCTTACTTCAGAGATAAGTGCAGGGGTAGATCTGCTCAATTCTTTGGCTCGTTCAGGTTCAAGAAGCTGGTGGGTTATTGTCTGAGGTTTATTGTACGCTACAGATAAGAACAGAATAAAATGGTTAATTGCATCATTATAGAAACAGACTTCACACTGCAGCTGACAGTGGTTTCACAGGAGCTATCCATCTATCTATCTATCTATCTATCTATCTATCTATCTATCTATCTATCTATCTATCTATCTATCTATCTATCTATCTATCTATAATCCTTGTCTTGGCTGTTTTCTCCTGTTCCTTTGGGCTTCCAGCTTACATGGAACCAGTACTAGGGTCTAGCACCATGAACCTTCATTTGCAAGTTCTTAGCGATCTTCCCCTGCAATCATGAGTCCTAAATACAGCCACTAGGTGTCAGCCTTGCATAAAGGCTATGGGGTCCTTTTACTAAGGTGCACCGAAAAATGGCCTGCACTGGTATAGACGCGTGTATTGGATGCGCGCAGGTCAATTTTTCAGCGTACCTGCAAAAAAGGCCTTTAAAATTGGCACACGTCCATTTTGGGCCTGAGACCTTACTGCCACCCACTGACTTAGCGGTAAGGTCTCACGCGTTAACCGGGTGGTAATCACCAGCGTGCATACAATGCCAGTTACCGCCCGGTTAGCACCGAACACCAGAAAATTTTCCGGCATGTGTAGCAGGTGCATGTAAAACATGAAATTACTGCCTGGGCCACGCGGTGGCCAGGCGGTAGTTCAAAATTGACGCATGTAGGACGCGCGTACGCGCCTAGGCAGCTCAGTAAAAGGGCTCCTATGAATGTCTCCATGTACCCCAGCCCCACCACACTCAGCCATTTGGCTGGCCTAGTCTGTCTGTCTGTCTGTCTGTCCTATTCATTTATCAGTGGGAAGAAAAAAACACTAATATCCACCTTGCACTTTCTGCTCTCTAATTCATTCATAAACTAAAATATATATTTTTTTGGTAAGCACATCCTCGCGCTTACCAAAAAAAAAAGGCATTTCTATAAAGGGCTAATGTCAGGAAGTATTTTTTTACGGAGAGGGTGGTGGACATGTGGAATGCCCTCCCACGGGAGGTGGTGGAGATGAAAACGGTAATGGAATTCAAGCATGTGTGGGATAAACACAAAGGAATCCTGTTTTGATGGAATGGGTCCGCGGAATCTTAGCGGATATTAGGTGGTGACGCCGATAATTGGGAAACAAAACCAGTGCTGGGCAGACTTCTACGGTCTATGCCCTGATCGTGACTGAATAGATAAGGGATGGGCTGGAGTGTAAATTTTAAGGGATTTTGACATTAGCTTCAGAACTTAGTACAAGGAAAGTGCTGGGCAGACTTCTATGGTCTGTGCCCTGAAAAAAGGCAAGGACAAATCAAACTCGGGTATACATATAAAGTATCACATACCGTGTAAAATGAGATTATCTTGTTGGGCAGACTGGATGGACCATACATGTCTTTTTCTGCCGTCATTTACTATGTTACATGTAGGTATCTAGAGGGTGCCTAGTTGATCCTATTCTATCAATGAAAGTACTTTGCTTTATACCTTACTAGTGTAACTGTGTACTTCTGCAGATCTGTGTTTAAGTATGAGAACTTACACTAGCCATCCTCATGCCTAGATTAGGAAGATGTGCACACAGGAGGAAATTCAACAAAAAAAACTTGAGCATTAACTACCTAATTCTATTAAAAAAAAAAACTCACCAAAAATTATGCATGCAATTTAATTGAAGAATGAGCTAATTAGCACCAATAATTGGCTTTTCATTTACTTGGCATTTACTTGCATAAATTTAGGCACGGGATCCACGTCTAAATTTTACACACGTCTCTAAAAGGGGGCGCAGAAATGGGAGGGTCATGGGTGATTTGGGGGCTGATCATGGGTGTGGTTTTTGGGTACAGGTGCAATTATAGAATAAGGGGGCTCTGCACTTACATATAGGCGTGAGTATTTACACGTTTTGTTGGTGCAAATGAAAACACCTAAATTTAAGTGAGACCCCCGGGACTTAAGCACTAAGTTGGTCACGGAAATTTGGTTGCAATGTATAGGATCTGGGGGATAACTTATAGAAGGGCCCTTTTACTAAGCCACGGCAAAAAGTAGCCTGTGGAAGTGCGAGTGTGTCTTTTAAGTGCGCGCAGGATCAGTTTTTACCGCATCCTGGAAAGAGCACCTTGTTTAAGGGGACTGGAAAATGGACTTGCTGCAAAATAAAAACCAGCGTGCATCCATTTTCAGCCCCTTACCGCCACCCACTGACTTAGTGGTAAGGTTTCACGCTCTACCCGGGCGGTAGGTATGCTGTTTACCGCCGGGTAAGTGCCACACGGAAGAAAATAGAAAATATTTTCTACTGCATGTTTTCAGTATACAGCACATTCAGAATTACCGCCCGGGGCACGCAGTAGCCGGGTAGTAATGGCGATTCCGCGAACGCTGGATGCGCATAGACCCTTACTTGCCTTTGTAAAAGGGCCCCAGTGTTCTTTAAGTTATGCATATAAGTGTGTGCCCTGCCCATCTCAATGTATCATTTAAATATTGCTATATCCCCTTCTGAGTTCACTGTGGTTTACATAAAATAGATTAAAATAAAATATTTTTAAAAATAGTAAAAAAATTCAAAAAAATAATAGTCTGCCCAGACTCTGCCCGTGTGATCGCCCACCTGCAAAGAAGACAGTAAAAGATATGCACATTAGAATACAGCATAACCAGATTATTGTTATTTACACGTGTATGCGTTCACATACATGCGTGAATGACAAGAACACTGCTTAACGCTAGGTAGATCCTTAAAGAATCACCTCCTTCAGGTTCAAAAAGAACTGGAAAGCAGTCATTAAAGAAGAGAGATTTAGACGCAGGAGGTGGTGTGATACATAATGCACTGTGTGTGTGTGTGTGTGGGGGGGGGGGGGGGGTAAAGAAAAACAATTAGCGTCCGAAGCAAGGTCAAGAAAAAGGCCAGTAATAGAGCTGTAATGCCTGGCCGTTAACATAAGCTTTGGAATAAAGCAGGGAGCAGCTTGCTCAATAGTTTACTCACTTTCAGTACTCGTGTAAATGTTCACCATGCTCCGTGCGTTGCTCAGGACATTGGCACGAGCTAAAGCCAACAGAACAAGAGACTGCTCATCCCCGTCTTCTACAAGAAGAACAATACATGAACGCGTAATATTTCAAACTGGATGTAGCTAGAGAGACTGAGCCGGGCCCAGGGCAGGGCCCCCACTGCCGCCCCCCCCCCCCCCCCACTGCAATTCCATATACCTTGGCTAGCGAGGGGGGTCCCCAGGCCCCGTCAGCAGACACCTTCTTCCAGCGCTGTTCTTCACTCCGCCGCACTGCCTGCCCTGCCCCTGTGGCTGCTTTTCCCCCTCACATCGCACGTGCTCAATTTCATCAAAACCGAGCATGCGCAATGTGAGAGGAAAAGCAGCCGCAGAGGCAGGGCAGGCAGGGCAGGCAGTGCGGCGGAATGAAGAACAGTGCTGGAGGAAGGCGTCTGCTGGCGAGGCCTGGGGACCCCCACCAGTCAAAAAGAGGCCCCAAAGCTCTGTGTGCTCCTCCCCATCCTCTAAACGGGACCCAGTGCCAGAGTTTTCTCTCTCCTGCTCCTGTCAGGACGCGATCACCCAGGTCCTGTCAGGAGCAAGAGAGAGAGAAACCCTGTCGCCGGGCCCCCCTTGGAGCCAGGCCCGGGGGAATCTTGTCCCCTGCCCCTGACTCACCTCCCTCCAGTTTTCATACAGTCTCTCTCATAACTCACCCCCTCCAGCTTTCATGTAATCTCTCTCTCTCTCTCTCTCTCGCATCTTGCCAGTGGCGTTCCTAGGCTGGCTGACACCCGGGGTGGATCGCTGATGCGCCCCCCCCCAGCTGCAGCGCGACACCCCCCAAGGCGCATTTTTACCTGCTGGGGGGGGGGGGGTGCTGTGCGCCTGTTGGCCGAGTCCGCTCGTTCCCTGCTGCTCCCTCTTCCCCGGAACAGGAAGTAACCTGTTCCGCGCAGAGGGAGCAGCAGGGATGGAACGAGCGGACTCGGCCAACTGGCGCGCGACACCCCCCCAGCGGCGTGCACCCGGGGCGGACCGCCCCCACCGTCCCCCCTTGGTACACCACTGCATCTTGCCTTTGGGCAGCTTGCTACTTTTCTACTTACCTGCAGCAGTTCAGCTCATTGTTCTAAGCCTGAGCCATGTAGTGCAGGAAGTTCAGGTACTCTCATGAGACTTGAAACCGCAAGAGTATCTGAGCTTCCTGTACTATGTGGCTCAAGATTTCAACAGTGAACTGAACGGCTGCAGGAAGGTAGGGAATGTTTTCTAAGGCAGCACAAAAATAAGTAAGAAACATTCGGGGGCAAGAGATCTCAGGCGCCAGGGTGACCTGGGGCCTGGGATTTGTCAAGCCTTACAGCACAGAACAGGACTACAAAAAGCCATGCACAAACCTGGAAGTTTCCAGAAAGTAACCTGACTAGCAAAACTTTAAAGGAAAAAATAATGATAAACTTATATGCACAGTGGTTCTGAAGTTGTTGTTTAAGACAAAATTATAAATGAAATGATCTGGAAAACCATCAACATACATGTCAACCTCATTCTGATGGGCTTGAGGTGTATCACATTAGTGACTTTCTATCCTTTCACACTACAAATCCTGGGTAACTTCTACAAACCCTCCTCTGCTGGTGGAAAGTTTTCTCTTACCTGCACAGTCGGGATCTTCCATATGTGCCTCCTCTCCATTGACTATTAAGATTGGCTTCTCCACATGGTACTGCCTAGTCAAGTCTGAGATTTTATCTTTTTCATCATCGGAAGTGGCTGCGTCCACTAAAATCCGAACCTTGTTCTGCAAAGAGTCCACATTCCGCCTGACTTTTTCTGGCATGATACATTCTTCTGTGCACAGAGGTGCCTTGGGCGCAGAAATATTTGGTGGCCTCTCTTTGGTGGGAGAAGGAAGCTCGGTTTTGTTACTCAACTGGACAGACGGAGATCTCACAGGCAGCTTTGATTTCTTGGAGCTTCTGTGTTGTCTCTTGCTCTCCTCGTCCTCAGGATGTCCTCCATTGCAATCATCAATGGAAATACTTCTGGTCACTGGCGAGCCTTTGCCCTTCCCGTACGTAGATCTGGGAACTGAAGAGGGAATGCTTTTCCTTGGTGATGCTACATAGCTGGGCTCATCCTCACTGGAAGAGAAAGTCACTGTTCTTTGGTGAGCATGTCTTGTTCTGTACGACACATCTGGAACAGACTTTTCTTCTTCACTTTGGCTCTTGTTGGAATGTACAGAAAGAGTTCGACTCCTGGTCAAAGACGGCCTCCTACTGGACTCTACTGGGTTTAGCTTCTCTGATGACTCCTGTGAAGGATCACCGAAGACGTCACCATTTCCTCCTGTCAAATCAGCTCCTTTTTCCCAAAACCTTTTCAGTGACATAAAGTGGTTTTGACCTGGAATGATTTCTTCACTCTTGGGTTTATCTTTCATTGAAGAAATTGTATAATTAGATCCTTGTTTTAAGACTGTATTATTTTCAGTCTCTGGTGACGATAAGCCTGAACCATGGTTTGACACTGTCTTATTTAAATTACCGTTTGATTGTTCGAAGTTGCCTAGAACTAAATCATGTTGGGGACGAGCTTTGCTTGTTTTCCTCTTGACTGGTATCTTGCTGAGTGGACCAGTTTCCTCATGGGAATGTTTGTTTGTTATTGCAGGGTTAGATATGTTTTCGCAGAGGTTCTCTTGAACAGAATGATGAGGTTGGACAACATCTTTGTCTGAGAACTTTGGAGGGGAAGAAGAAATAATTTCTTGACCTGTAACAGATGAGTTGTTCAGTCAGTTATGGGACTGTCACATGCAAGACTGATTTAAACTATTTTTTTTTGTACCCCGCACTTTCCCACTCATGGCAGGCTCAATGTGGCTTAGGTACTTATTTGTACCTGGGGCAATGGAGGGTTAAGTGACTTGCCCAGAGTCACAAGGAGCTGCCTGTGCCTGAAGTGGGAATCAAACTCAGTTCCTCAGTTCCCCAGGACCAAAGTCCACCACCCTAACCACTAGGCCACTCCTCCACTGTTGCTACTATTTGAGATTCTACATGGAATGTTGCTATTCCACTAGCAACATTCCATGTAGAAGTCAGCCCTTGCAGATCACCAATGTGGCCGTGCAGGCTTCTGCTTCTGTGCAGGACGTCAGACTCACAGAAACAGAAGCCTGCGCAGCCTTCTACATGGAATGTTGCTAGTGGAATAGCAACATTCCATGTAGAATCTCCCATAGTAGCAACATTCCATGTAGAATCTCCAATAGTATCTATTTTATTTTTGTTACATTTGTACCCTGCGCTTTCCCACTCATGGCAGGCTCAATGCGGCTTACATGGGGCAATGGAGGGTTAAGTGACTTGCCTAGAGTCACAAAGAGCTGCCTGTGCCTGCAGTGGGAATCGAACCCAGTTCCCCACAACCAAAGTCCACCACTCGCCTGTGGGGGGGTGTGAAAAAGAAGATGCAGTCAAAGCAAAACAAGGGATTCTAAGACCCATCAATACATATGTTTTACTCATTGGGAGGGTGGGCAGTTTTCAAATACCCTATTTAGCTGGGCAAGTGGCTTTTGGAAATTGCCCTAATTATGAGTGAACATAAACTAAGATGTGAACAAAAAACAATGTGCAGCTGAGAAACCAAAATGTATTTTATTCACTAGTATTTTCTAGTTATTATATTTTCTTAAGTATTATGTATTCTCTGTTTATGTATTTAGATTGTTACTATATTAGTACTTTGTGCTTGTTTGTACTTTATTGTTTTCCGCATAGAACTATTTTGGTTAACTGGAATATAACTGTTAAAGTTAAATTAAATTTAATTATGTATGATACCCTATTATCTATTTTTGCAGGATCATTCTGGAAGAGGAAGTGTTGCAGTGAACATGATTATTGAGTTTAACTGTAACAAACTTAGGGGGTACTTGGAACCTGAAAGTTAATTGGGTGGAGGTGAGGTGCGAAGCAGAAGGTTTATCTAGAGTGTCTGATACCCTTTGCACCACATGATGGAACTTGCATATGAAGGAATAGAATATCACCTGACTTTCTGCCTTTAATGGAGGTATTTCCTAAATTTAAGAGCATAATTTATGGAGACATGGTTCAATGACTCCTATGAAAGGGACGCAAACATACAATCTATTTAAGAAGGATGGAGATGGCTGAAAAGGTGAAAGAGTAGTTCTATATGTGCGAAACAATATCAAAGCAGCATCCACTCTCATTTCTTCCTTTGGCTATTTCATTACATTTTTCACAACAAAAATGACGCCCGTTTTAACGGGCTTTACGGCTTTACCTATAAGGTATGAAGATATGGAATTATCTTTTTTTTTTAATCTTTATTTATAAATGCTTGAAATTATAACATTACATCATAGTTCATTGGAACAGACTCTGTGGGTGCTTGAGCACCCCCAATATTGAGAAAATTCCTTGTATGTGTCCAGGGAGGGGTTATTTTCATTTTGAAAAGTTGGCTCCTATGTCATAGTTTAACTATTTTGTAACATATTATACCTATCACATATATTGCTCAACATATCCCATAATCTGTTCATCAGCTTTTACCCCCCCCCCCCCCACACCCTACCCTCCCTCCCCCTAAACATCTTTTCATATATTCCCGTCATTTCTGCTGAATAATATAGTTATCCTGGTCATATGTTATCTAGATCTCTTATTTTCTGGAGTACAAGTCTCTTACAGTCCATCTCATTCATAATCGAGGTACCATTAGCTGAGGGGCATCTAGCTCCACCCGAGTCTGCGACCTCCACGTTTTGTATTTGCCCCAAATTTTAAAGAATTGAGTTATTTGTCCATTATGAATCGCTGTCATTTTTGACATCTGGTGTAGGTAGTCCATTTTAAGATATGGAATTCTCTGCCTAATCCATTAAGATACGTTACCGATTACCTCTTATTTGGTAAGCTATTGAAAGCATTTTTATTTAGTGAATCCCTTACTCACACTAGTAATCGTTAGCTCTAAGACATGCTTGGAACTCTGCTCTTGTTATTCAATAGTACTGAAGTTTGTGTATTGTATTTACTACTATATATGCTAATGCTAATTGTATTGTACTGTTTGCAAATGTTTATTGTTAGCCACATTGAACCCGAACTTGTTTGGGATAATATGGGATATAAATGTCATAAATAAATTAAATAAATAATATTTAGGGTGTGGAAATATATAATTGTAAGATACTGCCAAATCACAATAAATTTCCACTAGATGAAAATGTTAAAGTATCCAACAGTAATACCGTTATGTGTATCTGAAGGAAAAGGTCTTGGTTGGCGGGACTGCTTTGGAATTGGTCAGGCGCGAGAAGACAGCATTAAAGGCCGATTCCAAAGCAGTCCCGCCACCAAGACCCTGAAGCAGCTAGATGAAACGCTGGCCATCGTTGGCTTGGGGCGAGGGAGAGAAAGAACGAGTTAGAATCGTGGAATTCCCTAGTGCTGGCAGTTTGAAAGGTAAGTGTTCTTTCAAACATTATATATTCACTGTTTACCGTGTAGAGTGATTTTGCTAGTGTGACAACTTGAGTGAAATCTGAAATTGAGCATCATGTTTAAGTTTTGTGAAGGATACTTTAAACACCACACACTACAGAAGGGTTTTGGCCAATGATGAACAGAGGATCTACACAGACCCGTTTAAGCTCCGATAGATTGTCATTATCTAGGAGCTCTGAGAGGCCTTTTTTCCTTCAGATACACATAACGGTATTACTGTTGGATACTTTAACATTTTCATCTAGTGGAAATTTATTGTGATTTGGCAGTGTAAATAAATAAATAAAATAAATGCACAGGAGGCGAGTCTCTTTCAATTGAAAGGAAGCTCTGGAACGAGGTGGTAAAGGATGAAGGTGATAGGGGACAGACTCAGAAGTAACCTGAGGAAATACTTCTTCGTAGAAAGGGTTGTGAATTCGTGGAACGGCCTCCTGGTGGAGGTGGTAGAGATGAAAACAGTATCTGAATTCAAGAGAGCTTGGGACAAGTACATAGGACTTCTAACGGAGTGATAAGGCGAGTAGATGGCATGGACGGGCAGACTGGATGGGCCATATGGTCTTTATCTGCCTGTATTTTTCTCTGTTTCAGAAACCAGATGTTGTTGACAAGCTGCCAGTACTACCTCGAATATTTTAGCCAAAACTGGAAGAGTAGCAACAGGCCAATAATTTTAATGAGACAAAACCTCCAAACCCCTCCCTTTTAAAGGAGAAACCAGAAACCTTTGTCAAATACAACTAGGAAAACAACTGGTTTGTAAAGAGTGAATAATTAAATACACACCAATCGGTAAATCCTTCAAAATGCCTGATCTAGGATATCCCTTTCGCAAATTTGGTTAACTAATCCTGTAATCTCCTGAAGCGAAGCAGTTAAGCGAAAAGATGGCATCATACAGACTTCTACAGTCCATACGCAGGCATTTACAACTTCATTCTAGAATAAAGTACGATGGTTAGCAGCTTTTAAATACCGTGTGTGAATTTGAAGCTAGCTCACCATGTAATCAAGCATAGTATAGGGATGGCTATAATGGCACTTTTTTTTTGTATGCTGATTTTACACAATTAAGCTATGCTGTAGCCAAATTGTACGGCAGACTGACTAGAACATACAGGTCCTCATCTGGTGTCATTTACTATGCTACTATGAAGCAAATGTATATTATTCCCATACACACTCTGTGGAGGAGTGGCCTAGTGGTTAGGGTGGTGGATTTTGGTCCTGGGGAACTGAGTTCGATTCCCACCTCAGGCACAGGCAGCTCCTTGTGACTCTAGGCAAGTCACTTAACCCTCCATTGCCCCACGTAAGCCGCATTGAGCCTGCCATGAGTGGGAAAGCGCAGGGTACAAATGTAACAAAAAAAAAAAAATAGTACAAATTCTTCTCTTTCCTGGTCCAAGCTAGGACCATGTCCCATGTGGCAAAACTGCAGAACGTACACCTTAATTTTCCCACTTTAGATTCAAAAAAATTGACCAACACTATCCACAGATATCTCTTCAATAAAAAATGTTCTCGTTCTCTACAGGCAGCTTCAAAAGCTTTCTCCTCCGAAAAGCAGCACCTTTTCTGTGTCATGCCCTGTGCATTATCCTCCCCTAAATCACTCAGTCTTAACTCCATCAAACTCCAAAGATGTTCCTTATTTATTCTTCCTCCCAATAATTTCTTATCACCGTTCTTCTTCAATTCTATATTCTGTTTCATTGCAGAAATCAAAAACTCTTAACGCCGCATGATCTGACTATATACTTCCTATGTCCTCCATCCCATCACTATCGGGGGCCCCAAGGGATCCCTAGAACAAAGAATCTCAAGTCCAGCTGGTGCTCTTCCTAGAGATTGCGGCAGCCATTTTGTGAAAGGAACCACAACAGGGAGGAATGAGTGGGCATCGCTCCTGCCCTAGGACCCCATAAGATTACCAGGAATCTACAAGGTAGGACTGGGGGAGTCTATAGAGGTGGGAGAGAGTGGCGGGGGATAGGGGTGACTTGATTGGGACTTCATGATGTCAGGGGTGGAGAAGGGGGAAATCAGACACGATGCCAGGCCCTTATAAATGTCTTATGTGGGTCCTGCCCGGCACTGAATATCCGAGGCTACTTTTGCCTGCGGTGGTCAGCATTTAAAAAACACTGACTGCCATGGGCTGAATACCGAGCAGATTGTTCTCATTTCACTTTAACGGTAACGGAATTCAAACATGCGTGGGATAAACATAAAGGAATCCTGTTCAGAAGGAATGGATCCTCAGGAGCTTAACCGAGATTGGATAGCAGAGCCGGTAGTGGGAGGCGGGGCTGGAGGTTGGGAGGCGGGGATAGTGCTGGCCAGACTTATGCGGTCTGTGCCAGAGCCGGTGGTTGGGAGGCGGGGATAGTGCTGGCCAGACTTATAAGGTCTGTGCCCTGAAGAGCACAGGTACAAATCAAAGTAGGGTATACACAAAAAGTAGCACACATGAGTTGTCTTGTTGGGCAGACTGGATGGACCGTGCAGGTCTTTTTTCTGCCGTCATCTACTATGTTACCATGCTATGTGCCCAGGCCATTTTTCTATGTTCCCACTAATTCATTTCAGTGCAGCTACATTTATATTAAAAATATAAAATCATAGGTTAAATTAACTAGATTGGTGCTACGTTTATGCTGGGGTTTTTTTTTGTGTGGTAGTGTTTTGACAGTATAACGTGAAAGGAACCCCTCTGCTTGCATTATTTATCATGTAATTTGCTTCAACGGTTGTTTGCCTTTCAGTTCTTTCTGAAGACAAATAGCCAGTTTCTATGTTATACTACCTTGACAGAGTAATTACTGGTCAGAGTGTGGGAAGAGTTATCATGAGGAAGCCTTATAAAACAGAACTTGTCAGAGAGAGAGAGTGATAATTCAGAAAGAAAAATAGAGCTTAGCACACCAGTCATACCTTTTTCAAGCAGCTGAGAATTGTTAGTAGACAAGAAGGGACTTAACCCAATGCCACTGTCTGCCGGGGAGACATCATTTAGACTGCAAACCTAGAATGACAAGAACAAAAAAATTCAAGTGTTACACACAGAACTAATAACAGTCAGGGCTGCCGAGAGACAGAGCAGGGCCCGCCCCCGGGCCACTGCCGCCGCCACTCCCTGCTCTACCCCACACACTTGGGCCACCACCACCCACCACCCTCAGCCCCCCTTCCCCTCCTACGTCAGCTCCTTCCTCGGTCTGTCACTCTCCAGCTCCTGTTTGCCAGGACCTGGGTGATTGCGTTAACGCGATCACCCGGGTCCCAGTACACAGGTACAGGAGAGAGACAGACTGAGGGGATAGAACCTTGCCTGCCTCCGGAAGCCTTGCGGGTGCCAGATGTAGGCCACTCATTGGTGGATGCAGATGAAAGGCGTCTGTTGTCACCTTATAATAAGAAGTGTGAAGCGCTGCGTACGACTGGTAGCGCTATAGAAATGATTTGTAGTAGTAGTAGTAAAAGAGAACCGGGACAAGAAGCAGGAATGTTTGCAGATAAGAAGTGAGGTTTTGCTGAGATGTTTACAGGGAAAGCGTGAGTGAGAAGTGGAGGCTATGTATTCAGCTTTGATATTTTGTAGACAGCCGTGAGCATAGACCCTGAAGCAGGACCCGAAACTCTGGCCACAGTTGGCCGTGGATAGAAATCTGACTGTATAACTGCAAAGATAAGTCTCAAATTGTCTGAGCACTCCATTGAATTGTAACCAGGGGCATAGCCAGACTTCGGCGGGAGGGGGGTCCAGAGCCCGTTGTACGTGCAGGATGTCAGACTCAGAAACAGAACGAAGCCTTGCGATCTGCAGGGCTTCGTTCTGTTTCTGTGAGTCTGACGTCCTGCACGTTGTACGTGCAGGACGTCAGACTCAGAAACAGAAAAAAGGAAGAGAAGGACCTCGGCTGGCAGGGGTTGGGGGTCCCCCGTCAGCAAAGGTAGCAGAGAGTGACAGCAGATTGGCGGCGGGAGGGGGGGTGGTGGTCGAGAGGGTCGTCGGCAGGTGGGGTCCAGGGCCAAATCTACCGTGGCCCCACGTAGCTACGCCCCTGATTGTAACAGAGTGATATAGGCTTGATATAGAGCGAATACTTAGTGAATACCACATTATGATTGATTGGAGGTTTTTATGCTAATGATGCGAGCGATTACTCCTTAGATATATGACAGTGTACACTGCGAAGCTAGGAGTCACATCACGCCACGTGAGGCTTTTCCTCCAGTTTCAATTAACACTCTAGCACGTTACTGAAAGAAGGAAGGACTTTATCACAGGATTTGTTTATATTCACATTTGTACAGAGGAATACGGGCCAGGGGACTGTCTGGTTTATTGAGTACCTGCTTTACTCAAACTCCCAAATGGCTTCAAGCTGTCAAGAATTTAAGTTCTCATTTTTAAACTTCCATCTCTAAACCTTCTGGGATTCACAGTCCTGCTGTTGCTAATTCAGACTGAGGTACTACTGGCAGCGGTGTCAGCTCAAGTCAAATGCTGCCACCTGCTGTTTGGAAAGAGCACTGGCTGCCTGCGGAGGAGGAAATCTTCAGCTAGTGAAGTTTGGGGATCCCCATCAGCTCAGGTATTTAACATTTTGAGTTTGAGGGTAGGGGGAGAGGCAGAATGCAGAGAGCAGAGTGGAGGGGGGCCAGGAGGGACTGAATTCTGTGCCCATCCATTTTGGGCTCAGGCCCACCCACATTTGGCTGTCTGGCTATGCCCCTGACTTAAACACTATTTAACCAGGCCAAGAGCGTTCCTGGTCTGTTAAATAGTTTTGAATATCGGGGTATCCGTCTCTCAAATAAGAGTCTGTGCGCCAAGATGCCATTATAGACTACTAGCGTTAAGTCGGCATTTAGGTGCAGTCATTTATGCCAGGTCGACGAACGCCTAAGTGTGCCATGCTCCGCGCATAAGTGATGGCAGTCTATAAGTTACATGTATAGGGTGGAAAAACGATCATGCTCCTCCCATGTATATGCCCCTCTTGCAATTACATGCTAAGGCACTTATGCGCTACCCTATAGCAGTGGCGTAGCTACGTGGGGCCACGGGGGCCTGGGCCCCCGTAGATTTGGCCCTGGATCCCCCCTGCCGACGAACCTCTCGACCCCCCTCCCGCCGCCAACCCGCCGTCGCCTACCTTTGCTGGCGGGGGACCCCAACCCCCGCCAGCTGAGGTCCTCTTCTCCCCGCACAAGACTTCGTTCTGTTTCTGACGTTGTGCAGGACATCTGACTCACAGAAACAGAACGAAGCCTTGCGCTGGAAGAAGAGGACCTCGGCTGGCGGGGGTTTGGGTCTCCTGCCAGCAAAGGTAGGTGACGGGGAGGGTTGGCGGTGGGGGGGGGGGGGGGTTGAAGAGGGTCGTCAGCAGGGGGAGGCCAAAGTTGTTGGTGGTGGTGGCGGCGGAGGGGGGGTGTCAGCAATGGCGGGGGGGATCGGCGGCATCGGGGGGGGGAGCTAAAATGTGCCCCCTCATCTCGGGCTCTGGACCCCCCTCCCACCGAAGTCTGGCTAAGCCCCTGCCCTATAGAACACCATATAGGGCTAGATTCTGTATATGGTGCCAAAAAAGTGCCATTCTATATGCCGCACTCAAAATTAGGCACAGTTTACAGAATAGCACTTATGCCCGGGAATCGCGCCTAACTTTAGGCGTGACCGTTTGCACCAACTGAAATGTAGTGCAAATGTAGGCACATGTCCCCGTTACCCTATAACAACACGTGTTACTTTTAGGTATGCCCCCGTTAGGTCCATCATCCTCCCATGCCCGTGCCTCCTTTTTCAGATCACGCTTAAATTTTAGGTTCAGATCCCATGCCTAAATGTACTTGCATAAATGCCAATTCGATCTAATTAATGGCAATAAATTTGTGTTAAAAAAAACAATTATTGGCGCTAATTAGCTCATTATTCAATTAAATTGAGTTTGCTCAACTTTGCATGTGCAATTTTTGGTGACTTTTACGTAATTAGGGGGATATTGCCCTTGGGTGCGTAGGTACCAATTAAAGTGCCAGTTATGAGTTAAAGACAGGTGTAACTACATAGGTTCATTTGAAGAGAAGTAATGAGAGCACCTCCTCCCAAAATTTTGTTGGTGTGTCTCTTAAGCAACCCCCCCTCCACCTCAAGAGGACTGCCAATTATAAGATGGTATGAAAGGCACAATTCATTGACGTGGCGTTTTTGATATGATGTCTAAGTTCGACTTTGGACGTTTTGCACAAATGATCCAAAATCTGAACAGGAAAGAAGGTCATTTTCGAAGAAGAAAAATGTCTTATCATTTTTTTTTCAAAAATAGTTTCGAACAAGGTTTTGTGCTTTGTACGTGGGTTTTTTTTTTTTTTTTACCATTTACGAAAAAAAGTCCAGTTGAAAAACATAGAATATCAAGCCATTGGAATGTAGGAGGAGCCAGCATTCTTAATAGAGTTGCCACACAGACATCCCAGGAAAGCAACGGGACACTGCAGAAGACTTCGTATAAAAACTCCCAGGTACACATCTCACCGTTGCTCCCTTATCTTGTCTACTGAGACCCCAAAACCCACTACCCCCAACTGTACACCACTACAATAGCCCTTATGGGTGAAGGGGGCACCTATTTGTGGGTACAGTGGTCTGGTGATGTTTTGAAGGGCTCATAGTTTCCACCTCAAGTGTAACAAGTAGGGGGAGGTATGGGCCTGGGTCCACCTGTCTGCAGTGCACTGCACCCACCACTAGACTATTCCAAGGACCTGCATGCTGTTCTAATGGACCCGAGTATAACATCTGAGGCTGGTAAATAATATTTTTAATCACATTTTTGGAGGGTGGGAGGGGGGTCAGTGACCACTGTGGAGAGGAAGGGGAGGTCATCCCCAATTCCCTCCAGTGGTCATTAAATTAAATCTGGTATAAATGAGCTTTAAATGACCAGATGACCACCACTGGAGGGAACTGAGGATGACCTCCCTTTCCTCCCCCCCCCCAGTGGTCATCTGGTCATTTAGAGCTCATTCTTGTGCCTTATATGTTATAAAAAAAAAAACAGGCTTAGCTGGTTTGGTTTTGTTCCATTATGGCTGAAAAACGTCCCAGGTCTTAGGAACACCCAAATCCCGCCCTTAACACGCCCCTGACATGCCCCCTTGAGATTTGGACGCACTGCTGAAGAACAGCCTAGAAAAACGTCTGAAAATAGGTTTCGAAATTACCGATTTGGACGTTTTTGTGAGAAAAACATCCAAATGCTGCTTTATGCCACTTTTTAGAGGTTTTTCTCTTTCGAAAATGAGCCCCGTAGGCATTCTGGCCCCATATCACTCCTAGTTAATCAAAAGCATTAGCGGTTTGAATTTCCCTCGAAACTCCTGGTGGGGATGTTCCATTATCGGAGAAATATGATCTCTACTGCCAAAGCACCCTTCTCATTACTATACTGAGACGAGGTCCTTTGTCAGCCATATTCTCTCTCTCATGGCGGTTAAGAATGTGTAGTGTGAAGGCAGGATGAGCATTTATATATGTATTTTATATAAAATACATGCATATATGCACAAAGTATCCTGCCTTGAGTGGGTGAAGCTTTCTGCAGAAACATCTGAGTAGCCTATTTTATCAAGGTGAACACACACACGTTGCTTTTACATGACTTGCCAGTCTAGGCACCCTGTTATAAATTACACTCATTATACCTTCTCCTCACGCAGAAGCAGAGGCGTAGCTACTATGGGGCCACGGGGGCCTGGGCCCCCATAGATTTGGCCCTGAACCCCCCTGCCGACGACCCTCTCAACCCCCCTCCCGCCGTCAACCCGCCGTCGCCGTCTGCTACCGTTGCTGGCGGGGGACCCCAACCCCCGCCAGCCGAAGTCTTCTTCCTTCGTTTTGTTTCTGAGTCTGACGTCCTGCACGTCAGCCTCACAGAAACAGAACGAAGCCCTGCAGATCGCAAGGCTTCGTTCTGTTTCTGTGAGGCTGACGTCCTGCACGTTGTACGTGCAGGACATCAGACTTAGAAACAAAACAAAGGAAGAAGAGGACCTTGGCTGGCGGGAGTTGGTTTCCCCCGCCAGCAAAGGTAGGCAACGGCGACGGCGGGTGGACGGGGGTGGGGGGGGTTGAGAGGGTCATCGGCAGGAGAGGGGTCAAAGTTGTTGTTGGTGGTGGTGTTGGCGGCGCTGGGGGGGTGTCGGCAATGGCGCCGGGGGGGGGGGGCTAAAATGTGCCTCCTCACGTCGGGCTCTGGACCCCCCTCCCACCGAAGTCTGGCTACGCCCCTGCGAGAAGTTAAAAGGAAGCCTCATAACCACCACTTTCTTCTGTACCAAACTCCTGTGTCATTTCCCCACAGAATATTTCTGTAAGATCTGTCTCTTGTGATACCGTGTGCATTACCTTCTCTGATGGGAGAGATGTGGCTGCTATTGACATTTCCAGTACGGGTAATTTCACCTTTAGCTTCGGCAAGGTTTCGGGTTCCTCTTCATTGTTGTTGTCCTTCGTTTCACTGGATCTATAGAACACCAAGTCATCAGACACAACATTTAGCATAATTTGTTCCAGCTGCATGTCTGCGTGGTTCCGATCCACCTTCACAATCTCTTAAACATGTTGAGTTTTACTGTACTTGTTTGCCAGGTGCCTAACATCCAGCTTTCACTCTTGGTGCAAAATAGAGTCACTTTTCATTTCTGATTTACTGGCCAGCTGTCCAAGATGTAATGTACAGCCACTGCGATTAGGACTTCTTCCCAACATAATATGAAAACAATATTAACAAACGAAACTCAGTATCCTGAAAACCATTTCCTACCCTCACAGACCTGCAGTGATTTGAAATTGCCTCAGTAAAATAAAAGAAGGTGAAGAAGTCCTTGTGGCTAAATATTTAATAAGTTACAGCCCCACTGGTTCCTTATCTGACAGATAAATATGCAAATCACATGGGTAGAATACCAAAGAAGGAAAGTAATATAACTCGTATCTCCCAGCTTATACCAGACCCTAGTAGTACCCTGTTTGCACATGAAAATACACCATTTTCATACTATAAGTACAATTAAGGGTGTCATGAGACCTAAGGCAGTACTCACTGTGTTAGTAAGTGTCATTTTCAGATGGTCTCCAGGACAAAACTGGGTTGTTGTTTTTTTTTTAAACATTAATCTTTATTTATCATGAATATCAGATTACTACTACTACTATTACTTATCATTTCTATAGCGCTACCGGACGTAAGCAGCGCTTCACACTTGAACATGGACAGACAGTCCCTGCTCAATAGAGGTTACAATCTAATTATGACAGACAGACAGGACATATCAGGGATAGGGGACAGTTGAAGGTTTAGGAGTTAAAAGCAGCATCGAAGAGGTGGGTTTTTAGCTTAGATTTGAAGATGGCCAGAGATGAGGCTTGGCGTACCGGCTCAGGAAGTTTATTCCAGGCATACGGTGCAGCAAGGTAGAAGGAACGGAGTCTGGAGTTAGCGGTGGAGGAGAAGGGTGCAGATAAGAGAGATTTGCCCAGTGAGCGGAGTTCCCGAGGAGGAATGTAGGGAGAGATGAGAGTGGAGAGGTACTGAGGAGCTGCAGAGTGAATGCATTTGTAAGTCAGTAAGAGGAGTTTGAACTGAATGCGGAAACGGACAGGGAGCCAATGAAGTGACTTGAGGAGAGGGCTAACTTAATAAAAATGACCATACAACTCGTTCAACCCAAGCTTAGGATACAATAATACTAATTATTAGGGCAGCATTTCAATTAAATCTGGTATAAATCCTCACGTCTAAATTAGGCGCGAATCTACCATATTCTATAACACTGCTTGTGAATTCTAGAAATACCTGTGATCTGCCCACCTATGACCAAGCCCATTGTTCTGACCCAGGTGGAAAAATTTACACACGCATGTTTATAGAATCCCAACTAGGAAGATGTCTGCGTAAGTTCTCATTGTTGCCAATTAGCTCCAATAATTGATTGGTTGCGCCCAATTATTGAGGCTAACTAGCTCATTGTTCAATTAAATTTGTGCACACAATTTTAGGCACTATTCCCCAGATTGGCGTGCCCAGAGATCCACGCCAAAATCCAAGCGTATTCTATAACAATGTAACTTAATTGGCTTAACAAGCTAATCAGCATGGATAACAGCACTTAAGAATCAATGAGCACTAATTGGCAATAATTAGAATTAATACGTTCAACTCGCTAAGTGTATTCTGTATCAGAAAGCACCTAAATTCTAATGTGCGCAGCCAAAAAGAAATGTAGTTATGGGTGGGGAAATGGGCATTTTGGGAACGTTCCAAAATTTACGCACATTGCATCTGTTTACGCTTTCCAAAAATACTAGGAGTAGGGGGCATGCAATGAAGCTACAAAATAGTAAACATAAAACGAATCGGAGAAAATTTTTCTTCACTCAACATGTAATTCAGCTATGGAATTCTTTGCCAGAAAATGCGGTAAAAGCTTAGAAGAGTTTAAAAAAAGGTTTGGACGGCTTCCTAAAAGAAAAGTCCATAGACCATTATTAAATTGGTCTTGGGGAAAATATTTCTGGGATAAGCAGCATAAAATGTTTTGTACTTTTTTGGGGGATCTTGTCAGGTATTTGTGACCTGGATTGGCCACTGTTGGAAACAGGATGCTAGGCTTGACGGACATTTGGTCTGTCCCAGTATGGCAATACTTATGTACTTACTAGTAAAAAAGGCCCGTTTCTGACACAAATGAAACGGGCGCTAGCAAGGTTTTCCTCGGAGTGTGTATGTTTGAGAGAGTGTATGTAAGAGTGACTGTGTGTGTGAGAGAGAGAGTGAATGTGTGAGTGTGTGTGAGAGAGAGAGAGAGTGAGTCTGGGTGCGAGTGTGTCTGTGAGAGAGAGAGTGTGTGTGTGTGAGAATGAGAGTGTGTGCAAGTGCGTATGTGAGACACAGTGTGAGAGAGAGTGTGTGTTTCACACAGATACAGTGTGTGCGAGAGAGAGTGTGTGTGTGAGACACAGACTCTCTGTGAGACTGAGTGTATGAGACCAAGAGAGTGTGTGAGTGACTGTATAACACATAGAGAGTGAATGTGATACAGTGTGAGACATAGAGTGTATGAGAGACAGTGTGTGAGAGTGAGAGAGAAAGACATTGACTGTGAGAGAGAGTGTGTGTGTGTGAGACACAGACTCTCTGTGAGACTGAGTGTATGAGACCAAGAGAGTGTGTGAGTGACTGTGTAACACATAGGGAGTGAATGTGATACAGTGTGAGACATAGAGTGTGTGAGAGATAGTGTGTGAGAGTGAGAGAGAAAGACATTGACTGTGTGAGAGAGAGAGTGTGTGTGAGAGAGAGAGAGAGAGAGAGAGAGAGAGTGTGTGTGTGACAGAGATACCTCCACCCCCCCCCCCTCTGGTGTCAGCCCCCCCCTCTCGCTGGTGTCTGAGCATTACTGTGCAGGATGCTGAGCTCTGGCTGTGCTTCAAGGAACTGACCAATCCTATTTAATAGAATGCACCTCCAACATTCTGAAGCCGAGAAACCTCGCGTGGTTGGTCACTTCTGCTTGTGACGAACCCGGAAGTACGTGATATCAATTCAGGAGATGGATACAGAGAGCAGGAATGCCTCAGCCATGCAGTCAGCTTCAGAATGTTGGAGGTGCCTTTTATTATATAGGATGTTATAGTCATCTGTGCCTAAATCTACACACCGGTATTTACGCCATGTAAAATGTGGCCTAAATGGATGTGAACAAATTTGGTTGTGTAGAGAGGTGCTCGGCGTATTCTATATACCGCGCAAAAATTTAAACCCATTCTATATCATTTAGACGTACTTTAGGCGTATTTTTTTACCACTTGGATTTTTCAGGCACCATATATAGAATCTGGCCCTATATAGAGAATTTGGAAGTTACCACCAATTCTTCTCCTGTGCCTTAATTTTGAGCACCGTTTATAGAATCCGGCCTATAAAGGGCAGAGGAAATGTAATATGGACACGTGCAAAGTGATGCACATAGGGAAAAATAACTTCCAACTACAGGTACAGGAGTCACCACCCAAAGAAACGACCTTGGAGTCACTGTGGACCATGTGTTGAAATTTTCAGCCCAGCATGCTGCAGCTGCTAAAAAGCAAACAGAACATTATGGATTATTTGAAAAGGGAGGAGCAAAGAACTGAGTATATCATTGTTTCTGCTTAGGTCGCTGGCGTGACAGAACTGTGTGCACTTCTGGTCACCCTTACAAAGGACAGAGCAGAATCAGAAAAGGTTCAGAGAATGGCAACAAAAAAATGATAAAGGAGACAGAAAAAAGAACTACCAGACAGGTTAGTTTATAAAATCGTGAGTGGGGAGGAAGGGTTAAGTATGGGGGCGGTCATTTAGCATTCCAAACAAAACTAAAAGAAAAGGACACTCCATGAAACTAACAACCAACAGATAAACAAATTATAAAAAGTTGTTTTTTTTTTTTTGCACAGCACACACTTAAGCTGTAGAATCTGTTGCCAGAGGACACAGCGGGATTCAAAAGTGGTGTAGAGGTGGCCTAGATTCTCACTGTGTGGCAGTACCCAGAACCTTCAGCAGTCTTCCAGAAAGGAAGCTTTCTAGAACAGGGGGCCGCATGTTCCTTCCTTCCTGACAAGATAGGAGGATCCATCCCTTGCAGGGAAACCGGGTCTAGTACAAATACCAAACCTGGGGCTAGGATGGAGGGAGTCACTGTCTTTTGTTCAGGTCCCCAACTGGCGCACCATCTATGTAAGCAAAACCCCTGGCCACTCCCCTAACATCAATACTGGAGGACTGAAATATATTTTAACCTGCAGGATCTTCTTACTTCTTAAAGAGAAGGGCTTTGACTTGGACAGTCTTAAACCATAAAGTCTCAGGAGTGGGATGTCCCTCAGAGCTTGTAAAGCTGCTTGGCTGGTTCAGGGAGCACCGGTACGGGGACCCTGTCTTCATAGGCGCCCGGTATAAGAGGCTTGGAGAGGCTAAGCCTCCCCCCTGCTGCAGCAGAATGGATCAGCTGTGGAGTCCAGCTGCTCTGAGGGGATTAAATTGTTGATTTACCTCCATCCTCACAGCAGGAGCTGCAGTGAAAGTCCTCTAGCAGTTGTAGAAACTGGTTTATGGTTTGTTTACCTTACTGCTGGGAAAGCAGGGGGGGGGGGTTGGCTGGAGGTGTCCTGGGTTGCCAGGGAGATATTTAAGGAGGATGACTTCCTGACCTGCACTGAGGACAGATAGCAGCAGAACGGATACTGGGCCAGCATGATCAGAAAAAGTCACCAGACAACAAAGGTAGAAAAGATCATTTTATTTTCATTATAGTGTTTGGAATATGTCCACTTTGAGAATCAGGTGCTCAACATTAAAAGTTTATATTTATTTACTTATTTATGGCATTTTATCCCACATTAAACATGAATTAGGATGTTTTGTGGCTCTACATGAGAATTGTGATATTATGATCCTTGTTTCATATTATTGACGGTCTGCACTTTCCGTATGGGTGGTATATTGGTGTATTAGGTTTGCCCAGTGTAATATTTATGGTACAGTAAGGTTCTGAGTGTGTTTCTGGACAAAGTTGTGCATAGTGCTTTGCAGTTGAGCGATTGTGCTTAGAATATGCTTTGAGCAACCACTTTATTCTTTGACATATGATACATATCTAATATCTAAATTTAATAAAAGGTATTAATTGTGACTTTTATTTTTATTTATTTTTTCTGCGTGTTATCAGACAATTATGGATTTAGGCTCCACCCCTGGCCCCACCCCCACCCCCGCCCCCTTTAGCCTCCCCAAACAGTTGGGCCACCGACCGCCTATGCCTGTCAGTAAGAGGAAATAGAGAAGAAATGCAACAAAATCAGCAGAAAGAACTTTCGAACCAAGGTAAAACTCTCTATAGTGGAGGAGTGGCCTAGTGGTTAGGGTGGTGGACTTTGGTCCTGAGGAACTGAGTTCGATTCCCACCTCAGGCACAGGCAGCTCCTTGTGACTCTGGGCAAGTCACTTAACCCTCCATTGCCCCATGTAAGCCGCATTGAGCCTGCCATGAGTGGGAAAGCGCAGGGTACAAATGTAACAAAAATAAAATAGATACTATTGGAGATTCTACATGGAATGTTGCTACTATTGAGATTCTGTTGCTACTATTGGAGACTACTATTGGAGATTCTACATGGAATGTTGCTACTATTCCACTAGCAACATTCCATGTAGAAGGCTGCGCAGGCTTCTGTTTCTGTGAGTCTGACGTCCTGCACATAAGTGCAGGACGTCAGACTCACAGAAGCAGAAGCCTGCGCGGCCACATTGGTGATCTGCAAGGGCCGACTTCTACATGGAATGTTGCTAGTGGAATAGCAACATTCCATGTAGAATCTCGAATAGTAGCAACAGTGGAGGAGTGGCCTAGTGGTTAGGGTGGTGGACTTTGGTCCTGAGGAACTGAGTTCAATTCCCACTTCAGGCACAGGCAGCTCCTTGTGACTCTGGGCAAGTCACTTAACCCTCCATTGCCCCATGTAAGCCGCATTGAGCCTGCCATGAGTGGGAAAGCGCGGGGTACAAATGTAACAAAAATAAAAAATAAAATATACCAGAAACCTCTCTTGGGAGTAACAGATTTACATCTGAAGAACTGCAACTGAGGAAGGAGAATTAGGAAGAAGTGGCATAGGGTTAAGTCCCTTCACCGCCTTGAGTGAATTCCTTCAAAAAGGCGGCAAATAAATCCAAATAAATAAATAAATAATTGTTAACACCTCTGTTGAACTTCTTTACCTTTACTGGAATATACAAGTGGTGTAAATAATTGAGAAGCATTTCCCAATTATTTGGCTATCTGAATATGTGATTCTGTGGACTACTGTATGACTGAGAAAGTATGAGGAGTGAGTGAATTATGTGCCCCGGCTCTGTTCTCAACCAGTCCAAAAAAACACACTTGTGTGCCTTGAAGATGCTATATACAAACCAAGGGTTACAGAGGTTTCGACAAGTTTCTGAAGGAAAATCCGTAACAACTTCATAGCCAAATAAACTTAGGGGTCCTTTCACTAAGGTGCGCTGAAAAATGGCCTGTGGTAGTGTAGATGCATGGTTTGGTTGCACGCAGAATTATTTTTTAGCGCACCTACAAAAAAATGCCTTTTTTTTGCCGAAAACGGACGTGCGGCAAAATGAAAATTGCCACGCGTCCGTTTTGGGTCTGAGACCTTACCGCAAGTCGTTAACCTAGCGGTAAAGTCTCACGCGGTAACCGGGTGGTAATGGTCTATGCGGGTCAAATGCCACTTGACGCGCGTAGCTGGCACGCGCCAGAAAAAAAGAAATATTTTTCAGACGTGCGTAGCGGATGCACGCCAAAATTTAAATTACCGCAAGGGCCGTGTGGTAACCGGGCGGTAATTCTAATTTGGCGCACATTGGGCGCGCCTAGGCACCTACGTAGCTTAGTAAAAGGGCCCCTTAGGAAAGACATGGCTTGTGCCTGGAAATGATCTATAAGAAATAGATGATCTTGGAGATTTCAACTTCTTATCCCAAACTTTCTTTACCTCTGCTACTGTTTTTGCTTCCATCAGTTTCACTGGGAGGCCGTTACTACTACTACTACTACTATTTAGCATTTCTATAGCGCTACAAGGCGTACGCAGCGCTGCACAAACATAGAAGAAAGACAGTCCCTGCTCAAAGAGCTTACAATCTAATAGACAAAAAATAATAAAGTAAGCAAATCAAATCAATTAATGTGAACGGGAAGGAAGAGAGGAGGGTAGGTGGAGGCGAGTGGTTACAAGTGGTTACGAGTCAAAAGCAATGTTAAAGAGGTGGGCTTTCAGTCTAGATTTAAAGGTGGCCAAGGAAGGGGCAAGACGTAGGGGCTCAGGAAGTTTATTCCAGGCGTAGGGTGCAGCGAGACAGAAGGCGCGAAGTCTGGAGTTGGCAGTAGTGGAGAAGGGAACAGATAAGAAGGATTTATCCATGGAGCGGAGTGCACGGGAAGGGGTGTAGGGATGGACGAGTGTGGAGAGATACTGGGGAGCAGCAGAGAGTACATTTATAGGTTAGTAGAAGAAGTTTGAACAGGATGCGAAAACGGATAGGGAGCCAGTGAAGGGTCTTGAGGAGAGGGGTAGTATGAGTAAAGCGACCCTGGCAGAAGATGAGACGGGCAGCAGAGTTTTGAACCGACTGGAGAGGGGAGAGGTGACTAAGTGGGAGGCCAGCAAGAAGCAGATTGCAGTTCCATATATCCTTCTGTGAAGACTTATTTCCTTCAGTCATTCCCGTCTATTCTGCCATCTGAGCCTCCTACCCCAGCCCTTTGTTGTAGAACTTCCTACCTCTTGTGCATTACTTGATATCTGATGTCTCTAAACTTACTGGGGTGTAGGCATACAGAGTACAGACATTTGGGGGCAGGGCAGGGCCGTGCCGATGCGGTAAGCGCCGCAGGGGGGCGCCATCTTCTGGGGGGCGCCGCTGATGCATGCTTACCTTGCCCCTCCCGCTCCCATGTAGGAACTGCCCACCCTCTTCTCCTTGACGTCAGAAGAAGGTGGGACACTGAGCGAACCAATGGAAGGCTAGAGACGTCGGGACTGAGAGCGCCTTCACTGACGCTGCGCTGCCGGAGGAAGGTAAATTTAAAAGAAAAAAAAAAGGAAAGGGATCTTGGGGGGGAGAAGAGGGCAGGCAGTTCCTACATGGGAGCGAGAGGGCAGGGGAGAGAGGAGCATAGATGGGAGGGCAGGGTTCATGGAAGGGAGAGAGGGGAATTGCTTGATCGGGATGAATGGCGGGGGCAGGGGACAGATGGGCATGGATGGGTGGGAGGGTAGGGCTCAGGGAGAGAGGGGAATCACTGCCTTGGAGCCAGGCAGGTGCGGGGGGGGGGGGGGGGGGCGGCGCCGCCAACTGGTAGTCTGCAGGGGGGCGCCAGAGACCCTTGGCACGGCCCTGTTTGGAGGAGGGGGACACAAGTTGCAGTTGGTAAGCAACTGAGTTGAACCCACCTTCCAAACCAGAAGGAGTCTACTGCATCCTGTAACACGGTAGGTCTAACAGTCTGGCTTCTAAAATACTAGCATTTGATGTACCGGTTACCTTTCATTTGTAAGCAGGACAGCGCTCGGCTCCAATGGGCTGGCTGACGGTGCAGGTGGTGGGTGGGGTTTCCCTTGTTCACCGTCATCGACCTGTTCAGTGTTCTCATCTTCTTTGAAAAGAAACAAGAAATGAAAAGTGTTCTTTATGATGTTAACACGATAAAACAAAATCAGCAAGAGGGAGGCACTTAGGGAGCAAGTTACCCATTTATAAAATTACCCGCAAAGGTAGCAATTCCATAACTGGGCACCTCCTTTTAGGCATCCTGATACCACACAGTATGAACCTATTTAATAATGGCATCTGGGTGCCCAGATCCTTTCATTGAATACTGGTGTAATCCAGCATGTATGAGACTGCAGTTACACCGACCATAATCCTGACATAACTGTAGTTGTGTAAATCTGGTGGAATCACATGTAACTCACACTGATCTATAAATTGCATACATAAGTGGCAGCTCCGCCCATGCCCCTCCCATGCTCCACACATGTATCCATCCCTACGCACATAGGTGGCAGCTCCGCCCATGCTCCACCCATGCTCCACTCATGTGTCTGTCTCTATGTACATGTGGCAGCTCCGCCCATGCCCCACCCATGCTCCACTCACGTATTTGCCCCTATGCACATGCCCCTCCCATGATCCTCCCCCTTGCATTTAGGGAGTATTGCACTTACATGTGCCCATCCAGAATAGTGTTTACATAAGAACCAGGGGCATAGCCAGACAACAGATTTTGGGTGGGCCTAGTCAAGAAGTGTTCTCCCCCACCACCACAAAGAGACATCTCAGCTGGCAGGAAAATGCTTCTTTCCACCTTGGCAGTCTGCAGCAGGCATGCGCTGAAAACTGAACATGCGCAAAGCCAGTATTGTGGAGAGTAGCGTTTTCATTACCATCAGGGGGATGTCTTCAGCTAGTAGAGCTTGGGATCTCCGCCAGCTACCACTAAACGTGTGCTACTGTTGGGTGGGCCTGAGCCCTAAGTGGATGGGCCCTGGCCCTCCCAGGCCCACCTGTGGCTACGCCACTGATAAGAACATAAGAGTAGCCATACTGGGTGAGACCAATGATCCATATAGCCCAGTATCCTGTTTCCAACAGTGGCCAAGCCAGGTCACAAGTACCTGGCAGAAACCCAAATCATGGCAACATTCCATGTAGAACCCCAAAGAATAGCAAGATTCTAGAATCCTAAAGAGTGACAAGATTCCATGCAGAATCTCAAAGAGTAGCAACATTCCATGTAGAACCCCAAAGAATAGGAAGATTCCGTGCAGAATTTCAAAGACTAGCAACATTCCATGCTTCAAATCCCAGGGCAAACGGTTGCTTCCCCACGTCTGTCTCAATAGCAGACTATGAACTTTTCCTCCAGAAATTTGTCCAAACCTTTTTTAAACCCAGATATGCTAACCACTGTCACCACATCCTCTGGCAAAGAGTTCCAGAGCTTAACTATTCATTCAGTGAAAAAATATTTCCTCCTCTTTGTTTTAAAAGTATTTGCATGTAACATCCTTGAGTGTCCCCTACTCTTTGTAGTTTTGGAACGAGTAAAAAATCGATTTACTTCTACTTGTTCTACACCACTCAGGATTTTGTAGACCTCAATCATATCTCCCCTCATCCGTCTCTTTTCCAAGATAAGAGCCCTAAGCTCTTTAGCCTTTCCTCATATAAGAGGAGCTCCATTCGCTTTATCATTTTGGTCGCTCTTCTTTGAACCTTTTCTAATTCCACTATATCCTTTTGAGACACGGCGACCAGAACTGAACACAATACTAAAGTGTGGTTGCACCATGGAGCAGTGGCGTTCCTAGGGGGGCTGACACCCGGGGCGGATCGCCGGTGCTGTGCGCCTGCCGGCTCTTCGTTTTCATGCTCCCTCTGCCCCAGAACAGGAAGTAACCTGTTCCGGGGCAAAGGGAGCATGAAAATGAAGAGCCGACAGGCACGCAGCACCCCCCCCCAGCGGCGTGCACCCAGGGCAGACCGCCCCCACCGCCCCCCCTTTGGTACGCCACTGCCATGGAGTATTTTCGGTCTTATTCACCATCCCTTTCCTAATTAGTCCTAGCATCCCGTTTGCTTTTTTGGCCGCCACTGCACACTGAGCAGAAGATTTCAGCGTATTATCTACAATGACACCTAGATCTTTTTTTTGAGTGCTCATCTCCAAGATGGACCTTAGCATTAGGTAAAAATGATTCGGATTATGCTTTCTGATGTGCACCACTTTGCATTTGTCCAAATTAAATTTCATCTGCCGTTTGAATGCCTAGTCTTCCAGATACCAAAGGTCTTCCTGCAATATTTCACAGTCCACATGTGTTTTAACAACCTTGGACAGTTTTGTCTCATCTGCAAATTTCATCACCTCACTTGTCGTTCCGATTTCCATATCATTTGGAAATATGTTAAATTGCACTGGTCCCAGTACCAATCCCTTTGGCACTCCACTGTTCACCCTCCTCCATTGAGAGAAATAACCATTTAACCCTACCCTCTATTTTCTGTCCAATAACCAATTCCTAATCCACACCAGAACCTTGCCTCCTATTCCATGACTCTATTTTGACAGCAGCATGGTGGTGACTCCTGTATCTGTAGTTGACAGTGGTTTCATGACACTTCCGCAGAAGTCTTGCAAGGTCACTGCTTGAACTCTCGGCAGCCATCTTGAATCGGCACCGGGAGAAAGACAGTCTGCAGACGCGGTCACTAGACCACCAGAGCACCACACTAAGGTAAAGGAGGGGAGGAGAAGGGTAGTGAATGGAGTCATGTGGGTGGAGAGAGGCTGGAAACTTGGGAGGAGATCTACATGGGGGGGAAGAGATGGAATCTGGTTTTCTTTGGGGGTTCAAAGTGACGGGGTGGGGTGAGACAGAGGCGGGGCATGTCCTTTTATTTCTTAGTGCAAATATGGTAACCCTACTTGGAATACACTGGCAAAGGCAATTGGAGCACTAGAATGAGGCTTGGAACATACAGAATGTGGCAACTGGAATGCCAGTATAAGACTTGGAGTGCTCAGAGAGGCAGCTGGAACACTAGACTGAGGCTTGGAACAGTCATTGGTTGAATAGTGAATACCGTGCAAAAAATCACGGGAGGCTGGGAGGAAACAGAGGGCTGCGGGAACGGGTGGGGATGGAACGGATCTTAGTGGGTACGAGTGGGTTATGGGTTAGAGTCCACTGGGGATGGGTGGGGAAGGATGAAATTTTTGTCCCCATGCAACTCTTTACTCTACAGTCCAGAGGGCCTCCTGATCTAACTTCCTTCTCCTTTCTCTCTTTATTAGTCCCTCCTCTCTCGCTTTCTTTCTTCCTCCGTCCCCCTCCTATTCCTGTCCCTCTTGACCCTCCAGTAAAAATTACACAATAGAACTAGGCAGCTCTCAGAATCTCTCATTTGGATATAAAACTATGGAAAAACACATAATCTCTTTTTCCTTATTCTCACTGAAAAGAATTGAGTCTCTTCTGGCAGATCCAGTGGACGGTGTCATCATCTAGTCTGGCAATAATTTTCTAGGGCAAGAGCTCCAGCTGCAGCTGACCCAGAAAATCCATTCCAGGCTTTCCCTCAGCCCTTTCTTGTTTGGAGGGAAAGTCAGTCACCTGATGTCAGTAAACAGAGGAGAAAGAGCAAGGGGATTCACATTGTTTGCCTTTGCAGCTCCAGCCTTTTCTGTTCAGGCTGGAGTCGCACTCTGAGGCAGGTACCAAGCAAAAGACAAACAGTGAAACTCAGGCCACCCTCCAAAACTTTCTCTCATAGCTGAGCTCCCAAGCTTGTGACCTCTTCCACAATGGAAATCATCTCTTTTTTTTTGTTTGTTTGTTTTTAAATCACACCAATGAAAACAACTGAATCCCTTTTCTATGTGCCTCAAAAACTCGTGATCAACTTTAACACACTGGAAAGAAAATCACATGGAAAGTTAACTCTGTACTTCTAAGTTTCAGAACTGCCTTCATTTTACAAAACCATCATTTTGTAAAAAAGGGAATCACAACCCCTATATTGACTGTATCTAGTGATGCAATTTAGCAAAGACTTTGTAGGTTTGAAAAAAAAATCCTTAGTTAAATGAGCTACAATTTCAGATTGTGGTTTGCAGCATTTTTTTTGGGGGGGGAGGGGGATTTGGATTTTTGTTCACACCTTTTTCAGTAGTAGCTCAAGGTGAGTTACATTCAGGTACTCTGGATATTTCTCTGTCCCAGGAGGGCTCACAATCTAAGTTTATACCTGAGACAATGGAGGGTTAAGTGACTTGCCCAAGATCACAAGGAGCAGCAGTGGGATTTGAACCGCAAGACCGGTGCTGTAACCACTAGGCCACTCCTCCTCCACCACAAAGAATCTTGTTACTCTTTTGGGTTCTACATGGAATGTTGCTACACTTTGAAATTCTGCATGGAATCTTGTTATTCTTTAGAATTCTAGAATCTTTATTTATTTGGATCTTGCTCACACCTTTTTCATTAGTAGTGCTTGAGCTACATTCAGGTACATTAGATATTTCTCTGTCCCAGGAGGGCTCACAATCTAAGTTTGTACCTGAGGCAATGGAGGGTTAAGTGACCTGCCCAAGATCACAAGAAGCAGTAGTGGGATTTGAACTGGCCACCTCTGGATTGCAAGACCTGTGCTCTAACCACTAGGCCACTCCTCCACTAGCAACATTCCATGTAGAAGCCTGCCCTTACAGATCAGCCACACAGGCTTCTGTTTCTGTGAGTCTGACGTCCTGCACGTGCAGGACGTCAGACTCACAGAAACAGAAGCCTGCGCGGCTGATCTGCAAGGGCAGGCCCATTCCATGTAGAATCTCAAATAATTTATTTAGATTTTGCTCACACCTTTTTCAGTAGTAGCTCACGGCGAGTTACATTCAGGTACTCTGGATATTTCTCTGTCCCAGGAGGGCTCACAATCTAAGTTTGTACCTGAGGCAATGGAGGGTTAAGTGACTTGCCCAAGATCACAAGGAGCAGCAGTGGGATTTGAACTGGCCACCTCTGGATGTCAAGACCTGTGCTCTAACCACTAGGCCACTCCTCCATGGTGTCGTCCACTCCAGAGGTGGCTGCATATTCATTTATTCTACTGCCTTCTGTTCGAGTGAAACCATTAGTGTCAGAACGCTCTCTCCCCTCGGTGTATATCTGTACGTTGTTAATATCAATATGATTTTTATAGACTGCTGTTTCCTCGCATGGGTTCAGCGCGGTGTACAAATTAAAGGTAAAATTCAAATACACAAAGTCTGAAAAACATTATCAAGCAGCATAAATATTACTTATGTAGCAAGAAGATTTCAATCATATTGAGTAATCTACTATAATAAAAAGCAACCTCAACGTTCTGAGGACACTGATGTCACTGAAGTCAGTCAGTCTCCCAGAACGGTTCGTGGATTCATGGTGGTGAAGCCACCCCACAGACCCGTGCCCCGCCCTCGCGTCAAACGTCATGACGTTGAGGGCAGGAAAAAAAAATCACCTAAACAAACGGTTGACACCCCCCCCCTAAAGCTGCAGCTCAACACAAGGACCTCCAGCACCCCCCCCCCCCCCCCGCAACAACTCCCCTCCTGAGACACCCACCTTTGCGTTGCTTTGCCGGCGGGGGACCCGAAACCCCGCCAGCACAAGCCCCGTCTGCTCACTACGGCGTCATCTTCGGCGTTCCTAGCCTGTGGAGGCAGGGCTTCTGTGCGTCTGACGTCCTGCACGTGCATGAGGTCAGACGCACAGAACTCCGCCCTGCACAGCTACCAACGCCGACGATGACGCCGTACTCAGCACACAGGACTTGTGGTGGCGGGGTTCCGGGTCCCCCGCCACCAAACCAACGCGAAGGTGGGTGCGATAGGCCCGGTGGGTCGGATGGCTGCGGCCGGATGCATCGTCGTGGGTGGGATGGTGCCGGGAGGGGGGGGGGGGCATCGCACCTCACAGGCAACTGCTCAATGAGGAAAACCTTGCTAGCGCCCGTTTCATTTGGGTCAGAAACGGGCCTTTTTTTACTAGTTAGAAATAATTTTCTTATCCTAGCATAACAAACACAAGTAAACATAGACTAAAAAGAAATCAACAGGCATCGTAAGTCAATGGTCATCAAACGAGAAGGTTTTAACCTTGTTACAAAATGTCAAAATAATTCTTTTCAATCCTAACATAACATAACTATGAAAATGCACATTTCTTACCCTAGCCAAGATCATGTTCAAGGACCTTTCTGACCTCATTTCCAACTCTCTTTCACTAGTCCCTTATTTTCTTACTCTATCTTATCTATCTATGTGTTCTATCTTTGCTTACATCCTATGCTGTCTATTAAAATGTTTTATTGTGTGTTATGTTCGCATTATGGAGTGGAGGAGTGGCCTAGTGGTTAGGGTGTTGGACTCTGGTCCTGAGGAACTGAGTTCGATTCCCACTTCAGGCACAGGCAGCTCCTTGTGACTCTGGGCAAGTCACTTAACCCTCCATTGCCCCATGTAAGCCGCATTGAGCCTGCCATGAGTGGGAAAGCGTGGGATACAAATGTAACAAAAATAAAATAGATACAATTGGAGATTCTACATGGAATGTACGTGCAGGACGTCAAACTCACAGAAACAGAAGCCTGCGCGGCCACATTGGTGATCTGCAAGGGCCGACTTCTACATGGCATGTTGCTAGTGGAATCTCAAATAGTAGCAACAGTGGAGGAGTGGCCTAGTGGTTAGGGTGGTGGACTTTGGTCCTGAGGAACTGAGTTTGATTCCCACTTCAGGCACAGGCAGCTCCTTGTGACTCTGGGCAAGTCACTTAACCCTCCATTGCCCCATGTAAGCCGCATTGAGCCTGCCATGAGTGGGAAAGCGTGGGATACAAATATAAATAAAATAAAATTATAATGTAGCATACTATGCCATACTTTGTATTGTTGTTTGAATATTTTTAGTGCTGTAATTATCTATTGCTTATGTTTGACTTATTCTTGCTGTACACCATCTTGAGTGAATTCCTTCAGCAGACGATAAATTAATTCTAATAAATAAATAAATACATTTCTTGTGGCAGGGGGGTGAAGAAAAAGCTTGTCACTCAGATGAGAGGTGAATCTATATAGTAGAAGGAAACAATATTTAAAGTTCAAAATGTATGAGGAGAGACTTGCTGACCTGAACATGTATACCCTGGAGGAAAGGAGAAACAGGGTTGATATATATGATATGATACAGACGTTCAGATATTTGAAAGGTATTAATCCGCAAACAAACCTGTTCCAGAGACGGGAAGGCGGTAGGACATGAAATGAGGTTGAACGGGGGCAGACTCAGGAAAAATGTCAGGAAGTATTTTTTTCACGGAGAGAGTGGTGGATGCTTGGAATGCCCTCCCGCGGGAGGTGGTGATGGAGATGAAAACGGTAATGGAATTCAAAAATGCGTGGGATAAACAAAGGAATCCTGTTCGGAAGGAAGGGATCCTCAGAAGCTTAGCGGAGATTGGGTGGCAGCGCCGGTGGTTGGGAGGTGGGGCTAGTACTGGGCAGACTTCTACGGTCTGTGCCCTGAAAATGGTAGATACATATGAGTTTATCTTGTTGGGCAGACTGGATGGACCGTACAGGTCTTTTTCTGCCGACACCTACTATGTTACTATGTTTTATATAAAATCTGATTAAATAAACAAGCAACTTTAAGTAATATTACTAGTAACCAGTGCAATTTAATGACATAACTAGATACACTTGTAAACTTACTGATTCTAAAAATTAAACGATTCGCTGTGTTTTGAAGAAGCCACAGTTTCCTTATAGATTCCTGGCCGGACTCTGTCATAACTGATCCACAAGGCAAAGGTAGGAAGGAAGGGGGGTCAAAATCTCAGGGTCTTACTCCTACCAGAGACTTCCTTAGTAGCAGTAGTAATTGGAGCCCAAGCTGGGG
The DNA here is from genome assembly GCF_901765095.1 of Microcaecilia unicolor. Taxonomy (NCBI): domain Eukaryota; kingdom Metazoa; phylum Chordata; class Amphibia; order Gymnophiona; family Siphonopidae; genus Microcaecilia; species Microcaecilia unicolor. The sequence continues at coordinate 21,046,023 of NC_044037.1, read as the reverse complement.
GAGGGGGGGAGGAGAGTGAAGGAGCAGAACAGTTTGGGATACAGGTGTTGGGGACAGAGACGGGTACAATGGGAAATCCACGGAGATGGGGTGGGGACGGCCACCAGATTATGTGCCTCTCCTTGGAACTCCTGCCTCCAGCACATCACCAGGACGATGGACTGCCAGAACATTATGGACTTTGATATTTAAGAAAACAATGTTAATAAGAAGAATATGGTTTTCTTGCATATTTAAGGTTATCAATAGAAATCAAACAAAATAAAACATGGAAAAGAAAATAAGATGATACCTTTTTTATTGGACATAACTTAATACATTTCTTGATTAGCTTTCGAAGGTTGCCCTTCTTCCTCAGATCGGAAATAAGCAAATGTGCTAGCTGACAGTGTATATAAGTGAAAACATTCAAGCATTACTATGACAGTAAAATAGATACTATTGGAGATTCTATATGGAATGTTGCTATATTGGAGATTCTACATGGAATGTTGCTACTATTGGAGATTCTACATGGAATGTTGCTATTCCACTAGCAACATTCCATGTAGAAGCCTGCGCGGCCACATTGCTGATCTACAAGGGCCGACTTCTACATGGAATGTTGCTAGTGGAATAGCAACATTCCATGTAGAATCTATAGAAATCAAACAAAATAAAACATGGAAAAGAAAATAAGATGATACTTTTTTTATTGGACATAACTTAATACATTTCTTGATTAGCTTTCGAAGGTTGCCCTTCTTCCTCAGATCGGAAATAAGCAAATGTGCTAGCTGACAGTGTATATAAGTGAAAACATTCAAGCATTACTATGACAGTCTGACAGGGTGGGAGGACGTGGGTGGGGTCGGAGGTATGCATGGGGACATCAAAGCATATCATTGATATTCTAACAGGATGGGTGTGGATAGGTGAGGGATGGGGTTTTCACTTATATACACTGTCAGCTAGCACATTTGCTTATTTCCGATCTGAGGAAGAAGGGCAACCTTCGAAAGCTAATCAAGAAATGTATTAAGTTATGTCCAATAAAAAAGGTATCATCTTATTTTCTTTTCCATGTTTTATTTTGCTTGATTTCTATTGATAACCTTTAAGAGTGGACTAACACGGCTACACCACCTCTCTACTTGCATATTTAACAAACCAATGCCTATTTTCGACACTTCTATGTTTTGTGTTAAATTTTAACAAGTGATAGGACGCACTGTATGTTTTGTTTAAACTTATAAGATCTTTTAAATGCGAGTTGGGTACACGGATGGTAAAGAAAACCGTGGGGATAGTGAGGGGAAGGTAGCAATATGGTGGGGATGGAGGACAAATTGACAGGGGATGGGGACCAATTTCTGTTCACGTGAACACCTCTAGTTTGGAGTTCCCACACCAGAAGAGGCTTCACAGCAGAAGCTCAGTTATGCATTGCTACGAGTCACACTGACACCAGACCAGAATTAAAAGTGACACAGCTGTTTCGCTCTCTCTCCTTATTCCTTTTGTCCCAGTCCCTGTCTCACCATAGAGATGTGCTGTATGGGTCAGACCATACGAAGATTGCCTGGAGAGGACCATAGCACTTGTGGCACACAATAAAGGAGGTCTCAGAGAAATGAGGAAGCTCGAAGCTGAGGCTAGGGCAGGACAGGAGACGAAGACTGGCTGACATGGCACTTGAGTCACAGATAGAACCAGGGGTCTAACACAGGTCCTGCTAGTAACAGTAAGAGAGGCTGAGTAAGAGATTGCAACTTGCTTCTCACAGGTCTCCCACTTAGCCATCTCTCTCCTCTTCAATCTGTTCAAAATTCTGCTGCTGCACGACTAATATTCTGCCAGTGTCGTTATGCTCATATTAGCCCTCTCCTCGTCACTTCACTGGCTTCCTATCCGTTTCCGCATACAGTTCAAACTCCTCTTATTGACCTATAAGTGCATTCACACTGCAGCTCCTCAGTACCTCTCCACTCTCATCTCTCCTACATTCCTCCCCGGGAACTCCATTCACTGGGTAAATCTCTCTTATCTGCACCCTTCTCCTCCACTGCTAACTCCAGACTCTGTTCCTTTTATCTTGCTGCACCATATGCCTGGAATAGACTTCCTGAGCCGGTACGTCAAGCTCCATCTCTGGCCGTCTTCAAATCTAAGCTAAAAGCCCACCTTTTTGATGCTGCTTTTAACTCCTAACCCTTATTCACTTGTTCAGAACCCTTATTTTATCATACTTACTTTAATATTCCCTTATGTCTTGTTTGTCCTGTTTGTCTGTCCTAATTAGATTGTAAGCTCTGTCGAGCAGGGACTGTCTCTTCATGTTCAAGTGTACAGTGCTGCGTACGTCTAGTAGCGCTTTGGAAATGATAAGTAGTAGTAGTACTGATCGAATTTCATTTTCTATTTCTGTGCCGAAACCAGCCCAAAATCTGTGATCAGCCTCATTTTGGTTTTGGCCAAAAATGCTTGTGCATTTCAGCTAGAACCAAAACTAGCCCTCGCTCCTGCCTGACTCCACATCTCCTCGACCATAAAGATCCCCCTCCTGAGCCTCCGCAGCGGTAGTCTCCTCCTGGACCTACCTTCTCGTTGGTGAGCAGAGGGCACAGGAGCATCTCACTTGCTCTAGGTAAAAATGGCTTCTGGGACTTCCAGTGGTATTCTCTAACCTTAGAGTTTGCAAATTCTATAGTGTGAAACCGCAAGGGTGTGCAACTGTAACATTTAGGCGTGGACAGATTCAGCTTCCATAACTGGAGAACAAGGCCAGTGCTGGACAGACTTCCATGGTCTGTGCCCTAAACATGGCAAGGCCAAATCAAGACCAAGTATCATACCTTATTCTATGAGTTTATCTTGTTGAGCAAGGGGAGGAGTGGCCTAGTGGTTAGGGTGGTGGACTTTGGTCCTGGGGAACTGGGTTCGATTCCCACCTCAGGCACAGGCACCTCTCCTTGTGAATCTGGGCAAGTCACTTAACCCTCCATTGCCCCAGGTACAAATAAGTACCTATATATAATATGTAAGCCGCATTGAACCTGCTATGAGTGGGAAAGCGTGGGGTACAAATGTAACAAAAATAAAATAGATACTATTGGAGAATTCTACATGGAATGTTGCTATTCCACTAGCAACATTCCACGTAGAAGGCTGTGCAGGCTTCTGTTTCTGTGAGTCTGACGTCCTGCATGTATGTGCAGGACGTCAGACTCAGAAGCAGAAGCCTGCGCAGCCACATTGGTGATCTGCAAGGGCCGACTTCTACATGGAATGTTGCTGGTGGAATAGCAACATTCCATGTAGAATCTCAAATAGTAGCAACAGTGGAGGAGTGGTCTAGTGGTTAGGGTGGTGGACTTTGGTCCTGGGGAACTGAGTTTGATTCCCACTTCAGGCACAGGCAGCTCCTTGTGACTCTGGGCAAGTCACTTAACCCTCCATTGCCCCATGTAAGCCGCATTGAGCCTGTCATGAGTGGGAAAGTGCGGGGTACAAAACTAAATAAATAAATAAACTAGATGGACCATACAAGTCTTTATCTGCCATCATCTACATTTACACTGGCTGTGCCTAATGCAGTCATATAAATGCCGACTTACACTGGTAATTCTGTAACAGCAGGTGGACTGTCGGTTAAGAACATTTTCATGAGCTTACAATCTATAAGACTTCTATCATAAGTTGAGGTCTTCTTGGACTATTGCCTTCACATGTGTCCCGTTGAACTGCGTGCCTCACTGCAGTTATTTCCCAGTCCTCTTGGCTTCATGTGCATGTGGTGACACTCTTATGTGGTAAGAGAGGTTGGCCTTGATGTGTCTGGACTCAACAGCCTTCCACGATGATAGGGGTAGCCTGATGGGTAGTGCCGTGACAGGGGAACCAGGTTTGATTCCCACTGCAGCTCTTGTGACTCTGGCCAAGTCACTTAACCCTCCACTGCCCCAGGTACAAAATCAGTACTTGTGTGTAATATGTAAACCCCTTTGATTGTAACCACAGAGAGGCAGTATATCAACTCAGGGGCAGAGGAGCGCTTTTTTGTTTGGGGGTGCCCAAGCTCCACTCCCAACCCTTCCATGCCATCCTAGTCCCCTCCTATGGCATCCAGCATTTCTCTCCTTTCCCACTCCCTTCCACCATCTTATTCAGCATCTTCCTACTTCCCTCCCTCTCAACCCCTCTACAGTATATCTCTCCTTCCCCCATGGTCTGCAGCATCTCTCTTTCCCTTCTTTCACCCCCTGCCTGTAGTGTCCAGCATTCCACAATACGAGGGTCTCCAGCATCTCTCTCCTTCCCTCCCATGCTCTACAGCATCTACGCCCCCCTGCTCTCTCCAGCATCTCTCTCTCCTTCCCTTGTACTCCCCATGTCTATGATGTCCAGTGTCCACCCACTCCGTAGTTTTCAGCATCTCTCTCCCTTCCTCCCCAATAACCCATCCTGTCCAGCATCTCTCAATTCCCTTCTTCTTTTCAACATGTTTCCTTCACTTCTCCCCCCCCCCCCCCCAAATCTGTGATGTTCAAATCCTAAACCCTATGGTCTCCTGCAAATCTCTCTTTCCCTTCTTCCCTCCCCCCCATGGTGTCCAGCATTCCACCACCCTCCATGGTTTCCAGCATCTCTCTCCTTTCCTCTCTTTCAACCCCCATGGTCTCCAGCATCTCTCCCCTCTTCAGCATCTGTCTCCTTCCTTTCCCCCTCTGCCTGTGGTGTCCATTATTCAACCCCCCCCTCCGGGTGTTCAACATTCCACCCCCCCATGGTCTCCAGCATCTCTGTCCTTTCCTAACTTTCAACCCCTCATGGTCTTCAGCATCTTTTCTTTTCCCTCCTCTCACCTTCCACTCTCCAGCATATCTCTCCTTCCCCCTTCCCCTCCCCTTCATTTAGGGAGAGGTTTGAATGACGGATAGCAGAAGTGGGGAGCACTTCTGGTATCCGTCATTCAAACCTCTTCCCCCCCCCCCCCCCCCCCCCGTTTTAAGCATTTCTCTTTTTTCCTGCTGTGTCCACAAAGTATTTATTCTCTTACCATGGTCCCCTGGGGTGGCAACTCTATAAGCTACGTTGGAGACACCGCACAGCCAGACCAGTGCTGGGCCTTCAGATGCTCAAGGCCTGCTGACTCCTGACCTTTCCAAACTTCCTGTTTCGGAGGGGATGGAATCCGGCCGGCCAGCCCGCGAGCCTTAAGTATGTGCAGATGTAAGGTAAGAGAAGAAAGTCCTCATCGGGAGAGGAGAGGTAGGAAAAGTTTGGGAGTGCCATGGCACCTATGGCTTCCCCTGTTCCAGAGCCTATGAGGCATATTTTCAAAAACGTAGCCTTCCAAAGTTCCATAGGTTTCTAAGCTCACTGCCCTTCCTGTTGCTGTAATATATCTGTGGTGTGACGCTGCTTGTGGTGTAAGGATGTCATGTTTTCTTTAGCAATAGGTGAAAATTAACTTGTTACAGGAGGTGCTGTTCTACATTCGATAGATAATAAATAGAAATAAACAAAACAGAGAAAAGAAAATAAGGTATCATCTTATTTTATTTTCTCTGTTTTGTTTTATTTCTGTTTATTACCTTTAAACGTGGACTAACACAGCGGCGACCTCATCACTTTACTCTAGATTAGACAGGACGTTCTCCAACAGATGTGATAACTAGGGGAAGGTGAGTTGTGTGTAAGGTATTAAAGCCTGACAATTTGTTAAACACTATTCAAAAATAATAAAAGAAAGTGAAATGGGTTGACAGGTTAAACCAGTTACACATCCTGTAAGTTGAAACTGGCACTTCTTGTGCCTCTGTTGAATTTAAAGGGGCAGGCACCCTTTTCACAACAGACTTTGTTTTCACAAGATTATCTGCTTTATATGCTCTTAAAGCTCCAGGATGCTCTCCCAAATCTGCTGTAAGTCAGACTTTTTGTTTTGATCTGTTTCTTGTGCTCCTTTAAGCTTCTAGCTCAGTCAGATCCCGTCTCTACCCGGCCATGGTGCCTTCAGCTCTTCATTCACAGTTACCTGTGGGTCTCTCCCCCTCCAGCCCAGTCATTGCAGTAAAAGTCCTTAGTCGGGGACCAGAACCTGTGGCTCCTCTGAAGCAGGGGCTTAGCCAGACACCCAATTTTGGGTGGGCCTTGGTCTAAGATGGGTGGGCAGAAGAACTCTGCCTTGTCCCCACAAGTGATTTGGTCTCTCCCTCTCTCGCCTGCATGCATGCCATATGGTCTATCAAACGTCCTCCCCTCTCCTGCATACCTTTTAAATAGCAGATTTTCACCGGCAGCGAGCAGCAACTAATACACAGTGCTCATGTTGACCCCACAGCCTTCCCTCTGATGCATCTTCCTGTTTCTGCATAGGCAGGAATACATCAGAGGGAAGGCTGTGGGGCCAGAGTAAGCAGTATGTATCAGTTGCATCTCACTGCAGGCGAAGATCTGCAATTTACGAGGTATGCAGGAGGGACAGTTGTTGGGAGTTTTCAGCTGGTGGGGCTTGGGGATCCTTGTCAGTCACATCATAGGTGTGCTGCTACTGGGTGGGCCTGAGCCCAAAGTGGGTGGGCCTGGGCCCACCTGAGCCCACCCTTGGCTACGCCACTGCTCTGAAGTACAGTACGCATGCACCCTGAATCTGGATATTAGGTATTGCCATTATAGTTATTTTAAAACATTTATATACTGCAGATCCAAAGCTTGCCTTCAATGGAATGCAATAAAAAAATATATATTTTATATAGAAACAAAAGACAACACTTGATGCAGAAGAAGCAGTAACACATCTGCCTTAAAAAGTTAAAACTGCACAGTCCTGCAAACCACACATGAGTCTGTTATACCGCCCAATTAGAATGATTACAATATAAAACAGCAGTAAAACAAACAAAAAAAAATCCACAAACTCAAAAACAACAGTAACCAGCAATATCTTATCCCCTGTCGTGTTGGGCAACATGGAAAAGGGATAGGTCAAAAAGTCTTCAGCCTCAGCAGAATGGGGAATTACATCTGCACTAGAAATTAAATCAGCCAGCGCAATCTATCTTAGTAGTAGCAATGGTCTCCATTTTGCGATGGCTGAAAAACCTTACGGCTGATTAAATGCATTTTCTTGAAATAGGAATGTTTTAAAGTTTTTCTTAAAAACTTCCAAGGATGCTTCCAGTCTTAATGATGCAGAAAGAGAGTATTCCAAAGAGAAGGCCCAGAAGCACTAAAAAAGTTTTTCCCTAATAGTATCTAAGTGTGTCTTTTACCAGACTGCACTAGCGATTCCCAGTTCGGAAGTAACGACAAAGCCCATTCACTTTGAATGGGCTTCGTCAATATTGCTGCATAGGCACTGCTACTGCGGTTTGGTAAAAGAGGCCCTAAATGAATAATACAAAAAGATGGGACTGACATTCGGTTTTGTTGGCGTGAACACAAAATTCTGGTTGGTACATAAGAAATTAGGACGTTTGAGAGGTTATTCTGGAGAACCAGAATTGAAAACCTTTAAAGACCAGGAAAAAAAAAAAGCACGCTTAAAAGATAACATTCAACTTTTTACACAAAAAAAAATCAATTCTCTTCCAATCAGATCACTTCTGGAATCCAAATTGTTGGGCCAGTGCCCATCGAAGTCCATGACTGAGTCTCACCTACTGTAAGCATGACTACTTTGGAGATATTACAATTAATAGCGCTTGCTCAGCTGAGTGAAGATATCAGTCTGGGACATGTTTAGTCAACACTGCCAAAATAATACAGAACCGTCTGTAAGAGGTAAATACCCAGGGCTGTTTTTGAGGGGGAACTTGGGGGTACTGAGTACCGGCACCTTTCCCATGTTCTGCTAAAATTGACCCATGGACCCCAAGTTTTAATGAAAGAGCTCAGGCCCTACACACCAATTCTGTCTTGTCATAGATTCTGTGACTGGTTGCAGGGGGCCTGGCTATTGTGGGATGGGTTCCTCAGTGATCACCCCCACCCCTGAAGGGTGGCCTAGCATTTGAGTACCGGCAACTTTTTCGCTAGAAAGAATGCACTGTGAATACCTTAAATTCTACACTCCAACTAACTGGTAGCCAATGAAGGCTACAGAGTAGGAATTACATAGTCTCGATGCTGTACGGGGTGGCAGTAAGACTGACGTATTTTGTATCCACTATAGAGACTTAAATAACCTATTGGGAGGCCAAGATACAGAGAATTGCACTAATCAAATGAAGCAAATACGAGGACTGAATAGCAGTTCTATACTAATTAGTTGACGTGGTCATATCTGCTCTCTTAGGCTTCCGTGGCTGGTGTCATGATTGTTGCCAGGTCTTGCCGTGTCTGAGTAAGTGGAGCTGACGTTTCAGCCATCGTGCTGTGGCTTTCTTCACAGATGGCTGAAACGTCAGCTCCATTTACTCAGACATGGCAAGACCCAGACAACTGCAACAATCATGTTCACATCTGACCCAACAAGGACAGCATAGGCGGTCGGTGGCCCAACTGTTTGGGGAGGCTAAAGGGGGTGGGGTTAGGGGTGGGTCCAGGGGTGGAGCTTAAATCCATAATTGTCTGATAACACACAGAAAAAATAAGTAAAAAGTCACAATACCTTTTATTAAATTTAGATATTAGATATGTATCATATGTCAAAGAATAAAGTGGTTGCTCAAATCATATATTAACCACAATTGCTTAACTGCAAAACACTATGCACAACTTTGTGCAAAAACACACTCAGAACCTTACTGTACCATAAATATTACACTGGGCAGAACCTAATACACCAATATACCACCCATTCGGAAAATGCAGACCGTCAACAATATAAAACAAGGGATCATATCATCACAATTCTCATGTAGAGCCACAAAACATCCTAATTCATGTTTAATGTGGGATAAAATGCCATAAATAAGTAAATAAATATAAACTTTTAATGTTGAGCACCTGATTCTCAAAGTGGACATATTCCAAACACTATAATGAAAATAAAATGATCTTTTCTACCTTTGTTGTCTGGTGACTTTTTCTGATCATGCTGGCCCAGTATTGGATTCTGCTGCTATCTGTCCTCAGTGCAGATCAGGAAGTCATCCTCGTTAAATATCTCCCTGGCAACCCAGGACACCTCCAGCCAACACCCCCCCCCCCCTGCTCTTCCAGCAGTAAAGTAAACAAATTAAACCATAAACCAATTTCTACAACTGGTTACACAAGGCTAGAGGGCTTTCACTGCAGCTCCTGCTGTGAGGATGGAGGTAAATCAACTATTTAAACCCCTCAGAGCACAGCAGGGGAGGCTTAGCCTCTCCAAGCCTCTTATACCGGGCGCCTATGAAGGACAGCTGATAGAAGGCTGATTTGACCAATGGTGTGAGTTAAAGAAGTTACGACACCCAAACTACTAACTGTAGCTGAAAGTGGAATCACCTGAGAATTGAGCTGCAAGGCTAACGGGCCCTTTGGCTAACAGAAAGAAGGGCAACAAATGAGCAAAACCTCCAAAGACTCAAGGCAATCTGATTAGCTGTCATCCAACCAGTTGCAGGCAATGTGATTTACAGAAAGAGTACAAGACGAAGAGATATCACATTGAACAAGAAAATAAAATTGTATACTGTCAGCATATATTCTGTAATAAACTTCCAGGGCCTTGTACAAGGTACAGAGTGAACTGTAAATGAATACATTAAAAATTATAGCTAACAATGCTGAGCTTTGAGGCAGAGTAAATAAGAGAAGTTTCCAGATTCACTGTATAGGGAAGGGCCTAAACCACTGTAAAGTAGACAAACCAAACCCAATATCTGCCGATTGTTGAAGCAGAATAGGATGACTAATTGTGTCAAAGGCAGGCTAAATGTCAAGACACATCATCAGTACTGCATCTCCTTTAATCATCGCATGCCAAGTAGAGTCGACAATGGACTAAAACCATACTGATGGGGTTCAAGAATTTGATTATCGTCCAGAAAATCTTGTACATGAGGTAGCGCTGTTGGCTTAATGACCTTTCTACTACTACTTATTTCTAAAGCGCTACTAGACGTACGCAGCGCTGTACATTTGAACATGAAGAGACAGTCCCTGCTCGACAGAGCTTACAATCTAATTAGGACAAAGAGTAGCAAGATTCCATGCAGAATCCCAAAGAATAGCAAGATTCCGGAACCCCATAGTAGCAAGATTCTGTGTGGAATCCCAAAGAGTAGCAAGATTCCGGATTCCCAAAGACTACTACTTATCATTTCTATAGCGCTACTAGACGTATGCAGCGCTGTACACTGGACATGAAGAGACAGTCCCTGCTCGACAGAGCTTACAATCTAATTAGGACAGACAAACAGGACAAACAAGAGATAAGGGACTATTAAAGTGAGGATGATAAAATAAGGGCTCTGAACAAGTGAATAAGGGTTAGGAGTTAAAAGCAGCATCCAAAAGTTGGGCTTTTAGCTTAGATTTGAAGACGGCCAGAGACGGGGCTTGACGTACTGGCTCAGGAAGTCTATTCCAGGCATATGGTGCAGCAAGATAAAAGGAACGGAGTCTGGAGTTAGCAGTGCAGGAGCAGGGTGCAGATAAAAGAGATTTACCCAGTGAACGGAGTTCCCGGGGAGAAATGTAGGGAGAGATGAGAGTGGAGAGGTACTGAGGAGCTGCAGAGTGAATGCACTTATAGGTCAATAAGAGGAGTTTGAACTGTATGCGGAAATGGATAGGAAGCCAGTGAAGTGACTTGAGGAGAAGGCTAACATGAGCCTAACGACACTGGCGGAAGAAAAGGCAAACGTGAAATTGATCTAAAATCACTCAGACCTCGTTCATCTAAAGAAGGCTTAAGTACAAGCTGAGCAACTGTCTTCATCAGAGATGATGTAAATTAATTTTCTGCCAGAGACGTATTCACAACTACCTGTTAATACTGCTCCCCTCCACTTTTGTCTGTGATGTGGACAGGGGCAGACTGACAGTGATCTGAGCCCCTGGGCAATAAGGGTCATGGGCCCCTAAACACCTGTCCAAAGTGATTAATTTATATGGAAGCAAGGGGAGAGTGCCCCCCCCCCACTGCTGTGGGCCCTTGGGCAGTACCCTATTGTTTCAATGTTCAGTCCGCCCCTGGGTGTGGAGCAAGGATGGAATGTCAAATGACTAAGAAGCTTAACTATGACATCTTTATTTGTCCCAGTCACCTCTTTTGGATCATGCTGACATAATGCTAAGCTAGTTGTAGGACTCATAAATGATTTGCATAATGTAGAGAGACCTTGGAAGTGTATAAAAAAAAAACCCTGCCATCTCTTGACAACCTGTGATTACATAAGTACATAAGTATTGCCATACTGGGAAAGACCAAAGGTCCATCAAGCCCAGCATCCTGTTTCCAACAGTGGACAATCCAAGTCACAAATACCTGGCAAGATACCAAAAAGGTACTAAACATTTTATACTGCTTATCCCAGAAATAGTGGATTTTCCCCAAGTCCAATTTAATAACGGTCTATGGACTTTTCCTTTAGGAAGCTATCCAAACCTTTTTAAAACTCCGCTAAGCTAACCGCCTTTACCACATTCTCTGGCAACGAATTCCAGAGTTTAATTACACGTTGAGTGAAGAAAAAGTTTCTCCGATTTGTTTTCAATTTACTACATTGTGCATTCATCGCGTGTCCCCTAGTCCTAGCATTTTTGGAAAGCGTAAACAGATGCTTCACATCTACCCGTTCAACTCCATTCATTATTTTATAGACCTCTATCATATCTCCCCTCAACTGCCTTTTCTCCAAGCTGAAGAGCCATAGCTGCTTTAGCCTTTCTTCATAGGGCAGTCGCCCCATCCCCTTTATCATTTTCATTGCCCTTCTCTGCACCTTTTCTAATTCCACTATATCTTTTTTGAGATGCCGCGACCCAAATTGAACACAATATTCGAAAGTGCGAGAGGTACAAAATAATCCTTCCCATTAAACAGCAAGTAAAAAATGGTGTATGCTGTATTACTCAAGAAAGAGGATAAGCCTAGTGGTTAGGGTAGCAGGTTGTGAACCAGCAAAACCAGCGTCCAAATCCCACTGCTGTTCCTGGTGAACTTGGGCAAGTAAGTGGAAAAAGCCAACCAGGATGACCAAAGTTTATTCTTCTAAAGAACTGCTGGTAATTCAACCCAACACGGAAACACAGTCTTCGACAGGGGTATCTTTCAAATCAGCATTCTAAAGACCTATGAAACCCTGGGCGCGCTTGTCACCACAGTAACCGAGCTCACGTGACAGGAGGGCGATCATGTGACAGGGGAGCAGCTAGGAAGACTTCTGAAGAAATGCTGTTATGGCAATTCCAAAAAGACAACGTATTTGTTTGTCGAAACACAGCCCGTGTTGGGTTGTTTTACCAGGAATTCTTCTGAAAAATAAACTTTGGTCATCCTGGACATTTTGGTTGGTTTTTTCCACTTCTTTGGTTTTGTTTAGTGAGACTGTGTGGAACTCATCGGCGCCCTTGATTTTGGGCAAATCACTTAACCCTCCATTGCCTCAGGTACAAATCTAGGGGCCTTATTGTATCTTCTGGGGAAAATGCATAGTAAATAGGGTCCTCAGATTATAAACACTCCAGAGAAGGAAATACCTACAGGGATGTGTACTACCAAATGTTTTCAGTTCTTATTTGCAATTTTCAGAAATTTTCTTGATTTTGGGTATATTTTTCACAGCCAATTTCACACCTTCAATTTGTTAAAACAATTTTAATGTGCATCACAAACTGTTTATACATTCATAAATTGACTTTGCATGCACTACATTTTTTAAGGTGCACTAAGGCCCCGATGATCACAGGTAAATGCGGGCACTAGAGGCTGCTAGCGCCCGCATTTACCTGCTCTCCCATGACCATCAGGCAAACAGCGCCTGAACAAGGCAATAGCACAGAGCTCATTTAAACTAGATTTAAATGAGCTCTGCTTGTATTCCAACCCTATGATCAGAAAACAGCACTCGGATCCTAGGGCCGGAATAGCGCCTTAACCCTACGCCAGCTCAGAGCTGGTGTTAGGATTAAGGCTCTATTCCCCCCCCCCCCCCAAATCACGGTCAGGTAGCCCAGGCTGTCACTGGACCCCCCTCCAAAAGCAAGGCCCTTGTGGCCTAGTGCCCCCCAAGTTCCCACACTGCCCCTTGGGACGGCGACATAGGTGCTGGAGGTCTGGTGGATCTACAGCCCCCCTAACCCCCCCCCCCCACACCCCAAAAAACATACCTAGTGGCCCAAATGGGCTGCCGACCCAACCTCCCCCCACCCTCCCTGGTGGTCTAGTGGCCAACCTGCCCTCCCCCCATACCTCTGCGTTGGAGGAGGGAGTAGTACTCCCTTTTCTTTCCAGTACTGCCTTCAACATGGCGACGCCCTACCCTGCCCAGTGCATCCTGGGATGTGCTGGGCAGGGCTTCCCTATCATATAAGGGAGAAACTCCGGTGACTGACAATGAATAACTGGTTTATTTTAACTGGCCAAAGACAGGCCTGCTATTTCAGTGGCCTGATTTGGCCGCCAAACTTAGCCGGCAAAGCACTGAATATTTGCGGATAGCCGGTTAAGAACCATTTAACCGGCCAGGAACGGCTCCTGGCTAGATAAATAGCACTGAATTTCGCAGGGTTTGTAATTTGTTTCCCTCATTTACCCTCCAAAGTCTTTGAGAAACAGCCTTACTTTGAGTCCTGTTCTTTTTCCTCCGGACTGAGGCACGAAGGAGGTCTGATCCCTGCAATTCCTCCTGGAAACGCTGGGCTTTCACATCATCAAACCATTCACCAGTTATACATTTTTTCCTCTTTTCATCCCTCAAGGAGCCTTTTAGTCGTCTGCAGAATTAAAAAGAAAAGCTATTGTAATAGGAAAAGTATCTAATAAACATACATGCCCATGAGCAGCACAGGGGTCCTTTTAGTAAAGCGTGTTAAGCGCTAATGTGCGTTTAACGTGGGGGAAAAAAGGCTTACTGCAAAATGTGTTAAATGCTTTGCAATAGTTTGCCTCTCAGCACATGCTAACCACAAGCCACCGGTTAAATAGCGCTTAGCTGGCTATCCTCCGCTGAATATCCGCACAATAACCAGCTATCTGCTGATTTTTTTGGTGGTCATATTTGGCTGCGTCAAACCTGGTATATCTTCGACAAGATAACCGGCTACGTCTGAATATCGACATAGCTAGTTGTCTTCAAACCGCCCCCCCAAAAAACCCGGATATTCAGTGCCAGTCACCACAAATGGCCCAGCATTGAATATCCGGGTTCAGGGCGGACCGCGGGAGACAGCCCGGCTATCTCTCACAATCTGAATATCGAGGCCAGGCTAGTTCTTTATGTTTTCATGTTATAAAGGGATACTTTGGACGTACTGGTTCTGTATTGTATCTTGCACTCATACCCTGGCTAAAAAAAAAAAAAAATTAATTCTATATATATATATATTTTTTTTACTTTATATTTTTTTATTGTATTTTATCATATGTTTACATTTGTAACCTCCCATCCTTAAATAAACATCAATTAAACATCAATTCTTGTGCCTGTCTCTAAGTTTTATCTTTACATTCGGACTAGTCGACTACTTCTAGTTACTTCTTTTGGATTACTTACATTTATAACCAACAATCCTTAACGTACTCAGCACTTGTTGTATCTATCCCTAGACTGTCCACATATTTCTACGTACGAATCACATTTTCTTCCCTCTAGTCCCCCCTAATTCCCTTGTCCAATTCCCTCCACCCTTAGAACCCCTTGTGTTTCCCCTTGTTAATTACTCTATTTATCTTTTACTGTTGAAAGGTCGGACCTCCCCCCCATACCCCCCCCTCCCCGGAATGTGTGTCTGGCCCCTTTAGAGATGCTCTGTCATGTGTTGTATCCTTGTCCATCCCCTCTTGTGTTTGAGTTCACCCTCCCTTATTTAATTCTATATTCTAGTTCATTCTCATAGCGTACAGACTTGAACGAGGGGAGGGGGTTGGGGTTTCTTTTGTTGGGTTTATATGCAGAAAATGGCTCGAGCGGTCTGTTCCTGATGAAAGTTTTATACTGTACTGCTTATGTAGCCAACTGTAGTTCTGTAATGTATTTTCTTGATGTTTGAAAATCAATAAAAATAAAGTTTAATATATATATATTTTGTGCGAGGGGGCGTGGCATTGGAAGTGTTATCCAGGTGGCGCATTCTGATTAGCGCGTGCTAACTAGATAACTCAAAACTTATCGCAGGAGCACTCAGCGTTTCCTAAATAGGAGCTTATTTGATTGCAAGTCCCATACGCTAATGGGAAAATTAGAACAGGACATAAAAAAAATTAAAAACGAAACCTTAAAATATGCTGTTGTAAATCTGGGCTTAGCGTATGGGAAAGTTAAGATGTGCTAAGCCCAGATTTTGCTGCAGTGTACTGAAGGGGCCACTAAATCAATCCATCTAGAAAATGCAGAGGAAATAATTTTTCAATGCAAAGATTTTATCATCTACTGAGGAATACAATAATATAGCACTTATACCCCCTGTTAACTCTTGTACTGTTAGGGACATGGAAACACTACCATAAAAGTGACGCTGCATAGGGCAAGTCACTTAACCCTCCATTGCCCCATGTAAGCCGCATTGAGCCTGCCATGAGTGGGAAAGTGCATGGTACAAATGTAACAAAAATAAAACAGATACTATTGGAGATTCTACATGGAATGTTGCTACTATTGGAGATTCTACATGGAATGTTGCTATTCCACTAGCAACATTCCATGTAGAAGCCTGCGCGGCCACATTGGTGATCTGCAAGGGCCAACTTCAATCTCAAATAGTAGCAACAGTGGAGGAGTGGCCTAGTGGTTAGGGTAGTGGACTCTGGTCCTGATGAACTGAGTTCAATTCCCACTGCAGCTCCTTGTGACTCTGGGCAAGTCACTTAACCCTCCATTGCCCCATGTAAGCCGCATTGAGCCTGCCATGAGTGGGAAAGCGCAGGGGACAAATGTTACAAAAAAAAAATACACCCCCACCCCCACCTGATACTGAGCCCATGGTGGTCAGTGTTTGTTTAAAACTCCAGCCCCTTCAGGCCAAAATATCCACAATCTGAACGTGTGGATAATATGAGGAAGGATTTAGTGAAGCTAGAGGAATGATCTGGAACTTGGCAGCTTAGATTTAATGCTAAAAAATGCAGGGTCATGTATTTGGGCTGCAAAAACTTGAGGGAACAGTACAGTTTAGGGCAGTGATGGCGAACCTTTCAGAGACCGAGTGCCCAAACAGCAACCCAAAATCGAATTATTTATCGCAAAGTCCCAACAAGGCAATTTAATCTGAATAACAGAACTTTAAAAGCATTTGGCATGCATTTGAATAATTAATGTGATTTTTGCTGTTGCATGAATGCTGATAACTCCCTTCCCCGCCATCCATGTGCATCTCCTTCCTGTCTTCCCTTCCCTCCATCTGTCCAACAATTGCCCTCCCCTCCATCTACCCATGTCCAGCAACCCTCCTCTCTCCCCTGCCCTCCCCCCATGTCCAGCAACCCTCCTCTCCCCTGCCCTCCCCCTCCATCCATCCACACCCAGCGATTCTCTTCTTGCCCCTGTCCTCCCCTCCCACTTCCATCCATGCCCTGCTTGTAAATCTTTTTTATTACCTCCGTCGAAGCGGCCATGTCTTTGAAAGCCCTGCCCGTCTCTAGCCTTCCC
Organism: Microcaecilia unicolor; assembly: GCF_901765095.1. Classification (NCBI taxonomy): domain Eukaryota; kingdom Metazoa; phylum Chordata; class Amphibia; order Gymnophiona; family Siphonopidae; genus Microcaecilia; species Microcaecilia unicolor. Next base: position 21,029,299 of record NC_044037.1, on the reverse strand, counting down.
TTCCTGAGTTCGTTCCCTCAGAGTCAGCCCCGCCCTCGCGGAAATGATGTCAGAAGGCGGGACTGACTTTGAGGGAACGAACTCACGAAGGGAAGGCTAGGGACGGGCAGGGCTTTCAAAGACATGGCCGCTTGGACGGAGTTAATAAGCACCGGCGGGGAGGACATGCAAGGGAATGTTGGGTGGGCGGGCCTGGAGGCAAAGTGGCTGGGCCTGAGCCCGTCCAGGCCCACCCATGGCTACACCCCTGGCGATGGCGCACATGCCCTCTCTGGCACGTGTGCCATAGGTTCGCCATCACTGGTTTAGGGTGAAGAACTTTTGTGCACAAAAGAAGAGCAGGACTTGGGTGTGATCATATGTGATTATCTTAAGGAGGCCAAACAGGTAGAAAAGGTGACAGTGAAAGCTAGAAGGATGCTTGGGCAGAGGAATGGCCAATAGGAAAAAGGAGGTGATGATGCCCCTGTATAAGACTCTGGCGAGACCTCATTTAGAATATTGTGTACAATTATGGAGACCACACCTTCAAATAGACATAACAGTATGGAGTCGGTCCAGAGGCTGGCTACTAAAATGGTCAGTGGTCTACACCATGAAGCGTATGGGGACAGACTTAAAGATCTCAATACATAGGCACCAACTCCATGGGTGCCGGAGCACCCCCAATATTTTCCCAGCCGTCAGTCATCCGAAGTTCCGGTTCCAACGTCCCCAGCCCGACCCACCCACCCCTCTTCTCCCTCAACAGCCCTTCTTGCTTTCCTGCTGCCCAGCCAGCGCTTAAAACTCATTTTACCTGACTGAAGTCGTGACTGCAAAAGAAGCAGAGTAGAGCAGGCTCGCCGTCAGCCTTCCCCTTCTCTCTCAACATCCCGCCCTTGCAGAAACAGGAAATGAGGGCGGGACGCTGACAGAGAAGGGGAAGGCTGAAAGCGAGCCTGCTCTACTCTGCTTCTTTTGCAGTCACGACTTCAGTCAGGTAAAATGAGTTTTAAGTGCTGGCTGGGCGGCAGGAAGGCAAGGAGGGCCGTTGAGGGAGAAAAGGTCGGGAAGGGGGGGTTGGAACTGGAACTCATGGGTAGGTGGGGTTTGGGGTGTCACTGGACATGGAGGGGAGGGCAGTGGAGAGAGGAGAAATCACTGGACATGGAGGGGAGCGGAGGGCAGAGGAGAAATCACTAGACATGAAGGGGAGGGGAGAGAGGAGAATTGCTGGATGTGGATGGATGGAGGGGAGGGCAGAGTAGAGTTGCTGGACATGGATGGATGCAGGGGAGGGCAGGGGAGAGAGGAGAGTTGCTGGACATGGATGGAGGGGTGGGCAGGGGAGAGAGGAGAGTTGCTGGACATGGATGGAGGGGAGGGCAGGGGAGAGAGGAGAGTTGCTGGACATGGATGGAGGAGAGAGAGAGGAGAGTTGCTGGACATGGATGGAGGGGGAGGGCAGGGGAGAGAGAGGAGAGTTGCTGGACATGGATGGAGGGGAGGGCAGGGGAGAGAGAGGAGAGTTGCTGGACATGGATGGAGGGAAGGGCAGGGGAGAGAGAGGAGAGTTGCTGGACATGGATGCAGGAGAGGGCAGGGGAGAGAGAGGAGAGTTGCTGGACATGGATGGAGGGGGGGCAGAGGAGAGAGAGGAGAGTCGCTGGACATGGATGCAGGGGAGGGCAGGGGAGAGAGAGGAGAGTTGCTGGACGGATGGAGGGGAGGGCAGGGGAGAGAGAGGAGAGTCGCTGGACATGGATGCAGGGGAGGGCAGGGGAGAGAGGAAAGTCGCTGGACATGGATGCAGGGGAGGGCAGGGGAGAGAGGAGAGCTGCTGGACATGGATACAGGGGAGGGCAGGAGAAATGCTGGACATGGATGGAGGAGAGGGAAGACAGGAAGGAGATGCACATGGATGGAGTGGAGGGAAGAAAGGAAGTGAAATGCACATGGATGGAGGGGAGGGAAGAGAAGAAGTGAGATGCACATGGAGGAGGGGAGAGAGGAGAAATGCTGAACATGGATGGAGGGGAGGGAAGAGAGGAAGTGAGATGAACATGGATGGCGGGGCGCAGAGAGAGGAAAAATGGTGGACATGGATGGAGGGGAGTGAAGGAAGAGGAAGGAGATGCATACTGACAGAGATGCCCTGAAGAGCACAGGTACAAATCAAAGTAGGGTATACACAAAAAGTTGCACATATGAGTTATCTTGTTGGGCAGACTGGATGGACCGTGCAGGTCTTTCTGCCGTCATCTACTATGTTATTATATGAGGGAAAGGGAAAGAGGAGAAAAACTACACATGGATAGAGAAAATAGATGCTGGATGGAAAGAGGGAAGAGAGGGGACAGACGCTGGATGGAAAGGGGGAAGAGAGGGGGGAAGACGCTGGATGGAAAGGGGGAGGAGAGGGGGCAGATGCTGGATAGAAAGGGGGAAAAGAGGGTGCAGATGCTGGAAGGAAAGGGGAGAGAGAGGGGGTAGACGCTGGATGGAAAGGGGGGAGAATTAAGATCAAGGAAAGAAGAAACAAGAGACTGGGACCAACACAATTAGAAACAGTAAACGGCCAGACCACAAACGTAGGAAAAAATGAATTTTATTTTTAGTTTAGGATAAAGTAGTGTGGTAGCTGTGTTAATAAATACAGAAAATGGAAGTAATGTTTACTGGACTAATTTTAATACATTTTTGACTAATGTTTGAGACCAAACCCTCCTTTCTTGTGTCAGAACAGAATACCATAACAGCAATATACTGTCCTGACCTGAGGAAAGAGGTTTTGGCCTTTGAAAGCTAATTGAAAAATGTATTTAGTCCAATAAAAATGATATCATATTTTCCATTTCTTGTTTTATTTGTATTTGTTAACCTATAGTATAGTGATTGAAATATGTCAGTTTTTGAAATTTGCAACTCTTTATATTTGCACAGTACAGGGGGACTGAGAGCATTGGAGCCAACTCTGTGGGTGCTTGAGCACCCCCAATATTGGAAAAATTCCTTGTATGTGTCCAGGGAGGGATTATTTCCATTGGGCTTAGCACCCCCAATAATTTTGAAAAGTTGGCTCCTATGGGGAAGAAGTCCTGGTGCAGATTTTAGGCAGCCTGTGAGTGGCGCTGCCACTGCCCAGGTGAAGACTGCAGCAGACAGGATTTTAAGGTGGGGCGGGGGGGGGGGGGGGAGAGAACGAACTGGCCATGAAAAAAAAAATTTTTCAGCACCCCCAACCATTTTGAAAAGTTTTTTTTTTGTTACGTTTGTATCCCGCGCTTTCCCACTCATGGCAGGCTCAATGCGGCTTACATGGGGCAATAGAGGGTTAAGTGAATTGCCCAGAGTCACAAGGAGCTGCCTGTGCCGGGAATCAAACTCAGTTCCTCAGGACCAAAGTCCACCACCCTAACCACTAGGCCACTCCTCCACTGTTGCTACTATTTGAGATTCTACATGGAATGTTGCTATTCCACTAGCAACATTCCATGTAGATGTCGGCCCCTTGCAGATCATCAATGTGGCCGCGCAGGCTTCTGCTTCTGTGAGTCTGACGTCCTGCACATACGTGCAGGACGTCAGACTCACAGAAACAGAAGCCTGCGCAGCCTTCTACATGGAATGTTGCTAGTGGAATAGCAACATTCCATGTAGAATCTCGAATAGTAGCAACATTCCATGTAGAATCTCCAATAGTATCTATTTTATTTTTGTTACATTTGTACCCTGCGCTTTCCCACTCATGGCAGGCTCAATGCGGCTTACATGGGGCAATGGAGGGTTAAGTGACTTGCCCAGAGTCACAAGGAGCTGCCTGTGCCTGCAGTGGGAATCAGTTCCTCAGTTCCCCAGGACCAAAGTCCACCACCCTAACCACTAGGCCACTCCTCCACTGTTGCTACTATTTGAGATTCTACATGGAATGTTGCTATTCCACTAGCAACATTCCATGTAGATGTCGGCCCCTTGCAGATCATCAATGTGGCCGCGCAGGCTTCTACATGGAATGTTGCTAGTGGAATAGCAACATTCCATGTAGAATCTCGAATAGTAGCAACATTCCATGTAGAATCTCGAATAGTAGCAACATTCCATGTAGAATCTCCAATAGTATCTATTTTATTTTTGTTACATTTGTACCCTGCGCTTTCCCACTCATGGCAGGCTCAATGCGGCTTACATGGGGCAATGGAGGGTTAAGTGACTTGCCCAGAGTCACAAGGAGCTGCCTGTGCCTGCAGTGGGAATCAGTTCCTCAGTTCCCCAGGACCAAAGTCCACCACCCTAACCACTAGGCCACTCCTCCACTGTTGCTACTATTTGAGATTCTACATGGAATGTTGCTATTCCACTAGCAACATTCCATGTAGATGTCGGCCCCTTGCAGATCATCAATGTGGCCGCGCAGGCTTCTACATGGAATGTTGCTAGTGGAATAGCAACATTCCATGTAGAATCTCGAATAGTAGCAACATTCCATGTAGAATCTCCAATAGTATCTATTTTATTTTTGTTACATTTGTACCCTGCGCTTTCCCACTCATGGCAGGCTCAATGCGGCTTACATGGGGCAATGGAGGGTTAAGTGACTTGCCCAGAGTCACAAGGAGCTGCCTGTGCCGGGAATCAAACTCAGTTCCCCAGGATCAAAGTCCACCACCCTAACCACTAGGCCACTCCTCCACTTGACTCCTATGTCTCAATATGTATATTTTGGAAGAAAGTTGGGACAGGGGACATATGACAGAGACATTTAAATGCCTATGCAGCATAGAAGCACAGGAAACCAATCTCTTTCAATTGAAAGGAAGCTCTGGAACGAGTGGGCACAGGATGAAAGTGAAAGGAGACAGACTCAGAAGTCACCTGAGGAAATAATTCTTCACAGAAAAGACGGTGAAATTCAAGGAACGGCATCCCGGTGGAAGTGACGAAAAACAGCATCTAAATGAAAGAGAGCTTGGGACAAGTACATAGGGAGTGATAGGGAGAGTAGACAGTATGGATGGGCAGAATGGATAGGCCATATGGTCTTTATCTGCCTACACTTTTCCTCTGTTTCTACCACATTTCTCCTCACCCTCTCAGGAAAGGGTTGACAGAAGTGCCGTTCCAGCACTATTTGATTTGGCTCACATTTATCACAGTTAGGGCTTTGGCTTTGGAATCGGAACGTTCTGCGCTCCTGTTTTCTGCTTAGCTCTTCATACGGCATTACTGTAAACACAGGCAAGCAGCTGGCTTGAGAGAACCTAAATAACTTCTCTTAGCTTCAGACAGCAAGGATCAAGAATATTTGAATGCAGTTTTTCACCAGGAATTAAACAATAAAGAAAAATGTAAAGACAGCAGACCACAAGCCTCTGGAGCAGGGGCTCTCAGCTCAGTCCTCAGGACATACCTAACCAAGCAGGTTTTCAGGATGCCCACAATGAATATGCGCGAGATCAGTGGCGTACCAAGGGGGGGGGGGGGGGCGGTCCGCCCCGGGTGCACGCCGCTGGGGGGGTGCTGCGCGCCGGTCAGCGTCATTCGTTTCCATGCTCCCTCTGCCCCGGAACAGGAAGTAACCTGTTCCGGGGCAGAGGGAGTGTGGAAATGAACGGCGCTGACCGGCGCGCGGCACCCCCCCAGCGGCGTGCACCCGGGGGTAAGGGGGTTCTTTCGCCGGGGTGGGGGGGTGTCCTTTCGCTAGGGGGGGGGGGTCGCGCTGCACGGGGGACGCTGTACCCAGGGGGGCGGGGCGTATCGGCGATCCGCCCCGGGTGTCAGTGCCCCTAGGAACGCCACTGCATGAGATAGATGTCAATGTACATTTATGTCAAAAATATTCATCGTGGGTATCTGACAACCTGACTGACTGGGGCTTCAGACCCCTGCTTTAGGAAACTGTCTTCTCTTTAAATCTGGTATATTTAGAGTTTTTTTTACCTGATTCGGTCAGTGTCCTTTTTCTTCAGCTCCTCATCCCTCTGCAGAACCTTCCTAAGCTGTTCGTATTCCTCCTTCGTCAGAAAGCTGAGGTCCAGCATTGCGTCTGTATCAGTCTTCATGAAACCGGGCCGGGAACAGAAATGGTTTCACATCCACGGCCTTGGGGTTCAGCGTCTCTGGGTGCCAACTGCCTACGAGGAACACCTGAGACCAGTCTCACATTTGTCAAAATGTTGTTAACACTCCAGCTGCAGGTGCAAGTCAGGGGTCGGTGGCTATTTCATGTACCCCACTGTACAGTGCTTCGTCTGTAGTGGGAAAGTTTCTTCAAGAAGCTACATTCCTTCGCTGTCCCCATACAGAGTCTCCGTGCTGGTGAAGCAATGTTGAGACGAAAGCTAAAGAGCCATCGGTTTTTGGTGCTTCGGAAAAGACAAACGTTGAACCACCAGCCCAGTGTCCTCTCTTCTCCAGCAGGCAGTCTGGAAGGCGTAGCTGCAAAGAAACGTTAATGAGTTTTTTTTAATAAGATAAACACAACAGATGGTGATGGTATGTGTACACTGGGGGTGGTTTCTGGTTCCGTGTTACCCATTCCAATGCAAACTGTCCTGCTTATTTCCATACCGCTGGCATACCTCCCTGTGCTATCAAGATGGTCAGGTTAGCACTGTATTTAAGTCTGCTGTATCAGGGAAGGCAAACAGCTACTAACCAGGCACATTGTTTTCTAAAAAAAAAAAAGAAATATGAGCCACAATTAAGCTAGTTAACAATTGCTAATGGGCCTAGGGGCGGATCACATACAAAATTGGAAGGTCCCTTGGCAGAACGCTCTGAGGAGTTTTTAAATACGTATTCATGGAAAATGCCACTCTAATGCTCAATGGCTTGTTTTAGCAAAGTGTTCGGACTTGCTTTGAGATATTTCATTTGATCAAGTTGCAGACATAATTAAACAATGCTGTCATGATTCCGAAGAAATTTCTATCACGAAATCAGCATAAGATACACATTAACATTTTCAGTCCTATCAAGTAAGCTCTCTTATCATCCTAAAGGTAGGGTTTTTTCTTTTTTCCTTTTGGCACTTTGAACTATAAAAGCTGCAGGTGTTAGGTAAATTATAACTCACTGGGCTAGAAAGAGTTTGCGCTTGCGGTGGAGAGAGCGCTCACCCTCCAAGGGACAGAGCCAATATCTTTTGTATTCTGTACTGTTTCCATGTACATTCCTAGGGCGAAGATTTTAAGGAAGCCTGGTGGGCGACTGGTTTGTGATTAGATGTCTCTTTTTAAAACTTTCCCTGTTGGAGAGAGCACCTATCCCGAGGCACACATGAGTATCAGCTGCTAGCTTAGACCTGAGATCTAAACAGTGGGGTAGGTGCAAAAAAATATTACCCCTCATCGCACAATGCCCTCCCCCATACTGAAACAAAATGAAACCCCGACCCTTCTGAACCCCCTGGCATCACCATTTGCCCCTCATCTCCTCCTGAACTCCTCCCAGATATCACCAGTTAAACCCTCCCATCTCCCTCCTGGACACCCCCCCCCCCCCCGACTCTTACTGAGAGCTTCTCTGGTGTCCATTATTTGGCATTATGCCCCCTACCAGTGGTATTCTGAGACTACCACTAGGGGGGGTCAGAGATGCCATTCTGAACCAGGGTGACAACAGGACAGGAGGGTCCAGGGCTCATTCATACCCCCTACTTGACACCACGAAGAACCCTGGTAAGAGCTGGGGATGGATCAAGAAGAGGTGTGGGATGTTGCAAGTGGTGATGTCTGGTAAGGGGGCAATATGATTGAACTACTAGCCCTTTTAACAGATAGGAGGCCTGCCTTGCGGCCTATCTGGGTTGTTATAGCTACGCAACTGTATTTTGTTTTGTTACATTTGTACCCCGCGCTTTCCCACTCATGGCAGGCTCAATGCGGCAGGCAATGGAGGGTTAAGTGACTTGCCCAGAGTCACAAGGAGCTGCCTGTGCCAGGAATCGAACTCAGTTCCTCAGTTCCCCTGGACCAAAGTCCACCACCCTATGGGACACAGTGCTAGGAGCGGACGGGACCATTGCCGCCTGAGAATACTGACACGGGCCCATCTACACCATGGGTAGTTCCTGATGGGTGGGGAGTAGGAGACAGAAATGCTCAAGGGGCTGCAAACTGTCTGAGGATTTGTGAGGGGGACATTGGAGATCAATGGGGGGATTCAAAGGGATATGTGAGAGCATGGGGGGTTGGGAAGGGAATCAGAAAGCATGGGGACTGTTGGAGGTGGATGAAGAATTGTTGTTGATGGGGGGGGGGGGTGGGTTAGGTGACAGCTGGAGCCTTAATGAACATCTATGTTGATATTTCACAACACAGACAGTCATGTGCTGTGAAGTGGACGACTGAGGCCTACCGTTCCTGTGGCCATACTTTGAAAGTGTTGGTTTCTAAAATGGACATTCCTGCTTCACTTTAGCTGCACACAGATGTCCATTTCAGAACAAGATCTATGTCAGCAGATCCTGTTCTAAAATAAGGGAACTTCAGGCGTCCCAACGTGGCTGTCTGATTTCCCATTTGAACGTTCCTTTTAAAATGCCCTTCAAAACAATTTAACCGGTCAGCGATGGCCACTGACCGGTTACATTGCAGATAGCTGGCTATCCCCGAATATTCAGCAAGGGATAACCAGTTATCTCCGCTGAATATTTGTAGTTAGCGCGTAACCGTGAGACAGCTATCTTGGGGGGAGGGGGAGCAGGTCAAAGTTATGCCCCAATATTCAGTGCTGACCTATCTTTAGGGCCCTTTCACTAAGCTGCGTGCATCAATTTTGAATTGCCGCCCGGCTACTGCGTAGCCCGGGCAGTAATTTCATTTATTGACGCGCGTCCGCTACGCACGCAGGAAAATATTTTGTATTTTCTGACGCGCAATGCTAACTAGGCGGTAATCGGCATTGTACATGCACCGACGATTACCACACGGTTAACGCTTGAGACCTTACCACTAATTCAATGGGTGATGGTAAACTGTCAGGCCCGAAATGGACCCAGACAATTTTCATTTTGCCGCATGTCCATTTTCGCCCCCCCCCCCCCCAAAAGGCCTTTTTTGCAGATGTGCTGAAAAATGGACCCGCATAGGTCCAATACACGCGTCTACACCAGCGCAAGCCATTTTTCGGCACACCTTAGTAAAATGACCCCTTTATGCACCAGCTGATGCCCAGTTAGTGCTGAATATCACCTTAACAGGGCATGTGCTAGCCAGCCAGTGAAAACCAGGAAATTCAATGCCACAGTGCGGAACAACATAAAACAGCACCGAGGCATTGAATTTCCAGGTTCAGCCCTGGCAGCGGGCTTTAACCGTGCTGCCAGCTGAACTTCAGCCCCATTATGTAGCCGCTTTACGTTATTCCAGTTTAACTTCTTTGTTGGCTGTTGATTTATATGTTGCTTGCTGGTATGTTGTTAATAAAAATATTATTTTAAAAATGCCCTCCTATATTACTGCCTTAGCTCACAGTGTTAGGTTTGTAAATCTAATTTATCGCCTATAGTCATACATATATATACCTCAGAAAGGAATAAGTCTTCCCCAATTGAGAAGGAGGGGTAGTCTAATGGTTAGTGTAGTGGGCTTTGATCCTAGTGACCTGGGTTCAATTCCCATCGCAGCTTCTTGCGTCTTAACCCTCTATTGCCCCAGGTACAAAAACCTAGATTGTGAGCCCTCTAGGGACAAGAGAAAGCACCTGAATATAGGGGGAGATTCTATATATAGTGCTTAAAAAACGAAATCGGCACTGACTAAGCATATTCTATAATCGGCACCTAAATTTAGGCACTGATTATAGAATAAGATCAGTTAATGTGGAACAATATAATGTGGACAATACTAATCGGGAAGGGGGGGGTGGACGGGTGGGGAGACTGGGTAAGAGGGAGAAAGGTCAGATATTTTGATGATGTGATTATTAGCATTCAGAGGGTTTGTTCATAACATATGGTAGCTGGAATTAGTTGAAGGGTGCCTCGGATGGATTATTTATTTGTTACATTTGTACCTTGCGCTTTCCCACTCATGGCAGGCTCAATGTGGCTTACATGGGGCAATGGAGGGTTAAGTGACTTGCCCAGAGTCACAAGGAGCTGCCTGTGCCTGAAGTGGGAATCAGTTCCTCAGGACCCAAAGTCCACCACCCTAACCACTAGGCCACTCCTCCACTGTTGCTACTATTGGAGATTCTACATGGAATGTTGCTATTCCACTAGCAACATTCCATGTAGAAGTCGGCCCTTGCAGATCACCAATGTGGCCGCGCAGGCTTCTGCTTCTTTGAGTCTCACGTCCTGCACGTTCTACATGGAATGTTGCTAGTGGAATAGCAACATTCCATGTAGAATCTCCAATAGTAGCAACATTCCATGTAGAATCTCCAGTAGTATCTATTTTATTTTTGTTACATTTGTACCCCGCGCTTTCCCACTCATGGCAGGCTCAACGCGGCTTACATGGGGCAATAGAGGGTTAAGTGACTTGCCCAGAGTCACAAGGACCTGTAGCAGGGGCGTAGCCAGACTTTGGCGGGAGGGGCGTCCAGAGCCCGAGGTGAAGGGGCACATTTTAGCCCCCCCCCGGCGCCACCGACCCCCCGCCATTGCCATCTTCTACCTTTTTCTGGCGGGGGTACCCTGCCAGCCAGGGTCCTCTTCTTCCTTCGTTCTGTTTCTGAGTCTGACATCCTGCACATTGTATGAAGGAAAAAGAGGACCTCGGCTGGCGGGGGTTGGGGTCCCCCGCCAGCAAAGGTAGCAGATGGCGATGGCGGGTTGGCGACAGGAGGGGGGGGGGGGGTCGAGAGGGTCATCGGCAGTGGGGTCCAGGGCCAAATCTACAGGGGCCCAGGCCCCCGTGGCCCCACGTAGCTATGCCCCTGAGCTGTAGTGGGAATTGAACCCACTGACCAGGATCAAAGCCCACAGCATTAACCACTAGGCTACTCCTCCACTCCAGAGAAAGCAACGGCTGAGTGAAGAAATCACTGAGAATCCGAAGGTTATGTCAACTGGTGCAAAAAGGGCTCCATCTCGGACATCTCTCATATACCCTCTGCAAAAGGGCATCCAGACTTGTGTCCTGGTCTGAGCAGAAAATGTGTACTGGTATTCGTGTATGCAAATGCTGTGCATAACATTTTTGCACTACTGATATTTATGCAAAGAACAGCACTCCAACTCATGAGCGGATGCGTGCGGATACAACTTATTTTTTCTCAGACCTAGTCACAGCTCTACCTTCCTTTAGCACAGAACCACATGTTCTCAACAGCCGCATTCTTCCAGCACACCACCCCGTCAGTTCTGTCTTTTGATTTTTTGGCCCATGTTCTTCATGGAGGTCAGAAAAATGTTGCGGATTTCGTGTACGCTCGCAGCCTAAATGTTGGTGCCCTGTTATAGAAGTACATTCTATATGGATAGTACTGGAGCAGTCAGTAATGATTTTTTTTTTTAATTTGTACCCCGCGCTTTCCCACTCATGGCAGGCTCAATGCGGCTTACATGGGGCAATGGAGGGTTAAGTGACTTGCCCAGAGTCACAAGGAGCTGCCTGTGCCTGAAGTGGGAATTGAACTCAGTTCCTCAGTTCCCCAGGACCAAAGTCCACCACCCTAACCACTAGGCCACTCCTCCACTGTTGCTACTATTGGAGATTCTACATGGAATGTTGCTACTATTGGAGATTCTACATGGAATGTTGCTATTTCACTAGCCACATTCCATGTAGAAGTCGGATTCCATGTAGAAGTCGGCCCTTGCAGATCACCAATGTGGCCGCGCAGGCTTCTACATGGAATGTTGCTAGTGGAATAGCAACATTCCGTGTAGAATCTCCAATAGTATCTATTTTATTTTTGTTACATTTGTACCCCGCACTTTCCCACTCATGGCAGGCTCAATGCGGCTTACATGGGGCAATGGAGGGTTAAGTGACTTGCCCAGAGTCACAAGGAGCTGCCTGTGCCTGAAGTGGGAATCGAACTCAGTTCCTCAGGACCAAAGTCCACCACCCTAACCACTAGACCACTCCTCCACTCCAGATAACCCTGCTGAAAAGTACTCGATAGACCAGGTCATGACACCAACATTTATCCGGACAACAGGTGCTGGTATCTGGATCATGGTTTTTAAATATTTGGCCAATCGTTTCTGTCATGGCACAGCCCATAGTCTGCTATTGAGACAGACATGAGAAGCAACTGCTTGCCCTGGGATTTGGAGTATGGAGTGTTGTCACGATTTGGGTTTCTGCCATGTACTTGTGTCCTGGCTTGGTCAGTGTTTGGAAAACAGGATACTGTCCAGATGGACCACTGGTCTGACCCAATATGGCTACTCTTATGTTCTTATGCACGCACTTCCTACACTGAGCTCAGTGAATGCTGCACAGTTATAAAAGCAATTGGCACAAGCACCGTCATAAAACACAAACAATATAAAACTTAATATGTAAAACCAAATGCAATTATAAAAATTAGTCTTTTATGGTGCTGAATAGAAAGAGAAACACAGTTGCACATATGACACGTGTCTGCATTTTCATAGGAGGAAACAGTTGTTAAATACTTCGGTTGATGACAAGGGCTAGCTGGAAACCAGATTTCTACTTAGCTGACATTATTTTATTAAATTATCAAAATGAATATGTCATCGTTATCTTCTATCTCTTACTACCACTAAGGAAGTCAATTTTCAGCAGGATGTGCAGGGAACAATTTGAAACTTCTAATGTAGACGTTTCAAATTATTTATATATTCAGAGGTGCTCCCCCAGATTTTATATATCGTGCCCAAATTTCTGCACCGCTTTGTGCATGAGCCTCAAATAAACTGACTAATGAGCTCAGAAACATCAATTACTGGGCGCTAACAACCCATTATTGATGTTAACTGGCAGTCTTAAAAATCTGCGTGTGCATCTTCCTGCATGCTCTTCTATAAAGCACGGCACCCAGCTTCAACTGCACCTATCTGAAAAGCGGACATGAAGAGAGTGTGTCAGGGCACACCTAAGCTGGGCTCCGGCATTTACACCTGCTTTTAAAACAGGCATAAGTAATGCACCTCAAAGTTAGGCACTGGATCCGTGCTGAACACTATTCTAGAAAGAGCGTCCTCCGTTTCTAGAACAGCGCTTAGCACTCTTTTCAGCTCCAAATTTTCAGCACCATTTATTGAATTCCCTCCTATATGTTTAGTAAACCTTCTCTGTACTGCTTCCACCTTGTCTATATCCTACCAAAGGCCCAGTGGCGTAGCCACAGGTGGGCCTGGGTGGGCCAGGGCCCACCCACTTAGGGCTCAGGCCCACCCAACAGTAGCACATATTTAGGGGTAGCTGGTAGGGATCCCAAGCTCTGCCGTAATGAAAACGCTACTCTCTAAGATACCGGCACCTGCACATGCTCAGTTTTCAGTGCATGCCTGCTGCAGACTGCCAAGGTGGAAAGACGTGTTTTCCCATCAGGTGAGATATTTTTCAGGTCGTAGTGGGGGGGGGGGGGGGGGGGGGGAGACCACTTGGTGCCCACCCACTTCTTGCTTAGGCCCACCCAAAATCTGTTGTCTGGCTATGCTCCTGCAAAGGCCTCCAGAATTGCATGCAACACTCCAGGTACAATTACCTGTTCCAGGGCCGTCGGGGGGGGGGGGGGGGGGGGGGGAGCAAGATTCCACGGCCCAGGCCTCCAAGGAGGGCCTGGTGCCATGATCAAGAGACTGCTCTGCCAGCCACAGGTCCTTCTTCCTGCCTATGAGGAAACAGGAAGCTACTTCACAGGAGGCGGGATGAGGCAGGAAGAAGGACCTGTAGCTGGCAGAGCACTCTCGTTCGTTCACTGCTGCGGGAGGCGGAGCGGTGGTGGCAGCAGAGGGGGGGGGGGGGGGGCGGCGGGGGTGGAGCAGCGGCGGCGGCAGTAAGGGAGGTGGCAGTGAGGCCCTGAAGGTTGTTTGCCTCAGGCCCAGCTTTGTCTCTCGGCAGCCCTGACCCATACAGAGGCACTATACCTATGTCTATACCTCCCTCTTTTCATACACTTTAGCATCCCTCTAGCTCTGGCCACTGCCCTGCTGCAGTTTTTCACTACCTTGAGAGCATCAAACACAATTACCCTGATGTCTATTTACTGGTAGGCACATATCAATACCTTCCCCCCTCCCCTCCACTGAAGCAGTAATTACAGCTGATCTATGCTTGGCTATGTTGAAATGCTCCTCTGCGGATATAAAGTGATATCATATAATGCTGTATCCTTAATACATAGTAGCATAGTAGATGACGGCAGAAAAAGACCTGCACGGTCCACCCAGTCTGCCCATCAAGATAAACTCACATGTGCCATTTTTTGTGTATACCTTACCTTGATTTGTACCTGTCTTTGTCAGAGCACAGACCGTATAAGTCTGCCCAGCACTATCCCCACCTCCCAACCACCAGCCCCGCCTCCCACCACCGGCTCTGGCACAGACCGTGTAAGTCTGCCCAGCACTATCCCCACCTCCCAACCACCAGCCCCGCCTCCCACCACCGGCTCTGGCACAGACCGTATAAGTCTGCCCAGCACTATCCCCGCCTCCCAACCACCAGCCCCACCTCCCACCACCGGCTCTGGCACAGATTGTATAAGTCTGCCCAGCACTATCCCCGCCTCCCAACCACCAGCCCCGCCTCCCACCACTTTTTTTTTTCTTTAAGGAAAAAAGTTATTACCTTTGTAATATTTGTTTTTTCCCTGTTCCTGGTTTCCTAGTTGATCCCTACACCCTATGGAAGCTGCTCATGGATTGTGCAGGGGTCAAGTAGGCTGCAAAAAAAGGTTACAGAGTGGGAAGTGTATTGTATGTATGAAGCCTTAAAGCCAGGGTGGTGCATTCAGTTCTTAATGGTACTCTTGAGTGACGCTGCAGGAGGGATGGTTTAATTGACTCTTTCCATGGGGAGGGGGGGACCCTTACATACTTGTCATCATGTAAAAAGGTTAATTTAATGCCCTGTACGAAAATTGTGATTGACTTATGAAAACTGCCACTCGCATGACGGTTTCTTGGAAGACTATGAGCAGGGTGGTTTGCCATTGCCTTCCCCAGTCATCTTTACCCCCTGGCTAAAGCCATGTACTCATTTACCAATTGTGAGTGGATGGATTATAGAGTTGACCAGAGGCTGAGTATCTGTTATAAATCCCAGTGTAGGATTTGAACTTAGCAAAGCAATGGAACCTCTCGCAGATGGTGTTCAGAAATGTCTTTATTAAAAAACCCCGGCACGACTCGTGTTTCGGCCTAACTGGCCTGCCTGCATCAGGGGTCTAGGAAATTGTCAATCAATACGTGTTCCTAGATTAGGACAAAATCTCCACTCGATCGTCACTTTGAAAAGGACAATACATAAGACTCTCAGACACAAATGCAGTGGGAAGTGCTGTATCTGTGGTTGAAAAGGAAGAAAAGGAACTCAGGTCATAGGTCATGGATTTGATATACTGCCTTTCTGTGATACAACCAAAGTGGGTTACATATATTATACTACTACTACTACTTAGCATTTCTATAGCGCTACAAGGGTTACGCAGCGCTGTACAAGTTAAGACATGGGGAAGGACAGTCCCTGCTCAAGAGAGCTTACAATCTAAAGGTAATAAGCTATGTAGTCAGTGTAGGTATCATGAATGGGGAAGGTGGTTAGGCGCCAAAAGCAAGGGAGAAGAGATGGGCTTTGAGTATTATACACAGGTACTTTCTCTGTCCCCAATTGTACTATGAGGCCTCATGTTACTTGCCACCCGACAGGCCTAAAATCCACTGGATTCAATTTATCACGGGGTTATGGACATAAAATGGCGAACAAAAAAAGGTTCAAATGGAACTCCGTTCACTGGGTAAATCTCTCTTATCTGCACCCTTCTCCTCCACTGCTAACTCCAGACTCCGTTCCTTTTATCTTGCTGCACCACATGCCTGGAATAGACTTCCTGAGCCGGTACGTCAAGCTCCATCTCTGTCCGTCTTCAAATCTAAGCTAAAAGCCCACCTTTTTGATGCTGCTTTCAACTCCTAACCCTTATTCACTTGTTCAGAGCCCTTATTTTATCATCCTCACTTTAATATTCCCTTATCTCTTGTTTGTCCTGTTTGTCCTAATTAGATTGTAAGCTCTGTCGAGCAGGGACTGTCTCTTCATGTTCAAGTGTACAGCGCTGCGTAAGTCTAGTAGGGCTATAGAAATGATAAGTAGAAGTCTTTGGGATTCCACACAGAATCTTGCTACTATGGGATTCCGGAATCTTGCTACTCTTTGGGATTCCACACAGAATCTTGCTACTATGGGATTCCGGAATCTTCCTATTCTTTGGGATTCTGCATGGAATCTTGCTACTCTTTGTCCTAATTAGATTGTAAGCTCTGTCGAGCAGAGACTGTCTCTTCATGTTCAAGTGTACAGCGCTGCGTACGTCTAGTAGCACTATAGAAATGATACGTAGTAGTCTTTGGGATTCCGGAATCTTGCTACTCTTTGAGATTCCACACAGAATCTTGCTACTATGGGATTCCGGAATCTTCCTATTCTTTGGGATTCTGCATGGAATCTTGCTACTCTTTGTCCTAATTAGATTGTAAGCTCTGTCAAGCAGGGCCTGTCTCTTCATGTTCAAGTGTACAGCGCTGCGTACGTCTAGTAGGGCTATAGAAATGATAAGTAGAAGTCTTTGGGATTCCACACAGAATCTTGCTACTATGGGATTCCGGAATCTTGCTACTCTTTGGGATTCCACACAGAATCTTGCTACTATGGGATTCCGGAATCTTGCTATTCTTTGGGATTCTGCATGGAATCTTGCTACTCTTTGTCCTAATTAGATTGTAAGCTCTGTCGAGCAGAGACTGTCTCTTCATGTTCAAGTGTACAGCGCTGCCTACGTCTAGTAGCACTATAGAAATGATACGTAGTAGTCTTTGGGATTCCGGAATCTTGCTACTCTTTGAGATTCCACACAGAATCTTGCTACTATGGGATTCCGGAATCTTGCTATTCTTTGGGATTCTGCATGGAATCTTGCTACTCTTTGTCCTAATTAGATTGTAAGCTCTGTCGAGCAGAGACTGTCTCTTCATGTTCAAGTGTACAGCGCTGCGTACGTCTAGTAGCACTATAGAAATGATACGTAGTAGTCTTTGGGATTCCGGAATCTTGCTACTCTTTGAGATTCCACACAGAATCTTGCTACTATGGGATTCCGGAATCTTGCTATTCTTTGGGATTCTGCATGGAATCTTGCTACTCTTTGTCCTAATTAGATTGTAAGCTCTGTCGAGCAGAGACTGTCTCTTCATGTTCAAGTGTACAGCGCTGCGTACGTCTAGTAGCACTTTAGAAATGATAAGTAGTAGTAGTAGAAATAGAAGATATCTCCCCCTCAGTATAGGAATCAGAGCATTAAAGATCACTTTGGGCTACTCTGTTTTTGCTTTCATTTGTATGAAATGTCACTTCCATTTAGGGATTTCTTAACATATCACAGCCTGGCATGAGTAAGCATTAATTACTCTATTACAGCCGCTGCTTGTCACACTTCTCACTGATGAAGAAAAATGACTGCTTCCTCCTACAGTCCATGGTACTAAGTTCCCAGAGAGATAATGGCCCTTCTGTTTTCAGAGGAGTTTCTACTGGTGGCAAAGATGAACTCTAGAGCTGTTTGCACGCACCAGACACCTTTATGGCTCTTGTGACATGGCACACCCAGAGAATGCCACTATTCAAGTGACTTGGGTACCTGTGATCATATCAAGATGTGACTTGTAAATGTGGCAGAGATAAAGGGAGGGGGTTATTTTGATGGATACGTCAACGTGATCACATGCACAAAGAAATGGTGATCTTTACTAAGTTCCATAACAGAAACTAGGGACGGGCAAACCAACTGAAATGAAATCCATAACCTATGAGAACTGGACGAGGAAGGTGTCAGATAATCAGAGTTAGAGCGACCAAGGATACCAGAAACTGGAAGATGTTCTTCAAAACAAAGATTTATTGGAGGTTTGAAGACTCGACACAACGTCGTGTTTCGGCCTGCATCAGGAGTCTGCTGTGCAAGGTGCTGCAGAAGAGTGATGTTTAAAACGCCTTGAAGATGTCACAGATGACTTGATGGTGATGAGGTGTCGAGTCTTCAAACCTCCAATAAATCTTTGTTTTGAAGAACATTTTCCTGTTTCTGGTATCCTTGGTCGCTCTCCCACTTTTTGTGTACTGTTGACTTTACCGTGGGCCGTTTGAGTTCTCCGCTTGCTGGCGGATTTCCTCTCACAGATAATCAGAGTTAACCAGGACAAGCCTGCAAAACAGTGTGGATCGATCTGAAATGCCCGGGCCCCAGTCCTGAAAATAAAGTCCCATTAAGAGGGTCATTTTATACAGCATTTTCCAGGTATGAAGCATGTCTTACAGGTAGGTCATTATATTGTTAAATGGCGTAGGTATCCACACTTAAAAAGCAGGTGCACCAAAAGACAGCATCTACTTATATGCAGGGGCGTAGCCAGACTTCGGCGGGAGGGGGGTCCAGAGCCCGAGGTGAGGGGGCACATTTTAGCCCCCCCCCCCCAGCGCCGCCGACCCCCCCCCCCCCCACTGCCACCACCACCTTTGACCCCCCCCAGCCACCTTTGACCCCCCCCCCAGCGCCATCCCTTTCAACCCCTTCTTCCCCCCACCGCCACCGTCGGGTACATTTGCTGGCAGGGGTCCCCAACCCCCACCAGCCTGAGTCCTCTTCTCCGGCGTGGCCACATTGCTGATCTGCAAGGGCAGGCTTCTGTTTCTGTGAGTCTGACGTCCTGCACATATGTGCAGGACGTCAGACTCACAGAAACAGAAGCCTGCCCTTGCAGATCAGCAACGCGGCCGCGCCGGCTTCACTGAAACAGAAGCCTGCCCTTGCAGATCAGTAACGCGGCCGCGCTGGAGAACAGGACTGGCTGGTGGGGGTTAGGGACCCCCGCCAGTGGCAGTGGGGGAGGGTTGGCGGTGGGTGGGGGAGGTTGAAGGGGTTGGCGGCGGGGGGGGGGCTGGGCCAAATCCACAGGGGCCCATGCCCCCGTGGCCCCACGCAGCTACGCCCCTGCTTATATGCAGTCTGCTGTTAGGTGTTTCCAGGGCCGCAGTTTGGATGAAGCTGAGGTAGAATTGCATTTCATTGAGGGCAATTCTATAACAGGGGGTTTATCATTAGGTGCCCACAGAGCACCTGGTGGGAGCCTTTTCTATAATGGAATGTAAGTTCCATACTTTCCATGGATTCAGCATATCTCCTCTCCCCCCCCCCAACATGATTTTCCACACTTATGTTGGGTTGCTGGCTGTGGCACCAATTAAAACGGGTTGCTTCAGGCTGGCCCCACTAGGGCCTTCCCTCTGTCACGTACCACTGTACTACCCATAGAAAGTTGCAAGGCTGGGTTGAAACAGGCTGTTTTATTTGATGCCACTGCCGGCAACCTCAAAATACTAAAATGATGATTGCTGTTGTAAAAAATCTAACAAACATGTAGAAAACGGTTCTTCAGAGGTGACCTTCCACTTAAGCAGTCGGCTTTGGAAATAATGGAAGTAGGTGTTTCACCTCAGGTCTTCATCAATCTGAAATCTTTTAAAATCTTTTATATATATACTAGTAAAAAAGCCCCGTTTCTGATGCAAATGAAACGGGGGCTAGCAAGGTTTTCTTCTGTGTGCATGTGGGAGTGTGTGTGTCCCTGCCCTCTGCCCTCTCTCCCTTCCCCTGTGCTGTCTGTCCTCTCTGTCCCCTCCCCCCTGGGAGTCGAGTCCTTCAGTGTTGTTTCCTGCTGTGCTGTGTTTGTGTTACAGAGATAGTGAGGGCTTCTGCTCTCTCTCCCCTCCCCCCTCTGAGTCCTTCACTGTTACAGAGAGAGCGATTTGATTTCGTACTTTGCTGTGTTTTCCTTCACTGTTTGTGTTACAGAGAGAGCGAGGGCGGGGCAGACACTCATGGGGAAACCGGATATCTCTCCCCCTTCACACTTCCGGCTGGAGGCTTCATTTAGAACGTTGGTGGTGCCTTTTATATATAGAGATATATTTTTTTCATTTTCTTAATCAAAATATATAAAGCAATCAATGTATATGAACAGCCGGTTTGCTTCCTTGCTCCTCAGGTAGCACAGCCCTGGGCTCCAGCAGAGAATGTCTTCAACTTGGGGAGCTTGAGCATCCCCACCAGCAAGGGTATAATGGGGGGCAGGGCGGCAGCAGCAGGGGGACAGGGTCGCTTTACTCATACTACCCCTCTCCTCAAGTCGCTTCACTGGCTCCCTATCCGTTTTCGCATCCTGTTCAAACTTCTTCTACTAACCTATAAATGTACTCACTCTGCTGCTCCCCAGTATCTCTCCACACTCGTCCTTCCCTACACCCCTTCCCGTGCACTCCGCTCCATGGATAAATCCTTCTTATCTGTTCCCTTCTCCACTACTGCCAACTCCAGACTTCGCGCCTTCTGTCTCGCTGCACCCTACGCCTGGAATAAACTTCCTGAGCCCCTACGTCTTGCCCCATCCTTGGCCACCTTTAAATCTAGACTGAAAGCCCACCTCTTTAACATTGCTTTTGACTCGTAACCACTTGTAACCACTCGCCTCCACCTACCCTCCTCTCTTCCTTCCCGTACACATTAATTGATTTGATTTGCTTACTTTATTTATTTTTTGTCTATTAGATTGTAAGCTCTTTGAGCAGCGACTGTCTTTCTTCTATATTTGTGCAGCGCTGCGTATGCCTTGTAGCGCTATAGAAATGCTAAATAGTAGTAGTAGGACAGGGACTGAGAGAGGAAATGCTTGGTTCCCCCCCCCCCCCAGTCCACCCCTAGACTCCTCCCAAAAATCAGGTTCTGATTATGCTCCTGCACAGAGCTATTAAACCTACCAATCTTCATGCCTAACTCTTGAAGAAAAGATCAAATCAAATGACAGAATGGTCACGATGACTGTATAATGCAGAATGGGAAAGGGAAAAGTGACTGGAAGAAAGGTACAACTGTAAAGCTGCTGAGCAACAGGAGATTTATTGAACTGCAATGACTAGACAGGAATTGTTCTGTTATCTGTACACGAAAAAGTTTACAGTTGGATGATTCTTAGCCAAGCTCAAGGCTCAAGTGGACAACTACTACTACTACTTAACATTTCTAGAGCGCTACAAGGGTTATGCAGCGCTGTACAAATTAACGAATAAGGACGGTCCCTGCTCAGAAGAGCTTACATTCTAAAAGACGAAATGTCAAGTTGGGGTAGATGAGATTTCATGAGAAGAGATGAAGTGATTAGGTGCCGAAGGCGACATTGAAGAGGTGGGCTTTGAGCAATAATTTGAAGATGGGTAGGGAGGGGGCCCGGCGTATGGGCTCAGGGAGTTTGTTCCAAGCATGGGGTGAGGCGAGGCAGAAAGGGCGAAGCCTAGAGTTGGCGGTGGTGGAGAAGGGTACTGAAAGGAGGGATTTGTCTTGAGAGCGGAGGTTACGGGTAGGGACGTAAGGGGAGATGAGGGTAGAGAGGTAAGGAGGGGCTGCAGATCGAGTGCATCTGTAGGTGAGTAGGAGAAGCTTGAACTGTATGCGGTACCTGATCGGAAGCCAGTGAAGTGACTTGAGGAGAGGGGTGATATGAGTATATCGGTTAAGGCGGAAGATAAGACAACTCACTATGAGAACAACAAGCAGAGTTCAGGGGCCGACAGATCTTACGCAGAACAAATTTTCACACTATGGAGAATATCAGAAAAGGTTACTGGATATAAAATCTCAGTAGCTATACATTTTGTGGGTTTTGGAAAAGCATTCAACAGCATCAACAGTAGTGGTTTATGGAGTATTATGAAATCAAAAGAAATACCTGCCAACTTCATCAGAGTAATCAAAACTTTGTATGAGAACAGTCAATCCGGTGCTAGGGGTGGAATATGGTTAAAGGAATTGATTTAAAATAGTGGAGGAGTGGCCTAGTGGTTAGGGTGGTGGACTCTGGTCCTGAGGAACTGAGTTCGATTCCCACTTCAGGCACAGGCAGCTCCTTGTGACTCTGGGCAAGTCACTTAACCCTCCATTGCCCCATGTAAGCCGCATTGAGCCTGCCATGAGTGGGAAAGCACAGGGTACAAATGTAACAAAAATAAAATAGATACTATTGGAGATTCTACATGGAATGTTGCTACTATTGGAGATTCTACATGGAATGTTGCTATTCCACTAGCAACATTCCATGTAGAAGGCTGCGCAGGCTTCTCAGACTCACAGAAGCAGAAGCCTGTGCGGCCACATTGGTGATCTGCAAGGGCCGACTTCTACATGGAATGTTGCTAGTGGAATAGCAACATTCCATGTAGAATCTCAAATAGCACCAACAGTGGAGGAGTGGCCTAGTGGTTAGGGTGGTGGACTTTGGTCCTGAGGAACTGAGTTTGATTCCCACTTCAGGCACTTGCCTTGTAACTCTGGGCAAGTCACTTAACCCTCCATTGCCCCATGTAAGCCGCATTGAGCCTGCCATGAGTGGGAAAGCGCAGGGTACAAATGTAACAAAAATAAAATAGATACTATTGGAGAGTTTACATGGAATGTTGCTACTATTGGAGATTCTACATGGAATGTTGCTATTCCACTAGCAACATTCCATGTAGAAGGCTGCGCAGGCTTCTGTTTCTGTGAGTCTGATGTCCTGCACGTATGTGCAGGACGTCAGACTCACAGAAGCAGAAGCCTGCGCGGCCACATTGTTGATCTGCAAGGGCCGACTTCTACAGTGGAATAGCAACATTCCATGTAGAATCTCAAATAGTAGCAACTCAAATAGTAGCAACAATGGAGGAGTGGCCTAGTGGTTAGGGTGGTGGACTTTGGTCCTGAGGAACTGAGTTCGATTCCCAGCACAGGCAGCTCCTTGTGACTCTGGGCAAGTCACTTAACCCTCCATTGCCCGCCGCATTGAGCCTGCCATGAGTGGGAAAGCGCGGGTTACAAATGTAACAATAAATAAATAACTAGAGTCTAGCAAGGCTGTGTATTGTCACCATTGTTATTCAGCTTAGCCAAAGACCGATTAATGTGGAATGCAACAGGAGTTAAACATACTGGAATCACATGGCTTAAAAACAAACATGAAATTAGAAGACCTGGATTTTGCAGGTGATGTGGCCCTGTTGGCAAGTTCTCTTCAGGCAATGCAGACTGGTAAACAGATTGTGTTAACTGCATCCAGTAAAATGACAAAGTTTATGACTAGGAAAATAACACATCAATCAAATTAAAAGAATCTGAACTAGAAAAGGTGCCAGAAATCATCTATTTAGGAAGTCTGGTACAGAAGACAAACAACACAGAAAAAGAAATGAAAAATAGAACACTGCCTTGACTCTAACTGGTCCCTAGATAAAGAACTGGCAAAGCAGCATCAGTTGTGAACAGATCGGGTGAGATCTGGGGCAATGACTACTACTACTAGTTAACATTTCTAGAGCGCTACTAGGGTTACGCAGCGCTGTACAAATTAAACAAAGAAGGACGGTCCCTGCTCAATGGAGCTTACAATCTAAAGAACGAAATGTCAAGTTGGGGCGGTCTAGATTTCCTGTGTAGAGGTATAGTGGTTAGGTGCCGAAGGCGACACTGAAGAGGTGGGCTTTAAGCAGTGATTTGAAGATGGGCAGGGAGGGGGCCTGGCGTATGGGCTCAGGGAGTTTGTTCCACGCTTGGGGTGAGGCGAGGCAGAAAGGGCGGAGCCTGGAGTTGGCGGTGGTGGAGAAGGGTACTGAAAGGAGGGATTTGTCTTGAGAGCGGAGGTTACGGGTAGGAACATAAGGGGAGATGAGGGTTGAGAGGTAAGGAGGGGCTGCAGATCGAGTACATTTGTAGGTTAGTAGCAGAAGCTTGAACTGAATGCGGTACCTGATTGGAAGCCAGTGAAGTGACTTGAGGAGAGGGGTGATATGAGTGTATCGGTTCAGGGGGAAGATAAGATGTGCAGCAGAGTTCTGAACGGACTGAAGGGGGGATAGGTGGCTAAGTGGGAGATCAGTGAGGAATAGGTTGCAGTAGTCAAGGCGAGAGGTAATGAGAGAGTGGATGAGAGTTCTGGTGGTGTGCTCAGAGAGGAAAGGGCGGATTTTGCTAATGTTGTAGAGGAAGAAGCGATAGGTCCTGGCTATCTGCTGGATATGCGCAGAGAAGGAGAGAGAGGAGTCGAAAATGACACCGAGGTTGCGGGCAGATGAGACGGGGACGATGAGGGTGTTATCAACCGAGATAGAGAGTGGAGGTAGAAGAGAAGTGGGTTTGGGTGGGAAGACAAGAAGTTCGGTCTTGGCCATGTTCAGTTTCAGGTGGCGGTTGGACATCCAGGCAGCAATGTCAGATAAGCAGGCCGATACTTTGGCCTGGGTTTCCACAGTGATGTCTGGTGTGGAGAGATAAAGCTGGGTGTCGTCAGCATAAAGATGATAGTGGAAGCCATGAGACGAGATCAGGGAGCCCAGGAAAGAGGTGTAGATTGAGAAAAGAAGGGGTCCAAGGACAGAACCCTGAGGGACTCCAACAGAGAGCGGGATAGGGGTGGAGGAAGAACCATGAGAGTGTACTCTGAAGGTACGATAGGAGAGATAAGAGGAGAACCAGGAGAGGACAGAGCCCTGGAACCCAAAAGAGGACAGTGTGTCGAGAAGTAAGTTGTGATTGACAGTGTCAAAAGCGGCGGATAGGTCAAGGAGAATGAGGATGGAGTAATGACCTTTGGATTTGGCGAAGAACAGGTCATTACAGACTTTGGATAATGCCGTTTCTGTCGAGTGTAATGGGCGAAAGCCAGATTGAAGCGGATCGAGGATGGCATGGGAGGCGAGAAAATCAAGGCAACGGCTGTGAACGGCGCGTTCAAGTATTTTGGAGAGGAAGGGTAGGAGGGAAATGGGGCGGTAGTTGGAGGGACAGGTAGGGTCAAGTGAAGGTTTTTTGAGGAGAGGTGTGACTACAGCATGCTTGAAGGTGTCAGGGACAATTGCAGTGGAGAGAGAGAGGTTGAGGATATGACAGATGGGAGGGGGGGTGATAGTAGGAGAGATGGTGTTAAGTAAGTTGGTGGGGATGGGGTCCGAGGAACAGGTGGTGCATTTCGAGGAGGAGAGAAGATGGGTGGTTTCCTCTTCGGTGATATCAGGAAAAGAGGAGGAGGAGGCAGGGTTGGTTGGTTGAGGGAGTGGGTGATAGGATGAAGAGGAGGAGAAGGTTTAGTGGTGAATTCGAGGTTGATCTTCTGGACCTTGTCGCGGAAGCAGTCAGCCAGTGATTGAGGAGAGAGTGAGGGGGGGTGGGAGCGGAGGGCACTTTGAGGAGGGAGTTGAGGGTGGTGAAGAGACGACGAGGGTTAGAGCTGAGGGAATTAGTCAATTGGGTGTAATAGTCCTGTTTGGCAAGGAATAGGGAGGACTGGAAGGAGGATAGCATGAATTTGTAGTGAATGAAGTCAGTATGGGTGCGAGATTTCCTCCATTGGCGTTCAGCCGATCGGGTGCAGGAGCGAAGGTAACGGGTGCAAGGGTTAAGCCAGGGCTGGGGATTAGTGCGCCTTGTGGGACGGGAAACGGACGATGCAAGGGTGTCTAGGGCAGAGGAGAGAGTGGCATTGTAGGTGGAAACAGCCTTGTCGACAGACTCAGAGGACATGATGGACGGGAGGAGATCAGAGATACTAGCGGATAAGGTGGGGGGGTCAACAGCCTGGAGATTCCTGGAGGTAGTGGTTAGTGTTGGGCGGGACTGAGGGGGAGGGTGATGAAGTGTGAATGTGATCAGGTGATGGTCAGAGATGGGAAGAGCAGAGGTGCAGAAATTGGAGGGCGAGCAGGTAGAAGAGAGGACGAGATCAAGACAGTGACCAGATTTGTGAGTAGGGGTGGTGGAGCTCAGTTGGAGGTTGAAGGAGGAGGTTAGAGTGAGGAATTGAGAAGCTTATGAGTCGGATGGGTTATCAGTGTGTATGTTGAAGTCACCAAGAATGAGGGATGGGGATAAGGGCTCAATAAAAACGGAGAGCCAGGCATCGAAGTCAGTAAGGAAGGAGGGGAGGGACTTATCAGGGGGGCGGTAAATGACTGCAACTCGGAGTGGCAGCGGGTAGAATAGATGGATGGAATGGACTTCAAAGGATGAGAAGCAGTGAGACTGTGGTAGGAGGAGGGGTTGAAAAGTGCAGGAGGGCGAAAGTAGTAGGCCAACGCCGCCACCGCGGCTAACTGGGCGGGGCGAATGGGAGAAAAGGTAGCCTCCGTGGCAGAGGGCTGCGACTGAGGCAGAGTCGTCGGGGGTGAGCCAGGTTTCAGTTAGGGCGAGCAGTTGAAGGGAATGGAAGATGAAGAGATCATGGGTGAAGGTAAGTTTGTTGCAGATTGAGTGGGCATTCCACAGGGCACACGAGAAGGGGAGGGAGGAAGGGGGGAGGAGGGGAATGGAGATGAGATTGGAGATATCGCGGGAACGTTTGCATAGATGAGACGAGGATGAGGACATGTGTGGTGGACCTGGGTTGGGATTGATGTCTCCCGCGGATAGCAGGAGAAGGAGCAAGAGAGAGCGGAGAAGGGTGGGGGAGGTAGGGCGCCGAAGGCGGGATGCGCTTAGGAGGAATAATAATAATAATACTAAATTTATTCTTGTGTCGCACCTCACCTCGCCAAGCATGTTATAATCATCAAAATACAGTAGTCCAGGTCTCAGAAAAATCACTCTCCTAGCATCTCACTTCACTGTGCCATACGAAGAAATGTTGGGGAAAATGGTCTTTGTTCTCCAAGAACTGTAAAAAAACCATAAATATCTGCAAACTCAGCTGGAGCCACACAAAATGTGATTTGTACTGGTGACGGGGTTCTAATCCTGTTCCTGGCTACTGGGTTCTTTGAAGGTGGTCGAGCCAACGATGTAGTGGACCAGGACTGAGGGATTGCTCAATTAATGTCTCAGCAATACTAGCAAAATCCCAGAATTAACCACTGGTAATATAAAATCTAATACAATAAAAGAACCAGGGTCAATTAATGTCTCAGCTGCAAAGCAAACAGATTCTTTTTCCTCTATAACAAAAGCAGACTTCATCCTTCCCCCTAAGTGGAAAACGCTCCTTAAAAAGACCACACCTAGCTGGCAAAATCCACCTCAGTGGACCCAAACGTCCACACGCGTGAAAGTTGGTTTCAATGGGGCCGATATTTAGTCTGTAGGAGGTAGCCGGGCTGCCTCCCATGGACGGAGCTGAACCTGGATATTCAATGCCGGGCTGTTCCTGGTGACTAGCATTGAACATCTGGTTTATTTTGGGCCGGTTTCAGCTTAACCAGCCAAGTCAATATTCCGCACTGGCCGGTTAAGCTGAAACTGGGCAAAGATAGCAGTGCTGTTTGGCCACAAACCTTAGCTGGCAATGTGCTGAATATATTGGCGGATAGCTGGTTATATTGCACAATATAACTGGCTACCTGCTAAGTACTAACTGGCAATATTGCTGGATAGCCAATTAAGTGCCATTTAACCAGCCAGGAGCCTTTTCTGGCCAGTTAAATTATTAGGAGGAATATGTCTATTTAACAACAAAAAGAGATTCCACCAACAATCTAACTGCTACAGGCTTCTCAAGCAGAAGTTCACACAAACAATATTAAAAAATAGGGCCTAATATTTAAAAAAAAGCTGAGCTTCTAACTTTTTGCCCTATTTTCAGCCAAACCTAGAAGCCTAAGGTGCTTATTTCAGAAGCTCTATTCGTGTTTTGGACATCTGTAAATGTGGGTTCATTTCCAGTTCATTTCCATAGTAAGAGAACCCAGCTCTGGTTGTAATTGTGCTGGAAGCAGTGCTGTAGCTATGTGGGGCCAAGGGGGGCCTGGGCCCCCGCAGATTTGGCCCTGGACCCCCTGCAGATGACCCGCCTGACCCCCCCTCCTGCCGCCAACCCGCCGTCGCCTGCCTTTGCTAGCGGGGGACCGCAACCCCCGCCAGCCAGGGTCCTCTTCTTCTCGCAAAAGGCTTCCTTCTGTTTCTGACATTGTACATGCAGGACGTCAGAAACAGAAGGAAGCCTTTTGTGAGAAGAAGAGGACCTCGGCTGGCGGGGGTTGGGGTCCCCTGCCAGCAAAGGTAGGCGACGGCGGGTTGGCGGCGGGAGTGAGGGGGGCAAAGTCGGCAATGGCGGGAGGGGGTCGGCGGCACGGGGGGGGGGGCTAAATAGTGCCCCCTCACCTCGAGCTCTGGACCCCCCCCCTCCCGCTGAAGTTTGCTACGCCCCTGGATGGAAGTACAAACCAACTGGAAGAAAAAGTATCAAAAAAGAAAATGGAGTCACCTTCAGTCACCGGCAATATCCAATGCCAGGGAAGCCTTAAAAATCCACTATGACATCACAATGTGCTCTGAACGTTCTAAATTTCCATCCAAGACAATCTCCATAATGCACTATGACATCACAATGTGCCCTGAACTCTCTGACATGTCAACCAACCTGAACGGACCTATCTCCCTACAGAATTCTAAGTGTAGGGGCATATAGACAATCATTTTATAAAACTTATACATGGAAATGAAATGAACCCACATTAACAATTTTAAAATATAAGGTTAGATTCTATATATGGCGTCTGAAAAATCCACACTGAAAATAAATACGCCTGGGCATATTCTATAAAGTGCATCTAAATTTAGGCGTACTTTATAGAATAAGCCTAAATTTCTGTGCAGATTATAGAATACGCTGAGTGCCTGTCCGTGCAACTAAATTTAGTTGCAGGCAGTTACACGTAAATCCCAATACCTAAATTAGGTGCAGACCGGGTGTATTCTATAACAACACACATAGATTTAGAAACGCCCATGACCTGCCCATTCCACGACCATGGCCATGCCTCCTTTTCAACTATGTGACTTAAAATGTACATGCATCATGTTATAGATTATGCTTAGACCAGTGGTTCCCAAACCTGGTCCTGGAGGCACCCCAGCCAGTCACGTTTTCAAGATATGCACAATGTATATTCATGAGAGAGATTAGCATGCACTGACTCCACTGCATGCAAATATCTCTCATGAATATTCATTGTGGATATCCTGAAAACTTGACTGGCTGGAGCAGAGGCGTAGCCAGACCTCGGTGGGAGGGGCGTCCAGAGCCAGAGGTGGGGGGGGGGGCACAGTATAGCCCGCCTCCCCCAGTTGCCGACCCCACCTGCCACTTTGGACCCCCTCCCGCCACTGCCAGGTATCTTTGCTGGTGGTGGTCCCCAACCCCCACCAGCCGAAGTCTTCTTCAGCACCGGTCGACTCCAGCACCTTCGCTGATGATCTGTTTCTGAATCCTGATGTCCTGCATGCACGTCCTGTATGTGTGCACGTCAGGAAACAGATCAGCGAAGGCGCTGGAGATGGGTGTTGGGGACCCCCACCAGCAAAGGTACCAAGCTGCGGTGGGGGAGGGTCTGCAGCGGCGGGAGGGGGATCGAAAGTGGCGGGGGAAGGTTGTTGGTGTGGGGGGGGGGTCGAAAGAAGAGGGGGCCAGGGCTAAATCTGTGGGGGCCCATGCCCCCGTGGCCCCACCTAGCTACGCCCCTGACCTAGAGGTGGACTGGGAGGGCCAAGCATTTCCTCTCAGTCTCCCCTCCTGCTGCTGCTCCCCCCCTAATCATACCTTTGCTGGCAGGGATGATCAAGCCCTGCCAGTTGAATACATTCTCTGCTGGTGCCTGGGGCCGTACTGCCTGAGAAGCAAGGAAGCAAGCAAGCTGCTCCAGCTTCCTATGCCAGCAGTCAATTGTACATGAAATGAGCATGCACAGAAGTGCTGGCAGCTAGAGCACCCTGCTGACCTCCTGCTTCTCAGACAGCAAGGGCGGGAACTGCGGTGGCAAATCTCTTTGGCTGGCAGGGCTTGAGCATCCCTGCCAGCCACGCATTCAGTGACACAATTTTAGAGGGGGCCTGAGCCCGATGCCCCCCCATGGCTATGCTACTGATTTGCAAACAGAAAGGGCACGTATTAATGTGGGTGCATAGTTCTTTACAGAATCACCCTAATAATGCTGGCTTTTACCTCTGACTGTGAATATAAAAATGGCAAGGATAAATCAAGAACAGGGTATACATACGATACATAATGAGTTTATCTTGTTAGGCAGACTCGATGGACCGTGCAGGTCTTTGTCTGCCGACATCTACTCTGTTACTATATTCTGCGTTGATTAGAAATTCAATCATTTTCTCTTTTTTTTTGGTCGTTTGTTCTAGAATAAATGGCTGCAGGGGGACGGGGGAGGGAGTTCATAGAGTTAACAGTTTGTAAAGTAAAGTATTCAGTGAAGCAGTAGCATAAGATTAAAAGCATTCCAGATTTCTCACTCCCACATCAACAGTCCCATGGCAGCACTGCATAAATCAGGTACACAGCCAAGCAAGCCTAAAATGCCAGCCTATGGCACCAATCTTCAGGACAATAGCTTCCCTCTCTCTTTTTTTTTTGACCCATAAAAATCTCCCCTTTTTGAAAGTTTTCTACCTCTGAAGGACACGTTTCAGTGTGGGGACAAAGGCGACTCATTCTCTGCTCTAAACCGTCTCCCCAGGAAATCGAAGTTTTCGACACTGGCAAGCAGACAGGGCCACTGCATGCTCTGTGGGTTAATTAGTAACTACAGTCTGCAGGGGAGACTTTTGAAATCTATAGCGAGCTAATACGCAGCTTTTTTTTTAGTGGTTCACTGTGTCCATCTCGACCTTGTTTTATTTCGCTTGTTCCCTCTGGTGACTGGCTGATTATTTTGGCACCAAATGTTCAAACTCTAATACATCAGAATTGTATGCGGAGAGAGTGAACCTGCCAGATGGAGCTCAAATTACCAACTTTCAGAACAGAAATACAATGTGGGTATAGGCACACAGTCGTTTAAAAATTAATAAAAAAATTCAGGAACCAATTTGCTCTATTTAAAAACAAAAAAGGTTTTGTTAATTAGTCTTCCTCTGAACTGACTTATCATGTAAAAATGAATTACTAAGCTGGTGATCCATGAAGTTATTGTTTTATTGCTGTACAAAACAACCCTTAATTGTTATATCCAGGGGCGTAGCCAGACTTCAGCAGGAGGGGGGTTCAAAGCCACCCTGGCCCCGCACCCCCGGCACCGACCTCCCCCCCCCCCCTGCTGCCGCCAACACTCCCCCACCACTGGCAGGTACCTTTGCAGCCAGGGTCCCCAACCCCCGCCAGCCGAAATCCCCTTCAGCGCCGGTCTCTGAGTCCGGCGCGTTCGCTGATCTGGATTCTGTTTCTGTGAGTCCTATAAGTGCATTCACTCTGCAGCTCCTCAGTACCTCTCCACTCTCATCTCTCCCTACATTCCTCCCCAGGAACACCATTCACTGGGTAAATCTCTCTTATCTGCACCCTTCTCCTCCACTGCTAACTCCAGACTCCGCTCCTTTTATCTTGCTGCACCATATGCCTGGAATAGACTTCCTGAGCCAGTACCTCAAGCTCCATCTCTGGCCGCCTTCAAATCTAAGCTAAAAGCCCACCTTTTTGACGCTGCTTTTAACTCCTAACCCTTATTCACTTGTTCAGAACCTTTATTTTATCATCCTCACTTTAATATTCCCTGATCTCTTGTTTGTCCTGTTTGTCTGGCCTAATTAGATTGTAAGCTCTGTCGAGCAGGGACTGTCTCTTCATGTTCAAGTGTACAGTGCTGCGTATGTCTAGCAGCACTATAGAAATGATAAGTAGTAGTAGTAGTAGTAAAATCCAGATCAGCAACATGCCGGAAACCGGCGCTGAAGAGGACCAGCTGGCGGGGGGGGGGGGGGGGGGGTTGGAGACCCCCGCCAGCATAGGTACCTGACGGCGGCGGCAGGGGAGGGTTGGTGGGAGGGGGGGGGGTCTAATGTAGCGGGGGAAGGTCGGTGGCGGGGGAAGTGAAAGCAGAGGGCCAGCTCTAAATCTGTGGGGGCCCATGCCCTCTCCTAGCTACGCCCCTGGTTAAATCTATGCCCTCTTTCTTGTGCTGTACTTTTCATTTGTACTCTTGCAGATTAAACTAAAACAAGGGGTTCTCAACCCAGTCCTCAGGATACACGTAGCCAGTCAGGTTTTTAGGATACCCTTACTGAATATGCATGAGATAGATTTACATACCATGGAGGCAGCGTGCACGCAAATCTCTTTCATGCTATTTAACATATTTATAAGCGATCTGGAAATCGGAACAAGAAGTAAGGTGATTCAATTTGCAGACGGCAAAACTATTCCAAGTTGTTAAAACGCAGGCGGATTGTGAAGAATTGCAGGAAGAGCTTAGGAAAATGGAAGACTGGGCATCCAAACGGCAGCTGAAATTTAATGTGGACAAATGCAAAATGACGCACATTGGGAAGAATAATCCGAATCATGGTTACCTGTTGCTAATGTAATCCCCCCATTATAATGGAGGATTACTAAGAAGTAGGAGTAAAAACTCTCCAGGGTCAGCGAGAGGAGGATTACAGGTGAAAGAGGAGTTGGGATCCAGCCCAAGAGGGTGGGTTCTGGAATAATTTGCAGAAAGAAAGTGCTGTTGAGTGATTCATTTATTTTATTTATGACATCTGTACCCCACATTATGCCAGAGCCAGTGTTGGGAGGCAGGGATACTGCTGGGCAGACTCATACGGTCTGTGCCAGAGCCGGTGGTGGGAGGCGGGACTGGTGGTTGGGAGGCGGGGATAGTGCTGGGCAGACTTATATGGTCTGTGCCAGAGCCAGTGGTGGGAGAAAGGGATAGTGCTGGGTAGACTTATACAGTCTGTGCCAGAGCCCGTGGTGGGAGGCGGGACTGGTGGTTGGGAGGTGGGGATACTGCTGGGCAGATTCAAACGGTCTGTGCCAGAGCCGGTGGTGGGAGGCAGGGATAGTGCTGGGCAGACTTATACGGTCTGTGCCAAAGCCGGTGGTTGGGAGACGGGGCTGGTGGTTGGAAGGCGAGGGTAGTGCTGGGCAGACTTATACGGTCTGTGCCAGATCCAGTGGTGGGAGGCGGGGCTGGTGGTTGGAAGG
This sequence comes from Microcaecilia unicolor, assembly GCF_901765095.1. NCBI lineage: Eukaryota > Metazoa > Chordata > Amphibia > Gymnophiona > Siphonopidae > Microcaecilia > Microcaecilia unicolor. Next base: position 20,996,172 of record NC_044037.1, on the reverse strand, counting down.
CGAGGGTAGTGCTGGGCAGACTTATACGGTCTGTGCCAGAGCCGGTGGTGGGAGGCGGGGCTGGTGGTTGGGAGACAGGGATAGTGCTGGGCAGACTCATACGGTCTGTGCCAGAGCCGGTGGTGGGAGGCGGGACTGGTGGTTGGGAGGCGGGGATAGTGCTGGGCAGACTTATATGGTCTGTGCCAGAGCCAGTGGTGGGAGAAAGGGATACTGCTGGGCAGACTCATACGGTCTGTGCCAGAGCTGGTGGTGGGAGGCGGGGATAGTGCTGGGCAGACTTATACGGTCTGTGCCAAAGCCGGTGGTTGGGAGACGGGGCTGGTGGTTGGAAGGCGAAGGTAGTGCTGGGCAGACTTATACGGTCTGTGCCAGAGCCGGTGGTGGGAGGCGGGGCTGGTGGTTGGGAGACGGGGATAGTGCTGGGCAGACTTATACGGTCTGTGCCCTGAAAAGGACAGGTACAAATCAAAGTAGGGTATACACAAAAAGTAGCACATATGAGTTGTCTTGTTGGGCAGACTGGATGGACCGTGCAGGTCTTTTTCTGCCGTCATCTACTATGTTACTATGTTACCCCACATTATCCCAAACAGATTCGGGTTTAATGTGGCTTACAATAATGGATAGTTGGGGAAGAGTTGATAACAGGGATTGCAGAGGGGAAACACAGGGTTTTGGGTTGCCTGTACCCCCATCAGGACCCTTGGAGGGGAGGGGGGGTCTTGGAGTGGTAGAATAAACTAAGGCTGAAACAAGGAGAGATGCTGCCTCTAACAGTAGCAACTGAGAGAGAGCGAGGAGCTCTGGGTGGGCAAGGGGAACCCAGCCCGGGAGCAAGGAACCAGAGCAGGGGGAGCCTGTTCAAGGCCAGGGTACAGCTCTGAGGAGTGCAGAGCTGGAATGAGGACAGAGAAAAGGGTCTGTGCCTGAAAGAGAACTGGATTGTGATCAGGAGTATCAGGAGCAGCCTTGGATTATTGGTAGCCCGGAGGGATGGATAAATGGACAGGAGGAGCTGTATACAGAGCTGCCAAGGGGGCCGGATAGCCAAGAGAGAGATTTCAGCCACTCCCCTAGCTCCATATCATTACTCCCAACCACGCCCCTAGCTCCACCCCACTCATCACAGCCATGCCCCTAACTCCACCTGGTCACACCCCCAATGTCTTCCCACTTCCTGGATTTGGAACAAAGGGGCGAGACTGTTATACACAGTTCTGGATGGACAGGAGGAGTTGCATTGTTATCAAATGTTGATTGATAAAAAAGACTCGACACAAACATTGTGTCTCGGCCGCTTGAGTAAAAGTGTTCATCTCGCCAGTCTTTCGTATCCGTGGTCAACCTCCCACCTCTTTCTCTTCACAACTCTATTCATGTACCCACATTTAGGAATCTTAAGGGGCCCTTTTACTAAGCGGAAGTAAGTATAACACAGGCTTACCGTTCCCACCCTCAGTGCGCACCATCTCCACTGCTACAAATACATTTGGTTATCGCCGGATTAACGTAGGAGCCCTTACCGCTACTTCAGTGGGTGGCGGGAAGTGCTCCCCCCCACCAAAACGGCCACACAGTAATAAGTTCACTTACCGCACTCCCATTTCTTTTCAGAAAAAAAAAAGACAGCTTTTTTACCTGCTGCGGTAAAAGGGGGCCTCAGCGTGCGTCAAAAAGACGTGCTGACGCTTAAGCAGGCCCCCTATTACTGCAGCTTGGTAAAAGGACCCTTAAGTTAGGGGAACAGTGAAAGTACTTAGCACCTATCTTCCTTTCCGCACCTCGACTCTGCCCCTGTGGCCACCTACCTTTTAAGAGCATAAACTTAGGGACCCTAATAACACTGTGAACCTAAATTTAGGAAGTCAACCTTATTAAATTTTCAAAAGAATCAATTTAGGAAACTTGCTGCCAAAGATAGACACCTAAACTCTTCATAAAACAGCCCAAGGATGTTATTTGGAGTCACTACATTAGTTTCTGGTCAGAGTTATGAGGCGCAAAGGAAGGTGGAGATAAAATAGCTTTTGTTTACAAGACGTGACACGCGTAGTCAATATCAACTCAGGCTGAGGTTATCCAGATGTACAATCACAGATGCATAAAATACACACCCCAAAATTCTCTATATATAGCACCTCAAGTTATTTTATTTATTTATTACATTTGTACCCCACATTTTCCCATCCATTTCCAGGCTTAATGTGGCTTACATGGTACCGGAGAGGTGTTGATAGACTCCGGAGTAAAACAAATCCAAATAATGGTTAAGTTGAGGTAGGAAGGGTAGGGACCACATGAAGGAACATCGGGTGGGACCATAAAGAGGATAGCAAGAACAGATGAGATTGTTTGGTGATCAGTACGGACTGTGGTGTTACAGTGTCGTGGAGTTCAGGTATTTAAGTTGGGTTGGTGGGGTAAGCCTTTTGAAACAGGTGGGGTTTTAGCTTTTTTTTCCTGAATTATGTACGCTAATTTGGCCACATGGTCAAACTGCGTGCAGAATTTAATTAGCAAGCCAATCAGTGCCAATAATTGGTACCAAACAACCAATCAGCACTAACTGGCTTTAATTAGAATGTACGCGCACAACTTTCTAGGAGTATTCTATAACTCGGCGCATGTAAAGTCTAATGTGCGCAGTCAAAAAGGGGGGATGGCTATAGGTGTGGAATGGGCGGGTTGTGGGTGTCAAAAAATTATGCACGCTATTACAGAATACACCCAATCTGTGCCTAACTTAGGTGCAGGTAATTAGGCCTGGTTTTAGGTGGCCTAAATGGGTAAGCCTAAATTTTAGTTGCAAGAAAGGTGCATGCGCATATTCTATAAACACCACCTAACTTTAGGCGTAGTTTATAGAATCACGCTAACCGTGTGGTTTTTTGGTGCCAATTTTTAAGGCATCATTTATAGAATTTGTTCTGTGCTGCAACCAAAGCTTGCCGATCTGATGAACGTCTTTAGTAACAACAGCATGTGACTAAAGCCATTCGCCAGAGTGGCAAACTTTGGTTGCAGCACACAGCGTTGTGCTATGTGTTTTATGCGTCTATGATTATGCATCTTTGTATCATCAGCCTGAGTTGATATTGACTCCTGATGCAGGCTCCTTTAGCCGAAGCATGGTGACCGTGTCAAATCTTTTAACTACTACTACTACTTATCATTTCTATAGCGCTACTAGACGTACACAGCGCTATACACTTGAACATGAAGAGACAGTCCCTGCTCGACAGAGCTTACAATCTAAAAAGGACACAACCATGAAAACACAATTCCACAAGGAATGGGTTCTATCAAGAGCTCCTCAAGATCTATCAAGATCTCCTCCAATACCAGTGCTCTATCCAACTGCTTGTGGTATGACAGTATATACAGCAGTCATTTCATTTGGCATGGCATGGCCTCCAACAACTCAAACGGGAGGTAGGATATGTGGCGGGGCATAATCGAAAGGGACATCCTCGTTTCGATTTCGACAACCTTGCAAAACGTCCCCATCCAGGGGCAGGGAAACCCATATTTTTGAAACAAGATGGACATCCATCTTTCGTTTCGATAATACGGTCATATGAGTGAATCTCTTCATAGGGGCGGTTGATAAATCCAAATGAATAAAGGCAACTTTAGTCGCACACCCTTTTATGTGTATTTTTATCCACCTTCCTTTGTTTCTTGTTGTTTTATGGCGGTTTGGACTTCTTCCCCTTTGCAGAGTTGAGGCAACATATGATCCAGCGTCAACATCATCAATAGGAGGCTTAATTGGTATTTTACAAACTGTTAATCTGGTGTTTTAGTTTAAATATTTGCAAATTCTGTTTGTAACACAGGCGGAGGTTATTTGCAAAGGATATAGGCCGTGAAAGGCAACTACCAACTGCAAGATATAGTGTACAGGTGCACTTCAAACTATACTGGGTGGGGGGGGGGGGGGGTTGACAGATGGCTGAGGCAGTCCTCATTGTGTGCTCTTCTTTAGAAACAGAGAGAGAGTAAACAGGCCGAGAGAAAATGTATAAATCTAGCTGAAGTTTATTCTCTGCCTTTTTTTATCCCCTTCTAATCTCAAGCTGCTGTGCGCAGTGGTGACTTCAAGACAGGGTGGTTACCTGGTGCATCATGGGACAAAGGGTTCCACAAGCAGGGACTCATAAACTTATACCAAACTGCTTATAGTTGATGTAAACTTGCAAACAGATTCCCATCTGGCACAGGTCAGACGAAGGACCTGGATGCCGGAAGGCTGGGGAGGGAGGTGGGAGGAGAGGGAAGTTTGGCATGTGCATGAGCCAGGAAGGGGAAATCTGTTCCCTGCCACTCACCATTCCAAGGGGAGAGTCAGAGGTCTCGCATTCACTCTCCTCCCACCCCTGGTTAAACCCTCCACAGACCAGGACAGGAACCAGCTGAGTGGAGCACAATTGACGATTCTTACCTAAGGCACCAACTGCAACAGAAATGCATGGCACATATATCTCTTCTTTTCAAAGGTCCCATCTAGCTTGTGGTGACCCCAAAGGGATCATGATACCCACAATGGATATGCATGAGATTAATTTGTACGTATGAAAACTGATCTCATACATATTCGTTATGGATATCCTAAAAACCCAGCTGGTTCTGGTATCACCAGTACAAGTTTAAGAAGCCCCATGACAGCATCTATGAAACAGCTTCCCGAACTGTGGGTACAGACCTCAATAGGGCCACAAAACCTGCATTTGAGTGTGCCACCTGGCTGGGTTCTCCACAGGTACACCATTATTCTGCATCTCGGGGGGGGGGGGGGGGGGGGGGGGGGGGGGGTCACACAATTTTATCAGGCTGTGATAATGGGGTCATGGCCACACAAAGATTAGGAAGCACTTAAGCTGAACTCCAAGGTAATGGTTCCCAAACGTCCTCAGATACCTCCAGCCAGTTGGGGTTTCTACATACCCACAAGGAATACAAATTTATCTATTGGGATTTATTAACCACCTTTATGAAGAGATTCACCCAAAGCAGTGTACAGTAGGTACAGTTTAACATCAAACTTAGAATTTTGCTAACAGCATAATAGTAAAATGAAGTATAAACATAAATACAATGAAAGAGGAAAGCTTCAAAACAGCAAACTGAGACCTAATAATACAAAGACTAAGAAGGCTAGGGCTTTTCAGCTTGGAGAAGAGACATGATAGAGGTATATAAAATATTGAGTGGAGTGGAACAGGTGGATGTGAAGTGTCTGTTCACGCTTTCCAAAAATACTAGGACTAGGGGGCATGCGATGAAACTACAGTGTAGTACATTTAAGTTTCAACAATTTTTTATTGATGATATAACAGACTGAACATTTCGCAATCTTAAACATGTAGATTATATATTCCAACTAGATACAAGTTAATGCTTTATCATCAATTATTTTGTATTATACCCTCCTCTCTCCCACTGGTCCTTGATTAATAAATATTCTTGCATGTTGAGGGCTGTGTCTGGAATTGTTTAATCAGCAAAGTCCACATTTTCAGTCCATGCTTGTAAATCCTCGCATTCAAGAGCTAGGAGATAGAGCCTGTTTTCTTATAGCTCTCCCCCTTTACTCCCCTCGGCAATGGATATTACTATTGTCCTTTACAATATCCGATCGTTGAATATATTTTCCCCAATTCACAGCCCAACAACAGTTCCCATACACCAACCCGTAACATAGCTTAGTAAACGAATTCTGTACCATTAACAGTTGGAATCATCCTCGTAAATAAGCATCTAAAAGGGCTAATACTAATCGAACCCCTTCCCATCCCCCCACCCCCCCCCCCCCCCCACCTATCCACGATACTGACCCATTATCCAATTATCCTCTCATACCCTTCTACCCGAGAACCATCCAATTTTATAGTTGGGAGCCTCAAATTCTTCTAGTTGGAGCCAGCTATTGAAGGAGAACTAGTCAAAGCAGTGAGTTTGTTAAGAACATAGCTTCTTGCTTTAGGAGATATCACCTGAAGGTATCTCCTCCAGGTCAGGTAAAAATTATTTTGGGTTTTAAAGTTAAGCAAGGAGTCTTGGAGTTCCATCAAAAGCAAAGCATGAAAACGATTTCGCCATTGCCAATAAGAGGGACCGTGATCTAAGATCCAGTTCACTAAGATACATTTCATACCCACCAAGAAAGCCTTATGAACGAGTGCACTCTGGTGATTCGTGTTTCCCTCAATCGGGGGAAGACAACCCAGCAAAATACATTGAGGTAACATTCGGACCCGATGTCCCCCGATACTACCCATAAACCTAGTTATCCTGACCCAAAACGCTCTAATAGCCCCGCACTTCCAAAAGGCGTGGAAAAAGTCATTTTGGGACCCTCCACATCGCCTGCAAGCTGCCGACTCTAAATATCCCATGTGATATAGTCTAGATTGGGAGGTGTAAGCACGGTAAGTAACTCTGATCTGACATTCCCGCAGCTCTACACTTCGTGTCCATTTCAAAACTCCCCTCAACCCCTTCAGTAGGTCCCGAGACGAAATTGGTGCTTGTATATCTCCCGCCCATCTGGTTGCCAACAAGCCCAGGTCTCTTTGCGGTCTGGTCATAATCAGTCTCTTATATAACATGGAGATGGAAACAGGATCTCCCGACGGCATCTCTAACAGGGCATCCAATTTGGTGGTCAAATCAACACCCAATGCCCTGCGCGTAAGAGAAGTCACATAGTGTCGTATCTGTTCATATGCGAAACGGTTACCCCAGTCTAATGAATTTAACCCAAGGTCTTCCATGGACTTCATCTCGCCATTTGGTCCCAACACATGGTGCAGGAACAGTATCCCCCCCTCACCCCAGGACCTCACCACTTGGTTATCCATGCCCGGACGAAATGCCTCATTGCCCTGCAGGGGGAGCAAGCTACTACATCTGCAGTCGAAAGACCAGATCTTCGCCAAATCTTCCATACTCTTCTTAAGGGCTCTATCAAGACACTAGACCGTATGTATGTGGGCAGATCTTTCCGCAGTGCCTGCAGTACATAAAAAATATGTAGGGGACCACACAGCTCCACTTCCATAGCCAGGGGAGTGAAACTCTCCGTCTGCTGATACCAGTCCCCCAAGTGACGCAAGAGACAAGCCATATTATAAAGTTTAATATCTGGGACTCCAAATCCTCCCTCCCCGCTTTTCCCTTTGAGAAATTCAAACTTGACCTGAGGCCTTTTCCTAGCCCAAAAGAATCTGGAAAGCATATTTTGAAGTGCTCTTAAGTCCCGTTGTTTGAGGTAAAGTGGGATCGTCTGCATGCAATAAAGCCACTTGGGAAACAACACCATATTAAACAGAGCAATCCGCCCCATCAACGACAACGGCAATCCATCCCATCTCTCCAATATTTCCCTGGTACTCTTCAGCAGCTGCGCTATATTATATTCGCCTAGTTGTCTAGGATCCTTAGTAAGTAATATTCCCAAATATTTAAACGCCTCAGCCTGCCTCCTAAAGGGGCAATGTAAGCTCTCCCATTGGTGATCCCTCATAAATAGAGACATTACCTCTGTTTTATCTAGATTAAGACTAAACCCAGAAAAATCTCTGAACTCGGCAAATATTTCCATGAGAACTGGCAAGGACACCTGTGGATTTTCGATTATCACCAATAGGTCATCCGCAAACGCAGAAATCTTAAAGGATTCCTCCCCTATCTGTACCCCCTTCACCTCCTCCATTCCTTTAATATCCCTAATCAGGGGGTCTATCACCATTACAAAAAGGAGGGGTGAAAGAGGACAGCCCTGTCTAGTTCCCCGAGATATTTCAAATGGTTCTGACATCTGGTCATTAACTAGAACTTCAGCAGTATTATCTTGGTATAGGGCTTTTATTGCTGCATGGAAAAATCCCATCACCCCATAGGCCCTCAATATAGCGAACATAAAATCCCAGTTGACATGGTCAAAAGCCTTTTCGGCGTCAAAACTTATTATTAAAGCTGGGGTTGAATATCGGTGCAATGTCTCCAAAGCCCCCAAGATTTTTCTCATATTTCGTATCACTGTTCTCCCCCGCACAAAACCCACTTGTGATTCCTCTACTATGCTTGGGAGAATTCTTCCTAATCTGTTTGCCAAGATCTTGGCAAACAGTTTGGTCTCAAACGGCAGAAGGGAAATAGGTCTGTACGAACCAGCTTGTAGAGGATCTTTACCTGCTTTTAACAGCACCACGATTTGTGCCTTTCGCAAGGACTCGGGCAGAATTCCTGTCTGTACGTATCGGTTAAACACTTCCGTTAGGCAAGGCACAACCTCTTGGCTGAGAAGTTTGTAAAATTCAGCCGTAAGTCCGTCCCCTCCCGGTGATTTATGCAATGGGCTGTTTCGTATACCCCAGCTTACCTCCTCTTCCGAAATGTCTGCATTAAGACTTTCTTGCTGCTGGTCAGTGATTTGGGGCAACTGTTGACCCTCTATATACCCTTCCGCCTGCAAACCCTGTTCCTCAGGGACTGAGTACAGTTGTTCATAAAATTGTTTAAAGACTTCATTCACCTCTGCAGAAGTGTGATGAAGCCCTCCCTCTGTATCTTTTATTTGAGATATAAATCGCGAGCCCCCTATTTGTTTCACTAAGCGGCCCAACATTTTCCCCTGCTTATTGGCATATTTATATAACTGGAAGCGATAGAATTGATTTGATTTTTGTGCCTTGGCATGTATTAATTGGTTCAGGGAAGCCCGAGCCTCCAACAGTTGTGTCTTGTGTAAGCTGGAAGGCATGGCCCCAAACCTCTGTCTAGCATGTCTTACTGTTTTCTCCATACGGAGGATCTCTGCGTCCCTAGACCTTCTCTTATGTACATGATATGATATAATGGAGCCTCTCAGTACCGCCTTGGCTGCTTCCCAAAACAGCACCGGGTCGCTCAGATATGTGTCCTCATTAAATTCAGTATATTCCTTCCATTGGGCCTGTATGTAGGGCAAAAATTGTCTATCATAGTAAAGTTCCCTGGGGAAGCGCCATCCAGGTCTCCGACTCCCCCCTCCCCCAAGGGACAGGAGCACCCACACCATGGCATGATCTGACACCTGGGTCGCTCCTATCTCCGCCTGAAGCAATGAGCTAACTTCACTAGCTGATATCAGAATATAATCAATACGCGATAGTGTACCATGCGCCCTAGAAAGGTGAGTGTAATCCCTCTCCCCCGGGTGGAACAAACGCCACGTGTCCACCAAATCCATTGAAGAACACAGCCTCGGGATCCCCCTTGAAAGGTCTATAGGCCCCACCCTCGAGGTACCTGTGCTATCAATCAGAGGATCAACAACTGAGTTGAAGTCACCACACATAATAATGGGCATGTGATCAAAAGAGTGCACCCGCCTCATCAACTCTCGGTAAAATCGCTTGTCATATTGATTCGGTGCATATACATTTACCAAAAGTACATTCCGATTGTGCACCCGTACTTCTGCCATAACAAATCTACCCTTAGGGTCCACAACCACCTTTTTCTTTACTAATGTAAGCCCTTTACGGAACAAAATAATCACCCCCGCTTTCCTGTTTGGGGAGGGGCTGTCCACATAATCTCCCACCCACCACCTACATAGTTTTTTGTGTTCCTTGGCAGTTAGATGCGTTTCCTGCAGCATGGCTATATGGACCCGTTTCCTATTTAAGGTCTGTAATATCTTACTGCGTTTTACCGGAGATGTCACTCCCCCAACATTCCAAGAAACCACTTTAACCATGGTCATTGAGCATTACTCCAATTAGGCTGATACCACTTATATCAAGGGAAAGGTGACCCAGCCTCCACCTCTCCCTTCTTTCCTCCTCATCTTCCCGTGTTCTCCCATTCCTACTTCTGAGTTCTAGGTCTAAAGCACTTTGGTATATCATCCCCCCTCCCCCCACCCTCGCCCACCCTCTCTTTCCCTTCCCCTCCAATCCCCTTCTTCTCCAAAGCTCTTTCTCTACCCTCCCTCCCCCCCTCCCAACCCCCTCCCCCATCCCTGAGTTCACCTTTGAACTCGTCACGTAAAGGTGCTTGATCCCCTTTGCATGATCCTTTAACCCCTTTCCGGGGATCCCCTATCAAGATCTAAACCAAGGCCTTCCAGGAGACCTTCCACATCCATGTGTCTACCTTCTATATTAATACAATGTAGAAACAACATACTGTATAAACCCATTAAAGAGAAGGAAAGAGAAAAAGAAAAACATTTTCATTTTCATACAGTTAACAGTTTTACCCCCAAGCTCCAACAAGGGTAGCCAGTTCTCTTGCATGTCTGCCTCAGGCATGTACATACAAATGTACGTCAAACCTCAGTAATTTATGTTCTGTCCTTTCAGCCTCCGTCAGTCTGTTGTCACCGGTGTTAGGTTTCGAATAAAATCTTTAGCTGTTGGTACATCCACAAAATACTTCTCGGTACCTCCATGCTGCACCCTCAGTTTCGCCGGGTAAATTAGAGCAAATCTAATCTTTTTTCCATGAAGTGCCGCACAAACCGGCGCAAATTCTTTCCTTGCCGCTGCCACTCTCGCCGAGTAATCTTGGAAGCACAGGACACGTTGACCATCATGCTTAAGTTCCGCTCCTGTACGCAGGGCCTGTAAAATAGCTTGTTTATGCCCATAATTAAGAAGCTTCATAATCACCGCCCTTGGTCGGTTCTGGCCTTGATTTTTCGGTCCCAATCGGTGTGCGCGTTCAATTCGCATAGGTCCTGACTGATTATTCATTTTCAACACCGTTGGGATCCAGGACTCAAGGAAGCTGCCCAGCTCCGATTCTTTAATCTGTTCTGATAGCCCAATCAATCGCAAATTGTTGCGTCTAGATCTGTTCTCCAAGTCGTCAATTTTATTTTCCAGGTCTGTTATTTTTTTTTGTAAGGCTTCAGTAGGTTGTGCGGTGTTCACCATGCGGTCTTCGATATCGCTGACCCTTTGTTGAACATGATCTAAGTCCAGGTGAAATCCATCTAGGCGTTCATGAGCCGAGTCTGCTCTGTCAAAGATCGCCTGTAGTTTTTTATCCAATGCCGCCTCCACAGCCGCCGTTACTTCTGCTGTAATTTCGGCAGTCCACACTGAGCAGACGCTCGTGTTCGGCGACTGCGGAGCGGGCGCCATCTTGGGCTCCGCTACTTTGTTTTTGTCCTTTTTTTGGAGTTTCGCCGCCATCTCCCAGTTGCGATTCGTTTCCACTCGACAACTCTTTTCGCTCCAACCAGCACTTCAATCCAGGTACTCCCTAAGAGTTTAGGATCCCGGGGAGGTCAGATAATTGACAAAGTTAAGGGGAAAACGCAGGAGCTCCGCTCAGACGCGACTTCCCTCCTGCATAGCACCACGTGACCCCTACAGTGTAGTACATTTAAAACAAATAGGAGAAAAGTTTTCTTCACCCAACGCGTAATTAAACTCTGGAATTCGTTGCCAGAGAATGTGGTGAAGGCGGTTAGCTTGGCAGAGTTTAAAAAGGGGTTAGACGGTTTCCTAAAGGACAAGTCCATAAACCACTACTAAATGGACTTGGGAAAAATCCACAATTCCAGGAATAACATGTATAGAATGTTGGTACGTTTGGGAAGCTCGCCGGGTGCCCTTGGCCTGGATTGGCCGCTGTCGTGGACAGGATGCTGGGCTCGATGGACCCTTGGTCTTTTCCCAGTGTGGCATTACTTATGTACTTATGTCCTCTACTTGGCTCACTTTTATTACATAGAGCAGTGATTTAACCTATTGTGATGTCATAGTGGCTCATTCCACCAATAAGAGCCAACCTCATTAGTGATGTCACAATGGCTTGATTGTATAGAATGTTTGTACGTTTGGGAAGCTCGCCAGGTGCCCTTGGCCTGGATTGGCCGCTGTCGTGGACAGGATGCTGGGCTCGATGGACCCTTGGTCTTTTCCCAGTGTGGCATTACTTATGTACACTTATGTATAGATGGGGACAAAATGGGTGGTACAGTGTCATTTGGGATAATTAGATGGTTGGCTAAACTAAAGGCAAGTTCTTTATATAGTTAATCACGATATAAGGAACTGGTCTAAGTTACAGTGTGCAGCAAACTAGTCCAGATGCAGAATGAGTGTACAGTCGGTCACCCTATGTATTAAAGGCTTGGGAAAAGAGCCAGGCTTTCACCTGCCTCCTGAATTAGAGGTAGTCTCAAGTTAGACATAGCTTCACTGGGAGTAAATTCCAGAGTGTGGCAGCTACTCCCGAGAAGGCTCGCTGGCGTGTATCACATCATACAATTTCTTTTAAAGAGGGGACAGATAGCGATGATCCTTGGAAGGATCTTAGAGGTCTCAAAGGTGTGTAAAGGGTTAAATATATGTAAATATGTTTCATGCATAGTCACTGCGGGTATCCCAAAAGCTCAACAAACTGGAGGTACCAAGAACAAGTTTGCAAATCACAGTACTCGTTATTTCGTTTTAGAAAATAAATGGCTGAAAAAGTCTATTCTATCACTATATCTATGTCTCTAATTTCTGTGTCCTGGTGAGCACCATTGTAGATCTTTACTTATGAATCAGTATCTTTTTGGCTAAGATTCAGGCACAAAGCCTGCGGATGGTCCCTTCTTGCCATTTGGCTAAGATTAAGGGGACCTGTACAATCCTGATGTGGTGGGGGAGGGTTAATGTCTGGCCATGTGATGCCCCCACTAGGGACAGGATAAAATTATAACCATTACCCAAGATGGAACATTAAACCTCCTACTGAAAATAGGGAAATAAACCAACCTGCAGTAATTATACCTCTGTCTCACCACATTGATGGATGGCCCAAACAGTAAGGCTGTTTTCTTTAAAACATAAAGAGCCAAGTTACATAAGAACATAAGAATACTTACTGGGTAAGACCAATGGTCCCATCTAGCCCAGTATCCTGTTTTCAAAACAGTGGCCAAGCCAGGTCACACGTACCTGGCAGAAACCCAAATCGTGGCAACACTCCATACTACAAATCCCAGGGCAAGCAGTTGCTTCCCATGTCTGCCTCAATAGCAGACTATGGACTTTTCCTCCAGGAATTTGTACAAACCCTTTTAAAACCCAGATACGCTAACTGCTGTTACCACATCCTCCGGCAAAGAGTTCCAGAGCTTAACTATTCGTTGAGTGAAAAAATATTTCCTCCTATTTGTTTTAAAAGTATTTCCATGTAACTTCCTCGAGTGTCCCCTAGTCTTTGTACTTTTGGAACGAGTAAAAAAATCGATTTACTTCTACTCGTTCTACACCACCCAGGATTTTGTAGACCTCAATCATATCTCCCCTCATCCGTCTCTTTCTTTGCCAAGTAGGTCAAAATGTAACTTTGCAAACCAAATGCTCTTACAACCATTCTGTTTAACGAACATTTCACCCAAAAGATGCCCCCCAAAATCAGTATCCCGAAGTGGGTCAATTCTAGGTTGCTATAGGATGGAGAATAAAAAAAAGAAGGAAGTTAAAAAAAAAAAACCCAGACGTTAATTTGTTGACTGAGTAACCTTATTAAGGCAAGCACCTTGTTTTCCCCTGGTTCCCAAAGGCACAGAGAGATAAAAAGTAACCATAAACCAGCCCCATCTGTTCCATGATAAGATTAAGCCTTCATGTTACAGACACACAGACCCATAAACTCAGCATCTCAGTAAAGGCAAAAGAAGGAACGTAGCTCTCAGAAAAGCCATACAAATCAGATGTGCTATTCAGTTCCTAAATCAATCAATCTTCATCCCACAGGGACAACACTCTTCATTTCAGAAACACTCATTTTTATCAGCTTTCAAAACTTTCCAAGTATTCAAAACCAACAACAACCACAAAATTATTCTGAACAAATAGCTGCCGATTGCAGTGAATTAATTGCATTTAAGTCTGGCGGTTGTTTCAGTGAGCTGAGCCAGCGGGAGCTTTTTAAGTTTTTCATTCTACCCCCCACAAAAGGAAACAGCAGACAGGATCAGCCCTGAAGATGTTCATCTCAGTAGCAGAATATTTATTTTGCCTCTGGTAAAAAGAAAAACACATTTCATTAGACCAATCAGTAACCTAAACCTACTCTCCAGCAAATAAATGGAAAAAAAACCCCAAGAACATTAAGTAACAGGCTGTGCGCATGTTCCCGTTTCCTCTTTGAGTGTCTTTACATGGTTAGCAGACATACCTTTGCTTTGCTTTAGTACAACAGAAGTGGTTCCCAAACTGTGGGTTGAGACCCCAGATGGACTGGCACTGTGACCTACCTATGCCCTGAAGGTAGGGAGTCTATAAACCAGTGAAGGCTCACAGGCTCTAATCCCTGAGTACTAGGATATGCAGAGCGGCTCTTTGTGACTCTGGGTAAGTCACTTAACCCTCCATTGCCCCTAAGTACCTGTATCTAATATGTAAACCACTTTGAATGTAGTTGCAAAACCCACAGAAAGGCGGTATATCAAGTCCCATTTCCCTTTCCCTATTTGGGATTCTACATGGCAAGTTGCCACTATCTGAGATTTCTACATGGAATGTTGCCACTATTTGAGATTCTACATGGAATGTTGCTACTATTTGAGATTCTACATGGAATGTTGCTACTATATGAGATTCTACATGGAATGTTGCTAGTGGAGGAGTAGCCTAGTGGTTAGTGCAGCAGACTTTGATCCTGGGGAACTGGGTTCAATTCCCACTGCAGCTCCTTGTGACTCTGGCCAAGTCGCTTAACCCTCCAATGCCCCAGGTACAAAATAAGTACCTATATATGACCTGCATTTTGGGTGGGCCCTTCCCCATACAACTATAAAATACAGGTTTTTTTAACCTTCTTCTCCACCCCTTCATCCCTCTCTCCTTCTCACATTCAATCTGCCCCTAGTCACATCTTCAACTTTCTCCCTCTCCTCTGCCACAGATTTCCAGCTTCTGCTCCTCCCCCCCCCCCCCCCCCCACCTGCAGCCCAGCATCTGCCCATCTGTCTCTGAACCCCCCCCCAATCTACCTCAGAGCCGTCGCCAGCGGTGATTCCTATAGGCAAACTGCTCCAGCCTTGCAGGCTTTGCTGTACTGCATCCCACTCTTGATGACGCCACTTCCTGTTTCTCCACCAGTGGGACACAATAGAGTGAAGCCTGAAGGACCTGTGCAGGTTGTCTATAGGAATTTCTGCCAGTGATGGCTCTGAGGTAGACCTCCGGGGGGGAGGGGCAGAAGGAGGCTCAGATGCTGGACCCTGAATGGAGAAGAGGGAAAGAGGGGAGTGAGGAGGCACCAGCACTGAGGTGTTTTGGGGGCTGGTTAAATGGTTTTAAATATTGGGGGGACGGGCAGTATCCCTCTCATTCTACATAGGACGTATGGAGAAAGGCACACAATTGAGCATCCAGTTATACAATAACATCAGTTATGCATGTAACATAGGGGCCCTAAACTGCAGTAAAAAAGTGCCATGCGCTAGTGTGGGCATGTGAAATTGGCGCACACTGGGCCATTTTTTTTTTACTACAGCGGGTAAAAAGGCCTTTTTTAAATGGGGGCAGTAAATGGCCGTGCACTAAAATTAAAAGTAGTGCTGGCTATTTACTGCCTGAGCCTTCACCGCCACCTTTTTACTTGGCAATAAGGGCTCACGCGCTACTCACGTGGTAACCAGGCAATGTGGCCGCACTGTTGATTACCACCGGGAACATCCCCTGTGGTAGAAAATAGAAAATTATTTTTTACTGCGGGAAACTGCATGCCAAATTCGGAATTACCACCGGGTGCTCCTGCTACCCTGGCAGTGCTGCCAACTTGGCATGCTCCCCATGCATTAGCCTTACTGCTTAGTAAAAGGGCCCCTTAATTAGTTAATTAGCACTCAATTGACACTCAATTGGCAATAATTAGCACTAATTGGCACTCAATTGGCAATAAATAGCACTAATTGGCACTCAATTGGTAATAATTGGCACTAAATTGGCACTCAATTGACAATAATTAGCTTTAACAAGCATTAATTGGCATTAATTTGCAGTTACGCGTACAACTGACTTACCACTGTATTCCATAAACCTAGCACCTAACTTCTATACCGTGGCACTGCAAAGGGGGTGTTGACATGGGAGGGGCATGGGTAGGTCACCCCCTTTGGTGCAAAGCTTATAAAATACTGTGGGGTCCTTTTACTAAGGAGTGCTGAAAAATGGCCTGCATTAGTGTAGGTGCATGTTTTGGATGCACGTAGATCCATTTTTCATCTGCCTGTAAAAAGGGCCTTTTTTTAAAATCGAAAATGGATGTGCAGCAAAATAAAAATTAGTGTGCGTCCATTTTGGGTCTGAGACCTTACCGCCACCCATTGGCTTAGCAGTAAGATCTCACACGTTAACAGGGCAGTAATTGTCAAAGCATGTACACAGTCAATTACTGCCCGGTTAGGGACGCGCAATAGAAAATAAAAAATATTTTTCAACGCACATTAAAAAAAACACGGAGTTACCGCCTAGGCCACACAGTAGCCGGGCGGTAGTTCCAAATTGATGCGCACTGGATGTGCGTAGATGCCTACACAGCTACGTAAAAGGGTCCCTGTATGTTGCGCAAGTGCCAATATTTAGGTGTGCACATTTACGTCAGCTATAGAGAGGGCATAAGTGGTTACACTTACATGTAAGTATGTGGCTGCTGGCACCCAGATCCCATTATAGAAAACAAGCCCAGCGCTCAATACTTTAGAACATAAGTTTTACTACCCTCTGTAAAATTACCCTCTATCACCCAGATTCTATATATGGCGCTGAGATTTTTGGCGCCAAAATTCGCATGCAGATCTGCAAATTAGCTTACGAACCAATGAATCGCAATTAATGTTAACACTTAATGCAATTAACCGGAAATCATTGAAATTTGCATGCGCTTCTGCCCACGCTCTATTCTATAAAACTTTGCGCTCCTAAGTCCCATACAGTGCAACTCAAAATGAGGTGTGGCCAGGGGAGATCCTCAAAGTTGCACGCAGGCTTACAGAATAGCCCCATTTCCACGCCAAAATGCCCGGAGTTGGGTGCCAGCATTGATACCAGGTTTCAGTTGGCATAAATTCCAGTGCCCAACTTTTGACATGAAAATGGGCTCTAAGTGCTTTTCTATAAATGGCGTTCAACCCGGAATGCCATTTATACACTAACGTTCCACCGATTTTTTTACGGCACTGAAATTTTGGCACCATTTATTGAATACCCTGCTATGTGACCTCCAGCCATCTCTTTCTTTTTGTTGTGCTGCTGTTTTAGCTATCAATACGTGGAATGGACACATGGAATGCTCTCCTGTGGGAGGTGGTGGAGATGAAAACGGTAATGGAATTCAAACACGCATGGGATAAACACAAAGGAATCCTGTTTAGAAGGAACGGTTCTGCGGAATCTTGGCCGAGATTGGGTGGCAACACCGGTAATCGGGAAGCAAAATCAGTGCTGGGCAGACTTCTACGGTCTACGCCCTGATCGTGACTTGAATAGATAGGGATGGCCTGGAGTGTAAATTTTAAGGGGCTTCGATGTTAGCTTCAGAAATTTTAGTACAAGAACAGTGCTGGGCAGACTTCTATGGTCTGTGATCTGAAAATGGCAAGGACAAATCAAACTCGGATCGCGGGAAAACTGGATGGACCGTACAGGAGAGAGTGGTGGATACTTGGAATGCCCTCCCGCGGGAGGTGGTAGAGATGAAAACGGTAACGGAATTCAAACATGCGTGGGATAAACATAAAGGAATCCTGTTCAGAAGGAATGGATCCTCAGAAGCTTAGCCGAGATTGGGTGGCAGAGCCGGTGAGGGGAGGCGGGGCTAGTGCTGGACAAGACTTCTACGGTCTGTGCCCTGAAAATGGCAGATAAAAATCAAGGTAAGGTATACACAAAAAGTAGCACATATGAGCTTATCTTGTTGGGCAGACTGGATGGACCGTGCAGGTCTTTTTCTGCCATCATCTACTATATTACTATACCTGCCGTCAGTTACTATGTTACTATGTTCTCAAAGTTGGAGCCTTGTTTGACGATTTGTTTTTATCTTTCATAGAATTCAGAAGAGAAAGATCTAACATCACAGACGGTCAAGTCAGTGAAACCACATCCTCTCATCCTCCAACCCAGTTTGACAATTCGCTTATAGAAAGAGGATTGTACAGCAGGTCTCCAGGACACCTATAGATCCCGTGGACAACAGCCCAATCTAGTCTATACCGGGATTCACCAGATGGCTGCAGGTCATTGGGGATAGATGGAGTCAGTCCTGGGTTTTGACTTTTTGAACAGGATCTGTCATTCCAATTCAGTTAATAAAAATATAGCCAGAAGTCCACGTGGAAGTTTTATAACCGGAGCTGGCCCAGCCTCCCCCCCCCCAAGGGAACGGAGATCTCCTAGTAACTGTTTCTGACAGCAAAATTGCAAAACAAAAGAACTTCTTAAATAATAGAGGTACTGGCTGTGACCCGTGGAATGTTTTCAAAGCTCCCTGTGTTCACATCTTGTCCTGTAAAGCGCACACAGATGCTGCGGTATAAAGGAATCTCTCCTAATCCTATGAATCCTGGTTCTGCCCGTTCCCCGCCAGCAGTGTTCCGGGAATTAAGCAAACCAGCAGATATTGGAAGATTTCTGACCTGGTCGCCCCCATCTAACTGAGGGTGTGCCCTTCGCCATGTTCAATATACACCTATCCAAACCAAACACAGACTCAGTCATGCATTAATCTGTTTGTGAATAGTGACTTTATTTTGTGGCTGGACAGGATCTATTTTTGGCAGCTGTGCTCCAGAGAAAACAGGACAAAAAACAAGGCACCAAGACCTCCTTAGTTCTATTAGAGTTTAATCAAGGCTGAAACAATCAGAAAACTAGAATTTTATTCAGCTAGATATTAAATATCATGCATAGTGGAGTCATACAATTTTGGCTTTGATTTGTAAAGCATTAAACATGGAAAATGCTTGCTCCACAGATGAAACCAATAATCAGATTAATTATGCAGCACAGAAATACAGACTCAGTCATAAATTTAAACACTCAAATCCTATATAATAAAACGCACCTCCAACATTCTGAAGCCGAGAAAGTGAAGCCTTGAAGAATTCCTGCAACGTTCCGGAACTACGTGTTGTCAGTTGAGGAGATGGAGCCTTACAGAGCGCACGAATGCTTCAAGGCTTGAAGGCTTCACTTTCTCACACACACACACTCACTCTCTGTCTCTCACATACACTCTCTCTCTCTCTGACACAAGCACACACACACACTTTGTCTGTCTCTCTCACTCATTCTCTCTCACATACACACTCCATCTCTCACCCACACACACTCCAAGGAAAGGGGGGCAAGGAACATGCTGGGGAGGAGAGGGAGGGGGCCTGCACCTCGGACGGAAGGGGGGCCTGGAACTTGGAGGGGAGGAGAGGGAGGGAGGGAGGGAGGGAAGGAGGGGGTCATGGAACTCAGAGCCCCCCCACACACACACACACTCACTGTCTCTCACATACACTCTCACACACTCTATCTCTCTCTCACACACTCTCTCTCTCTCACACACACACACACAGTCTCTCACACACTCACTCTCTCTCTCTCTCTCTGACACAAACACACACACACTGTCTGTCTCACTCATTCTCTCTCTCACTCACTCACTCACACACACACTCCATCTCTCACACACACTTTCTCTCTCACACACACACTCTCTCTCTCTCTCTCTCTGAAACATACACACTTCGAGGAAAACCTTGCTAGCACCCGTTTCATTTGTGTCTGAAACGGGCCTGTTTTACTAGTTACTAGATAAAAGGGGATTGACTGCTTTGTACACCTGGTAATCCCTGGAGTTTGTTAAGATTAATCATCTCCACAAAGTGAAACATTCACTGGAAGACCTAAAATGTACATTCCTGAAATACAATTATTTTGTCCTTGAAAGGTGGCTAGACTTTTTTTTTTTTTTTTTTAATTATTCCTTCTCAATTCTCTCACCATGGGTAGATAACTTCCTCAGGTTAATGTGATTTTTAAACTGTAAATTACCAATTTAAAAGCCCTAGGGCTGAAATCAACCGAGATCTGTTCTCATTCTGTACAACATGCTTTAAACCCATGTGAGGATGGATTTTGCTGGGAAATGACTAAGAGAAGCTTTTCATGCCTCTGTCTTGTTTGTTAACTGCAGATGGCAATGCATGTTTTAAATGCATCAGGCTGCCATTTTCATGCAAATTAACACATTGTCATTGCTATGGCACTACTCAGATCTTCCTCAGGGGTGGCATAATCTTAATTTAACAGTTCTGAAAATGAACCCTTACTTCCATGGCAAAATTTCTCAACTACTGGCTTCTGTCATATAGAAAGAAACCCTCTCACCACATTAAGATTTATGAATCAAGAGTAGTAGATTGATCTGCGACACCTTAAAACAGTTATTAAGGGCCAGATGTACAAAGGCACCCATTAAATATGGGTGCTGCCGGAAAATTTATCAAGTCGCAAACAGCGACCAGTGCACAAAGGGGATCACATACAAATGAGACGCACGGATCCCCTTTGTGTATCCGTAGCTGTTTGCAACTCAAAGCTGTCAAATGTATTTGACAGCTTGCCCACCAGTTTTTTTAGATATGTGTGGGGGCGGAGCAAGAGAGGGTCCACTGAAGTCCAGTGAACCTCCCTCGAGCCCCCTCCTGCACTACTCAAAAAACTCCCTGGTCTAGTGACCACCTCACAACCCACCCACCCCCAAGATATTAAAAAAATTCCCCACCCCATCCTGGACCTCCCCCCAAGCAAAAGAGCCATGGTGGTCCAGTGGTCCACCTCCCGATCCCTTCCTCACTGTAACCATCACTCCCTAGTGGTCTAGTGACCCCCTCACATGTATCTTAAATGTGCAGGAGGCAGGAGGGCGGTGTTCAGCCCCTGCCAAGTGCATCCCAGGGAAAATACGCTTTATATGGTATTTAGCCCCTCCCAGTGCATCCCAGGATGCACCGAGTAGGGGCTAGGTACCATTACTTTGAGAGGGCCAGGCCCACGGGCAGGAGGTGTTGCTCCTGCCCTCCTGCACATTTAAGGTATGTGGGGGGGAGTGAGGGAGGATGGGGGGATCACTAGACCACCAGGGATTGATGTTTACAGTGGGGGGGGGGGGGGGGTTGGGAGGCAGTCCATTGAACCACCAGGGATTTCTGGTTCAAGGGGGCGCTGGGTGGGGGGGAGAGGTAGGGAGTACAAGCAGGCCGCCTTTGCAGCTGCCCATTTCCCTCCTCTGCAACAGCTCCAGAGCAGCTGTAGAATCTAGCTCGTTAAGGCTAGGTGCTCTGGAGCTGTGCATGGCACTGAATGCTCATTAGAATACTAATGAGCTCACTGTAATACATTTGCATAGGGTTCTCGGTGGCTGCTAATGGCACACATTAGAGCCAAAGAAAACCCCTTTGTTTATAACTCGCTAAATAACGTTTGCTTTAGCCTGGTTACAACCAGGCTAAAGCAAAGATTGACAGCACGGTAAGCTTTGGGGCTCATTTTCAAAACAATTAGACTTACAAAGTTCCATAGGTTACTGTGGAATTTTGTAAGCCTAAGTGCTTTGAAAATACGCCTCTTTGTGCATCAGTCCTTACATCACTTGTTTATTCAATAGTCACAGATTTGGTGAGTTACCAGTAAACCAGCATTGAACAGAGGTTTTAATTATTTAAGTAGGGTGGGTTTTTTATGCCAATTACATGATTACCCTCCCCTCCTGTAAAAGCATACTTCAAGATATTTAATTCTTTGGAGAGGTAGCTTATCTGTCAACTCTCAACCCAGAGTAGTCCGTGCTTGTATAAAACCAAACTGGTTTTACATGTTTCTCTCTATGCACAAGTAAAATAAGACCAATAAATAAAATCAACGGAAACGCTGTAGAACTGGGTTTTGGCACAGAGTTCTGAGACACTCGCATCTCATCTGGTGATATCATTTATTTTACATAAAAGGAAACCCAGTTCCATATTCAGCCAGGGTGGTCAGTGGTTTGTTTTTTTTAACTGCCAGATTCAAGGTTGGTATCCAGATAATGGCTGGCACTGGCTATCCAGATTTGGCACTGACCGCTGGTACTTTCCAGACAGAGCCGGTTTCTATAAATCAGAACAAATCCCTCAGTCTATGGTACCATGAGAAACTCAAAAACAAAATACCAAGACTCGTTATCTGCTTATAATCCTGGCTAATTGCAATACAGATCCAGATGTCTCCTATTATGTACAAAACAGTAATATTGATTACTTTATATATATATATATATATATATATATATATATATATATATATATATATATATATATGTGTGTGTGTGTGTGTGTGTGTGTGTGTGTGTGTGTGTGTGTGAGTGATAAAGAGAGCCCTCAGCAAAACCCACTTTTTTAGGGCAATACAGTTCTTTGCCAAGTGGTATAGCACTTCTTTCAAGTAAAACTTGCCGAGAGAAGATGACTTCACATTATGTATCTACACGGCTTTAACCTGAGTCCCTGAAGAAAGATTTTATGAAACCCGCAGAGTCGGGCGTTTCAAGGGGAGGCCAATAAGTTGTGAAGTGATAAGACAACATATTTTGATTCAGATAAGTTCATGTTTTGATTTAATTTTGAATAGAGTACTAAGGTGTTAGGCAATAGCACATACAGAAAATTAAGAGAGGCCCGATGAAAGAAGTGCTATACCACTTGGCAAAGAAATGTATTGCCCTAAAAAAAAGTGGGTTTTGCTGAGGGCTCTCTTTATCACACACACACACACATATATATATATATATATATATATATATATATATATACTAGTAAAAAAGGCCCGTTTCTGACACAAATGAAACGGGCGCTAGCAAGGTTTTCCTCGGAGTGTGTGTGTTTGGGAGAGTGTATGTGAGAGTGAGTGTTTGAGAGTCAGAGTGAAAGTGTGAGTCCAATCCATGCTCCTCTGTCACCTGGCCCCTCCATTCATCCCTATCCAGCAATTCCGCTGTCTCCCTGAGGCCTGCCCTGCAATCCATATGCATCCATGGCCATCTGTCCCCTCCATTCATCCCTATCCAGCAATTCCCCTCTCCATGAGTCCTGCCCTTCCAATCCATGCTCCTCTGTCACCTGGCCCCTCCATTTTCCCTTTCCAGCATTTCCCCTCTGTGCCTGAGGCCTGCCCTGCAATCCATATCCATCCATGCCCATCTGTCCCCTCCATTCATCCCTATCCAGCAATTCCCCTCTTCCTGAGTCCTGCCCTTCCAATCCATGCTCCTCTGTCACCTGGCCCCTCCATTTTTCCCTTTCCAGCATTTCCCCTCTCTGCCTGAGGCCTGCCCTGCAATCCATATCCATCCATGGCCATCTGTCCCCTCCATTCATCCCTATCCAGCAATTCCCCTCTCCCTGAGTCCTGCCCTTCCAATCCATGCTCCTCTTTCACCTGGCCCCTCCATTCATCCCTATCCAGCAATTCCCCTCTCTGCCTGAGGCCTGCCCTGCAATCCATATGCATCCATGCCCATCTGTGCCCTCCATTCATCCCTATCCAGCAATTCCCCTCTCCCTGAGTCCTGCCCTTCCAATCCATGCCCATCCATGCTCATCTGTCACCTGGCCCCTCCATTTTTCCCTATCCAGCATTTCCCCTCTCTGCCTGAGGCCTGCCCTGCAATCCATATCCATCCATGGCCATCTGTCCCCTCCATTCATCCCTATTCAGCAATTCCCGTCTCCCTGAGTCCTGCCCTTCCAATCCATGCCCATCCATGCTCATCAGTCACCTGGCCCCTCCATTTTTCCCTATCCAGCCATTGCCCTGTCTCCCTGAGGCCTGCCCTGCAATCCATATCCATCCATGCCCATCTGTCCCCTCCATTCATCCCTATTCAGCAATTCCCGTCTCCCTGAGTCCTGCCCTTCCAATCCATGCCCATCCATGCTCATCAGTCACCTGGCCCCTCCATTTTTCCCTATCCAGCAATTGCCCTGTCTCCCTGAGGCCTGCCCTGCAATCCATATCCATCCATGCCCATCTGTCCCCTCTATTCATCCCTATCCAGCAATTTCCCTCTCTCCCTGAGTCCTGCCCTCCCAATCCATGCCCATCCATGCTCCTCTGTCCCCTGCCCCCTCCATTCATCCCTTTCCAGCAATTGCCCTCTCTCCCTGAGCCCTGCCCTCCCAATCCATGCCCATCCATGCTCCTCTGTCCCCTGCCGCCTCCATTCATCCTTTTCCAGCAAGTCCCCTGTCTCCCTTCCATGACCCCCCCTTGCATCCATGCTCCTCTCTCTCCCATGTCCCAGCCTGGGCCGCCCTCTTCTTCCCCCCCCACCCTTCGCATCCATGGTGTCGTTTCTCCCCTGCCCTCCCGCTCCCATTGTTTTTCTTTTGTGGCCACCCTCTTCGCTCCCCCCAACATGGTTTTTATTTTTTTGTCTTGTTTTTAAATGTACCTCCGTGGCGGTTCCGGCAGCGAAGCGTCAGGGAAGGAGGTGGTGCTCCCGACGTCTAGGTTTCCCTTCGCTGTGTTCCGCCTTCTTTTGACGTCATCCTTGACGTCAGAAGAAGGCGGAACACAGCGAAGGGAAGGCTAGACGTTGAGAGCGCCGCCTCCTTCCCTGACGCTTCGCTGCCGAGCGTTGTGATTGGATGAGTGTCATTGCTCCGCCCTCGACGTCATCACGTTTGACGCGTGGGCGGGGCAGACACAATGCGATCTCACCCCCTTCACTTTTGGCTAACAGAGGCTTCATTCGAACGTTGGAGGTGCGTTTTATATAGAGAGATATATATAGTAATCAATAGGAGACATCTGGATCTGTATTGCAATTAGCCAGGATTATAAGCAGATAACGAGTCTTGGTTTTTTGTTTTTGGGTTTCTATAAATGGCATTCAAAAATGAGTGCTGGAAAAGACTGGCACATGCCCTTTAGAGAAATCGCTCTTAGCCCCAATTCCTGTACCCTAACTTTGACTGCCAACCTTACACCTGCTGAAACCTGGTGTAAATGCCTGATGCTCAAGTTGGATGCAATGGCATGAATTGAGGACATGAAGTGAGGTTGAAGGGGGGCAGACTCAGGACTAATGTCAGGAAGTATTTTTTCACGGAGAGGGTGGTGGATACGTGGAATGCCCTCCTGCGGGAGGTGGTGGAGATGAAAACGATAATGGAATTCAAACATGCGTGGGATAAACACAAAGGAATCCTGTTTAGAAGGAATGGATCTATGGAATCTTAGCGGACATTGGGTGGCGATGCCGGTATTTGGAGAATAAAACTAGTGCAGGGTGGACTTCTATGGTCTGTGCCCTGAGAAAGGCAAGGACATATCAAACTCGGGTATACATATAAAGTATCACATACCATGTAAAATGAGTTTATCTTGTTGGGCAGACTGGATGGACCGTTCAGGTCTTTATCTGCCGTCATTTACTATGTTACTCACGTTACTCTTTGGGGTTCTACATGGAATGTTGCTACTAATTGGAATTCCAGAATCTTTAACTCTTTAGGATTCCAGAATCTTCAGAACTTTTAGTACAGGAACAGTGCTGGGCAGACTTCCACGGTCTGTGCCCTGAGAAAAGCAAGGACATATCAAACTCGGGTATAAAGTATCACATACCATGTAAAATGAGTTTATCTTGTTGGGCAGACTGGATGGACTATTCAGGTCTTTATCTGCCATCATTTACTATGCTAATGACCCATTATGCAGTAACAACACACACAATTTTTTGAAATGCCCCTGACACGCCATGCCCCTCCTATAGCTACACCAATTTTTGGGGTGCACGCTATGGAGTTTGGGCACCTAGCATTATGGAATAGTGTGCATGGGCATTTTTTTGTTGGTGCAAATTAATGCACCTCAATGTAGATGTGATCCCTGGGCTTAAGCGCTATCCTATAAAGCGTGCCTAACTTTAGGTATGGTTTATAGAATACCGCTACACACTTTTTTTAGTGCCATTTATAGAATTTTCCCCTATCCCCAGATTCTATATATCGCACAGAGATTTCTGCATGGAAATCGAAGCATATTTCCATAACAATGCGATTCAGCTAATTGGTTAACAAGCTCATCGGCACTGATAACTGGATGTTAATAACCAATTATCATTACTAATAAGCATTAGAATTTATGTGCAGAACTGTCTTAAGCGTATTCTGTAACGTGGTGCCCGTCAGTTCTAAGTCGTGTAGTCGAAAAGTGGGTATTTCTAAAATCTATGCACATTGTTATAGAATACACCTGGTCCGGGAATAATTTAGGCAGTAGGCTTTACAGCAAGTTCTACTTGGCGTAATTGCCAGTGAGAAAGTTTAGTCACAAGGAGCATCACTCGGTGTATTCTATATACCATACAGAAATGCAGGCTTATTCTATAAACTTCGCTTAAATTAAGCCATATTTTATAGGTGTTCAGTCCTGGAGTATCCCTTGCCAGTCAGGTTTTCAGGATATCCATAATGAATATGCATGAACTTGATTTGATTGCACTGCCTCCAATATATGCAATTCTTTTTCATGCATATTCAATTGTAGATAACCTGAGAACCTGACTGGCAAGGGATACTCCAGGACCGGACTTGGGAATCACTGCTTTATAGAATACACTTAGGCAAATTTCATTTCGGCACCAATTTTTTAGGCATGACACATAGAATCTAATCCTATATCCTAAACCAACTCCACATCCTTGCTGACACAGTCATATACAAGTTGCATGCTGCTTCCAAGATCAGCACTCAACCATCACCTTGATCTGTTCCCTGAGGCAGTTGCAGGAGAAATGTCCTCCTAAGCTTCTTAACTTGATTACGTCCTTCCATGATAACATGAGAAACATCATCCAATATGATGCCTCAACTTCAGAAGCCTTGGACATATGCAGCAGGGTCAAACAGGGGTGTGTCTTTGCCCCTACACTTTTCAGGATATTCTTTGTACTCTTGTTGAAGTGTGTACTTGAATCAACTATCGATGGAGTCTGTCTGTCTACAAGATCTATGAGAGAATGTTCAGCCTTCATCCTTCACGTTTGATTTAAATTGTATTTTACGCTGTAACTCACCTTGAGCTGCTAAGAAAAGGCAAGACATAAATTACAACTGATTGATTGAACCTCTCACATCTCAAGGCAAAAACCAAGATGTGTGAAGTCCTCATTAGAGAACTATTACTTGCTGATGATACCTGCTATCATAGCTCACGTTGACGAATATTTCCACTGCATCATAGATCATTTTCCCTAAGCATATCAGGACTTTGGCATCACCATTAGACAAATGTGATGGAACAAGAAGTTGACAAGCTCCCTCTATCACTACAGGGTAACAATATGTTCATATACTCAGGATTTACCAATATACCAAGAGGTGTATTTTCAAAACACTTAGATTTACAAAGTTACATAAAAGCGGTCCCAAACCGTATTATCGAAAAAGATGGCCGGCCATCTTTCGTTTCGATAATAAGGTTGGGGCTGGCCAAATGTCAAAGATGGCCGGGTTTGAGATGGCCAGCATCATTTTTTGCCCATAATGGAAACTAATGCCAGCCATCTCAAACCCGGCCAAATCCAAGGAACTTGGTCGTGGGAGGAGTCAGCATTTGTAGTGCACTGGTCCCCCTGACATGCCAGGACACCTACCGGCACTGTAGAGGCACTTCTAAAAATTAAAAAAAAAATTTAAAACAGCTCCCAGGTGCATAGCTCCCTTACCTTGGGTGCTGAGCCCCCCAAATCTCCCCCAAAACCCACTCCCTACAACTCTACATCATTATCATAGCCCTTATGGGTGAAGGGGGGCACCTACATGTTGGTACAGTGGGTTTTGGGGGGGGGGGTTGGAGGGCTCCCATTTACCACCACGTGTAACAGGTGGGGGGATGGGCTTGGGTCCACCTGCCTGAAGTGCACTGCACCCACTAAAAACTGCTCCAGGGACTTGCATACTGCTGTCAGGGAGCTGGGTATGACATTTCAGGCTGTCATAAAGGCTGGTAAAAAATGGGGGTTTTTTTGGGTGGGAGGGGGTTGGTAACCACTGGGCGAGTAAGGGGAGGTGATCCCTGATTCCCTCCGGTGGTCATCTGGTCAATTAGGGCATTTTTTTGAGACTTGGTCCTGAAAATAAATAGACCAAGTGAAGCCGGCGAAATGCTAGTCAGAGCCAGCCATCTCTTTTCCATTATCATCTGAAGCCAGCCATCTTGTAACCACGCCCCGTCCCACCCCATCCCGCCTTCGCTACCCTGCCGAAACGCCCCCTTGAAGTTTGGCCGGCTCTGCGACAGGAAGCAGTTGGAGCCGGCCAAAATCAGCTTTCCATTATACCAATTTGGCCGGCTACGGGATTTGTGTCGGAAGATGGCCGGCGATCTCCGAAAATAAGCTGGATAGTAACCTATGGAACTTTTGAGAATATGCCTCCAAGTCACTTGAAACAGAGTTAAATCTATGCATTGGAAAAGCTGTCATCATTTTGTCAAGGCTTACTAAAACAGTAGAGTATGGAAGAACAACAAACTGACAGTGTACCCTAAAGCCTGTAGTGTCAGGATTCACCTCTATACAAATCAAACATGGACTCTGTATTCAGAAGGGAAGAGCCTGAACAGTTTCCAAATGCGCTGCCTGTGGTGCCTTCATCAAATCTACTAGAAGCATAAAATTGCCAGTTCCAAAGCCTCAAATTCCCACTGCCTTCACTTTAAGAAATAGCTCCAAGGATTCAGGCATATCCATCATAGTAACATAGTAGATGACGGCAGAAAAAGACCTGCACGGTCCATCCAGTCTGCCCAACAAGATAACTCATATGCGCTACTTTTTGTGTATACCCTACTTTGATTTGTACCTGTGCTCTTCAGGGCACAGACCTTATAAGTCTGCCCAGCACTTTCCCCACCTCCCAACCACCAGCCCCGCCTCCCAACCACCAGCCCCGCCTCCCACCACTGGCTCTGGCACAGACCGTATAAGTCTACCCAGCACTATCCCCGCCTCCCAACCACCAGCCCCGCCTCCCACCACCGGCTCTGGCACAGACCGTATAAGTCTACCCAGCACTATCCCCGCCTCCCAACCACCAGCCCCGCCTCCCAACCACCGGCTCTGGCACAGACCGTATAGTCTGCCCAGCACTATCCCTGACTCCCAACCACCAGCCCTGCCTCCCACCACCGGTTCTGGCACAGACTGTATAAGTCTGCCAAGCACTATCCCCGCCTCCCAACCATAAGCCCTGCCTCGCAACCACTGGCTCTGGCACAGACCGTATATGTGTGCCTAGCACTATCCCGCCTCCCAACCACCGGCTCCGGCACAGACCGTATAAGTCTGCCCAGCACTATCCCCACCTCCCGACCACCAGCCCCGCTTCCTAACCACCGGCTCTGGCACAGACCGTGTAAGTCTGCCCAGCACTATCCCCGCCTCCCAACCACCAGTCCCATCTCCCAGATTTCCCACAGATAACATATTTTAGAGCTAGCCTCTGATAAAAGGCAAATTAGCCATCTACATAGATATGCAATATTAAATTCTGTGATCTTGTTTCAAAACTTTATAGGGTCAGCCCCTTACTATATGTAACCTCTTATTCTTCTCCCCCCTATATAATGCTCTTCCTGACTCTCCACTACCCCAGTTGTAAAAAAAAAACCAAAACAGTGGTATATAAAGCTGTTTTCATACCAGGGTTCCCCTACCAATGTACCAAACGGTGGAACTCCTCCCCAAATTAGTCAGATGGGAGCACAACTGCCTGAAGGGCGCTTTTACTAAGCCGCCTATGTGCGCCCAACACGCGGTCAATTTTGAGTTACCACCCGGCTACCACGTGGCCCTGGCGGTAATTAATTTTTGATGCACGTCTGCTAGGTGCCATCAGAAATTATTTGTAATTTTCTGGCGCGCAACCGGTAATCGGTTGGTAATCGTCATTCTGCGCGCATAGACCTTGCTGCCCGGTTACCGCGTGAAACCTTACTGCTAGGTCAATGGCTGGCGGTAAGGTCTCAGACCCAAAATGGATGGACGCGTGGAAAATTTTCATTTTGCCGCCGGTCCATTTTCGTCAAAAACTTTCAAAAAGGCATTTTTTTTACCGGTGTGCCCAAAACATGCATTTTATACTACGGCAGGCCATTTTTCAGAACACCTTTGCAAAAGGGCCCCTGAAATTCTAGAAATTCCTAAAGAACTTTCTTTTTCAAGAAATTCTTCACTGATTGACACCAATAAGGAAAGAACTCAATATAAAATATTACCATTTCTACTCTACTTTCAATATGCTACTCTTTCAAATTATTATTATTAGCATTTGTATAGCGCTACCAGACGCCAGTGGCGTAGCCAAGGGTGGGCCTGGGTGGGCACAGGCCCACCTACTTTGGACTCAGGCCCACCCAGTAGCAGCACAAGCACGATGTGGCTGGCCGGGATCCCCAAGCCCCACCAGCTGAGAACTCCCAACAACTGTCCCTCTTGCATACCTTGTAAATAGCAGATCTTCGCCTGCAGCGAAGAAGCGACTGATGCGTACTGTTTGCATCAGCCCCACAGCCTTCCCTCTGATGTATTCCTGCCTGTGCGGAAATAGGAAGTTGCATCAGAGGGAAGGCTGTGAGGCCAACATGAGCAATGAAAATCTGGTACTTAAAAGGGAGGGGGGGGATGTTTGAGAGACCATATGGCATGCAGGCAAGAGAGGGAGAGACCAAATCACTTGTGGGACCAGGGCGGAGTTCTTCTGCCCACCCATCTTGGGCCCAGGCCCACCCAAAATTGGGTGTCTGGCTACGCCCCTGCCAGACGCACACAGCGCTGAACACCTGACACAGAGAGACAGTCCCCTGCTCAATAGAGCTTACAATCTAAAATAATACAGAAAGACAAGACAATTAAAGGCGAGGGAAGTACTGGGTGAGAAGGAACAAGGGGAGGGCAAATGAGTAGTGGCTAGGAGCCAAAAGCAGCAGTGAAAAGGTGGGTTTTCAGCCTAGATTTGAAACAGGTAGAGATGGAGCTAGACGTACAGGCTCAGGAAGTCTATTCCAGGCATAAGGTGCTGCGAGAGAAAAGGAGCGAAGCCTGGTAGTTAGCAGTGGAGGAGAAGGGGGATGACAAGAGAGCTTTGTCCAGCGAGCAGAGTTCACGGGGAGGAATGTAGGGAGAGATGAGAGTGGAGAGGTAATGGGGGGCTGCAGAGTGGATGCATTTAAAGGTCAGTACGAGAAGTTTAAACTGAATGCGGAAGCGGACAGGGAGACAGTAAAGTGGACTTGAGGAGTGGGCTAGTGTGGGTATAACGAGTTTGGTGGAAAATAAGCCAATAATAAATTCATCATCATTCTGATTTAACAATCTTGTAATGTAACCTATAAATCATTATACAGTGCTGTACATACTGATTATTTGCAGTACTTGTTATCTTTTGTTAATTGAGCTTGATCTGTATTCTTAGTATCATATCCTGTGAGCCACATCGAAACCAAACTGATTGGATAAAGTGGGATAGAAATGAAATAAACAAACGTGACTTAAGACCCTGACACCTATAAACAAATTTCACAGAGCCGTGAGGAAAAACGGACAATGTGAGCAATCTGGAAGAAAAATAAGTGTATTATTATTATTTATTGATTTGTATCCCACATTTTCCCACCTTTTTGCGGGTTCAGTGTGGCTTACAATATGATATAAGTGAAGGAAATACAATTTGTTACAACTTGGTTAGGATTACATTGTGTAGAGTTAAGCGAGACAATCGAAGATTGTAGATATAGCCGAGTGTCTACGGCAGCCCCTGTAACGGAAACTGCAACTTGCAAGTTAGTTTACTGACCCAGGGCCCCGTTTACTGAGGTCCACTAGCATTTCTAGCGCGTGTAGACACCCATAGGAATACTATAGGCGTCTACACGGTTAGCCTCTAGCACACCTAGTAACCAGGCCCCTAGTTCTTTCCCCTATGGTAGATTTTCCTTACGATTACATAACGTGCGGAGTCCAATATTCTTTTCTAGCTTTGTGATTCCATATCGGAGCTCTCTTCCTACTATCAGAACTGATAATAACTACTTAATCATTTCATAAGAAACTTAAGACTTTGCTTGTTTCTGTAAAGATGATTGGTCAAGTTGATTTTTCTTTTTTAATATTTTCTGATTAAATTTGGTAAACTACAAGGTTGAAAGAGTCTAAGCAGATGACGGAGCAAACATATATATAAGACAGAGGCTTCTGTTCTTTGGTGACTCAATAAAGATATTTTTCACATGAAAGAAAAGGCCAGTCCGCGGAGATTTAAAAATTGACCCAAACTCTTTCTTGAGATTTTAGGCTTGATTACATCCAATAATGTCTAACAGTATTACGAATGAACATCCTATATAATAATTCTCACCATCCAACGTTCTGAGGCTGCCTGAAACCCTGGCTCCCTCGGAGGTGGTCTGCTAGGTGCGGTAGATCAACACTGACGTCATGAATCCCACACAGCTCATCGAATCCAATGAAGTGCCACTGATTGGCTACACCTCAGGTGAAGTCACCAGCCCGACGCCCAGCAACAAACCGCGACCCAGCCAGCAGCAAACAGCAACCCAGGCAGGGGGAGGAGTATGGAAACACGCAGAGCGTGTTTCCTACTCCTCCCCCTGCCTAGGAATCATTCGAGACTGGCTGCCAACCTCCCGAACCACCCGCGCACACTAACCGCCCTCCCTCTCCTCTCCAAGTCCGGATTCGGACTGTCGAGAGGACGAAGAGGGAGGGCGGCGAGACGGCAAGTGATTGGCTGCGGCGAGTGTCCAATGTGGAGGAGGCGGGGTGATGGCTCAGGGCAGGGGTCGGGGTCCAGTGGCGACTCGAAAGAGGGGGGAGGGAAAGAGCAGCGGGACCAACTCCAGCGCAAACCGTCATCCCCGTTCACTCAAACAAAGCAAGCAAACCTATGAGATTGCTGCAGGACGTTTAATAGACAGGAGTGGAAGTGAGCAAAGCAGTCTACGGTAAGCAAGGAAGCCCATTGGTTAATCTCTGTTTCCACTCCCCTATGCAGCCATCATTGGTATACACTCAAAAACAAGCAAACCTAGGAGCTGCTGGCTTCACATTGTCGTTTTTAAATGGTTGTTCCATCTGAAAGAAGAAGTAAAGCTGTTTTCAACTGGATAGACAGTGCCTTTAAAACGTGGAGGACAAAAGGAGGGGGGAGACAGACAGATCCTGCAACTGGGAGGGAGGGGGGACCCTGCAACTGGGAAAAACGAAGGGGAGGAAGGAAGGGAGGGAGGGGACCCTCCTGCAACTGGGAGGGGGGACGACGACCCTGGGAACTGTGAGGAGGTGGGGACCATGGCACATATTCTCATTCTAACACACACACTCGCACCCCAGTCTCACTCTCTCTCTCTCTGACACACACATACCACACTCGCACATTCACTCTCTCTCACCAGTCCACTCTCACACACACTCCGAGGAAAACCTTGCTAGCGCCCGTTTCCTTTAAAACAGAAACGGGCCTTTTTTACTAGTCCTATATAATAATTTGCACCTCCAATGTTCCAAGCCTGGCTGCCTGGTTCGTAACATCCCTCCTGACGTCAGCCAGCCTCCAGCGTTCCATTCCCCTCACTGTCCCGCCCTCACGTCAAGATGTATTGATGTCAAGGGCGGAATAGTGAGAGGAAGGGAATGCTGGAGGCTGGCTGATGTCGGAGGGATGTTACGAACAGAACGGAAGCCAGCCAGAGAACATTCAGGTACAAATCAAGGGGAGAGAGAATCGTGTGGGACATCGAGGGGAGGGATGTAGGGAAGAGGGGAGGGCAGAGGAGAATTGATGGACAGGGATGGGAGGACAGTAGAGGAAAGAATCCGCGGGACACGGATGGGAGGGCAGGGAAGAGGAGAATCGCTGGACATGGAGGGGAGGGCAGGGGAGAGAGGAAAAAAAAGCTACATGACAGCCTTCCTTGGGCCCATTTCCTGTTGAGGAAACGGGCATGGTTCCACTAGTTTATTAATACTCTGTTAAGATTACAGGCCTCAGGAGGACATCTC
Source organism: Microcaecilia unicolor (assembly GCF_901765095.1). Taxonomy (NCBI): domain Eukaryota; kingdom Metazoa; phylum Chordata; class Amphibia; order Gymnophiona; family Siphonopidae; genus Microcaecilia; species Microcaecilia unicolor. The sequence goes on along the minus strand of NC_044037.1, from coordinate 20,962,038 downwards.
CAATAACGCTTTCACTGCCAGGGAATGGCCTTCTCTAATACAATAAAGCCTTCTCTATGTTAAAACCACAATTGTTGTACTAGGTAACACCCAAAACACAGGTAGTATCATTGGCCAATGTCTTTTTTTCCAGGTAGCATTCTGCAAACTCCTGTGAAAAGAACTCTCTAACCGTATCCGTGTTTATCGTACTATTCAGGGTAGTTCACAGGTCATGTTTTTCCCTATTGAAAGAAGTGTGACGGAGCTACAACCTCTGGCATTACTACCAGGACGAATCGGCCTCACGTCCAGAGAACAAGCTAAGAGAGCGTTGGCTTTATCATCATTGCACCTAGTAGACATAGGGCCCTGTTTACTAAGCTGCGCTAGAGGCGGCTAACAGTGTAGAAACCCATAATATTCCTATGGGTGTCTACACGGTTAGCGGGCGCTAATGTTTAGCACGCACTAAAAATGCTAGCGCACCTTAAAACAGGGCCCATAGTTTTGCTTCTCTTGGGAAACTTAATTTGGAAATCAAAGCTACCTATCCCTACACATAGTAGGGCAAAATCTGTGTCCCTCCCTCACCACCACCACCACCATGAAGCAATATGGTTAGCCTTTACATTAACTCAAGCTTATAAGAGTTTGACCCCTTGGTTAGGCTGACTAATTCTCTAGTAACCCAAAACTATTTACTGCAACTGCTGAAAGGACATGGCGGTGAAATCAATTTTGAAAGAAAAAAAAAAACAACACAGGGCTCTGAGCCAGAGCTTAAAACACTACTGCCTAGTCTCTAATTTGACTTTGTTTTTTTTTTAAGCAAAACTTCTGGCGAAGTAGCATATCAACAGCTGGTTGAACCTAGACAAAGCCTGGGTTCCAAAGGCCTTCCAGTTCGTGTTTTTGAAAGCCACAGGACACAAGTCAGTTCTGTTGACCTTAGTCAACGGTAGAAACCCATGTAGCCAAGTTTTCCAGTTAGGCTGCGTCCAGGGTAGAGCAAATCACAGAACTAAAAACAAACATAAAACTATATAAAAACAATATTCCCACAATTTTCATTGATAAATATTGGTGCACATAGATATGTGTGCTTTGCTAGTAATGTATGCATCCTATATATGGGATTTTATGTTTTAGTATATATATATATATATATATATATATATATATATATATATATATATATATATATAAGTTTAAAAAGGCCCATTTCTGACACAATTGAAACGGGCGCTAGCAAGGTTTTTCTCGGAGCCTGTATGTTTTGAGAGAGTGTGTGTGAGAGTGAGAGAGAGAGAATGTGCAAGTGTGTGTGTGTGTGACGGAGAGAGTGTAGACTGGGTGCGAGTGTGTCTGTGAGAGAGAGTGTGTGTGCCTGGGGCCCCTCCCTCCCACCCAGTTCCAGGGTCATCGTTCCCCCTCCCTCCCTCTGAGTTCCAGGGTCGTCCCCCTGTTTTTTTTGTTTGTTTTTTTTTAGTTTTTGTACAGGTGGTGCATTCCCCCTCTCATCCCCTCCTCCAAGTTCCAGACCCCCCTCCCTCCCTCCCCCCGAATTCCAGACCCCCGTCCACCCCAGTTCCAGACCCCCTCTCTCCCTCCTTCTGAATTCCAGACCTCCCTCCGAGTTCCAGATCCCCTCCCGCAGTTCCAGACCCCACCTCCCTGCCTCCCTCCCTCCGATTTGCAGACCCCCCTTCCTCCGATTTCCTGACCCTCCCCCCAGAGTTCCTGACCCCTGGACCCCCCCTGCCGCAACCCTCTCGAGCCCCCCTTCCCGCTGCCAACCCTCAGGGCTTCGGAGCCCATCTGTGAAGAAAGTTACGGACACAGGCAGGCAGACGCATAGAACGTTGGGGGTGAGAATTATTATATAGGATAAATGATTTTATTATTGTATTTATTCCATTATATTGTATGTGGAGAGTATGTTATTTATGATTCAATATTTATATATTGATATATTTCCAAGCATGCTATTTATGATTTGAATCATATATGTTTTATTTTTGTTTTTAGTTCTGTGATATGTCCTATGAAACTGAAAATCTTAACACAACCTAAGTGAACTTTTTTCTCGAGATCCTCTTCCACCCGACTTACGCAATTAAACTCTTCTTGGCGGCCCTATTCCCCTCTTAGAATCCCTGAAGATACTAGGAGTAACGATTGATGCTAACCTGACTTTCTCAGCCCACATCTCTTCTGCGGTATCTAGATCCTTCTTTTCGTCCTCATTAAATCAGGTCTCTCTGTCTACTTCTAGAGACAGGTGCACTTTGCACTCTCACACTCACTTGTTACATCAGGCATCGACCACTGCAATGCCCTATTTAATGGTATTTATCAAAGGGAGGCTTGCTGACTTGAACATGTATACCCTGGAGGAAAGGAGGAACAGGGGTGATATGATACGGACGTTCAATATTTGAAAGGTATTAATCCGCAAACAAATCTTTTCCGGAGATGGGAAGGCGGTAGAACTAGAGGACATGAAATGAGATGAAGGGGAGCAGACTCAGGAAAGATATCAGGAAGTATTTTTTCACAGAGAGGGTGGTGAACGCTTGGAATGCCCTCCCGCGGGAGGTGGTGGAGATGAAACGGTAACGGAGTTCAACATGCGTGGGATATGTATAGAGGTATCCTGTGCAGAAGGAATGGATCCTCAGAAGCTTAGCTGAAATTGGGTGGCGGAGCAGGTGGGGGGAAGAGGGGGTGGTGGTTGGGAGGCGAGGACAGGGGAGGGCAGACTTGTACGGTCTGTACCAGAGCCGGTGATGGGAGGCGGGACTGGTGGTTGGGAGGCGGAAAATACTGCTGGGCAGACTTATATGGTCTGTGCCCTGAAAAGGACAGGTACAATTCAAGGTTAAGGTATACACGTATGAGTTTGTCTTGGGCAGACTGGATGGACCATGCAGGTCTTTTCTGACCGTCATCTACTATGTTACTATGTTACTATGAGCTGCGCCAATTGCAATTAGTACACAACACAGTGGTAAAAACTAATTTTAGGAGGACGCAAAATGATCACGTAACCCCTCCTTCACCAGAACACTGGCTACCTGAGCATATGGTCTCTCCATAGTCAATGACCTAAATAATGATACAACCCAATTTTTCATACTCAGGAACGTTTCATGTATTTACCATAATTATTCTTCCTTAACATTTATATGCACATGATATATATCTATACCATGATCTGTTCACGTATGTTATGTTACATGTATGTTACCATGTTTGTATGCAACTTAACACATTACCATTTGTAATTCTGTTAACCGGAAATGGCAACCGCCATTACGGCAAATGTAAGCCACATTGAGCCTGCAAATTGTTGGGGAAATGTGGGATACAAATGCTACAAATAAATAAATCTCTCTATATAAAAGGCAACACCAACGTTCTATGAAGCCTCCAGCCGGAAGTGTGAAGGGGGCGAGATATCCGGTTTCCCTATGAGTGTCTGCCCCGCCCTCTCTGTAACACAGTCAGTGAAGGAAAACAGCAGAGCACGAAATCAAATCGCTGGCTCTGTAACAGTGAAGGACTCAGAGGGGGGAGGGGAGAGAGGGCAGAGGGCAGGGACACACACACTCCCACATGCACACAGAAGAAAACATTGCTAGCCCCCGTTTCATTTGCATCAGAAACGGGGCTTTTTTACTAGTAAATAAATAAAATACATGCATCCAATATAAAATCCTTGCCCTGATTCACAAAACATTAACTACCGGCCAACAATCTGTCCTCTCTCAATATCTCCTCCGGTATGCTCCCTCTCGGGAGCTTCGCTGTACTACAACACCACCTCTTTATTGTTCCTTCGCTTCCAGAAGTTTCATTCACTAGTGTCAGGAAAACCATGTTCTCCATATCTGGGCCCAAGCTCTGGAGCGCCCTTCCCCAGTGTTGTGTAGTAACTAAGTAAATGCAACTAGTTACAGTACTTAAGTACAGGTTTGTTATTTTCACTTGTAAAGAAGTACAGGATAACATTTGTTACTTTTACTGGCTGGCCTCCCGCTTAACCACCTATCCCCCCTTCAATCTGTCCAAAATTCCGCCGCACGTCTTATCTACCGCGTGAACCGTTACTCTCATATCACCCCTCTCCTCAAGTCGCTTCACTGGCTCCCGATCCGCTACCGTATACAGTTCAAGCTTCTCCTATTGACCTTCAAGTGCACTCAATCTGCTGCCCCCCATTACCTCTCTACCCTCCTCTCCCCGTATGTTCCCACCCGTAACCTCCGCTCTCAGGACAAATCACTCCTATCTGTACCTTCTCCACCACCGCCAACTCCAGACTCCGCCCCTTCTGCCTCGCATCACCTTATGCCTGGAACAGACTTCCCGAGCCCATACGCCATGCGCCCTCCCTGCCCATTTTCAAGTCCTTACTCAAAGCCCATCTTTTCCTCCCTTGCTTTTGGCGCCTAACCACCTTCCCCATTCATGATACCTACACTGACTACATAGTTTGTTACCTTTAGATTGTAAGCTCTCTTGAGCAGGGACTGTCCTTCCCCATGTTTAAACTTGTACAGCGCTGCGTAACTCTGGCAGCGCTATAGAAATGCTAAGTAGTAGTAGTAGTAGTAATTTTGCCAAGTTTTACTACTTTTACTCAGTTGCATCTGATGCAGTTAAAAGTAAAAAGTAAAGAAGGTATTTGTAAATGTGGGAAGCAGCGTGACCAGTATGCTGAAGCTTCAAATTAAAATCTATTAGCTCTGGGGTTTGGGTCAGGAACTGTGTTTGTAATCCTGTGGAGTAGCCAGAAAGCAATTTTTGGGGTAGGCCAGCAGGTTGGATGGGTGGGCACCCATGCTCTGTCCCTAACCCCACTCCATGCTGGACCTCTACCTTACTCCCCACATGGTCCACATCTCTCTCCTTTCCCTTCAGCCATCCCCAATCCCCTGCATATCCAGCACCTATCCCAGCCCCCCTTCTACATGTCCAGCACCTCATCTCCCCTTTCCCTCCAACCCCCCGCCCGCATATGCAGCTCCTCTCCCCTTCCCCCCTGCAAATCCAGCACCTCTCCGTCTCCCCTTCCCTGCAACCTCCCCCCTGCAAGTCCAGTGCCTCCTCACCTCACAGTCTACGTGTCCAACCCCGCTGCAGTGCTTGCAATTTGCTATCGTCGGCGCTGCCTGACACAGCTGAGAGACACGGCACAACGTCCTGCTCCGGGGCCTTCCTGCGCTAATTCAACTTCCTGTTTACGCAGGGCAGAACGCACGTGGCAGAGGGAAAGTCCCGGAGTAGGACGTCACGCTGCGTCTGTCAGCTGTGTCAGGCAGCGCGCCGATGATAGCAAATTGCAAGCGCTGCCACGGGGGTGGAAAACGAAGACTGTGAGGTGAGGAGGCAGCACCGATAGCGTTAAAGAGAAGCGCTAAGGTGGGGGTGGGAGAGGGTGTGAGGAGACACGTCAGTGACAAAGGTGTTGGGAGTCTTCTCTGGATGGGCCTGAGCCCAAACTGGGCGGGCCCACCTGTAGCTACGTCCCTGTTGTAATCTATCTTTAATTTTCTTTCTTAACATGGAACTAATCTGAAGCCATCGGTAAATTTTATGGCCTTTGCATGCTTTATACTTTGATTTGTACCCTCCAGCCCCCCCCCCCTTCCCCCCTCTTTCCCCCCCCCCCTTTTCTACCTCTCTCTTTTCTTAACTTAATTTTATACCTAGATATGGATAGCTACTTCTTACATGTGAGCTCCGGTATTGCCATACTTGGTAAGATGTTACTTGTTGTTATGTTGTGAGCTCTTGATTATATTCGTATCGAAAATCAATAAAAGAAATTAAACTTAAAAGTAAGAAGTAAAAGCAGGAGATGTAATTGATGAGTCTTCAGTAAACCAAATAAAACAGCAAAACCCAGAGCAGGATTTAGCTATTGCAAACCTCGTCACACAAACAGTGGATCATCTCAGTGAATATAACCTAGAAGAACAGTAGAGTTGCCTGTGTTTGTTGAACTGGTTAGTGGCCTCCAGCCCAACAGAACAGTGATGAGTTGGGTCACTTTAAAGTGGAGATGAAGCTGTAACAATTCTTGGTGAACAGACATGTTTTTACCACAACAGACTGATAAATCATCCCATGGGAAATTTTACATTGGGGTAACTGTCCACCGGATTGATAAGAGTCTTTACGAAGGAAGTCTGCTTAGCTGGCATTAAAACTGAAGGGTTCCCACAAATTTGACGTTCTTGCATTGATTCTCGAAGATATTCAGAGTTTGCCATCAGATGTTAGAATGACAACAGACAATGGTTCCAACTTTGTGAAAGCCTTCTTGGTAATGAAGATAAACATGAAGCTGCACATTATACTTCTATTGCAGATGAGAAATATAATAATGATGATAAAAGTAGTCTTTGCTATATGGAAATCAAGTGTTTCAGAGATTCCCTTGATCAAAACCTGAAGACTCAGTCAGACCTGGCCTGATTTGAAGGAACTTTTTTTTTTATCAAACTTAACAATTCACTTTCTGCAAGTGTTAGTTGTTGAACCTTTTTAGCTGTGCTGGATTAATGACTCACAAGCACACTCGTATAAGTGACGGTCATTTTCAAACCTTTAGTTTTGCTAAAAGCAAAGTGGATTGAATTGTAGAGCAATAAAGTTGTTGGATAAAACGTTAATAGTTGCATTCATTGTAGTTTTGGATACTTTTACTTTTTACTCAAAAAGTATTATATTATTTGGCAATAACTTTTTTACTTTTACTTAAGTACATTTTTAAATGTGTTCTTCACTGTATTTTTTACTTTTACTTAAGTATCAAAATATGCATTTATTTTTACTTAAGTACTTTGAACAACACTGCCCTTCCCCCAATCTCTGTTCTATATAGTCACACTCGCACTTTAAGATTGCTCTAGAGACCTATTTCTTTCCTGACCATTATGGGCCGTTAACATCTTTTGTCCTATTTTGGAACAGGATTGGGAGCCTTAGCCTGTAGAGAATTACTATGCCTTTCCTACTCTTGCACCCTTTCTTGTCCCTCTGCCCCACTCCCTTCCTCTATTTCTCCTTCCTTTACTTTCTCATGCATATTGTAGTTCCTTTCAGTAACTCTCCTATATATTTATGTAATTTTGTAAATCAAGATCTAAATAAACCTGAAACTTGAAACTTCTACCTCCGACACAGCCTGAGGGTGAAATGTGACCACATGGGTTTCATCTAATTTAATAAAACACTTCGTTTGATTTTGACATTTTCAGTATTTTAATACTCTTTTGCTAGTCCTTGGCCTTTCTGTATTATCGACCCTCTGTGTACTGTGCACTTAGTCAGTCGTTTTCAAATGTATGAAGACCAGGGAGAGAATGGGGATGGGGGGGGGGGGGGGGGGGGGGGCGGGTTCACTCCTAGTATTAGATGCCGAATGCAAAGAACAAATCATTAAGAAACTCTAAACTGCCCAAACACAGCTGCCAGACTCATATTTGGAAAATGAAATACGAAAGCGCCAAACCCCTAAGAGAAAAACTACACTGGCTCCGACTTAAAGAACGTATTGCGTTCAAAATCTTCACCCTGATTCATAAAATCGTTCACGGCGAGGCCCCGGTCTACATGTCAGACCTCATAGACTTACCAACCAGGAACACAAAAAGATCAGCACGCACATTCCTGAATCTCCACTACCCCAGCTGCAAAGGACTATGCATCCAGCTTCTCCTACATAAGCGCGCAACTATGGAATGCGCTACCATACGCCATAAAAACAATGCACGACCTAACAAACTTCCGAAAATCACTAAAACCAACCTGTTCAATAAGGCATCCCACAATGACCCATCCTAAATACCAGACAATGAAACTTATACCAGAACTGGACATAACCAAAATCTCTATACTTAAGTGTGTCATTTACTTTGTCACTAATGAACTTTAACACCATATCACTTAGTTCTCAGTCCGGAAATGAATTCTGTATACTTGATTGCTTAATTTGCTCCGTCACATATGAACTTTAATGCAATATCACTTTGTATTTCTCAATCCGGAATGGTGAGCACCATTGCGGCATAATGTAAGCCACACTGAGCCTGCAAATAGGTGGGAAAATGTGGGATACAAATGCAACACATAAATAGTATTGTTAGATCTCTTGGTGGCATTTGATACGGATCTGAAAGAGATTGGTATTGACAGGAAAGTGTTGACTTGGTTTGGTTCATTTTGAACTGATTGAGTTATTCACAACCTAGAATTGTGTACGTGGGCTATTGCAAGAGAAGGCTCTGCCTGCAGTCCTTATTAATATTTATGTAAGCTGAATCATTGATTTATTCAAACTTTTAAAAATTAATGCAACATTTTCACAGATATTAAAAGTATAAATGACTATAACCATTTGATGGGGGGGGGGGGGGTAGGATGCAAATTTCATCACTGGTTACTGAGGTTCTTATGTAAGTACATAAGAATCACCATACTGGGACAGACCAAGAGTCCAACAAGCCCAGTATTCTTTTTCCAACAATGACCACTCCAGGTAACAAGTACCTGGCCATCACAACATAGTAACAGATTCAATGCTGCTTATCTCAGAAACAAACAGTGGATTTTCCTAAGTCCATCTTAATACTGGTTTATGCAGTTTTCTTGGAGGAACTTGCCTAACCTTTTTTTAAACACTGTTAACTAACTGTTTTTATCACATTCTCTGATAATGAATTCTAGACCTTAATTAGGTGCTGAGAGAAGAAATATTTTTCCAATTTATTCTAAATGTATTCCTTAGTACCTTCATTGTGTGCCCCCTAGTTCTTGTACTTTTGCAAAGAGTAAACAAGCATAGTAACATAGTAGATGACAGCAGAAAAAGACCTGCACAGTCCATCCAGTCTGCCCAAGAAGATAAATTCATATGTGCTACTTTTTTATTTGTACTGTCCTCTTCAGTGCACAGACCGTATAAGTCTGGCCAGCCCTATCCCCGCCTCCCAACCACCAGTTCTGGCACAGATCCTATAAGTCTGCCCAGCACTATCCCTGCCTCCCACCACCGGCTCTGGCACAGACCGTATAAGTCTGCCCAGCACTATCCCCGCCGCCCAACCACCAGCCCCAGCACAGACCGTATAAGTCTGCCCAGCACTATCCCCGCCGCCCAACCACCAGCCCCAGCACAGACTGTATAAGTCTGCCCAGCACTAGTCCCGCCTCCCACCACCAGCTCTGGCACAGACCGTATAAGTCTGCCCAGCACTATCCCTGCCTCCCACCACCGGCTACCCATCTACCCAACCCAATCATGATTTATGGGCCTCTATCATATCTCCCCTCAGACGTCTCTTCTCCAAGCTGAATAGCCCTAGCCTCCATAGTGTTTCCTCATTGGGGAGTCATTCCACCCCCTTTATTATTTCGGTCACCGCTCTTTGTAACCAGAAAAACAAACAGTCTACAATCTGCAAAGACTACAGATTCTGGGAAAACCAGCACAGTCCATCCTCACACGCTCATGTTCCATGTACTTAATCCTGAAGTTGGAATAAGGAAGGAAGGCGTTGGAACGATAGGAGTTTTCATTTTAGTCTCCCCGTATTCCTCCCTGGGGCTCATTCAGAAACCTAGATCATATGTTTAGTGGTAAAAGCTTGGAACTACTCCCATCATGAGGAAAGCCGCAAAATCCTGCCTCTGCATCAGATAACACCATAGTTTCTCCTCTGTCTTAGAAAACAAGGTAAAAAAAAAAAAAGGCCTGCACTCCATGAAGACTCATCCTTTACAAATGCAGGATAGGTCACTGATGACATCATCACCGTTGAAAGGCTCAACACCTGCTTAACAATAAAGGTGAAGGCAGTGGTGTGCTGGAGCCGGCTCGCACCGGCTCGCAAGAGCCGGTTGTTAAATTTTCTTCCAGCTTGCGAGCTGGTTGTTGAAAATAGCAAGCCGGCTCTGGCTCTCCTCCCTCCCTCCGGATCCGCCTCACCGCCTGCTTGTTTTTTGAATTCTTCGGGGCAGGCAGTCTTGCCTGCCCGCTTCCAGCGCTGACTGTCCTCCCTTGCCGATTCGCGCTTTAAAAATGGCCGCCGAGACTTCCAGAGGCGGCCTCGCGAGACTTCGGCTGAAGTCTCGGCGGCCATTTTGAAGTGCGAATCGGCAAGGGAGGACAGTCAGCGCTGGAAGCGGGCAGGCAAGACTGCCTGCCCCGAAGAATTAAAAAAACAAGCAGGCGGTGAGGGACCGGATCGGGAGGGAGGAGAAGAATTCGCAATTCAACTCGGGAGGGGGTGGCAGGGGGGAAAAGGGAGTCGCTGCTGGGCATGGGTGGAGGGGGTCGCTGGGTATGGGTGCATGCAGGGCAGGGGAGAGGAGGGTACACTGCTGGACATGGGTGCATGCAGGGGAGAGGAGGGTCACTGCTGGACATCTGGGTGCATGCAGGGCAGGGCAGAGGAGGGTACACTGCTGGACATGGGTGCATGCAGGGCAGGGGAAAGGAGGGTCACTGCTGGACATGGGTGCATGCAGGGGAGAGAAGGGTCAATGCTGGACATCTGGGTGCATGCAGGGCAGAGAAGGGTCACTGCTGGACATCTGGGTGCAAGCAGGGCAGGGCAGAGGAGGGTCGCTGGGTATGGGTGCATGCAGGGCAGGGGAAAGGAGGGGAGAGAGAAGAAATGCTGGACATGGATGGAGGGGAGAGAAGAGTGAGGAAGGAGATGAGGGAAAACTGCACATGGATGAAGAAAATAGGCAGAAGCTGAGGACCAGAAATGAAGAAGAAAGGAGGAAAGAAATAAATGGAAAGGAAGCCCTGGAAACGGAGTTAAGAGGGCAGATAGCAGCAGAATCGGATACTGGGCCAGCATGATCAGAAAAACAGTCACCAGACAACAAAGGTAGAAAAAAAATCATTTTATTTTCATTATAGCGTTTGGAATATGTTCACTTTGAGAATCAGGTGCTCAGCATTAAAAGTTTATATTTATTTACTTATTTATGGCATTTTATCCCACATTAAACATGAATTAGATTGGAACCTGGGATCATTTAATTTTTTTTTCCTGGAGAGAGTAATGCATTGCCCCCCCCCCCCCCGGCTATAGCCAGCTCTGCAATTTTGGGGGGGGGCGCAGAGGTGGACGGGAGGGCGCAGAGGTGGACGGGGGGCGCAGTGGTGGACGGGGGGGGGGGGGGGGCGCCGAGGTGGACTGGAGAGAGAGAGCCTGTTGTTAAAAATTTACCAGCACACCACTGGGTGAAGGTATCACTTTTGGAGAGTGGGGAGGGAGGGGGTATCCTAGGCTGGCACTGTGTTTTTGTAGGCAGCTATGATAAAGGGATGCAGCTGAGTACATTTTTCTTTTGCGGACAGCTGGGAAGGAGGGCGGTAAGAAGAATCTGGTCAGGAAGACATTTTGCACAAGATTATCAGCCTCAGGAGGGAGGATGGAAGGGGTCATCCCTCCTGTTCTACCCCTGAAGCTTGTGTTTGCATGTTTATGTAATCCCCCATTATAATGGGGATTACTAAACTGTTGAGAAACTCCTCCCTGGAGTCACCGGTGGGAGGAAAGTGGTTTCTAAAGGGAGAGTGAGAGGCCCAGCCCTAAGGGGAGTATTTATGAGAAAGTGCTGAGGGAAATGTTTCTGGTTATTAAAAGATAGTAGGGATGGAGTTTGGAGTTGATAAAATTTGATGTTGTGAAGAGCACATGGTCTTTGGTTGCTTCTACCCCGCCAGGACCCATATGAACACGGGGTATCCTGGATGGGTTCAATAAACTAAGGCTGAACCAGGTGGAGGTTTCTGATAGTAAACGCATTAACTGTGAAGTGGAAGAGGGCTCCAGGTGGGAAGCAATGGAGCCCAGCCTGGGACAGGGAAGGAGCCCTGAGAAGTACGCCTTTGAGAGAGAGAGAGGACCAACAGGGAGGTCTGGTCCTAAGAGGAGACAGCTTGCTGCAGGCCCAGCCTTAGATTTTTCATCCAAAAAGGACGGGTAATGGACTGACTTTAGGATTTACAAATGGACTGCTAAACTGAACCAAAAGTCTTGACCTGGAACTTAACCTCAGTTTCAATAAGTTATCTTTTTGGAATACAAATTGATTTGTGGATACTAAAAAGGATTGTTTGCGTCCCGAATACTTGAAGTCTGGACAAACCGCCTGTTGCAGAGATTAAGTATCTTTTCTTTGCATGAGAGTGAAGTTTATTTACTCCCAGACTAACGAAGAAAAGCAAAATAAAAGATAAAACCTGACTTAACACCCTACCGGATTTCTGCGCCCAGCTCAGCGAGTGAAGAAGCTAAAAGAAACTCTTGGTTTTCTGGCCCTGGTCTCGGGTGCTGACTCACGAAGAGCAAGCTGGAGCCCAAACTGTATGGTGAGAAGAGGGCTACATTTACGTTGTTTGTACTGTATTGACAGCCTATAAGCTAAAGCAAGCAACAGCATCCTGCTAGGTTCCCGACCCAGCCCAACCCACGCCCAAAAGGAGCCCAAAGATAGCTCAACCTTCCCAACAGGTTAACTGAGGAGCAGGGGTGGGGGAATGTCCCGCCCGAGCAAGCGCACTACGCTACCTCCGTCTCCTCCGGCAACATAATCTCTGTTTTTATAGGTGAAATGCTGCATGTTACTCATTCCCTGAGCTTCTAGTCCTTTTGGTCTTCTTTTGCACCCCCTTCCTCTACTCCAAGAAATCTCCATCTTAGGCACAGAAACAAAGCACTCCGCATCCTTTCTCTGCCTCTCCACTCCTGGAGTCCTCATCGTTTTTTCACCAGTCCTTCAGCATCCAGAACAATCAGTCAACTGAACGGCATTCAGTTATTTCTTCTGCAGAAAGACCCTTTGTATTTGTATTGAACTGTAATCAGTACAGCCCTCTTGGTTTCAACTATCTACAGTAAGTTCTTTGTTTACTTATTTGCAATAGACAATTGGAAATTAAGAGATGATTCTTTTGCTTAAACACTGGGGGTTGTAGTACTCGTATACTGTGTTCTGCAGTGCATCTCTAAATAGTGAACTAAAATTTAGGGGTGCACTGGTGAACACCAGTGGAGGAGTGACCTAGTGGTTAGGGTGGTGGACTCTGGTCCTGGGGAACTGAGTTTGATTCCCACTTCAGGCACAGGCAGCTCCTTGTGACTCTGGGCAAGTCACTTAACCCTCCATTGCCCCATGTAAGCCGCATTGAGCCTGCCATGAGTGGGAAAGCACGGGGTACAAATGTAACAAAACTAAAATAGATACTACTGGAGATTCTATATGGAATGTTGCTACTATTGGAGATTCTACATGGAATGTTAATGTTGCTATTCCACTAACAACATTCCATGTAGAAGGCTGCGCAGGCTTCTGTTTCTGTGAGTCTGACGTCTTGCACGTTAGACTCACAGAAGCAGAAGCCTGCGCGGCCACATTGGTGATCTGCAAGGGCCGACTTCTACATGGAATGTTGCTAGTGGAATAGCAACATTCCATGTAGAATCTCAAATAGTAGCAACAGTGGAGGAGTGGCCTAGTGGTTAGGGTGGTGGACTTTGGTCCTGGGGAACTGAGTTCAATTCCCACTTCAAGCACAGGCAGTTCCTTGTGACTCTGGGCAAGTCACTTAACCCTCCATTGCCCCAGGTAGCCGCATTGAGACTGCCATGAGTGGGAAAGCGCATTGTACAAATGTAACAAAAATAAATAAACCCCAACATAGTATATTTACTTTTCGGATTGCAGTTAGGCTTCAACCCCAGGAAAGCATTTTTATTTTTGTATTGCACTGAGCGGGGAGAGGAGACTTTTCCAACCCTAGTAAAAACTTTTTTCTTTTTTTTTTGGAGCTGGGCAGGAGGGAGAGAGGGATGGAGGAAGAATGCAATGGCCTTCCGAACAGCATATGTTTTATTCTGTTGGTGTGGAGCCAGAGCTAGGAATTTAGGGAGTCAGCATTAGGAGAGGAGAGGAGAGAAGAGGGATTTTTTTGTGATTGGGAAACTGAGATAGGCAGAAAGGGATTGGGGAGGGGGGGCGATGTTTCCTCTAAGAGGACACAGCCAGTTTGTACGGCTTGATGGTTCCTAAAGTTAACCAGCTCGTACTGTAACTAGAGAAACTGCCTGTGTGACTGAAGGGCTGTGCCTGCTGCAGGGCTAAGGCAGTTGTGTTGCCTTTCTTTCCAGATGAGTTCGGGCACAGCTTGGTAACATGACCAAATTCCTTTCCCTTTTGAGTAAAGTGATGTGGTTGCCGTGTTGGTCCACTTTTAAAGGTAATAAATAGAAATAATACAATATAGAAAAGAAAATACGATGATACCTTTTTTACTGGACTAAGTATTGTATTCAGTTAGTCCAATATAAAAAGGTATCATCTTATTTTCTTTTCTGTTTATTACCTTTCCCTTTTGAGAACCCACGGATTACGGGGATGATGCCGTAAACTGTGCTACCCATTAATGCAGCAGTTTACTCTTGGTTTACCTGGGTTAATCTCTTACTCCCAAATACAGGAACTACTACTACTACTACTACTACTACTATTTAGCATTTCTATAGCGCTACAAAGCATACGCAGCGCTGCACTAACATAGAAGAAAGACAGTCCCTGCTCAAAGAGCTTACAATCTAATAGACAAAAAATAAAGCAAGCAAATCAAATCAATTAATGTGTACAGGAAGGAGGAGAGGAGGGTAGGTGGAGGCTCAGTCCACCAATAAGAGCCAACCTCATCAGTGATGTCACAATGGCTTGATTGCCTGATACTTGGCTCACTTCTGATATTGTGATGTCATAAGGGAAAGGGAAATGGGACTTGATATACCGTCTTTCTGAGGTTTTTGCAACTACATTCAAAGCGGTTTACATATATTCAGGTATTATTTTGTACCAGGGGCAATGGAGGGTGACTTACCCAGAGTCACAAGGAGCTCCACTGCACTAACCAATAGGCTACTCCTCTACTACTACTACTACTAGTACTATTTAGCATTTCTATAGCGCTACAAGGCGTACGCAGTGCTGCACAAACATAGAAGAAAGACAGTCCCTGGTCAAAGAGCTTACAATCTAATAGACAAAAAATAAACAAAGTAAGCAAATCAAATCAATTAATGTGAACGGGAAGGAAGAGAGGAGGGTAGGTGGAGGCGAGTGGTTACGAGTCAAAAGCAATGTTAAAGAGGTGGGCTTTCAGTCTAGATTTAAAGGTGGCCAAGGATGGGGCAAGACGTAGGGGCTCAGGAAGTTTATTCCAGGCGTAGGGTGCAGCGAGACAGAAGGCGCGAAGTCTAGAGTTGGCAGTAGTGGAGAAGGGAACAGATAAGAAGGATTTATCCATGGAGCGGAGTGCACGGGAAGGGGTGTAGGGAAGGACGAGTGTGGAGAGATACTGGGGAGCAGCAGAGTGAATACATTTATAGGTTAGTAGAAGAAGTTTGAACAGGATGCGAAAACGGATAGGGAGCCAGTGAAGGGTCTTGAGGAAGAGAGATTAGCATGGGAAAATCATGTAAAACCATTGCACTAAAGGGTAGCACAGTGAGCAAGCATAGCACATGCAAATCGCTTGATATTACACAGCTCCTGAAGTATAAAACCTGCATAGTTTATTATTCATTTTGAAGTACTAAATCTTTACACCAGCTCAAGGCTGATTATTGATACAGTGGCATCCATAGCTGTTATTTATTTATTAGGATTTATTTACCCCTTTTTTTTGAAGGCATTCACTCAAGACGGTGTACAGCAAGAAGAAATCAAACACAGGCAATAGACAATTACAGCAGTAAAAATATTCACATAACAATGCAAGCTATGGCGTAATATGTGACATTACAATGTCAACACAATATGCTTTAAAGTAATAGTTAATTATTACTTTATTGATTCTCTTTTTTCAGTAGAAACGATGATTGTATTTTTTTTTTGTATTTTATTACAAAATTCAATAAAGATGTTTGAACACATTAAGAGTGAAGGAGTGGCCTAGTGGTTAGGGTGGTGGACTTTGGTCCTGGGGAACTGAGGAACTGAGTTCAATTCCCGCTTCAAGCACAGGCAGCTCCTTGTGACTCTGGGCAAGTCACTTAACCCTCCATTGCCCCATGTAAGCCGCATTGAGTCTTCCATGAGTGGGAAAGCGCAGGGTACAAATGTAACGAAAATAAAATAGATACTATTGGAGATTCTACATGGAATGTTGCTACTATTGGAGATTCTACATGGAATGTTGCTATTCCACTAGCAACATTCCATGTAGAAGGCACAGGCTTCTGTTTCTGTGAGTCTGACGTCCTGCACGTATGTGCAGGACGTCAGACTCACAGAAGCAGAAGCCTGCGCGGCCACATTGGTGATCTGCAAGGGCCGACTTCTAGTGGAATAGCAACATTCCATGTAGAATCTCAAATAGTAGCAACAGTGGAGGAGTGGCCTAGTGGTTAGGGTGGTGGACTTTGGTCCTGCGCAACTGAGTTGAATTCCCACTTCAGGCACAGGCAGCTCCTTGTGACTCTGGGCAAGTCACTTAACCCTCCATTGCCCCATGTAAGCCGCATTGAACCTGCCATGAGTGGGAAAGCGCAGGGTACAAATGTAACAAAAATAAAATAGATACTATTGGAGATTCTACATGGAATGTTGCTACTATTGGAGATTCTACATGGAATGTTGCTATTCCACTAGCAACATTCCATGTAGAAGCCTGTGCGGCCACATTGGTGATCTGCAAGGGCCGACTTCTACATGGAATGTTGCTAGTGGAATAGCAACATTCCATGTAGAATCTCAAATAGTAGCAACAGTGGAGGAGTGGCCTAGTGGTTAGGGTGGTGGATTTTGGTCCTGAGGAACTGAGTTCAATTCCCACTTCAGGCACAGGCATCTCCTTGTGACTCTGGGCAAGTCACTTAGCCCTCCATTGCTCCATGTAAGCCGCATTGAGCCTGCCATGAGTGGGAAAGCGTGGGGTACAAATGTAACAAAAAAAAATTTTTTTTAAAAACCCCCCAAAATATGTGACAGCATAGAGTGTAAGAAAAGGGGGAACATATAGATAGATAAAATAGAGTAAAAGGAGTTAGAAAATAAGGGGATTACATTAAAGAAAGTTGAAGACAGAAAGGTGCAAGAATATAATCTCAGCTACGGTAGGAGTGGATATACACATTCTGCAGCTATTGTATTGATCCACCGGGCCTATTTGCATACCATTTGGTTACTACATTGGGGAGCTAAAGCTTTGTGCTAGGCTTGTGTTAGGAAAACATGCACTTGGTGTTAAGGGTCAATGCAGTAAGCTGTCGTGGCATCAGTGTGTAGATTTGCCGTGCGCTGAGGCTTCCTTTTACTGTAGCAGGTAAAAGGCTTTTTTTTTAAACAAAAGAAAGGAAATGGCTGTGTAGTATGGTAAAACACTTCCCACACTGCCATTCCCTGGGGAGGCTTTACCACCACCTATTTAGGAGGCAATAAGGGGTCCTGTGCTAACCGGGCAGCACACGGTGCTGCCTGATTACTGCCGGCTAGGCCCCTGGCGCTGAAAAATAAAATTATTTTTGAGCGCCAGAAATGATGCACGGCACACACTGGCACTACAGGCCAATTTGCCAAATGCCCTTGCCACAGTAGCACTACTCCAGCTTTGCGAAAGTTAGCTGCAAATATTGATACATTTTTTGGAGTAGCCTAGTGGTTAGTGCAGTGGACTTTGATCCTGGGGAACTGAGTTCAATTCCCACTGCAGCTCCTTGTGACTCTGGGCAAGTCACTTAACCCTGCATTGCCCCAGGTACAAATAAGTACCACTTTGAATGTAGTTGCAAAAACCACAGAAAGGCAGTATATCAAGTGCCATTAACAAGATTCCATGCACAATCGCAAAGAGTAGCAACATTCCATGTAGAACCCCCAAAAATAGCAAGATTCCAGAATCCCAAGGAGTGGAAGAGTAGCCTAGTGGTTGCTACTATTTGAGATTCTACATGGAATGTTGCTAATGGAGGAGTAGCCTAGTGGTTAGTGCAGTGGACTTTGATCCTGGGGGACTGAGTTCAATTCCCACTGCAGCTCCTTGTGACTCTGGGCAAGTCACTTAACCCTCCATTGCCCCTGGTACAAAATAAGTACCTGAATATATGTAAACCGCTTTGAAAGTAGTTGCAGAAACCTCAGAAAGGCAGTATATCAAGTCCCATTTCCCTTTCCCTATTTGAGATTCTACATGGAATGTTGTTACTGCTGGAGATTCTACATGGAATGTTGCTACTATTGAGATTCTGTTGCTACTATTTGAGATTCTACATGGAATGTTGCTAGTGGAGGAGTAGCCTAGTGGTTAGTGCAGAGGACTTTGATCCTGGGGGACTGAGTTCAATTCCCACTGCAGCTCCTTGTGACTCTGGGCAAGTCACTTAACCCTCCATTGCCCCTGGTACAAAATAAGTACCTGAATATATGTAAACCGCTTTGAAAGTAGTTGCAAAAACCTCAGAAAGGCAATATATCAAGTCCCATTTCCCTTTTTCCTAAGCGAAACTGTTAATTCATTTTTTAAGACTTGATTTAACTCTTAAATGAAATGTATTAGGAAACAATTTGCTCTGCGTTTGCAGCCCTGCTATGTTTGACCAGATCTGGAACTGAATAGAGAAAATCGCTTTTAAAATGCAGCTGAAGGCTTTCATTGCACTCAGTGAACTTTCCTTGCAACGCTGCAGCTAAGCTTGTTTATGTCCAAGTGCATCAAGATATGAGCCCGTCTCCTCTGTTACAGCATTACTTGAGCAGTCACTGAACTTGAGGCCTAGAAACATTTCTGGTAGCAAGTTATTCACTGGGAATTACGTAGGACATTACGAGCTTCATTACAATGAGCCTTATTACCTCTCTGGGGATAAGTCACTCCCCTGATGTCACCAACATCTGGAGTTGAAAAGAGAACGTGGTCCGAGTGTGTTATGACTGTAATGTCATTAGAAGCTAAAACTCACAATGTCTCAGATAAATGGGCTCAATATTTACACATGCAATCTTAAGTTCAAAACCAAAACAGTAAAATCCAAATAGAATGATCTAGAAGTGGACGGCATAATTAACCCTTTTCCTTTTAACTGAAAACCATTTCTCTAGGACAGTCTGAACCATTTCAAGTGCTGCAGAGATCACAGCACTTTACTTATAAAACTGGTGAATCCTTTTTTTTTTTTTTTTTTTTACTATATCTTTATTAATTTGTCAGTAAATCGTATACTGGCAGCACGGTAGAAAACATACAACAATCATAAATTGACAAAAGAACAAAGCAAAACATTGCAGCATGTGCCTCAAACACATTTTAGCTGTCTCTCATGTTACCTAGCATACACAATCAAAATAACGGCAATCTTACTGACAGATTAGGTTATCAAAAACAAACAAACAAACAAAACCCCAACAAACCAAGGGCCGTTTCAAAGGCGCACTAACGTTTTTAGCGCACGCTAAAAATGAGCTTGCATTAACTGCGCCCACAGGAACATTGTGGGCATCTACACGGTTACTGTGCCTTTGTAAACAGGACCCCAAGAAAACTCCACTTTTTTCTTACAAATCAAACGACTGCAGTAAAGGCTAATGTATGATATAGGTCATCTAATATTTTTTTTTTGTTACATTTGTACCCCGTGCTTTCCCACTCATGGCAGGCTCAATCCGGCTTAGGTACTTATTTGTACCTGGGGAATGAAGGGTTAAGTGACTTGCCCAGAGTCACAAGGAGCTGCCTGTGCCTGAAGTGGGAATCGAACTCAGTTCCTCAGGACCAACCACTAGGCCACTCCTCCACTGTTGCTACTATTTGAGATTCTACATCTATTCCACTAGCAACATTCCATGTAGGAGTCGGCCCTTGCAGATCACCAATGTGGCCGCGCAGGCTTCTACATGGAATGTTGCTAGTGGAATAGCAACATTCCATGTAGAATCTCCAATAGTAGCAACATTCCATGTAGAATCTCCAATAGTATCTATTTTATTTTTGTTACATTTGTACCCTGCGCTTTCCCACTCATGGCAGGCTCAATGCAGCTTACATGGGGCAATGGAGGGTTAAGTGACTTGCCCAGAGTCACAAGGAGCTGCCTGCGCCAGGAATCGAACTCAGTTCCTCAGGACCAAAGTCCACCACCCTAACCACTAGGCTAGTTCAAGCAATACTATCAATTGCTTGAACTAGCCTGTGACATTCAAAATAGCTGTAATACTAATATGGATAATTGGAGAAAAGCCCTCAGAAACCAAAGAAAATAATCCTTGGTTTGAACACTGTTACGATATTTTCTCAGTGTTTAGTTTCTATCATTTATGTATATTTTTTAATCATTGCTTTTAAAAATTGTGGCTGTGTTTTAAACTATTGTTAAACTTAAAAAGTGCCACTCCTGTGCAATCTCTTTCAAATTTAAAAACTGACTTTATCAAGTTCAGTGTTTATGCTAAGTTCAAAAACCAACAACTTTTGTGCTGCAGCCATAAACTGGTGAATTCTAAGGGACTTTCCCCGGGATGTTTTCCTTTCCCATTGCGAGAGAAGTTTTTGAAAGGCAACTTTGTCCTACTTAATTCCCTCCCCCCCCCCCCCCCCCCCCCCCACCAGTGCCTGTTTTTTAGACTTCTGCAAAAAATAACAGGATAGTGAAGGGAAGCGGCTTTTTAGGAATCGAAGGAGGAAAGGATAAACGCATGAAGAAAAGAAATATTTTCTGTATTAACCAAATTGTTTTTAATATTTACAAGCGGCAAAGGTCAGAAAGAAAAACCATGAAACTAGTCACCAGAACTAGAACGCTTTCCAGGTGGCATATATATTGAAATTGGATTTTCATGCACCCAATAACTGTCAGACAGAAACAAAAAAAAGGCAAAGATCTGCCACAGAAATAGCAAATCAAAAGAAAAAAAGGAGATCTGAGCCAACAAGTAGGAGCATGATTAGAGCTAAAAGCCAGGGCAAGACAAGATGCTCACAATCGCTCATTCTTATGACTTTCAGTTTTGCACTCCGGGCAACAACTTTATCTATCAAGGTTCAAAATACCATATGAACTGACTAGAAGCCTTCGCTCCTCTGCTCAAAATCTATTACTTGTTCCCAGGGGCGTAGCCAGACACCCAACTTTGAGTGGGCCTGGACCCAAGATGGGTGGGCAGAAGAACCCCTCCCTGTCCCACGGGTGATTTGGTCTCTCCTTGTCTCACCTGCATGCCATCTTGCTATTTACAAGGTATGCAGGAGGGACAGTTGTTGGGAGTTTTCAGCTGGTGGGGCTTGGGAATCCCTGCCAGCCACCCCATAAGTGTGCTGCTACTGGGTGGGCCTGGGCCCACCCAGGCCCACCTTTGGCTACGCCACTGCCTGTTCCATCGTTTACGCAGATTTCTTTTGATACAATCTGAGCAAAACTCTTCAGTATTAATGGTCCTGAACTTTGAAATTCTCTATCGCTTTATCTTCGATTGGAATGTAACCTTGATAGGTTTAAATCAGGTTTACAGACAGTCCTCTGAGGCAGTCTAGGCTGGATTCTTTTGGGTAAGGACCTCTTCAGCTGTGCTGGGTGAAGGTTTTTCCAGCAGTGATGCAAGCAGAGTTTCCTTGAGCCCTGCTTCCAGGTTGGCTCCACCACAACCTGGAAGCTGTTCAAGTGCTGTGTAGGAGGACAGCTCAGGAGAATGGATGTTTCCACCGGGACTGAACTTTGGAGGATTCTCCAGCTCTTACTTCCTACCTCGAGAAAATTCCAAGCATGGACCCACACAAACAGCATTTGGAACAATTGATTGTGAGTACAGAGGCTTAAGCGGGGGAAGGGGCTCCTGGAACATTGGTGTCTACACTGGTAAGGTGGGCAATAGTTACATTGGATGCGCTGTGGGATGCCATGTGTGCTCTTAAACTCACCCTTTATTCAACTGGTTTCTAACTTTTCTTCTGAATTTAATATGATTTCCGTATCTTTGATTATCTGGTCTCAGGCTTTGAGTTAGAACTCAGATAGAGGTGGCCAGTTCAAATCCCACTGCTGCTCCTTGTGATCTTGGGCAAGTCACTTAACCCTCCATTGCCTCAGGTACAAACTTAGATTGTGAGCCCTCCTGGGACAGAGAAATATCCAGTGCACCTGAATGTAACTCACCTTGAGCTACTACTGAAAAAGGTGTGAGCAAAATCCAAATAAATTATTTTAGATTCTGTTGCTATCTGAAATTGTACATGGAATGTTGCTACTATTGGAGATTCTAGATGGAATGTTGCTATAGTGGAGGAGTGGCCTAGTGGTTAGAGCACTGGTCTTGCAATTCAGAGGTGGCCGGTTCAAATCCCACTGCTGCTCCTTGTGATCTTGGGCAAGTCACTTAACCCTCCATTGCCTCAGGTACAAACTTAGATTGTGAGCCCTCCTGGGACACAGAAATATCCAGTGTACCTGAATGTAACTCATCTCAAGCTACTACTGAAAAAGGTGTGAGCAAAATCTAAATAAATTGTAGTTCCTTTCCTTTTCAGTTTTGTTATATTGCAAACCGCTCAGATAATATATGTCTCTGGTGCAGTAAATTAAATGGAAATAAACTTG
The DNA here is from genome assembly GCF_901765095.1 of Microcaecilia unicolor. Lineage (NCBI taxonomy): Eukaryota > Metazoa > Chordata > Amphibia > Gymnophiona > Siphonopidae > Microcaecilia > Microcaecilia unicolor. Next base: position 20,939,419 of record NC_044037.1, on the reverse strand, counting down.
AAACCACAAATACACACTGGGGCTCATTTTCAAGACTTACAAAGTTCCATAGGTTACTATGGGCCTCAATTTCAAAAAAGAAAAACCTTCAAAAAGTGTCATAAATCAGCATTTGGACGAATTTCTTCTAAAAACGTCCAAATCAGTGTTTTTGAAACCTATTTTGCAGATGTTTATCTATTTCAAATACCTGATGGGTGACTGCTGAATAACTCCTGTTACATCAATAATCAAGCAATCTATGCTCTCAATCCTTATAATATATGTTGTTAATGGAGGAAAAGACTTCAGAAGCTCAACCACGTTTAAGCTCAGATAAGTGCAATTAAGATATATTGGCATATGAGTAAAGTTTATATTACTCCCCGGAGGTTTTTTAGACTAATGAAGAGCTAACCCAATATCCATTTAATACAAGGAATTCCCTTGACGTTTGGATAATTTGGCATCAACCGCACAAAGTTAAAAGCTTACAGGCTAACAAGCTGGTTGAGCTTCTGAAGTCTTTTCCTCCATTAACAACTTACATTTTAGGGATTGAGAGCATAGATTGCTTGATTATTGATGTAACAGATGTTTGTCTATGCAATTTGTCTGCAGTGCATTCAAATCACAAGGGGGGCGTTTTGGGGGCGGGCTTAGGGCGTTCCTAACACTTGGACGTTTTACAGCCATAATGGAACAAAACAAAAACGTCGAGGGTTAAAACTTCAATGTTATGGTCTAGATCTAAAACTGTTTTTAGTACGAAAAAGGCACCAAAAGGTGCCCTAAATAAGTAGATGACCTCTAAAGGGAATCAGGAATGACCCCCCCCCCCTGTACTCCCCCCAGTATATAACTGACCCCTCCCACCCCCTAAAGATGTGAATAAACATATTACTTACCAGCCTCTATGACACCTTCAGATGTTATAGCCAGGTCTATTAGAGCAGCATGTACACCCCTGGAATAGTCCAGTGGTGGTGCAGTGAACTGCGGACACGTGGACCCAGGCCCATACCTCCCCCTACCTGTTACTCTTGTGGTGGAAACTGTGAGCCCTCCAAAACTCACCAGAAACCCACTATACCCACATAAAGGTGCCCCCTTCACCTACAAGGGTTATTGTAGTGGTGTACAGTTGGGGGTAACAGGTTTTGGGTGGGTTTTTATTTATTTCAGCAGATAAGATAAGGGGGTCCGTGCTAGGACCGCTGCTTTTTAATATATTTATAAATGATTTAGAGATGGGAGTAACTAGCGAGGTAATTAAATTTGCTGATGACACAAAGTTATTCAAAGTCGTTAAATCGCGACAGGATTGTGAAAAATTACAAGAGTACCTTACGAGACTGGGAGACTGGGCGGCTAAATGGCAGATGATGTTTAATGTGAGCAAGTGCAAGGTGATACATGTGGGAAAAAAGAACCCGAATTATAGCTACGTCATGCAAGGTTCCACGTTAGGAGTTACGGACCAAGAAAGGGATCTGGGTGTCGTCGTCGATAACACACTGAAACCTTCTGCTCAGTGTGCTGCTGCGGCTAAGAAAGCGAATAGAATGTTGGGTATTATTAGGAAAGGTATGGAAAACAGGTGTGTGGATGTTATAATGCCGTTGTATCGCTCCATGGTGCGACCGCACCTTAAGTATTGTGTTCAATTCTGGTCGCCGCATCTCAAGAAAGATATAGTAGAATTGGAAAAGGTGCAGCGAAGGGCGACTAAAATGATAGCGGGGATGGGACGACTTCCCTATGAAGAAAGACTAAGGAGGCTAGGGCTATACAGCTTGGAGAAGAGACGGCTGAGGGGAGACATGATAGAGGTATATAAAATAATGAGTGGAGTGGAACAGGTGGATGTGAAGCTTCTGTTCACGCTTTCCAAAAATACTAGGACTAGGGGGCATGCGATGAAACTACAGTGTAGTAAATTTAAAACAAATCGGAGAAAATTTTTCTTCACCCAACGTGTAATTAAACTCTGGAATTCGTTGCCGGAGAAAGTGGTGAAGGCGGTTAGCTTAGCAGAGTTTAAAAATGGGTTGGACGGTTTCCTAAAGGACAAGTCCATAAACCACTACTAAACGGACTTGGAAAAATCCAAAATTCCAGGAATAACATGTATAGAATGTTTGTACGTTTGGGAAGCTTGCCAGGTGCCCTTGGCCTGGATTGGCCGCTGTCGTGGACAGGATGCTGGGCTCGATGGACCCTTGGTCTTTTCCCAGTATGGCATTACTTATGTACTTATGTACTAAGCAATGGTTAGATGAGTATCTGGAAGCATTTATATGAAGTCCAAAGCAGTGCCCCATCGCTCTCCTGGGATGTCTGGGGGACCAGTCTACTAAAAATGCTGGCCCCCCTCCTACATCACAATGGCTTGATTTTATAAGTTTTTCACTTGTACTTTTTTTTTCTTTTTTGAAAATGGCATGAAAAAGATAAACGTACAGAGCACAAAAACTTGTTACAAACAGTAATTTAAAAAAAAACAAAAAACAGACATTTTGTGGGGTTTTGAAAATGGTCATGTTTTCTATTCGTATTTGGGACGTTTAGGGCAAAACGTCCAAAGTCCGACTTAAACGTCATATTGAAAATGCTCCTCCATGAAACTTTGTAAGTCTAAGTGCTTTGAAATTATGCCTCATAATCATTTACAATATAATATGTACAGTGTCCCAAACATCAATATTTTAGCAGGAGATTATACTACAGATTATTATCAAAAAACAAACATAATCTCTTTAAACATTTTGTGGGAGAGGGGATCATCAGATCTTAATGCAACTCACTCCATATGAACATATCATTCTTTCTTCATTTACAGGAAAATGGTAGTGAAGTTTTTTTGTAAAAAATGAGAAATGGTATATTATCTGATGTATCGTGTTTATGTGTCATCAATAAAAAATTGTTTCAAAAAAAAATTCTTTCACAAAAACATGCATTGCAACATTGCACTTATCTTAGTAAGACGGCAACAGTGCTTAGTAGCAGGAGAACCCCCACCGACGTGGCCAGGTTTCGCAAAACTCCCTCAGGGAAGAGGTTCTCATTGATCTCATGGAGGCATATTTTCAAAGCACTTAGCCTTCCAAAGTTCCATAGAAACCTATGGAACTTTGGAAGGCTAAGTGCTTTGAAAATATGCCTGATATTCTCCTACATAGAAAACAAAATGGCCGCCATTTTGTAAAAAAAAATAATTAACGGTGATCTAATGAGGCATGCGTACGCATAAGTTTTATTGTATTCTGTAAGTGGCAGCCCTGCCCGTGCCTCACCCTTGTGAACGCCGCCCTTGCAATTACCTGATATACCCTTACAAAATATTTAGGTGTTCTGCTACCACTTACATTCATGCCTACTTGCTTGTGAAAGTGACATGTACATATGGATGCCCTGTTTTAGAACTGCCCCTCATCACCAACACCTTATACTCCAAGTGAAAGCCTTAGATCTTTCAATGACCATCGTTTAGTATTTTCTTGTCCTAGATTGGCCAGGCTGGACTCAAGCATTGTGAGTTCTTTTTTGTGGCACCCTTTGAGTGGAATAATTTGCCAACTCAGATTTGAGGCGAATTGTCTTTGGCCAATTTTAAAAAGGATTATTTTTTAGACAAGCCTTTAGAGGTCTGAGTTAGACACGGGTGCCCTGTCTTCTTGAGACAACCTACACAGTTTATTCTCTTTGTATGGAAGCGGGTGACGGTTTTAGGGATGAACATTTTATGAATCTTTCCTATAGTTTCATTGGAGTTCTTTATATTGATTTGAATTATAAACCGCCTTGGCCTATATTTTGCAGTAAATGCAGTAACAGGAAATATAAATAAACATTGTTACAGGGTTGTTTAAGAAGAAGGATGGTTTTGGGGTAACCGTAACCGTTAAGTTTAATCATCAAAATGTGCGTGGGGAAGTTAATTGAGCGGGTGTAAGACTAAACGTTTACCCAGCATCTAGGCCCTGGCTTGAGTTGACACTTTTTAGTCTCCCCTAGATTCCACTGAATGACAGTTCCAGGTATTCGCGTGAAACAAAGGAATAGTGTGACCAGCAGGGCAACTTCAGGAACAACAGGACGACGAAGTAACAAATAAAAAAAAAACTTTATTTATAATGCCCGATACGGCACCGTGTTTCAGCCAAGTGCCTGCCTCAGGGGCCTTTGTGTAGAGACGGTACCTAATGTGAATGAATGGACTTGGTTGTGTCGAACACTTGGGTGTCTTGAAAAAGACGCTCAGAGTTGTGCATGGATAAAACGCTGAAATTCTGTGATCGCTGCTGAACATCATCCTCTAGACTCAGTGAAAAGGAATGGGCCTGTAAACCTGGGGTCATGGGTTCAAGTCTCATCAGAGCCTAGCTTTGTCTTGGTTGCTGGAGGATGTGGTTACAGAAGTAAGCATAGCATATCTGGGTTTCAAAGGTTTGGGCAAGTTCCTGGATGAAAGATCCATAGTCTGCTATTTAGATAGTCAGGGGGAAGTCACTGCTGTCCCTGGGATTGGTAATATGGAATCTTGCTACTCTTTGGGATTCTGCTAGGTATTTGTGACCTGGATTGGCCACTGTTGGAAGCAGGATAATGAACCGCAACAAAGAAGATGTTCAACATGATGTGGGTACTGAAAAGAGTAAAACCATTCCTCCCACAGAAAACTTCCTGAAATCTAGTACAATCCACAGTACTCACCTATGCCGACTACTGCAACAGCATCTTCATCGGTTGCAAAGCCCAAATCATGAAAAAAACTCCAAACCGTCCAAAACACAGCAGCCAGACTCATTTTTGGCAAATCACGATTTGAAAGTGCAACACCACTAAGTGAAAAACTTCACTGGCTCCCTATCAAAGAACGCATAAACTTCAAAGCCCACACAATGATCCACAAGATCCTCCATGGCGAATCTCCAAGCTACATGGCCGACTTGATCGACCTACCAGCCAGGAACCGGTCCAAATCTTCTCGAACATATCTCAATCTTCATCTTCCCAATTGCAAAGGCCTCAAATACAAAACCTACTACGCATCCAACTTCTCCATTATAGCCAGCAAACTCTGGAACGCAATACCTCGACACATCCGAACAACCAATGAACATCCACCCTTCCGAAAGCTGCTGAAAACTTACCTCTTCAAACAACCCTACCCCAACAACCCAACTTAAATCTCGAACCTAATCCACACCACTAGCACCACCCATTCCAATCCTCTCCCCCACATCTCGTCCTATTCTCTATAACTGGGTTACCTTTGTGATACGTTGTACCATACTTTGTATTATCTCTGTGATACTTTGTACCACACTTTGTAAGCCGCACTGAACCTGCTATCGAGCGGGAAAGATCGGGGTATAAATGCTATAAATAAATAAATAAATAAAACTAGATGGACCATCGGTCTGTCCCAGTATGGCTACACTTATGTTCTGTTCTTATGTAGCATTAACCTTTGCTTCCCTTCAAATAATTGCCATGTGGTGGCAACCAGGAATTCAGGCTGAGGATCAGTCATTCTGCCACTGAGCTCAGCCACAAACTATTTTCAGGTATGAGGGCTCCAAGTTGAAAATAATACGTGCATATAGTGGGTGAAACAGGTGTTTGTGGGCAGGTCAAGGAACAAGGCGGAGGCGGGTGTTAAGGGAGAGACTTTTGAGCCTTCCAACACATTTTTCGGAAGGATGTAGCCCGGATATCTGATTTCACAACATTCACAATTCAAGATTTTTCCAACAGTCACCCTCCGGGACCAAAAGAATTCGGGGTGAATATTTGATTACAAAAAGTCAGAAAACATCTCACATCCTATTTGCATATTTCTTTGAAAAAAAAAACAACAAAAACTAACGAAATGAATCCTTGCTAATATTTTTTTTTCTACAGCACAAAGGGCAGTTTCTTTGCTAGTATGAAACAGAAAAACGCTCTTCATTGTCATAGAGACAAAACCCAGCTACTCAAAAAAAGCTGTTTGTTTGCTTTCCAGGCAGTCTTACATGTGAATAAAATCGATATAAAACTTACATCAGAAGTGGACAAGAAATCGTACTATTAAAAAACCCCATCTTTTTTCCTCGGTGAAAAAAAAAAAACCAACTTTCACGCGGTGGAAAATATTTAAGGAATAGAAAATTACATGCGAGAACCTATCCCTTCCATATGTCAAAACAAACCCCGCACATGTCTGTTTGCAGAGCTCCCTTGGCGAGCTCTCCATCAGAAAAAAAGCGTGGGCGCAGGCCAGGACTAACTCCAAAACTAATGTTTGCCTCCCCGGTATCCCTCACGCCTGGGGAACCTCGGTCACCGCCGGTGCAGCGTGTCTTAGCTCTGTTCCTGCTCTACTGACTGTACCTGGTGCACATTTTAGGATCTGCTGTGAATTAAACCGGCATTGTGTACGAAAATGTAAGAAATTGTTCATTCGGATTAGAATCTGTCTCTTACCTGTTCAGACTCACTTTCCTGCTGGTGGCATAACTGCCCTGGGTGGGAAAGTTGATCCCGACTAGTGCTTGGCAGAGCTGCAGCTGCTGGGTAAACGCGAACTCTTCCTCTGACACTGCAGCTTGCTGGAAAACCCGGCATGGCAGACCGGGTTGGATGCTCAGTGCTGCTCGCGTTCTCCCGCTGAAGTTCCACTTCCACTTTCAACTTGTACATGTAAACTGAGTAAGCAGCAGGTCTAGTGACTAGTGGCAACTTGTTTTTGTGCAAGCATGCTCTGTGGGTGTTGGAGGTACAGCACCTTGAGCCAAGCGGAAGAACAACCCTTGATCCCTATTCATTGTGTGAAACGGACATTTACCAATTTTAGGTAGGGCTGCAATCTTCCCTTTGCAATATTTTGGCAGGTTGTAAAGAATGCATGTCAGAGGTCAGTGCCGTTGCAGGCAGGATGGGGCCTTGGGGTTTGATTTCCAGCCTCATTTGCTGCTCCTTGATCTAATAACTGGTGTCTGGGAGACCTGACCGGGCAGCATTTACAGTTCACGGGAAGGATTGAGTCCCACCTGCCCTTAAGACCAGAGCTCATGAGCCCAGGCCTGACACAGAAAAGGGGAAACGATTTTGTTTAATATATTTTTTAACTGAACATGGAATGTAATTCTGCTACTGCATTTTTCTTCAATCATGAACAAGTTTGCACACTTCTACAGCTAAAAATGTGCTTCAACTGCTTTTTATTATTATTACTAGGAAAAAAAGGCCCGTTTCTGACAAAAATGAAACGGGCGCTAGCAAGGTTTTCCTCAGAGTGTGTGTGAGAGTGACTGTGTGATAGAGAGAGCGTGAATGTGTGAGTGTGTGTGACAGAGAGAGTGAGACTGTGTGCAAGAGTGTGTGTGTGAGAATGAGAGTGTGTGCCAGGGGCCCCCTCCCAGTTTCAGGGTCCGCCTGTCCCCCCTCCAAGTTCCAGGGTCCGCCCTCTCTCCCACCCACCCAGTTCCAGGGTTGTTGCCCCCTCTCCCCCTCCCTCCCAGTTTCAGGGTCCGCCTGGCCCCCCTCCAAGTTCCAGGGTCCGCCCTCCCTCCCACCCACCCAGTTCCAGGGTCGTTGCCCCCTTCCCCTCCAGCCACCCTACGATGTTTAAGTGAAAAATTAGGGAGCTGTGATTGTGTGTGTGTGTGAGAATGAGAGTGTGTGCCAGGGGCCCCCTCCCTCCCAGTTTCAGGGTCCGCCCGCCCCCCTCCAAGTTCCAGGGTCATTGCCCCCCTCTCCCTCCCAGTTTCAGGGTCCATCTGGCCCCCCCTCCAAGTTCCAGGGTAGTTGCCCCCCCTCTCTCCCTCCCTCCCAGTTCCAGGGTAGCTGCCCCCCTCTTCCCCCCTCCTCCTCCAGCCACCCTGCGATGTTTAAGTGAAAACTTAGGGAGCTGTGTAGTATAACAAAACGCACCTGCAACGTTGTGAAGCTGACTCCGTGGCTTCATTGAAGTGAAGGGTTGGTATATCACTGCTTTGAGGAGTGGATGTCGTTTTTAACAGGTTACTTTATTGGGGATTATATTGTGTAATAAAGTTTATGCTTTTAAGCAAGTGGCATTTAAGATGATTATTGTATTATTGCTTGGAATTGTGAATGAATATTTATAAAATTTGTTAGGTAGATGAATTAGTCATGTGAATAGTTATAGCCTCTCTTGCTTGAGAGAGCGAGAGAGAGCTGGTGGAGAACAGAAAACGTTTGTCCAGCACATCTGAACTGTAAAGTCATATTTCCTTGTCTGATTTTGGTTCAAGAGTTCTGAGTCTTCTCATAGTGATATTCTATACTCTGGTTTAAGCTCAGCTGCATGCCAATCACCCAGCGAGACATCAGAACAGTGAAATCTTGAGGGTCTCGGTGAAATCTTGGAGGAAATGGTGAAAAACTTGGGATTCTTCAGCGGGCTTCAGTTAATAAAGTCTCAGTGCATTTACTCAAAGCATCAAATGTGTGGTGACAGAGGAATGCTATCATCAGTTTAAGGGCAAGGAAAACTTGTGTAGCGTTAAGTCCAGTGCTCTGTTCACAGTGTGTGCTGCTTTCAGAGGATGCATACTTAATTAGCTCTGAAGCCCGCTCAGTTCCAATATAGAAAACACTCTCTCTGAAGAAGTTTATTAAGGCTAAATATTACGGGAGAAATGGAAAGACTCTTGAACAACTGCACATCCCATGCACTTACATCCTTGCAGCGCTCAGTACTGCCTGTCACAAAGAGATCTGCATCGTCTCGGATGCTTCTGAAAGCTGAAGTGGCCTACTTGAAAGCTACAGCTGCAGTTGGGTTATCCCATGTGGGATTCATCTTCGGCAAAGCCAAGTTGGCACCACAACCTAATCATATCATTCCACTCTTAGAATTGTGTGGAGCAGTAGAGCATTTCACCAAGTGAAATGAACATTCAAGTAGACACCTGTCACCAAAGTGCCATCAGAGATGCGGATTCGGAACTCAACAATGACAACTTAGCACCACCTGGGAATTTCAACACCAGACTCCTAAAGAAGACAACACGGAAATACTTTTAAAACAAATAGGAGGAAATATGTTTTCACTCATCGAATAGTTATGCTCTGGAACTCTTTGCTGGAGGATGTGGTAACAGCAGTTAGCAGAGCTGGGTTTAAAAAAAGGTTTGGATAAGTTCCTGGAGGAAAGATCCATAGTCTGCTATTGAGACAGTCATGGGTAAGCTACTGCTTGGTAGCATGGAACGTTGCCACGATTTGGGGTTTTGCCAGGTACTTCTGACCTGGCTTGGCCACTGTTAGAAACAGAATACTGGTCTAGACTGACCATTGCTGTGACCCAGTATGGCTACTCTTATGTTCTTATGTTGATCCCCCTTTAACTCAGGGTGAAATTGGAGCATATGGTCAAGGCATCACAACTTGAAAAAAAATAAACACAGAAACCTGGTGGCTACATGCACCACTTTGGCAACTCTAGGTTTCAGTTTCATTTGCTTTGTACGGAAACCCCCCTCTCAAAAAAAAGTCTGACCAAGGACTTTGGAAGCTTTATGCAAATGAGTTCCTCCATAGCAGTTCCCTTTACTGCTTTTCAAGAAAGGTCCCTTCCTTTTAAACAACTTAATGCCTCTTCCTTTTCCTGAAAGAGTTTACCAGGGAAACAGTCTATGGTTCAGTCTTTAGGCAATAAAGAAAATTCCCAAACTCCCTGCTTCCCAAACAGTCTCATTCCATGAAAATGCCGGTGGAAACAAAAACTACTCAGCACCCAAAATATCTATTTCATATCTTCTTTTTGGCCCCTCTTACAAGCCTAGGGCTCAAACAGCTAGCAGATCCCTTGCACAATCGCTCATAAGAAGACCTGACATCTATTAAGCCCACCCCTCATCTGCTAGCAGCAATTAAAAAAAGAACCCCCAAAAATACTTTACTTACAAAGCAAGCAGCTGGATTAACTTCCAGCTTCTCAATTGACAAGGAACGATACAGGGACCTAATGCTGGATACAAATGCACAAGCCTTCCAGGAGTCAGTTTTCTATTTCCATGTCTTTACATTCTTCAGATGTTATAGTGACTAAGCTCTCAAACTCCATGGGCTCCTCCCTTACTTCATCTGGACTATTAGTGGCTTGAGGGCCTCCACTTCCATGTGTTTGGGAAAATGCTCCTCCCCTTCTCTTTCCCAAGCTCTAAGAGTTTTAATGCCTTCCCCCTTTTCAGGAGGTTCCCTCCCAACTTGTCTGGGTAACCAGGATCTTTGCTGAACCTTCTTCACCTTTCCTTGGGTGCCTGGCAACCTTTTACTAGAAGAACCTGGGCGCCCTCTGTTGGGGGTTCCATAAAGGGGTAGGAGAGCATTGACCTTGAGGTGGCAGGGCCCTTACAGTCCCTCTTCTTCCTTCCTCACAATACTTAATACACATCATGCACACATACACAATACCTCCGCCTGTCCCCCTAGTTCCCAGACACATACATCTCACACATTCCTACATACCCACCACTCACACTCAACCAACAATCTATGCACATCTTCCCCACCCACAACTCTACTCATCTCCATATATACTACACCCCCACAGACACTCCTTCAACAGATCTATGTTGGAATGCATCCCAAAGTTATGTCTGCAAGCGCCCTTACTTGTTCATTGGTATAGCAGGGGAGGGGTGTTTTTGAAGACAGATGTCTAGATGCACCACCACAAAGGAACACCTGCAAACAGAAGCTGTGGAAACAAGAGGAGATATCCCAGCATGCCTCTGGGGATGTGGAAAGTGAGGCTTCTGGCCTGGGTTCAAACACACTGCTCCATAGGGTTACATCATGTTTAAAAAACATATACACGTCACTTTTTCCACACTGCCATTCTTTCAGATTCTGAGCAGAGTATTGTGTCTCAATTTCAGTTCTATTGTTCCTGCCCAAGCAACCGTGATTAAAAAAAAAGTGATCAAAGTTTTATACAGCTAGGTACAGGCTTCCAAGTGTGGGTCTCTTCTGGCATCAAGAAAAGAATGGACTTACCTGCCAAAACAAGAGAAAGCTCTAACTCAGTTTGAGACTTTAAGCCTATTCCCCGAATCCCCAAACATCTAATTTTCTTCTCTGCGTGTCTGTGTTGTGGATTTTGGGCTCCGTAGAATGGGGCTTGTTTCTTTTGAGGCTGCTTGTGCAAGATGTACCTGTTTGTTCCTGGATACTGCTCGTTAACTTACCCCAGGCTGCTTCCTTGAGACAGCTAACTCAGACGTTCCCTCAGATGTGTTTGTCTATGCATCTTGTCCGTCTTTAGTATATGGTAAGCTTCAAAAGCAGGGACTGCATCTTATATATGTCTGTAAAGTGCTGCTTATATCTGGTAACACTGACTACATGTCACAAGCAACAGTCTAGGTCAGCAGTGGATTTATTCCATGTCAGCCCTGAATGTGTATGCATGCTTAGAGAAAGTGGAACTTGAAGGGCTCTGGAGGTAAAACAAGGCCTGGCTCAGTCTATCCTTTATGACATGGATCCAGCTGGTTATTCCACCCAATATTCAGTGTCACTTGTCCAGCCTGCTGCCCCTGCTAACCAGATTAGTGCTGCTGACTGGGGTATCTAGTAGCACTAGTTGGGTAGTGCTACTGAGTGTTCCTACAGACTGCCTCGGCACTATCTGAATAATATTGGAATGCTCCTTGGGTGGAATAAGGGTGGCCCTGGAGCAACAGCATATCCAGGAATTTTTCACAGGGGGTGCATCTCCTGCCCTCTTTGCTGCCCCCTCCCCCATCCATACCTTTAAATCAGCTCTACTCCTGTCTGTGCCAGAGCAGCAGCACTCATAGGCTACCGGGACTGTCTCTCACTCTGAGCGGACGGTTCAGAGTGAGAGAAAGTGTCCTGGTGCAGACACACGTAGCCTATGAGTGCCGCTGCCCCTGCCCAGGTGAAGACTGAAGTGGAGGTGATTTGAAGGCGGGGGTGGGGGTGGGGAATTGCAGAGCTTTGCTGAGAAGGGAAGTGAGAGATGTCAGACAGTTTATCTGCATTCTCCCTTCCCTGCTGCAGATAAACTGTGTGTACGCAACACATACGCCTTGAATATATACGCCACTGCCCTAATGACCATAACAGCCTCAGACCTGGCTTCAAGCATTACCTGCAGCATTATATGCTTTGCGAAACACGTCTTTAAGGGGTTCTAGAGTTACTCCTTTTGAATTGTGCAGTGGGCACTTAAATGCCTTTGCCTATTTCGTCACACCTACCAAATGTAATTGTATCACCTGATAAATTGTCTGTTTTTTGTTCGCAACTTGCAGATTGCAACGCAACAGTTGACGGTGTTACGTGAATCCACTTTTGCCACAGTCTTAGGTGATCCTGTTTACAAATATCAGCCTGGCCAGCTGGTATATAAGAAGAACTTCACCCATAAAACTTGGCAAGACCCAATCTGTACGGGACTGTATAGTATCCAAACAGTGACTCCTACAGCTATATTGCTGGGAGGAGACTTTAGTTGGACTCATTTGTGTGATTTAAGACCTGCTCCGTTTACTGGATGAACTGTTAAACTCTAATCCAGCATTTAAACTGTTGGTCTGACTTGAAGGCATATTACTCTTTTTGTATAATCTTTAATTAATTAAGTTACATTTTGAGTTATGATGATTTCTTTCTTTGTTTCTCTCCTTCTAACCCTAAGTCCTTTCTGCTTACTAGGTGTAAACTCATATGTTAATTCCTTTATTCAGTTAGCACAAACAGCTTTAAATTCTTCTGATTTCTGTGTTCATAGTACTTTTACTGCTAGTGAAACCTTAGCTGCATGTTTTATTGGGGTTGCTTCTAATTTTACTGAAATTAAAAACGTTACCCAGTTTAGAATTTACCCTGATGCTATCACTGATCAGTTTAGTTTCGCATCTACTCTGTATTCTCTGGGTGCTGTAAAAACACCCACATTACATACCCATTCTCAACCTTTTTCTTTTCTTTTGCTTAACACTACTAAAGCAACTGACTGTTTCATGTTTGTTAATGCTTCTGTTCACGTAAACAATGTTACATATCCTGGTTTACATTGTACTGCTTTAATTAGACCTGTCTCCTATGCCACTGCTCCTGTTTATCTTCCTCTTGGCTGGTACCTTCTTTGTGGAAGAATGGCCTTTTCTTATATTCCTGTAAATGCTTCAGGAGGCCCCTGTACCATTGGTAGGCTCACTACTGGTGCTTTTCTTCCTAGGCCTGTGAATTTCACCCAGCATCGCTGGACTCGCTCTATATTTACGTCTTTTGACTCTAACTGTGATTCAGATGTACATCTTTTCTCTAAAGGGCAATCTTTAGCACTTGCTGTCTCTCTGGTAGGTGTTCCTGGTTTAGCTCTTCACACCCACCTTGCTGTCCTCAAGCTAGCCTGTGCATTGGCAAAAACTATTAATACAACTTCCACGTTAATTTCTGCTCTTGCAGAAGAAACACATAGCCTTCGCAAAGCAGTTGTGCAAAATCGTTTAGTGATAGATTACCTTTTATTACGCGCTAATCATGGCTGTGACCAATTTGAAGCTATGTGCTGCTTTAATTTAACTGATAATGGTCTGCTTATAGAACAGAAATTACAAGACCTGCATAAATTAGCACAGAATTTAAAATATGCTGTTACAGGAGATGCTTTTGTTTCCAATTTTATGAATGTGCTTTCCCCTTGGTGGGCTTCTCTGAGATCTGGATTTAAAACATTGTTACTCTCTCTCTCTTGGGCTTTTGCCTTATTGCTATGTGTTTTTGTTGTTTTGCTTCTTGCCTTATTACCTTTTTTTAAGTGCAACATGTTATCAGTTAGTAAAGTTATGGTACTCCATGCTCCCTCTATGTCACCTTCTAAACCTCTGATTTAGAATGAACTTTTGCCCTTTGTTGCTTTGCATGCCAATTCTGAATAAGATGCCACTCGAGAAGAACCTCACTGAGTTATGGTCCCTTTTCACTTATCGTTTCAAGGGCCCATAACGAGGGAGATGTATGGAGCTGTTTGGTTTTTCAAATCAGTCAGCTTTGTATAACATTCCTTTTTCTGATCTAGTAGGGCAATTAGCTAGCTTGTGTCTTGGTTTTCTCACAGACCATTGACAGGCTTGTTTAACCCTAGTAATGGGCTATTGTTTGTCTGTTTGTTTGTTTGTTTGTTTATTTGTTTCAAACAGGCTTTGAATGTAACACAGGGACATTTTCAGTGAAGGACCACAATGAGTGATAGGTAAAGAGGTTACAAAGGGCAAATGATGAATATTTGAGAAAAATACCAAAGAAACAGAATTATGTGAAGGTAACCTTAGAGGTCAGAGTTGAAGAATACCAGATAAGTAAGAGAGAAAATATAAGGCATTAAGTGATTGGACAAAATTAAGCTACAGTATTCTGCCTAAGCACATCTTGTACTAGGTCAGAATCTGACAGCTTCCAACGTAAATACAGAGAGAGAGAGAAAAATGTTATTTTCATTATACTGAAATTTGGACTGATATAAATAAGAATTCAGTTTTCTGTAATACTGGGATAAAAAATTTTTTATTGTAACCATTTATTTACTCTAATAAATTTTAGCATTATTATAAAAGAGAAAACCTGAACTCTAAAGTGTTTTTCCTTTGCCAGAAGGGCTTGCTTTTTTCTAGTCTCTTCTGTTCAGTTCCCTTTTAGAGGTAAGAAGGGAGTGCCCTATAAACACTAAATAAGGCCCTGGTGGCCCAGTGGGCCACAAGCCCAACCCCCTCCCCCACCTGGTATATGGTATATAATAGAGAGGCCCCACCAAAAGCATCCCCCAGGATGCACTAGGCAGGGCTGGGCATCGCCATTTTTTGAAAGCAGTGCTAAAGAAGAGGGAGTGTGCTACTACCTCCTCCACCTCAAAGGTATGGGGGGGAGAGGGGGCTACTGGACCACCAGGTGGGGAGGTTGGGGTTGAAGGCCACTGGGCCACTAGGGCCTTATTTTTTGGGTGTGACGGGGTTAGGGGAGCTGGAGATGCACTGGATCTCCAGCTCCCCATACCCTGTGTTGGGGGGAGGAAGTCAGGGGGACTGGAGTTTAGGCTCCTGCGGGGGGGGGGGGGGGGGCTTGGATTCCAGTCCTGTTGGGGAGATGGGGTAGCCTGCTTGCATGCAAATGCATGCTGGACAGGGATTCCCATTCCTCAACTGTTGAGGTTTCATTCTTTTGTAATCCGCATAGAATCGTGTGGAATATGCAGAATATAAGATTCTCAGTGATATGGTATGGTATGGTTCTCATCTTCCTTACAACCTACTAGCCACATAAAATCTCCAGAAAAACTGGTATACAAATGGGGGAGGGGGGAGGTGTCAGTGGCTTATCACATAATGCTGACTACAGTATGTTGGTTCTCAAACCTGTCCTGGGGGACTCCCAGCCAGGGTATCCACAATGAATATGCATACAACGGACAGAGTGCGTGCAAATCTCTCTCATGCATATTCTTCATGAAAATCCTGAAAACCTGATGGCTTGGATCCGCCAGGACAGGCTTGAGAACCACTGTTTTATTTCCTACTCCAAAAAAAAACTAGAACAAAATTCTTTAGTATTTAGCCATGTTCTGCTTCAACATGATACTGGCATGATAGCAAAATGTGGGATTTTCAAGTTACATTATATTATACTAGTAAAAAAGGCCCGTTTCTGTCAGAAATGAAATGGTTGCTAGCAAGGTTTTCCTCGGAGTGTATGTTTGAGAGAGAGAGAGAGAGAGAGAGAGAGAGAGAGAGAGAGAGTGTGTCAGAGACAGAATGAGAGAGAGAGACAGAGTGTGTTTGTGTGAAAGACAGAGTGTGTGAGAGACAGAGTGTCCGTGTGTGTGAGACTGTATGTGTGTGACAGAGTATGATAGACAGAGAGTGTGTTAGAGAGAGTGTATGTGAGAGACAGAGAGTGAGTGAGTATGTGCCCCCACCCCCCTCTCTCAGGACCTCCTCCCCCCTTTATGGTCTGAGGACCCTCACCCCCACCTCTCTGGTCTCAGGACACCCCTCACCCCCTCCCTCTCCCCTGCCCCCCTGCAGCCACCCATGTCTAGCGACCTTCCTCTCTCCCCCGCCCCCCTGCAACCACCCATGTCCAGCAACCCTCCTCTCCCCCTGCCCCCCCTGTAGCCACCCATGTCCAGTGACCCTCCTCTCCCCCTGCCCCCCCTGCAGCCACCCATGTCCAACGACCCTGCTCTCTCACCTGCCTCCCCGCCAGCCACCCAGGTTGTGTAGCGAATTCTTCGGGCAGGCAGGAAAGATCCCCGGTCCTGCCTGCCCGCTGCTGGCACTGGTGCTGACCCTTCCCCGCTGCCAGATCGCTGTTCAAAATGGCCACCGAGACTTCCAATGGCGGACTCGCGAGACTTCTGCTATAGTCTTGGAGGCCGCCCTTGTAAGTGTCGGTGGCCATTTTGAATAGCGATCCAGCAGCGGGGGAGGGTCAGCGCCAGCAGTGGGCAGGCAGGACCGGGGATTTTTTCTGCCTGCCCCGAAGAATTCGCTACACAACCTGGGTGGCTGGAGGGGAGGCAGATGAGAGAGCAGGGTCGTTGGACATGGATGGCTGCAGGGGGGGGCAGGGGGAGAGGAGGGTCGCTGGACATGGGTGGCTGCAGGGGGGGCAGGGGGCGAGGAGGGTTGCTGGACATGGGTGGCTGCAGGGGGGGCAGGGGAGAGAGGAGGGTCGCTGGACATGGATCAGCTGTGAGGCATGGAATGTTTTTTTTTTTCTTTTTTTGCGGGTTCTGAAGTTCACAGCATAATTGCAACAGTGACGTCAGCCTGACTACGGAGCCTAGCTCAGCAACTACGAAGGAGCCACGGACACAGGCAGCAAGATTAGAACGTTGGAGGTGAGAATTATTATATAGGATTTTAACAGACTACTACTACTACTATTTAACATTTCTAGAGCGCTACAAAGTGTACGCAGCGCTGTACAAACACAGAAGAAAGACAGTCCCTGCTCAAAGAGCTTACAATCTAATAGACAAAAAGTAAAGCATTTAAATTTAAAATATTTAAGCAGTCAAGCACAAGAGAACAGTCACAGAAGGACTGAAGATGTTGAAGGGTGGTCAGTGTGATTAGGTGTAACTCTGGTTGGAGTAGTGGGAGAAGGTGATAGAAGAATAGAAATGGGTGAGGTAAAGTAATGAGTGGATTGATAGGGAGGTTATATAAGACATGTCACTCTAGGGGTGGGTGGGTAGAGGGGTAAGTCTAAAGCAGGAGAAGGTATTCTCTGCAGCCTATCTGTGAGATGGAAAATGCTCTCTGAAGCTGCTGCTATAATATTTCAATGGCCCCAGCACTCAGCTCTCCACCCACGTGCCACATCTCATTGGTGTCCCTGTCCCTTTTTTCCTACTACTGTTGTGTTGTTTCTGCCTGCCATGCCCCCCCCCCCCCCATGAAGGCTTCCCCCATCCCGGGTGCCAGGTTATATTTGCAATGATAGAAATGGTCTTCCCCAGTTTGATCCATATTTCCCATACACAGTAAACAAGGTACCGGTATGTTCTGCACTTGACATGAGAAAAAAACCCCCATCTTCACAGTGTTAACTCTGCACCCTTCAGCCTTCAGTTAGAGTGAACCTTTGACACCAGAGGCAAACTCTGGCTGTTTTCTTCCACCGAACTGTTTTATAGGAGAGAGTTTATCTGGGGAAAGTTCAAGTTCTTAAATACAAACTCTGGAAGATTTTGGATATATCCTGAAGTCACAAAATCTACTCAAGACAGAAGGAAATTATTTCTATCTATGAGAGAGGAAACCAGGGCAGTCGGAGCCACTTTTTCGTTGCTTTACCCATGCAAATGTTTAGTTAAATATTTGAATGTTAAATATGTTTTTTTTTTAACCACAACAGCTTAAATGCTTTTTTAGAACAGAAAAAGCTCTCCAATGTGAATCCAGCTTAAGATAATAACGGTTAACATGGAAAGTATAATTGGGTAGATTAAATGAGTCAAGCCATTTTCTTTTACTTGTAATTTTTTCTTTAACATACATACATATACATAGCAGAAAAAGACCTGCACGGTCCATCCAGTCTGCCCAAGAACATAGTAACTTAGTAACATAGTAGATGACGGCAGAAAAAGACCTGCATGGTCCATCCACTGTGCCCAAGAACATAGTAACATAGTAGATGACGGCAGAAAAAGACCTGCACGGTCCATCCAGTCTGCCCAAGAACATAGTAACATAGTAGCATAGTAGATGACGGCAGAAAAAGACCTGCACGGTCCATCCAGTCTGCCCAAGAACATAGTAACTTAGTAACATAGTAGATGACGGCAGAAAAAGACCTGCACGGTCCATCCACTGTGCCCAAGAACATAGTAACATAGTAGATGACGGCAGAAAAAGACCTGCACGGTCCATCCAGTCTGCCCAAGAACATAGTAACATAGTAGCATAGTAGATGACGGCAGAAAAAGACCTGCACGGTCCATCCACTGTGCCCAAGAACATAGTAACATAGTAGATGACGGCAGAAAAAGACCTGCACGGTCCATCCACTCTGCCCAAGAACATAGTAACATAGTAACATAGTAGATGACGGCAGAAAAAGACCTACACAGTCCATCCAGTCTGCCCAAGAACATAGTAACATAGTAGCATAGTAGATGACGGCAGAAAAAGACCTGCACGGTCCATCCAGTCTGCCCAAGAACATAGTAACATAGTAGATGACGGCAGAAAAAGACCTGCACGGTCCATCCAGTCTGCCCAAGAACATAGTAACATAGTAGCATAGTAGATAACGGCAGAAAAAGACCTGCACGGTCCATCCAGTCTGCCCAAGAACATAGTAACATAGTAGATGACGGCAGAAAAAGACCTGCACAGTCCATCCAGTCTGCCCAAGAACATAGTAACATAGTAACATAGTAGATGACGGCAGAAAAAGACCTGCACGGTCCATCCACTGTGCCCAAGAACATAGTAACATAGTAGATGACGGCAGAAAAAGACCTGCACGGTCCATCCACTCTGCCCAAGAACATAGTAACATAGTAACATAGTAGATGACGGCAGAAAAAGACCTACACAGTCCATCCAGTCTGCCCAAGAACATAGTAACATAGTAGCATAGTAGATGACGGCAGAAAAAGACCTGCACGGTCCATCCAGTCTGCCCAAGAACATAGTAACATAGTAGATGACGGCAGAAAAAGACCTGCACGGTCCATCCAGTCTGCCCAAGAACATAGTAACATAGTAGCATAGTAGATGACGGCAGAAAAAGACCTGCACGGTCCATCCAGTCTGCCCAAGAACATAGTAACATAGTAGATGACGGCAGAAAAGACCTGCACGGTCCATCCACTGTGCCCAAGAACATAGTAACATAGTAGATGACGGCAGAAAAAGACCTGCACGGTCCATCCAGTCTGCCCAAGAACATAGTAACATAGTAACATAGTAGATGACAGCAGAAAAAGACCTGCACAGTCCATCCAGTCTGCCCAAGAACATAGTAACTTAGTAACATAGTAACATAGTAGATGATGGCAGAAAAAGACCTGCACGGTCCATCCAGTCTGCCCAAGAACATAGTAACATAGTAACATAGTAGATGACGGCAGAAAAAGACCTGCACGGTCCATCCAGTCTGCCCAACAAGATAACTCATATTTGCTGCTTTTTATGTATACCCTACTTTGATTTGTACCTGTGCTCTTCAGGGCACAGACTGTATAAGTCTGCCCAGCACTATCCCTGCCTCCCACCACCGGCTCTGGCACAGACCGTATAAGTCTGCCCAGCACTATCCCCGCCTCCCAACCAGCAGTCCCGCCTCCCACCACCGGTTCTGGCACAGACCGTATAAGTCTGCCCAGCACTATCCTCAGAAGATAAACTCATATGTGCTAAGATCTCTCTCTATCTAAAGGACTAACCCCCATACTATTGTGGTCTAAGGAAGAGTAGCATAATTTGATTTATAAACTTTGAGAATGGAAAATTTTCACTTTTATTTTTTTTTTTAATTTCTATCTCTGTTTTTCTCTATACAAGATGTTGATGCTTGTAAAATGTTTAATAAATAAATAAATAATAAATGGGGGGGGGGGGGGGGGGGGGGGGAAACCTGATGCCATTTTAGCCCTTGGATTTTGTACATCTGTAGGAGGTTGGGACAGATTCTCACTGGGAAACAGAGGAAGGAGAATTGAAAATACTTCCAGGCTCCCATGTCCCCCCCCCCCCCCTTGAAGAAGTGGCTAATTATGTCCCTGGTGGCTTATAGATGATGGATATAATGGCACATTGCCAGTGTATTGTGGTTGGTGCTGTTGTCTGTGGTTGCAATCTTCTGACAGTTGCTGAGTGTATTTTTAATATGGATATTATCGTTGCTGTCACACACTCTGTGGGATGTTACCCAGTTTCCAGTCATTCCTGTTTGAACATATCACACTGAGGATGCAGTCGCCAACTGCTGTATACAGATCCCTGGGAAGTTTACTATGGCTTGTTTGGTTATGTCAATATTTTACTTACCTCAAGCAAGATAGTTTCACAGACCAAAGCTATAAAAATG
This sequence comes from Microcaecilia unicolor, assembly GCF_901765095.1. Taxonomy (NCBI): domain Eukaryota; kingdom Metazoa; phylum Chordata; class Amphibia; order Gymnophiona; family Siphonopidae; genus Microcaecilia; species Microcaecilia unicolor. Next base: position 20,918,839 of record NC_044037.1, on the reverse strand, counting down.
ATGATCAGAGGTGCCTCAAAAACAAATAGCCTCAACGTGCCATTGTGTTAATTGCTGCTGTATGAAAGTGAATTGCTTGACTGTGCTGAATGACTTAATGCACCAGTTTCATGTCACGCCAGGAAGTCATGCACAGTACAAGCACAAACTTAAGGGGTCCTTTTACTAAGGTGCGCCGAAAAATGGCCTGAGCTGGTGTAGACGCGTGTATTGGACACGCGCAGGTCCATTTTTCAGCACGCCTGCAAAAGCCTTTTTTTTTGGGGGGGGGGTCGAAAATGGATGTGCGGCAAAATAAAAATTAGCGTGCGTTCATTTTGGGTCTGAGACCTTACCGCCACCCATTGACCTAGCGGTAAAGTCTCACGCGTTAACTGAGCGGTAATGGTCTACATGCGTATAATGCCGATTAGTGCCTGGTTAGGCGCCACACGCCAGAAACTTTCTGGCACCCTTAGTGGAGGTACATACAAAAATGAAATGTCCAACCGGGCCATGCAGTAGCCAGGCATTAATTCAAAATTGACGAAGGTAGGACACACATATGCACCTAATTGGCTTAGTAAAAGGGCCCCCATACTGATTTCATACAATGGTTTTACTTTCATGCCCATCCGAGTTCTTGAAGGGGAGCTACTTCCTCAAAAGTCCAAGATAACATGATCCGGAGAGACGGAACTAATCCCTGACAATAGGACACATTTCAGATCGAGGCAGATTCGGAGCTCATCTACAGTAGCTCTGTGAAGACTCATCATTGCAGTGGGAGCCTGTGCCTTGTGCTAGCAGTAATAGGAAGTGATGTCAGAAACATCCATTGGCCACTCATCGCATCTGCTACTTCCTGTGGCCTCTGTGGATTTTGCCAGCTTTGTTGCTGTTTCCTCCAGCCGAGCAGGCTCTGCTAATCTGCTTTCTTTTTGTCTGTGTAGTCAAGTTAGACCAGTTCCTCTGCTTCCATTTGAGATGGCCACCTGTGGCCCACTCAGATCTCTGGGAAATTCACACAATAGTCAAGTTCTGCTGTAGGTTCCTGGAATTAATAAGCATTTGAGGAACTGGAGACTTCCATCTTTATGAATATTTTTCTATTACCATGCCCAGGGCATTCTCCAGTGAGAGTTAAAATGGTGCAGATGTTCAAGTAGGATATAAAGACAATGACAAAGCAACCCTGACAGAATTGAGCAGACAGGCAAGGTTGAAGGTGAATTTTTATCCTGGACCATAAGACTATAACAGAGTAATGTGAATACCAGAAAAGAAGATACTCTAGTAAGATTATTCCAAAGAAAAGGTGGTAGACAAGACGTAGTGGTCCATCCAGTCTGCCCAGTAGGGTTGCCAGGCAGGGTTGGTGTTAGACATTCAGGGGTCCAGAGCAGAAACTGGGGAGGGGGCCCCAAAGCTGGTCTTCGGCCTATGTCTTGTTCAGCTTCAGGCAGGTATGGGGGCCGGCAATTGCCCTGTTCGCCATCCCCTAACACTGGCCCTATTGCCAAGGCTGTGCTTGCTGGGCAGTGGTTTCTGTCTCCATAACTGTTTTTTATTGGGTGGGGTGGTACCTGCGCATAGTTTCAGGATAAGCACAACAGCCATTCACAGCTTTTTGAGTTGAGGTGCTGCATTCTTGGTTTCTGTCCTCTTGCCCTTTAGGAATCCTACTCCTTTTTTTGAATTCCAGCACCATTGGGAGGGCATTCCTGGAACCCACCACTGTTTCCATGAAGTAGAAGTACAGATGAAAGCACAAATGAAGACTCGACATCTAGGAAGAAATGAAGATCGGCTTGAAGTATATGGATCAATGGAACAATGAAAGCATAACTGTAATGTGTTGTGCATATTGCTGTTTACATTTCTGATTGTTTACATGGCTGATTGCTGGTCCTGATGAGATGTTTCATTTTCAAGATACGGCCTTCAAAAAACTGAACACAATACTCCAGGTGGAGCCTCACCAATGACTTGTACAAGGGCATCAACACCTCCTTTCTTCTTCTGGTTATAGAGAGAGGTGTAACCAGCAGAAGAAAGGAGGTGTTGATGCCCCTGTACAAGTCGTTGGTGAGGCCCCAACTGGAGTATTGTGTTCAATTTTGGAGGCTGCATCTTGCTAAGGATGTAAAAAGACTTGAAGCGGTGCAAAGAAAACCTACAAAAATGGTATGGGATTTGCGTTACAAGACATACAAGGAGAGACTTACTTTACCTGAACATGTAGGAGGAAAGGAGAAACAGGGGTCATATGATACAGACACTCAAATATTTGAAAGGTAGTAATCCGCAAAGAAACCTTTTCTGGAGATGGGAAAGCAGTAGGACTGGAGGACATGAATTGAGGTTGAAGGGGGGCAGACTCAGGTAAAATGTTAGGAAGTATTTTTTCAGGGAGAGGGAGGTAGATACTTGCAATGCCCTCCTGGGGGGGGCGGGGGGGGGGGGGGTTGGAGATGAAAACAGTAACAGAATTCAAAAATGCATGGGACAAACATAAAGGAATCCTGTTCAGAAGGAAGGGATCCACAGAAGCTTAGCGGAGATTGGGTGGCAACACCAGTAATTGGGAAGCAAAGCTAGTGCTGGGCAGACTTCTACGTCTGTACCCTGAAAATGACAAGGACAAATCAAGGTCAGGCATACATATAAAGTATCATATATAATGAGTTTATCTTGTTGGACAGATTGGATGGACCGTACAGGTCATTATCTGCCGTCATCTACTATGTTACTATATGGTGTTTGTGATATTTTTATTCTATTATGTATGTGATTCACTTAGAATTTTATGATGATGCGGGTTGTAAATACATTTTATTATTATTATTATTATTAAAACCATAGGCCAAAGAAATATTGGATTATCAGTGGAGGACTTTGAGGAAGGCATGACGTGGAATTTAATGCTTCTGAAAGATGAGAGGTCTGAGAAGAAAAAAGGCTCTAGGTCTGACAGATTCTCATTCAAGAGGTTTTCCATGGGTCTTCAGACCTATTGTTCCATCCGAGGCTTATGCTAGTGGTAGGCACGCTTATTTGGGGGCTTCTGGTGGGATGTATAAAATGTATTACATGATCATGTTGAGTTTGGGTGGAAGTGAAGGTTTTAGATGCTTATTTTTTGTAATGCTGCCTCTCTTTACTCCCAATTGGTCAGTTTGTAAGAGGAAATTCATATTATTGATATTTTTATGTATTCTATATTTTTTTTAGTTATGTGAAACCACTTTTTAGTCCCCTAGTACAAGGAGAAAAAAGCCACAGACAGAATCCCCCTTGTAGTGACATACAATCCAGAGCTGGAAAAAGTGAGGAAAATCATAAGAGATCTACAACCTATACTCCAGAAGGATTAATTACTGAAAGAGATATTCCCATCCCCACCAGTACTGGCCTTCCGACAGCCACCCAACTTAAAACACAAGCTAATCAGAAGTAAACTTCCATCACAGACTGAAAAGGAACAGAAGGGCACACTTTCCTGTAATTTATCCAGTTGCAAACTATGCCAAAATATTTCACAGGACCCCACAGTCATCCACAAAGGAAAGATATTCAACATAAAGGGATCTTTCACTTGCTCATCTTCCAATGTGGTATATATCATTCAGTGTAAAAAATGTAACGAAGGATGCTATATTGGAGAAACAGGCCAGATGCTTAAGACAAGATTCAATTTACATAGACATCACATGAACAATACTGGTGCCAGTAGGGCTCCCACCCCTGTTGGTCAGCATTTTACAGGACCAGGACACTGTACCAGTGACTTCACAGTGAGAATCCTGAAAGGTAACTTTAAAACCATACAAGAACGTAAGACCTTTGACGTCAGAATGATTGAATATTTTAACACCCAACAGAAAGGACTTAACAAGGATCTGGGGTTCCTAGCCCATTATAAACCATAAAGCTGTATTTCTCTGTTGATCACCCCACCCCTCACCTATCCACACCCATCCTGTTAGAATATCAATGATATGCTTTGATGTCCCCATGCATACCTCCTACCCACCCCCATCCTCCAACCCTGTCAGACTGTCATAGTAATGCTTGAATGTTTTCACTTATATACACTGTCAGCACATTTGCTTATTTCCGATCTGACAAAGAAGGGCAACCTTCGAAAGCTAATCAAGAAATGTATTAAGTTATGTCCAATAAAAAAAGTATCATCTTATTTTCTTTTCCATGTTTTATTTTGTTTGATTTCTATTGATAACCTTAAGAGTGGACTCACACGGCTACCACACTCCTCTACTTAGTCCCCTAGTGAAAGTGTGGAATATATAAGTGTCACGGTCTTACCGTGACCCTGAAGCCGGTATCGTTCCACTGGCAGACCACGGGAGGAATCGCTCACTGCTGTTTGAGAAAGCATCGGGACCATGCAGGCAAGTTTCCAGCCTTCCAGGGAGCTCATTTCTTCTGGCTAGACAATGTCACCTTGAATACTACGCTTGAAGTTTCTATTTATCAGTATATTCCACTTCTGTAGTGAAAATAAAATGTACAGATTAGTACATGTTCTATTCGCCTCATGAACATTGATTGAAACACTGGCTATATCTAATGTGTTGTACCATAGATCATGATTCTAGACTGCCCTGCAGATCCTATTGTACTAAAAGTTAAAGATCTACATTTATTCAAATCATTGCCCTGCATTGTGCTCCCAATTCATTGTGTTGAACATAATGTAATATCATGCAAGATTAAACTGAAGACCTGGCAGAAAAGGCAGTGATTGAGTAGGGAATATCTTTCTGAGGCTCTCTGCTGCTGTCTGGTTCACATCCCCTCATGTGGAAGTTATTCTGCATAAGGATTTGTTTCATTCACTCACTTCATGCCTCTGTGACCAAGTGCTGCAGCTTCTTCCTTAGGCAACCGCCTTGTTACTTGATGGCTAGGCCAACCCTGTGGAGAGGGAGATGAAATGTGATATGTGAGAGTAGAAGGGAAGAGGAAGAAGGGAGGAATGAGGTAGGAGGAGTGGCCTAGTGGTTAGGGTGGTGGACTTTGGTCCTGAGGAACTGAGTTCGATTCCCGGCACAGGCAGCTCCTTGTGACTCTGGGCAAGTCACTTAACCCTCCATTGCCTGCCGCATTGAGCCTGCCATGAGTGGGAAAGTGCAGGGTACAAATGTAACAAAAATAAAATAAATATATACAATAGGCCAGTGGCGTAGCCAAGGGTGGACCTGGGTGGGCCCAGGCCCACCCACTTTGGGCTCAGGCCCACCCAGTAGCAGCACACCTATGGCGTGGCTGGCAGGGATTCCCAAGCCCCACCAGCTGAAAACTCCCAACAACTGTCCCTCCTGCATACCTTGTAAATAGCAGGTGAGACAAGGAGAGACCAAATTACCTGTGGGACACGGAGGGGTTCTTCTGCCCACCCATCTTGGGTCCAGGCCCACTCAAAGTTGGGTATCTGACTACGCCCCTGCAATAGGCTAAGAGAAAGAAAAGAAAAGAAATGGGGACATGAGAATGAGCTCAACAAAAGAATAAAGAGAAAGCAGGATATAAACTTCTAGAAGAACGTCTGACAGAATGACATGGGTAGGAGAAGAAAAAAACAAAACAGTCAGAGGGGAGAGGGAAATTAGGATGTGAAGACCTTCCTTCTACAGAAAAAAAAAATAAGGTGGGAGAGGTGATAAGGCCCTACAGGGGAAGAAGCCCCAGGTTGTGGAGAAAGAGTGCAGGAGCCCCTACGTCTTGCCCCATCCTTGGCCACCTTTAAATCTAAACTGAAAGCCCACCACTTTTGACTCATAACCACTCGCCTCCACCTACCCTCCTCTCCTCTTTCCTCTACACATTAATTGATTTGTTTGCTTTATTTTTTGTCTACTAGATTGTAAGCTCTTTGAGCAGGGACTGTCTTTCTTCTATGTTTGTGCAGCGCTGCGTACGCCTTGTAGCGCTATAGAAATGCTAAATAGTAGTAGTAGTAGGCGGCAGTAGCCAAGGATTCAGGGAGAGAGGAAGGACTTGTGGCTGAAGCAGAGAGAATGGAGAACATAAGGAAAAGAAGTGAGAAGAGAACAGGAATGAGGAGAGGAGATAAGGAGGAAGAGAAAGTATTAAAATACTCATTTTGTCAGAAAGGAACAAAGGAAGAGAGAGAATTAAAATGGGAAAGAAACAAGTTGAATAGTGCTCACTTATACTGCCAGCAAATGGTGCGTTTCTCCTCCCTCCAAACTCATGAATGTCTGCTCAGCGACTGGGTTTGAAAAGACACGGAAAACTGTCACATTAGGAGGCAGGAGCTGTCTGAAGCGCTTGTGTATGTTTTCATGTGTGTCTGTTTTCATCTTTCTGTATGTCTTTGAGCCTATGCGTATAGGGCAGATAGATGGATAAAGTCTCCCCAAAAGCTGCTATCACTTTGGGGGGGGGGGGGTGGCAAACAGGGCAATTGCCCTGGGCCCCAATACCATAGGGGGCTCCAAACCTGCCTCAAGCTAATGGACAAATAGGCTGAAGGCCAGCTTTTGGGCCCCCTCCCCGGTTTCTGCCCTGGGGCCCTGAATGTCTAACACCAGCCCTGGGTGAAACACACCTGAAAAGGGCACCAGAGAGAGAAAATAGCAAAAGAACAGAGAGACAGGACCAGAGAATGAGGATCCATTAATTTGGTATTTGTTTATTTTATTTGGATTTCTCTCACACCTTTTTGACTAGTACATTCAGGTGCAGAGGTCATTTCCCTGTCCCTGGAGGGCTTCTAATCTAAGTTTGCACTTGAGGCAAAAGAGGGTTAAGGCAGAAATGAGAAAATCAAACCAGTGGCAGCAAAGATTGGAAACCTTTTTTAGTCTTGTAGCGAACATATTTATTGTCTATATTAGTCATGTTATCATTATTGGCCGTTATATTTTACTGTTTTTTTTTTTTAATTATGTGTTATGTAAATCATTCTACCAACCTATCTTCCTTATTTCTTACATAGTAATATGTTCAATTAGAACAAACCTTTTACTCTGTTCATAATTATACCTTTGCAACATAGTGTAAGCCACATTGAGCCTGCAAATAGGTGGGAAAATGTGGGGTACAAATGCAGCAAATAGATAAATTATAGCTACGTCTTGCAAGGTTCCGCGTTAGGAGTTACGGATCAAGAAAGGGATCTGGGTGTCGTCGTCGATGATACGCTGAAACCTTCTGCTCAGTGTGCTGCTGCGGCTAGGAAAGCGAATAGAATGTTGGGTGTTATTAGGAAGGGTATGGAGTCCAGGTGTGCGGATGTTATAATGCCGTTGTATCGCTCCATGGTGCGACCGCACCTGGAGTATTGTGTTCAGTACTGGTCTCCGTATCTCAAAAAAGATATAGTAGAATTGGAAAAGGTACAGCGAAGGGCGACGAAAATGATAGTGGGGATGGACGACTTTCCTATGAAGAGAGGCTGAGAAGGCTAGGGCTTTTCAGCTTGGAGAAGAGACGGCTGAGGGGAGATATGATAGAAGTGTATAAAATAATGAGTGGAATGGATCGGGTGGATGTGAAGCGACTGTTCACGCTATCCAAAAATACTAGGACTAGAGGGCATGAGTTGAAGCTACAGTGTGGTAAATTTAAAACGAATCGGAGAAAATTTTTCTTCACCCAACGTGTAATTAGACTCTGGAATTCGTTGCCGGAGAACGTGGTACGGGCGGTTAGCTTGACGGAGTTTAAAAAGGGGTTAGATAGATTCCTAAAGGACAAGTCCATAGACCGCTATTAAATGGACTTGGAAAAATTCCGCATTTTTAGGTATAACTTGTCTGGAATGTTTTTTACGTTTGGGGAGCATGCCAGGTGCCCTTGACCTGGATTGGCCACTGTCGGTGACAGGATGCTGGGCTAGATGGACCTTTGGTCTTTCCCAGTATGGCACTACTTATGTACTTATGTACTAAATATTAAGATTTACTCAAAAAATATCCTGGGAACCAGTTCAAAGACACATCTCTCCCACGTAGGATTTATAGGTTGGGTGTAGTTGGGATTTTGTTGACTGATTTTACTTTTTCTGGTCGATAATTAATTATTTTCTATGCAGGGCATATCCACCAGACCTGAGGCTTTTGTACTGGGTTGGAAATATGTAATTTGAACGGGGCCCTTAAATGAAATAGACCAGACTACCTGAAGAACAAGGCTTCGTTCTATGCACCTCTAAGATCCTCCCAAAGAGCATCCTTAAATAGGTGCCGGGGCACCCCCCCCCCCGATCACTGCTGCTTCTAAGCTGAGTGGGAGTTCTCCAACCGTTCTGCCAATGGTGATTCAATACTGTGCGTCCAATGGCTAGAGATGGGCAGGTTATCTGGAATTCGGCAGAGTTTGCCTGTCCCTCACTATTGAAAGTGTGATAGCACCCCCCCCCCCCAACTGACAGGATTGTAGGTGGAGGATTCCTGCACAGCTTAGAGGGAACAGTGCCCCCACCCTAATATTCTTTCCTGCACTGCCCTGGCACCCAAGCTCAAAGCTTCAGGCTATAGAGCTGCAGAGGTAGGGCTACCATATTTTGTCCTCTGAAAAAGAGGACATGTCACGCCCTCTGCCCCGCCCCACCCACACCACGCCCCTTTCACATCCTCACCCCGCACCCTGTCACATATTCCCCTCCCCCCCGGGTCACATATTCCCCTCCCCCTGTCACCTCCCCTCCCCTCCCCTTCCCTTACTTACTATCTACTGCCCTGGTGGTCTAGTGACCTCTTCGGGACAGGAAAGAGCCCCCTCTTTCCTGCCCGGAGCGCTGCCCTTGCCCTACATCCTGTTGCTGTGACAGTCTCGGGATTCAAAATGGCTGCCTAGAGTTGAAGTCTCGCGAGGCCGCTTCAACTCTCGGCGGCCATTTTGAATCCCAAGTCTGTCACACAGCAGCAGGATGCAGGGCAAGGACAGCACTCTGGGCAGGAAAGAGGGGGCTCTTTCCTGTCCCGAAGAGGTCACTAGACCACCAGGGCAGTAGATAGTAAGTAAGGGAAGGGGAGGGGAGGCTAGGATAGGTCCGCCGCCAGCCCACCCATTTGTCCAGAAATCCGGACAAACGGGCGGACTGGCAAAACCCGCCCAGACATTTCCTCAAAAAGAGGGCATGTCCTGGTAAATCCGGACATATGGTAACCCTATGCAGGGGGAAACAGGAAGGAAGGCTGTGTCTCCTAAGCTACTGCTCCCACCTCCCCTGCAGGCTATTGGCTGACTAAGGAATATCTGACCTAGGGGTAACAGGTAGGATTACCATATGTTGTCCTCTGAAAAAGAGGACACACGTCACGCCCCCTGTCCCACCCCTGCTCCGCCCACACCACGCCCTCTGTCCTGCCCACACCACGTCCCTTTCGGATCCTCACCCTGCCCTTTCTCGCTCTCACTCCGCCCCCTATCACATATTCCCCTCCCCCTGGGTCACATATTCCCCTCCCCTGCCCCCCCGTCACCTCCCTTCTCCCTTGTCACATATTCCTCTCCCCTCCCTTCCCCTTACTTACTATCTATTGCCCTGGTGGTCTAGTGACCGCTTCGGGGCAGGAAAGAGCCCCCTCTTTCCTGCCCGGAGCGCTGCCTTGCCCTGCATCCTTCTCGGTCTCGGCTCGGGATTCAAAATGGCCGCCGAGAGTTGAAGTCTCGCCAGGTCGCTTCAACTCTCGGTGGCCATTTTGAATCCCGAGCCGAGACTGAGAACAACGCAGGGCAAGGACAGGCAGCGTTCTGGGCAGGAAAGAGGGGGCTCTTTCCTGCCCCAAAGAGGTCACTAGACCACCAGGGCAGATAGTAAGTAAGGGGAGGGGAGACCCATGGCGCCGCTCGCCTGCCCGCCCACCAGTTTGTCCAGAAATTCGGACAAACAGGCGGGCGGGCAAAACCTGCCGGACACCCCGGACATGTCCTCAAAAAGAGGACATGTCCGGGGAAATCCGGCCATATGGTAACCCTAGTAACAGGGGCAGTAGCAATGTAGGCCTGTCAGGCTTCCTGCCTTTGGTCTACCATAGAGAGGGGGAGAAATGCTGAGAGAGATACTGTGAACGGTAATGAGGAGCTGACAGAGAAAAAGAAGAAGGAAAGGAAGCACTGAGAGAGGACCAGAAGACCTGTATCAAGGAGGTCGAAGAAAACGTTTGAGACGGGATGATGTCAAACGTTGAAGCCACTTCTTTTCCCTCTCCCCGCACAGCCGTTATTCAAGTGCACTCAAAACAAAGCAAACAAATGTATGAGCTGCTGCATCCATGTTGTCGTTCTTTATTGCTGGTAGCATTTTTAATTGATCCCACTTATATTTTCAAACGTGCTGGCTTCTGCAGCATACGGATGTACACAGAGGAGGTATAATAACGGAATAACTTTTCATAGGTAGAGTAATAATTTGCTATAAATCATAACCAGTGTGTCATTGGTATGGGCTGGTTTTAGGGACACCCTAGCACTGTTATATTCATGTAGATATTTTTTTTTTCTCCTGGTAAAGGGCCACTAAAACAGACATCATGTTATGAGAATCAGGTGCTCAACATTCAGAGATTTTATTTATGTATTTATTTACTTACCGCACACTAACTGGTTAGTGCAGAATTACTGCGTGAGCCCTTACTGCCTACAAAATAGGTGTCAGTAAGTCCCCCGATGCAGCACAGATCCCCCCCTGGCGAAAGGACACCCCCGCGAAGGACACCCCCCCCCCCCCGCCGGGTGCACGCCGCTGGGGGGGGTGCCATGCGCGCCTGTCCTCCGTTGTTCCATGCTTCTTCTCGGCCCCGGAACAGGAAGTAACCTGTTCCGGGGCAGAGAAGAAGCATGGAACAACGGAGGACAGGCGTGCACGGCACCCCCCCCAGCGGCGTGCACCCGGGGCGGACCGCACCCACCCCCCCCCCCTAGGAACGCCACTGCAGTAAGTGCTCCCATGCACTGTTCCCTCTAAACTCAGTGGTAGTCCTCCAACTCTGTTGCTGCCAGTAGGAGGTGATGCTTCAATGTTGTATTTTCAATTGCTAGGGACAGGCAGGTTCCCTGGCGTTCTGCAGACATTGTCTGTCCCTCACTATTGAAAATGTGATAGTGAAACAGCGCCACCTAGTGGCATGACTGTAGGTGGAGGACTCCTGCTCGGCTTAGAGGGAACAGTGCTTCCATGGTAATTCATTTTAATGGTTGTGTGCTAAGGGCAACATTAGCGCATGGCCATTAACAGAAAGAGTAGGAAAAATGGCCTTAGCCTGTGGGAAAAACCCTCATATGGATGCGCTAAGGGCACTTTTTATGACAGCTTAATACAAGGACTCCTAAATAAGGAGGCCTTTCACTAAAGGATTGATGCAGAGCAACAGGCTTGCCGTGCACCAATTCGGAACTACAGCCGGGCTATCACAGGAGCCCGGCAGTAGTTCCCACCTCCAGCACATGCCATTTCCAGCGCTACAAAAAAATTTCTATTTTTGTGCTTACCCGGCAGTAATCAGTGCTGCCCGGTTAGCATAGGAACCCTTACCACCACGTCAATGGGTGGCAGTAAGAACTCCCCCCCCTCCCAAAATGGCTGCGCGGCAAGTTGTTCACTTATTTCACGGCCATTTCTTTTCCAGAACAACAGACAGCCTTTTACCCACTGCGGTAAAAGGGAGTCTCAGCACGAGTCAAAAACACACACTGATGCTAGCGCAGCTTAGGAAAAGGACCTCTAAACAACACGATACAATGTTTGAAGAATATTTTCAGAGTAGATTACTATTTTCTGTTGGGAGGGTCCACTGGATAACCACCAACCTCCCCCAGTATACTGGCACTAACAGGCAGATGATCAAAAGCCCCGCACTGTTCCAAACAGCGCTCTAAAACAGCGCTGGAGCAACGCGGGGCGCTATTAGACCTATGATCAGAGATAATACATGCAAATTTAAGCAGTGCAATTACCTCAGATCATGGGGTAGAAGTGCGGGAGAATTGTTGCCTGAGCATGCGCTCAACGCAATCCTTCCGCACTTGTTTGACAGGTCTGGGCTGGAGACCAATGAAAAGAGAAGGACGCCCATCTTTAAATTGGAAGATGGACGTCCTCAACTGCCCTGTTGCAGGGATGGCCAAATTTCAAGGGGGTGTCGGAGGTATAGCGACGGGGCAGTTGAGGACGTCCAAATTTGGACGTTTCTGCAATGGGCAGTTAAGGACATCCAAAATTGGATGTTTCTATGAGAAAGACGTCTTTCTCATAGAAACATCCAATTTTGGACGTCCTCAACTGCCCTCGCTGGCAGGTTTGCTGTAGGGGGGATGGGGGCCTGCCAGCATGCAAATGCATACTGGACAGGGCTCTTCATTCCTCCCCAATGATCTGCAAGCCCTACTACTACTACTTATCACTTTTATAGCGCTACAAGGCATACGCAGCGCTGTACACCATACACAAAAAGACAGTCCCTGCTCAAAGAGCTTACAATCTACATAAGACAGGTAAACAGACAGAACAATTAAGAGGTAAGGGAATTAAAGAGGTGGGGTACAGGGCAAGTGAGTAGTGGCTAGGAGTCAAAAGCACTGTCAAAGAGGTGGGCTTTTAGCCTGGACTTGAAAACGGCCAAAGACGGGGGTAGACGCACAGGCTCGGAGCTGGCGTAGGGTTTGTCGCGGCCAGCGACCCAATCTTTGGCGCCGGATGCTGATCATTGGGGATGAATGCGTTAAGCGCTGATTAGCATGCATTGGCAGGCTACTTGCGCTAAGAGTCCTGTTTAGCATGCATTTGCATGCTACTTGCGCTAAGAGCTTGAGGGCTCTGATCATGGGGCGGTAGCAAACGCCAGTGGTAGTATGGCGCTAACAGCCTCTAGCGCCGGTGTTTGCTTTTGATCGTCTGCCTGTTACAGATGAACAAGGTGTCTTAGACCAACCCAACAGAAATGTGGTAATTTTGCTCTAACGCTGCCACAAGGGCTTCCTCTAGGCACTTTTTAGATACTCATTTATTGATTTAAAAAAGAATTCTCCTTTTGAATATACTGTGTGTGTGGGGGGGGGGGGGGGGGGAGGGGGGAGGGAGGATGACATCACAATAATTGGTAGCACAGAGCAACAAAACCAGTAGCACCCTTGGGCACTGGGGCAGGTCCCCGCCTCTAAGCTGCCTGTATTGTATGATATTTAAATAAGGGATTAAAGAGAGGTGCTTAATTCCGACTTGATACTGTGAGACTTAGACTTAGATGCTCCGGAGGAAGCAAATTATTTCCTGATCAAGAAGGTTCTTTAAAAATCGGGCTCCCCCCCCCCCCCCCCCACACCTGTGTTTATTCAGTAACAAAGTTAGCATTCTTCTTGCTTCAGTGAGTGGTGCATTAATTGCAGAAATAGGAAAAAAAATGTTAATCTCATTGCATGTTTTCAACACCTGCTGCCTGAATGATACATAGGATTAAAAAATCTGATGGCAGACAAGGTCTGAAAAGTCCACTTGGTCTGCCCTGTTAAACTTTTTTGGTGCAATAGCACAGATCTCAGCTAATGTCTGCTCTTCCCTTCACTTCTTATCTTGGTTTCCTCTGTGCTCATTCCATGCGCTTTTGGAACCAAATAAAAATACATGAAAATAAAATGACAACATAAGAATAGCTATACTGAGTCAGACCAATGGTCCATCTAGCCCAGTATCCTGCTTCCAACAGTGGTCAATCCAGGTCTCAAATACCTGGCAGAATCCCAAAGAGCAGCAAGATTCCATGCTACTAATCCTGGAGCAAGCAATGGCTTCCTCATGTCTGTTTCAATAGCAGACTATGGACTTTTCCTCCAGGAACTTGTCCAAACCTTATTTTGTAAAAGTGCTTGGGTACATGACAAGTAGTAGCATGCTCCTGTCCCATAATTCAGAAGGTAACTTTGGGGCAGTGGTTTAGTGGCATGTAGTGTGCACCAGTGAATGACACAGGGACAAAGCTTGTCCCCGCCCTGTCCCCGCAGGTTCTGTCTCCATCCCCGCTCCGTCCCCGCAGATTCTGTCTCTGTCCCTGTCCCCCTGGGCTTTGTCCTCATCTACAGAAGCCTTGAACAATTATGATTTTATATTTATTAAATCTTTTTATTAAAGTATAAAAAGGAACAATATGCCGTGCAACTATTGTATATAAATTACAAATAGAAAACAATAATAACAGTGAGCAGCTATAATAACCCTCCTCAGCACCACCCTCTACCCTTCCAACCCCAACAATAGTTGATTTCTACTACCAATACTACTACTAGCATTTATGTAGCGCTACCAGACGCACGCAGCGCTGAACATTCTACTACTCCAAGGAATCCTAATCCTCCCCGTTAAATTGTCCAGGGGTACAAAATACAACCCATTCTGTATGCCCTAGAGGCAGTGGTGTGCTGGAGCAGGCTCTCACAGGCTCGCAGGAGCCGGTTGTTAAGTTTTTAAGAATTTTGGGAGCCGGTTGTTAAAGTAGGGCCCTCCATGGCTGCTTTAACAACTGGCTCCCAAAATGTGGGCTTGGGCCCCCTGCTGAATTCTCTTTTACTTTGCTGGTGGGGATGCTGAGCCCTGCCAGCCAAGTAAATAGACTGCTGCTGCTCCCTGCTCCTTGTTTCCAGCTCTGAGCAGCAGGCTGGGACTTCTCCAGCATGTGTGAGAAGTTACAGCATGCTGCTCAGAGCAAGATGTTGGAAGTGGTGGCAGTCCATTATTGGTTGCCAGCAAAGGTATGCCTAGCGTGCCCACACGAAGGGAGGGAGGAGAGAGAGGCAAGTGTTGCTCCCTCCCCCCTCCACCCAGCCACCCCTGGCCCTTCCAACTGCAGAGCTGGCTATGTCAGGAGAAAGAGCCTGTTGTTAAAAATTTACCAGCACACCCCTGCCTAGAGGGGAGAAATATGCCCTATGAAGAAGCACTGTTATGATAAGGCATCAACAATCTCAGGATTCAGTCTAGCTCTCCTGTCTTCCACAGTCTTTTCTGCAATAGAAGATATCTTTTTTAGACAATATGCTGGTAGCAGGATGTACAGGATCCCGCATGCAAATTTTGCTAGTTGTGACCAGCATGTTTGCTTGTTTTTCCAAAACATCAAAATATCGTCTACATCACTCAAAACATAAATAACAGAAAAGTCCAGTTCATTAACAGGCTTCAAAGTAGAAAATGACATGGGGACAAGGTTTGTCCCCGTCCTTGTGGGCTCTGTCCCCTTCCCCATCCACACAGTTACTGCGTGTCCCCGTCCCCGTGTCATTGTCTAGTGTGCACTTTCTCGCAGAAGGTCTCAATTTCATTTCTTCATTGGGCTTTCCATTGATGGACCATTGGAGTGACCCAGTGTGGCTATTTTTATGTTATGTTCCTTATTAGAAAGCAAATAGACAGGCGTTTATTGCTCAATAATCTGTACTAGACAGAGCGCACACACCGAAGTCTGACTGTGCCCTAAAATGATGGAAATGTCAGAGGGGTGGGGGATGGAGCTAGATGTGTGTGTGTGCAGCCAGGCAGCTCCTTCCCACAAGGGGATCAACTCCCACCACAGCTCCCTGTGACTCTAGGCAAGTCACTCAGTCCTCCACTCACTTATTTGGATTTTGCTCACACTTTTTTCAGTAGTAGCTCAAGATGAGTTACATTCAGGTACTCTGGATATTTCTCTGTCCCAGGAGGGCTCATAATCTAAGTTTGTGTCTGAGGCAATGGAGGGTTAAGTGACTTGCCCAAGATCACAAGGAGCAGCAGTGGGATTTGAACCGCAAGACCGGTGCTCTAACCACTAGGCCACTCCTCCACCACAAAGAATCTTGTTACTCTTTGGGGTTCTACATGGAATGTTGTTACACTTTGAAATTCTGCATGGAATCTTGTTATTCTTTAGAATTCTAGAACCTTTATTTATTTATTTAGGTTTTGCTCACACCTTTTTCAGTAGTAGCTCAAGGTGAGTTACATTCAGGTACTCTGGATATTTCTCTGTCCCAGGAGGGCTCACAATCTAAGTTGCCCCAGGTACAAAATGAGTACCTGTATATAATAAGTAAACTGCTTTGCTTGTAACCACAGAAAGGTGGTATATCAAATCCCATCATTAGTGCAGCAGACTTTGATCCTAGGGAACTGGGTTCAATTCCTTGTGACTCTGGGTAAGTCACTTAACCCTCCGTTGCCCCAGGTACAAATAAGTACCTGTATATACTATGTAAACTGCTTTGAATGTAGTTGCAAAAAAACACAGAAAGGGGGTATATCAAGTCCCATTTCCCTTATGGAGATTCTATATGGAATGTTGCTACTAATTGAGACCCCAAAGAATAGCAAGATTCCAGAATCCCAAAGAGATTCTATATAGTATATACAGGTACTTATTTGTACCTGGGGCAATGGAGGGTGTGATCCTGAGGAACTGGGTTCAATTCCCACCAGCTCCTTGTGACACTGGGCAAGTCACATATAAAACTATTTTGAATGTAGTTGCAAAACCACAGAAAGGAGGTATATCAAGTCTCATTTCCCTTTCCTTATTTGAGATTCTACATGGAATGTTGCTACTATTGGAGATTCTAGATGGAATGTTGGTAGTACAGGAGTGCAGCAGACTTTGATCCTGTGGAACTGGGTTCAATTCCCACTGCAGCTCCTTGTGACTCTGAGCAAGTCACTTAACCCTTCATTGCCCCAGGTACAAACAAATACCTGTATATACTATGTAAACCGCTTTGAATGTAGTTGCAAAAAACACAGAAAGGTGGAATATCAAACCCCAGGCTTATTGCTGAGATCAAAGGCCAATGATAGGTGGACCACCCCCATGTTTTCTAAAGAAGGCAAATGGGTCCTTCCTAGATATCTAATGCACTGCCATTTGTCTTCAAAAGAAATGTCACTCTTAAGAAGTATTAAAAAATTGCAGACTGAATCACCTCCTACACATGCTATCATGAACAGGTGCTTGAAACCTGAATACCTAGTTACGGTAAACTGTCTATTTACACATATGGTGCAAGAATGATCTGTTTTTGTCTGGGTCCACGCCCTATTACCATTGTTCAGTGGAGCAAAGGTTCACGTGGGTGTGGGGGAGGGGAGGAGTGGCAAGAATAGATGCCAACTTTTTGAAATGATTGGGGGGTGCCAACCAAACACAAATTACCCCTGCCTGGATACAGTGAAAGAGCGTGCTGAGCACGGCACCGCACCAACAGAAGTGGCTCATACGTGAGAAGGTGAATTTCAAAAGTTTGCAGTCAGTGCATCACCAAAAAGTATAAAGTATACAAGGAAAAAGTAAGATGTTGCATTCCCTGTGATTCTCATTTTTTAAATCCTTCCACAGCAATGACTAGCCTTGTTGTGACTTTGAAGTTGGTATCACATGACCCTCTTGCATCTGGAACACCATTTCTTCCAGACCTTTCCTATACAAACAGGATTATTCACTCTCTCCAGCCCATGTTTCCTGTTTCCTCTCTTTACTCCCCTCCCCCTTTTTTCTTTACTTCAGATTTTTACTTGTATGTGTTGATGCTTTTTCTAATATATCAATCTAAGCGTTTATTGTACTTCTGTATTGTGTACTAGACTTCTACAAATCTAAATTTTGTAACCACCTTTTTAGCAATATGTAAATCCAATAAATAAATAAATGGGTTGAAGCAATTTCCTGTACCCGAGAAATTGGTCAGCAAAGGAAAAGCTACACCTTGATTGGGCATTAGGCTGCCTGAGAATAGTTAAAGGGAGGGATCCCTGTGTGTATTAGAGAGATAAAGGTCTGCAGAAAAGGGAGTGGAACCAGGTAGTGTTGAATGCATAGGAAGACTGAACCTGCTTCATTAAGAAATTAGAAAACAGAATGTTATAATCAGTAAATGTAAATCCCTTCTCTACTAGCAGTGGCGTAGGAATGGGGGGGGGGGCGGGAGGGGTGGTCCGCCCCGGGTGAACACGCTCGGGGGGTGCCGGCCCCGCTGGTTCCCTGCTCCCTCTGCCCCAGAACAGGTTACTTCCTGTTCCAGGGCAGAGAGAGCAGGGAACCAGCGGGGCCGACGCAGCTCCGAGTGATGTGCACTCGGGGCGAATCGGCTCTCCCGCAGGTAAGAATGCTGTTCGGGGGGGGTTGCGCTCCGGGGGGGTTTCACTCCGGAGGGGGGGTGCGCCACAGAGGGGGGGTTGCGCCGTGCTGCACCCGGGGGGGGGGGGGTGCAGCGGCGACCCGCCCCGGGTGTCATTAGCCCTCGCTACGGCACTGTCTACTAGAGCTTTTCATCACCTCTATTCTGTGAGACCACTCCATAAGAACATAAGTGTTGCCACACTGGGACAGACTGAAGGTCTATCAATCCAGGTCGCAAGCACCTGGCAAGATCCCAGAATAGTAGAACAGATTTTATGCTGCTTATCCTAGAAATAAGCAGTGGATTTTCCCAAATTTATTTATTTGTTACATTTGTATCCCACATTTTCCCACCTATTTGCAGGCTCAGTGTGGCTTACATAGTACCGTGAAAGCGTTCGCCAACTCCGGTAGAGAAACAAATACATACATACATCTTAATACTACCTTATGGACTTTTTTTCAGGAAATTATCCAAACCTTTTTAAACTCTGCTAAGCCAATTGCTTTTACCACATTCTCTGGCAACGAATTCCAGAGTTTAGTTACACGTTGAGTGATGAAATATTTTCTCAGATTTGTTTTAAATTTACTACTTAGTAGCTTCATTGTGTGCCCCCGATTCATACTAGTCTAATATAGTCCATATATTTCTGTGCCTCTTGCCTAGGCACTGTGAGGGCAATTCTATTATACAGCACCTGGTAGGAGCCTGTTCTATAAAGGAATGTAGGCAACTACTTTCCCTTATAGAATAGTAGACTAATCGAGTATATATAGTCCGAGCAGGTAGGCACGAGCACTTATGCCAGCCAAAGAACTGATGAGGAAGACTCAAATCCTGTTATTATCAAGTTATTCATCTGATGACATCCCTGCTCATAAATGCATAATTACATAAGTAATTGCCATACTAGGACAGACTGAAGGTCCATCAAGCCCAGCATCCTGTTTCCAACAGTGCCCAATCCAGGTCACAAGTACCTGGCAAGATCACAAAACAACAATACATTTTATTTTCCCCAACTCCATTTTAATAATGGTCTATGGACTTTTCCTTTAGGAAGCCTTCCAAACCTTTTTTAAACCCCACTAAGCTAACTGCTTTTACTACATTCTCTGGAAACGAATTCCAGAGTTTAATTACACGTTAAGTGAAGAAATATTTTCTCTGATTCATTTTAAATGTAGTACTTTGTAGCTTCATTACGTGCCCCCTAGTCCTAGTATTTTTGATGGGTGATATTTTGATTCCCATATTGAATAAAATGTGGAATATGGGTTGTTTGTTGGACTCTATCATACATATGAGGTTTCAGGTTCAAAGAATTATTCAAATAGTTTTTTTTTCAAACTAAGAAAAATTAGGAGATTAAGAGGGGCATTTTCGATATGATGGCCAAATCCGATTTTGGATGTTATGCAAAATGTCCAAAAATCCATTGTCAAACAGGGTAATTTTTGGTTATCTTTTAGGTTAGAACATCACTCTATTTTAGACGTTTTTGTGCTCAGTGCATCTTTCTTTAAAGGCCATTTTCAAAGTGCCAGCAGAGGGAGGGCACGTTTTTTCACTATCTTTGAGCGTGTCCTTTAATAAAAGCTTATTGGGAAGAGATATTTAAGTACTTAGAAGGTTTAGTGAAGTCCCGGATCAGTATTACTCCCATGGGGATCTTATTGGATAAGTATGAACCAGTGGCGTTCCTAGGGGGGCTGATACCTGGGGCGGATCGCCGATGCGCCCCGCCCCCCGGGTGCAGCACCCCCCCGGAACAGCGCGACGTCCCCCCACCGGCGAAACCCCCCCCCGATCCCCCGGCAAAAGAACCCCCCTGGGTGCACGCCGCTGGGGGGGGGTGCCGCGCGCCTGCCGGCTCTTCGTTTTCATGCTCCCTCTGCCCTGGAACAGGAAGTAACCTGTTCCGGGGCAAAGGGAGCAGGAAAACGAAGAGCCGACAGGCACGTGGCACCCCCCCAGCAGTGTGCACCGGGGTAGACCACCCCCACCGCCCCCCCTTGGTACGCCACTGGTATGAACTATTAGTTCTCCAACGAAGGGGAACTCAGCAATTGCGTATTGGGAAAGAAATTGATTATGAATATGTGGCTAAGTGTGGATCCACCGGATTACCTGTGTTGGAGGAACAGGCTACATGATCTATTATTACATGAACGTAGGGCGGTGGGAGCCTCCCCGAAGAAAAGAGCGTGGTTTCTGGAAATATGGAGACCTTCCATGCAAGCGCTGTCATCGAGGGCACGTAGCTTAGTGTTAAATGGTCTATGAGGGAGGAAGAGAGAGGGAGAGGAGGGAAAAGGAGAATTTGTTATTGTTGTTGTTGGGTTCGAGGATCTGGTTGGGAGGAGGGGGAGGGGGAATCTCTTGATGATGAGTGTGTTGATGTGCTCTAATTCGGGTATTTAATTTCATTGATTTGTCATCATGAGCAAGTTGTTTACTCTCTGTTGAATCATCAATAAAAATTGTTGACACTAAAGGCCATTTTCAAACAGAGTAATTTTTGGTTATCTGTTTGGTTAGAGCATCACTCTATTTTAGATGTTTTTGTGCTCAGTGCGTCTTTCTTTAAAGGCCATTTTCAAAGTGCCAGCAGAGGGAGGGCACGTTTTTTCACTATCTTTGGGCGTGTCCTTTAATAAAAGCTTATTGGGAAGAGATATTTAAGTACTTAGAAGGTTTAGTGAAGTCCCGGATCAGTATTACTCTCATGGGGATCTTATTGGATAAGTATGAACTATTCGTTCTCCAACGAAGGGGAACTCAGCAGTTGCATATTGGGAAAGAAATTGATTATGAATATGTGGCTAAGTGTGGATCCACCGGATTACCTGTGTTGGAGGAACAGGCTACATGATCTATTATTACATGAACGTAGGGCGGTGGGAGCCTCCCCGAAGAAAAGAGCGTGGTTTCTGGAAATACGGAGACCTTCCATGCAAGCGCTGTCATCGAGGGCACGTAGCTTAGTGTTAAATGGTCTATGAGGGAGGAAGAGAGAGGGAGAGGAGGGAAAAGGAGAATTTGTTATTGTTGTTGTTGGGTTCGAGGTTCTGGTTGGGAGGAGGGGGGAGGGGGGGAAATCTCTTGATGATGAGTGTGTTGATCTGCTCTAATTCGGGTGTTTAATGTCATTGATTTGTCATCATGAGCAAGTTGTTTACTCTCTGTTGAATCATCAATAAAAATTGTTGACACTAAAGGCCATTTTCAAACAAAAAATGTCCAAGGGAAAAACACACAAAACAAGCCATTGGGATATCTGGGGGCCAGCAGTCTACTAGACTGGCCACACAGACATCCCAGCAGAGCAGTGGTGCAGCCTAGAGGACACTGCAGTGAACTTCACATAAAAGGTCCCAGGTTCACATCTCACTGCTACCCCCCTTATATTGTATGGTGAGTCCTCCAAAACCCACTAAAAACCTACTGTACCCAAATGTACACCACTATAATAACCCTTTGGGCCTTATTCTATAAAGGTTATGCTCCTAAATTTATACTCTTAAATTACGAGCATAATCTATTTCGGAGCATAAATTTCGGAGCATAACCTTTATAGAATAAGGCCCTTTATGTCTGATTGGATATATGGACTAGGATATTTCATTAGCACAGTTGTTTATATTTACCTTAATACTATTATTCATGACGGTTTTGATACTTAATGTCAAAATATAGGTGCAATGATCGAAGGGATGATTACTTTTATGTTTGTTTTGTTTTTGTTTATTGTTCATGATTTCTGATTAGAAACTTATGGATACAAATAAATGGACAAGGCAAACAGATCCTCCCCAACCAGTTCCATTGCTAGAGGGAAGTACATCTAGGACTGCATTTCAATACAAATTTAATCGTGATTAATCGTACGATTAAAGGTATGTTGTTTATTTATTTTTGTTCCCACTGCAGCTCCTTGTGACTCTGGGCAATGGAGGGTTACGTGACTTGCAGCCCAATTAAAGAATAAAAAGTAACGAAAAGATAAGAAACACAAAATATAAACTGAAAAATTACAAAAAAAAAAAAAATCTAAAACAGCATTCAGAATAGCTATAACCAGCCTTACAGTTTTCAGAGTCTCCTTCAGAAATGAAAGACATGCCAGAAAAGTGGATGTTTAGCATTTTAGTTATGCCCTAAAGTGGAATTATTTTGTTTTATAACAGCAGAAAGCTGGTCAAGGTAAGAGTCACAGCCAAGAAGTGGCAGTTAAAGCAATGGGATGTAAATTAGGAAAACCAGGGATCAAATGCGTGTCTTCCTCTGACATTCCCTGGGTGAGTCATTTCACTTCCTGTTACCTGAAGCACCCACATAAATTGTAAATTCTCACATAAGTACATAAGTATTGACATACTGGGAAAGACCAAAGGTCCATCGAGCCCAGCATCCTGTTTCCAACAGTGGCCAATTCAGATCACAAATACCTGGCAAGATCCCAAAAAGTACAAAACATTTTATACTACTTATCCCAGAAATAGTGGATTTTCCCCAAGTCCATTTAATAACGATCTATGGACTTTTCCTTTAGGAAGCTGTCCAAACCTTTTTTAAACTCCGCTAAGCTAACCACCTTTACCACATTCTCTGGCAACGAATTCCAGAGTTTAATTACATGTTGAGTGAAAAAAAATTTTCTCCGATTTGTTTTAAATGTACTACATTGTAGCTTCATTGCATGCCCCCTAGTCCTAGTATTTTTGGAAAGCGTGAACAGACGCTTCACATTTACCCGTTCAACTCCACTCATTATTTTCTAGACCTCTATCATATCTCCCCTCAGCCGCCTTTTCTCCAAGCTGAAGAGCCCTAACCACTTTAGCCTTTCCTCATAGAGAAGTCATCCATCCCCTTTATCATTTTTGTTGCCCTTCTTTGCACCTTTTCTAATTCCACTATATCTTTTTTGAGATGCGGAGACCAGAATTGAACACAATATTCGAGGTGCGGTCGCACCATGGAGCGATACAAAGGCATTATAACATCCTCATTTTTGTTTTCCATTCCTTTCCTAATAATACCGAACATTCTATTTGCTTTCTTAGCCGCAGCAGCACACTGAGCAGAAGGTTTCAACGTATCATCAACGACGACACCTAGAT
This sequence comes from Microcaecilia unicolor, assembly GCF_901765095.1. Lineage (NCBI taxonomy): Eukaryota > Metazoa > Chordata > Amphibia > Gymnophiona > Siphonopidae > Microcaecilia > Microcaecilia unicolor. Next base: position 20,895,602 of record NC_044037.1, on the reverse strand, counting down.
CCCTTTCTTGGTCCGTGACTCCTAACGTGGAACCTTGCATGACGTAGCTATAATTCGGGTTCCTCTTTCCCACGTGCATCACTTTGCACTTGCTCACATTAAATGTCATCTGCCATTTAGACTCCCAGTCTCGTAAGGTCCTCTTGTAATTTTTCACAATCCTCCTGCGATTTAACGACTTTGAATAACTTTGCGTGATCAGCAAATTTAATTACCTCACTAGTTACTCCCATCTCTTTTGGTCAGAGATTTAGCAAACCCCCTCCCCCCCCCCCCCCATGCAAACCACTTTGGTAAAATTGGAAAAGGTGGTCGAACAATGCAAAATACTTGCGTTAGTTCTCAGACAGAGCTCAGCACAGATCAGATGTCAAACCCTAGAACTGAATATCACAGGAAAAAACTTTGGCCCTGTGGCACATGATATCAAAAAGTGAAATCTCTGCTAGGATGTTAAGCTTCATAAATCATCCTCACTGACCAAGAACAATTACACTGTAACTACTTCAAATAATTGAATATACCAAGTGAAAGAAAATGTTCTTTTGTAGACCTCCCTGAATCAAATTAACGGTAACAATGAAGCCTTTAAAAATAAATGATACATGAATAACCTGGATAAAGAAAAATCATGAATTCCCTAGTTCACCATTAAAGAATTAGCCCTTTGACAGACGTGAATGTTCCCTGGGAGGTAAATCAAACCGTCATGCTGAAAGGTGTTTCCTTCCGCTGCCTGTACTTTTTCTTCTCCTGGGTGTTAGTCTTAATTCCAAATTCAGACTTTATTGTTATCTGTGTCACCTTGGTCTGTCTTAAAGTAACTTTTCCTCCTACTTTGAGTAAAGTAAAAGGAAACAGCATGGTAAAGCAGGGAAAACTCCAGGATTATTTTTTCTAAGGGGGCACCCTCTCCAAAAGACATTACATGATATGATATGGGGGAGGGGGGGAGGGTGTGGTTACCATATGGCTCCAGAAAAAGGAGGACAGATCGAACCAGTTTGGGTTTTGCTTCCATTGCTTTCAATGGAAGCTAAACCTGGAGTGGATCAATGTGTCTTCCTTTTTCTGGAGCCATATGGTAACTCTACATATGGTCACCAAGCGAGCCTTCTCCGGAGCAGCCCCCACACTCTGGAGTGCACTCCCTTAAAGGCTCCGCTTAACACAAGACTATCTCTACTTCAGGAAGCAGGTGAAAGCTTGACTCTTCAACCAAGCCTTTAATGGAAGAAGTAACTAACTTGTTAGTCTCACTCACGCACACGAGTGACACGGGTTGCACATACTGCAGCTGGACATGTTTATCCACTCCTACCCTAGCTGAGATCATATTTAACCATCTCTCAGACCTACGTACACCTTTCTTTAAATTAGTCACCTTATTTTCGAACTCCTCGTATTCTCTTACCTATCTATGGGTCTTTTTACTAAGCCGCACAAGTGTGTACGCTTGCCCAGCGTGCGCCGAAATGGAGTTACCGCACGGCTACCGCATGGCTCTTGTGGTAATTTCATTTTTGGTGCACGTCCGATATGCACGTCTGAAAAATAATTTTTATTTTCTGCCACGCATATCGGACGCGTGCAAGTGACATTTGGCACGTGTGGGTCATTACCGCCCGGTTGCTGTGTGAGACTTATCCGCTAGGTCAATGGCTGGCAGTAAGGTCTCAGATCCAAAATGGACACGCGGCAATTTTCATTTTGCCGCACATCCATTTTTGGCAAAAACTTTAAAAAGGCATTTTCTGGAGGTGCGCTGAAAAATAATTCTGAACGCGCCCAAAACATGTGTCTACATTACCGCAGGCCATTTTTCAGCGCAGCTTAGTAAAAGGACCCCTATATGTTCCATCTTTGCTTTACCCTTCACTGTCAATTAAAATGTTCTATTATGTATTGCGTTGACATTGTTAGTAGTATACCATGCCATACTTTATATTGCTATCTGAATATTTTTACTGCCATAATTGTCTATTGCTCATGTTTGATTTATTCTTACCATACACCACCTTGAGTGAATTCCTTCAGAAAGGTGGTAAATAAATCCATTTTGTGCACCCCTTTCTCTTTAGTTCAAAGCAAGATCACTTTCATAAGTATTTTTCTGTCCCAAGAGAGCTTTCAGATCACGTTTACATCTGAGGTAAATGAAAGGTTTAGGCAGGGCCGCCGAGAGGGGGGGGGGCAGTGGGGGCAAAATTCCCCGGGCCTCCAAGGGGGGCCCGGTGCCGGGGTCAGGCCGCCGGCGCTGCAGTCCGCTGTCTCACCTGCCTGCCTCCACGGCTCCGGGCCCCCTTCATTCAAAGCGGCAGTCGCAGATCGCCTCTCTTCTGGCCTTCCCTCCCTGTGTCCCACCCTCGCGGAAACTGAAAGTTACATCAGATGAGGGCGGGACACAGGGAGGGAAGGCCAGAAGAGACACGATCTGCGACTGCTGCTTTGAATGAAGGGGGCCCTGAGCCGTGGAGGCAGGCAGGTGAGACTGCGGACTGCAGCACCGGGGGGAGCACCGGGGGGCGGCAGCAGTGGGGGGCAGAGGCGGGGCAGTGAGGGGGGCAGAGGCGGGGTGGCCTTGCCCCGGGCCCGGCCTAGTCTCTCGGCGGCCCTGGGTTTAGGCCCCCTTTCACTAATTGAACTCAGTTCCCCAGGATCAAAGTCCACTGCGCTAACCACTAGGCTACTCCTCCACTAGCAACATTCCATGTAGAAGCCTGCCCTTGCCAGATCAGCAACGCAGCCGCATGGGCTTCTGTTTCTTTGAGTTTGATGTCCTGCACATACGTGCAGGACGCCAGACTCACAGAAACAAAAGCCTGCGCGGCCGCGTTGCTGATCTGCAAGGGCAGGCTTCTACATGGAATGTTGCTAGTGGAATAGCAACATTCCATGTAGAATCTCAAATAGTAGCACCAGAATCTCAATAGTAGCAACATTCCATCTAGAATCTCCAATAGTAGCAACATTCCATGTAGAATCTCAAATAGGGAAAGGGAACTGGGACTTGATATACCGCCTTTCTGAGGTTTTTGCAACTACATTCAAAGCGGTTTACATATATTCAGGTACTTATTTTGTACCAGGGGCAATGGAGGGTTAAGTGACTTGGCAAGAGTCACAAGGAGCTGCAGTGGGAAATGAACTCAGTTCCCCAAGAGCTTATGGAGAAATGGATCACCAACCTTTGTACTGAAGACAACATGTGGGGATGGTGATTTTGCTACTGATGATGATGAAAAGAGCCCTGAAAATTCATTAATGGCCAATGGGAATTGTTTTGCAATATTAGCAAATTAAAGCAAATCGTCGGGTTAACACAGAAATGTGAAAACTACATTCCTATCTATTATTATTTTATGATGTTAGGATCTGATTTATACCTCTAATATTCTACATACAGAACTGATATAAAATACCTAATCTTTAATAACCATAATTGTAGGCTTTTACATCTGATTGTAATTGCCTAATTAAATCTGTTTATGAAAGAAGTTAATTTTGCTGCCTTTATAGCACATAATGGGATCCATCCGTTGGAGAAGAGGATCTTCATAATTCAGAAAATATTCCAACAAAAAGCATAACTTAGTCAGGAAGATATGAAACCCAATTTTGCAAAGAAATCTAGCTGGGAAATAGGATGACCAAGCCTGGATGTTCACACGTCCCCATGTATTTTACAAAAAGCTCTTCTAAATGTGGAGTCTTTGGTAAAATATATTCAAGGACATGTGGGAACTGGAACTGGAGGAGTGGCCTAGTGGTTAGAGTGGTGGACTTTGGTCCTGGGGAACTGGGTTCGATTCCCACTGCAGGCACAGGCAGCTCCTTGTGACTCTGGGCAAGTCACTTAACCCTCCATTGCCCCAGGTACAAATACGTACCTGTATATAATATGTAAGCTGCATTGAGCCTGCTATCAGTGGGAAAGTGCGGGGTACAAATGTAACAACAACATGGAATGTTGCTACTATTGGAGATTCTAGATGGAATGTTGCTACTATTGAGATTCTGTTGCTACTATTTGAGATTCTACATGGAATGTTAATGTTGCTATTCCACTAGCAACATTCCATGTAGAAGCCTGCCCTTGCAGATCAGCAACGTGGCCGCGCAGGCTTCTGTTTCTGTGATTCTGACAGGACATCAGACTCACAGAAACAGAAGCCTGCACGGCCACATTGAGTGGCCTAGTGGTTAGAGTGGTGGACTTTGGTCCTGGAGAACTGGGTTTGATTCCCACTGCAGGCACAGGCAGCTCCTTGTGACTCTGGGCAAGTCACTTAACCCTCCATTGCCCCAGGTACAAATAACTACCTGTATATAATATGTAAGCTGCATTGAGCCTGCTATCAGTGGGAAAGCGTGGAGTACAAATGTAAGAAAAAAATAAATACACATGTAAGATACATTCTGGGAGAGCCATTTTACAGGGTACCAACATGCAAAACAGAGCAGCAGCATTACTCAGGGTTTTCTTGTTTAATTGCCAACGTATACCCACATATATACCAATTTACCAACCTACTTGTGTAAATGTTAGTTCTTTGATGCATAAGTGCTGTATTTTTACAAAACTTGATATCCAGAAGGAACCAGTTATGGAATCACAAAATATAGCTTTTTAAAAATACATTTTGAGGTACTGTAGCTGACAGGGGCGTAGCCAGACAACAGATTTTAGGTGGGCCTAAGCAAGAAGTGGGTGGGCCCTGGCTCACCCAGGTCCACCTGTAGCTACGCCACTGCTGTAGCACAATTATGGGTGCAAACCCAGGTGAAAATGATCAGTTACCTGACACTTACGTCTGCCTCTGATCAGGTATAATTACCAATGTCCAGAGACATTTTGTCATTCAGTTTGTCCTGCGTAGCTCTTGTTATGTACAAATTACATTTTTGTAATCCACAAAGAGAGAGCAAATTCAGGGCTAGACTTAGTTAAAAAGAAAACCTACTGTATTGCTACACGCCAACATGCATTCATGTGCATTATTTACTGCAATGTGAGTAATAACGCTCATTGATGATGTTAATCCAGCCCTCAGATTGGGAAATAAATAAGTAAACACAGTCTGGCACGCAGATTTGAAAGCAAAGAAAAGTGTTGATGGTTCTTTGAGATTGTGTGGCTATCAGCCTCTTTATTCTGCTTTGACTGCAGATCCTCGTTGCCACCCCTCAGAAGGTACAGCCCTTGTTGATCACTTACAGTGCCTAATGGTTGAGCCCCTAATGTTTATTTATTTATTTTGCTGCATTTGTATCCCACATTTTCCCACCTCTTTGCAGGCTCAATGTGGCTTAAATTATGCCGCAATGACAATCGCCATTAACGGAACATAGTATTGATATAATTAAGGTACATAAGATATCGAAAAAATTAGAAGTAAAGAAAATAATTAATACATATCGGATATGCAAAATGTAGGGTAAATATAACGTACCTAATAACAGTATGGTTAAGTAACTAAGTTAAGGAGTTCAGGATTTATTAATTCTAATATAGATGTGATAATGAGTCTTTTATGAAGGAATCTTATTATAAGTTTCGTTGAATAATTTGGTTTTCAGTAACCTCCGGAAGGCTGCCAGATCGTGCGTTGTTTTTAAGGCAATCGGCAGTGCATTCCAACGTTGCGTGCAGATGTAAGAGAAGCTGGATGCATATAATGATTTGTATTTAAGTCTCTTACAGTTAGGGTAATGGAGGTTTTAAAAAGTACGTGAGGAATTTTTTGTGTTTCTTGCTGGTAGGTCTATAATGTCTGACATATAAGTCGGGGCCTCTCCGTGGATGACTTTATGAGACAGGGTGCACGTTTTGAATGTAATTCGGTCTGTTAGTGGGAGCTAATGTAATTTTTTTCTAAGGGGACTGGTGCTTTCATATTTCGCTTTTCCAAATATGAGTCTGACTGCAGTGTTTTGGGCCATTTGAAGTCTTTTAATAATTTGAGCCAGCCCTGATGAAATATAATTAGAAACTAAGGGTCCTTTTACAAAGGTGCGCTGAAAAATGGCCTGCGGTAGTGTAGGCACGGGTTTCGGGCGCGCGCAGAATCATTTTTCAGCACACCTGTAAAAAAGACCTTTCTAAAAATTTTTGCCGAAAATGGACGTAAGGCAAAATCAAAATTGCTGTGCGCCCATTTTGGGTCTGAGACCTTACCGCCAGCCATTGACCTAGCGGTAATGACTCATGCGATAACTGGGCAGTAATGACCTACGCGCGCCAAATTCCACTTGCCGTGCGTCCGATACGTGCAGCAGAAAATAAAATTTATTTTTTTGCCCGCGCCTATCAGACGTGCACCAAAAATGAAATTACCGCAAGAGCCATGCAGTAGCCATGCGGTAACTCCATTTTGGTGCATGTTGGGTGCGTGTAGACGCTTAAGCGGCTTAGTAAAAGGGCCCCTATTTTTTACTTTCCTAACAATATCATTCATCTCTGCCAGTGTCAGCGGTGTTACTCTGATGACAGCAGGCTGGAAGGTCTATACAGTGTGGTACTTCCAATGCTGCTACTGTAGTTTTGGCTGTATTGGCTACAGAAATCACTGAGCTATAATGAGGAGAGGCATTTTCAATATGACGTCTAAGTCCAAATTGAAATGTTTTGCTGAAAACGTAGCAAAAAAAGAAAAGTCTAGGTCACAGCCATAATCAAACCAGAAAAAACATCTACATTTCTGGATGGATTATGGCTTTGAGCTAGACATTTTCAGGCTCAGCTCGTCCATCTGTAAGTACCATTAAAAAAAAAGAAAAAGTCCCTGGGAAAAACGAAGAAAAACAATCCATAGGGTCATCTGCCTGGCAGCATTACTGGTGAACTGACCACACAAACATCTCAGCAGTGCAGAGGGGCAGCCTAGTGGTCAGTGCAGTGGACTTCACATAAACAGACCCAGGTATAAATGCCACCTACACCCCCTTTATATTTATTTATTTATTTATTTGTTGCATTTGTATCCCACATTTTCCCACCTTTTTGCAGGCTCAATGTGGCTTACAGTATGCCGTAGTGGCGATCGCCATTTCCGGGATGAGAAATACAAAGTGGTATTGCGTTAAGTACATAGATGGTAGAGTAAATGATAGATTAAATTAGATAATCAGTTCATTTCGGCGTGAAAAATAAGGTGGTAGTGCGTTGACATTCGTTAGTGACAGAGTGACTGAAGCAGTCAGGTGTAGAGAGTTCGGTTTTGTCTAGTTCTGGAAGAGTTTTGTTGTCTGGTACTTAGGATGGATCATTGTGGTATGCCTTTTTGAACAGGTTGGTTTTTAGTAATTTTCGGAAGATTGTTAGGTCGTGCGTTGTTTTTATGACATTTGGTAATGCATTTCATAGTTGCGTGCTAATGTAGGAAAAGCCGGATGCGTATGTTGATTTATATTTAATTCCTTTGCAACTGGGGTAGTGGGGATTCAGGAATGTGCGTGCTGACCTTTTTGTGTTCCCGGTTGGTAAGTCTATGAGGTCTGACATATATACCGGGGCCTCGCCGTGGATGATTTTATGGACCAGGGTACAGATTTTGAATGCAATTCATCTTTTAGTGGGAGCCAGTGCAGTTTTTCTCTTAGGGGTTTGGTGCTTTCATATTTCGCCTTCCCAAATATGAGTCTGGCTGCTGTGTTTTGGGCAGTTTGGAGTTTCTTAATGATTTATTTTTTGCAACCGGTGTAGATGGCATTACAGTAGTCTAGGTGGATTAGCACCATTGATTGTACCAGGCTGTAGAATATTTCTCTTGGGAAGAAAGGTTTGACTCTTTTGAGTTTCCACATTGAGTGGAACATTTTCTTTGTTGTATTTTTCCCATGGATTTCTAGTGTGAGGTTTCGGTCAATTGTCCGAAACAGGAAGGGAGTAGTCCGGGTATTTATAGTGGTGGGTTTGTTCGTATTATATAGTGATGAGAGGATGAGACATTGTGTTTTTTTCTGCGTTGAGCTTTACTTGGAATGCATCCGTCCATGAGTTCATTATTTGGAGGCTGTGTTTGATTTCATTTGTGATTTCAGTTAGGTCATGTTTGAACGGGATGTAGATCATGACATCGTCTGCGTAGATCGTGACATATATTGTATGGTGAGCCCTCCAGGAACAGAAAAAAAAAGCTACCGTACTTAAAGGTCCACCACTACAATAAACCTCAGGCTTGCAGGTCACTTATATATTTAGGTACAGGAGGTATTTATATGTTCCAGGAGAGTTCACGTATTTGTATTGAAATTAAAGAGTTCAGGACCGGATGAAGGCGGTGTTCAGAGACCTACATAAGGTGACGCCAAATGCAGCCCTGCAGGACATCCAGTATAGAGTATTATATCGGGTGCATATCACTAAGGAAAAAGGGAAAGTATTGGGGATGTGGGAGGATAACAGCTGCAATAAATGTGGGAAAGGCGTGGGCACTTTCTTGCACTTATTTGTGGAGTGCCCCTCTTTGCATGACATACAGTGGGGGAAATAAGTATTTGATCCCTTGCTGATTTTGTAAGTTTGCCCACTGACAAAGACATGAGCAGCCCATAATTGAAGGGTAGGTTATTGGTAACAGTGAGAGATAGCACATCACAAATTAAATCCGGAAAATCACATTGTGGAAAGTATATGAATTTATTTGCATTCTGCAGAGGGAAATAAGTATTTGATCCCTCTGGCAAACAAGACCTAATACTTGGTGGCAAAACCCTTGTTGGCAAGCACAGCGGTCAGACGTCTTCTGTAGTTGATGATGAGGTTTGCACACATGTCAGGAGGAATTTTGGTCCACTCCTCTTTGCAGATCATCTCTAAATCATTAAGAGTTCTGGGCTGTCGCTTGGCAACTCACAGCTTCAGCTCCCTCCATAAGTTTTCAATGGGATTAAGGTCTGGTGACTGGCTAGGCCACTCCATGACCCTAATGTGCTTCTTCCTGAGCCACTCCTTTGTTGCCTTGGCTGTATGTTTTGGGTCATTGTCGTGCTGGAAGACCCAGCCACGACCCATTTTAAGGCCCTGGCGGAGGGAAGGAGGTTGTCACTCAGAATTGTACGGTACATGGCCCCATCCATTCTCCCATTGATGCGGTGAAGTAGTCCTGTGCCCTTAGCAGAGAAACACCCCCAAAACATAACATTTCCACCTCCATGCTTGACAGTGGGGACGGTGTTCTTTGGGTCATAGGCAGCATTTCTCTTCCTCCAAACACGGCGAGTTGAGTTCATGCCAAAGAGCTCAATTTTTGTCTCATCTGACCACAGCACCTTCTCCCAATCACTCTCGGCATCATCCAGGTGTTCACTGGCAAACTTCAGACGGGCCGTCACATGTGCCTTCCGGAGCAGGGGGACCTTGCGGGCACTGCAGGATTGCAATCCGTTATGTCGTAATGTGTTACCAATGGTTTTCGTGGTGACAGTGGTCCCAGCTGCCTTGAGATCATTGACAAGTTCCCCCCTTGTAGTTGTAGGCTGATTTCTAAACCTTCCTCATGATCAAGGATACCCCACGAGGTGAGATTTTGCGTGGAGCCCCAGATCTTTGTCGATTGACAGTCATTTTGTACTTCTTTCCATTTTCTTACTATGGCACCAACAGTTGTCTCCTTCTCGCCCAGCGTCTTACTGATGGTTTTGTAGCCCATTCCAGCCTTGTGCAGGTGTATGATCTTGTCCCTGACATCCTTAGACAGCTCCTTGCTCTTGGCCATTTTGTAGAGGTTAGAATCTGACTGATTCACTGAGTCTGTGGACAGGTGTCTTTCATACAGGTGACCATTGCCGACAGCTGTCTGTCATGCAGGTAACGAGTTGATTTGGAGCATCTACCTGGTCTGTAGGGGCCAGATCTCTTACTGGTTGGTGGGGGATCAAATACTTATTTCCCTCTGCAGAATGCAAATAAATTCATATACTTTCCACAATGTGATTTTCCGGATTTAATTTGTGATGTGCTATCTCTCACTGTTACCAATAACCTACCCTTCAATTATGGGCTGCTCATGTCTTTGTCAGTGGGCAAACTTACAAAATCAGCAAGGGATCAAATACTTATTTCCCCCACTGTATGGGTAGGAGCGCTGGGTGCAATTGAGGAACTCCTGCAGTGTGAGGTGGAATGGAAATACTCAATCATTTTGATGGGTTGTGTGGAGTCCTTAAGGGAGCAGGGGCTGAGAGCTGACCAGAGTAAATTTGTTTTACTAGCGACTTTACTGATCAAAAAATGTATTTTGCAGGCGTGGGTGGACAAACTGCCCCCATCCCTGGAGCTATGGAAGAACTATATGAAGGAGATGGCTCATTGGGTACTTACAGCGCTCAAGCATTCAGTCTCATTGAGCAGCCGCCAATATAGAGATATATGGGGGAGAGTGCTGGCCCGGTTTGTGTCACAGGACCCAGTCTCTGAGGAAGGAAAAGAAAAGGAAATGGTGAACGGACAGCAAGGGGGAGGGAGGGAGTTTTGAGGGAAGGGATAACTGGCTGGGGAGGGGGGCAACAAAGAGGTAGAGGGATGGGAAGGGGTAAAAAGGGGGGGGGGGGAAAACCCAAAATTCATGGAAATAAGGGCATCCCCATTCAAAAACGCTTGAGAGTCAATATCTGTTTTAACTTTATAGAGGGGGCAATGGTTTCAAACGTTTCTTTTTCATTTTGTATCATAGTTTGCCGATGCAATTGTTTTCATGTACCAATAAAGATATTTAAAAAAAAAAGAAATTAAAGAGTTCAAGTAGGAACTGAACCTGAGTCCTGTTGTTCGCTGTCCACTGTACTGGCTCCTAGGCTACTCCATCCACTTGCTTGCTGCTTTCTTAATATCTGGAGCTGTCATACAGACTGATATCTATTATCCCTGTCACATCTTTGGGAGTGGATGGGAGGGGGGTCAGTGACCATTGGGGGATTAAGGGGGGGGTCATGCCTTAATCCTTCCAGTGGTCAGCTGGTCAGTTAAGGCAGTTGTTTGTTTTTGCCCAGCAGTGGCGTACCAAGGGGGGGGGGGGCGGTCCGCCCCGGGTGCACGCCGCTGGGGGGGGGGGGTGCCGTGCGCCTGTTGGCTCCGCTCGTTCCCTGCTCCCTCTGCCCCGGAACAGGTTACTTCCTGTTCCAGGGCAGAGGGAGCATGGAATGAACGAAGCCGACAGACGCGCGGCACCCCCCCAGCAGGTAAAAATGCACCCGGGGGGTGTCCTTTCGCCAGGGAGGGGGGTGTCCTTTCGCCAGGGGTGGAGGGAGTCACGCTGCACCCAGGGGGGGGGCACATCGGCGATCCGCCCCGGGTGTCAGCCACCCTAGGAACGCCACTGTTGCCCAGGGCCTTTTTCCTGTTCCATTATTGCTGAGAAAGATCCAGATTTTAAAAAGCCTGCAAAAGTTCTGCCCATAACACACCTCCAGCATGCCCCCTTATGATTTAAACAAACTGTGGAGGAAAACATCCCAATTCTGAGTTTTGAAAATTGCAGCTTGGATGTTTTTGTGAGAAATATGTCTATCTGCTACTCTGTGCCGCTTTTGAGATGTTTTTCTCTTCTTAAAATAAGCACCATAGTAACACAGTAAATGATGGCAGATAAATATCTGTATAATCCATCCAGTCTGTCCATCAAGGCAGCTAGGTAAGTGACATCTCTTTTGCCCTTTATACTCATTTAGCATGCCGTGGGAAGTTTGTTTAGAGCATGCATATATGTAATTGTTGAAAGCCGGGGTTTCCATTTGGAAACAGCTTCAAAAGGTTTTATTTTATTGCATTATAACCAGCAGGTGGCGCCAAATTCCAGTTGTGCAAAATACAAAAAGCAAGACACAGACAAAGAGACCTATCACCTATGCTGACACAAGGGTGGCTGCTTCTTCCATTGCAGGATCGCTCCTGTGGAACCACTTGCCCGAGTATTTATGTTTGTCAGGGCCGCCAAGAGACAAAGAGGGGCATAATCGAATGCGAACGCCCATCTCTATGGGCGTCTATGTCCGAGAATGGGTACGAGAAGAGGTGGGACAGACCGTATTTTCGAAAAAAATGGCCACCCATCTTTTTTCAATAATACGGTTTGTGCCCGGCAAATGCATCGGAGTTGTGCAGATTTGAGCTCGGTGGTTTCGTTTTTCAGCCCCAGTGGTCACTAACCCCCTTCCACCAAAAAAAAACAACTTTAAAAACTTTGTTTTCCAGCCTGTATGCTAGCCTCACATGTCATACCCAGCTCCATCACAGCAGTATGCAGGTCCCTGGAGCAGTTGTTAGTGGATGCAGTGGACTTCAGGCAGGTGGACCCAGGCCCATCCCCCCTACCTATTACACTTGTGGTGGTAAATGGGAGCCCTCCAAACCGCCCCCAGAACCCACTGTACCCACATCTAGGTGCCCCCCTTCACCCACAAGTGCTATGGTAATTGTGTAGAGTTGTGGGGAGTGGGTTTTGGGGGGATTTGAGGGGCTCAGCACCCAAAGGAAGAGAGCTATGGACTTGGGAGGTATTTGACTTTTTTTTTTTAATTGTTACAAGTGCTCCCTAGGGTGCCCAGTTGGTGTCCTGGCATGTGAGGGGGACCACTGCACTACAAATCCTGGCCCCTCCTACGACCAAATGCCTTGGATTTGTTCATTTTTGAGCTGGGCGCCTTCGGTTTCCATTATCGCTGAAAAACGATAATGCCCAGCTCAAATCCGCCCAAATTCGATGCATTTGCCTGGCAGAAACCGTATTATCGAGAAAAAGATGGACACCCATCTTTTTCGAAAATACGGTCTGGCCCGCCCCTTCATGTACCCGTTCTCGGAGATAGACGCCCATGGAGATGGGCGTTCGCGTTTGATTATGCCCCTCTACATAAACTAAAAGACACTTTTATATTAGGCTAATATCCTTAATACTGTAGCAAGTTTTAAATTATTGAAAAGCTCAAAAACACTAAGATGGAGTCAACAGTCCAGCAGTGAGAAGGGTGCTATCCAGTCTTTTGCATCGAGTGTCACAAGTATAAACATCTTCCAATTGGTGAGATGTCATATGTGTGTGCCCGATGCAAAGAGCTCCTAGCTCTCAGAGAACGTGCCCGTTCTCTTGAGGCTAGAGTAGTAGACTTGGTGGAGCTGAGGGAGACAGAGAGGTACATAGAGGAGACCTACAGAGATGTTGTAGAGAAGTCCCACCTCCAGTCTGGTAGTCCCTGTGCTACCTTGGAGGAGGGAGGTCTCCTAGAAGGAGAGCATCACCCTGGTGAAGTAGGAAGTACTCCTATAGCCAGGACCTGCCCACCAGGAGATGTACTATCCTCTCGCACCAAGGATATGTCTCCAAGTGCTGCCCGGGAGGGAAAGGTTAGGACAGCTGTTGTAGTTGGTGATTCGATCATTAGGCATATAGATATCTGGGTGGCTGGTGGATGTGAGGATCGCCTGGTGACTTGCCTGCTTGGTGCAAAGGTGGCGGACCTCACACGTCACCTAGATAGGATTTTAAATAGTGCTGGGGAGGAGCCGGCTGTCTTCGTACATGTGGGTACCAATGACATAGGAAAATGTGGGAGAGAGGTTCTGGAAACCAAATTTAGGCTTTTAGGTAGAAAGCTCAAATCCAGATCCTCTAGGGTAGCATTTTCTGAAATGCTACCCATTCCACGTGCAGGGCCCAAGAGACAGGCAGAGCTCCGGAGTCTCAATGCGTGGATGAGATGATGGTACAGGGAGGAGGGTTCTAGATTTGTTAGGAACTGGGCAACATTCTGGGGAAGGGGGAGCCTATTCCGAAAGGATGGGCTCCACCTTAACCAGGGTGGGACCAGGCTGCTGGCATCGGCTTTTAAAAAGGAGATAGAGCAGCTTTTAAACTATAAATGGGGGGAAGGCCAACAGTTACTCAAAAGCGCATGGTTCGGGATAAGGTATCTTTCAAAGATATCACCAAAACAGGGAAGATAGGGTATCATGATAGTGAGTTGCAAAAGAGACTGTAGTAGATCAGCCTGCTTATAATCGAACGAGAAAAACGCCCAAGTTCCGACCTAAATCAGGAGATGGACGTTTATCTCACAAAAACGAATAAAGCGGTATAATCGAAAGCCGATTTTTGGACGTTTTCAACTGCACTCCGTCGCGGATGCGGACAAAGTTTATGGGGGCGTGTCAGAGGTGTGGCGAAGGCGGAACTGGGGCGTGGTTATCTGCCGAACAAAGATGGGCGCATTTCACTGATAATGGGAAAAAAGTATGCGTTTTTAGCTAGAATTTAGGACACTTTTCCTGGACCCTGTTTTTTCACGAATAAGGCCCCAAAAAGTGCCCTAAATGACCAGATGACCACTGGAGGGAATCGGGGATGACCTCCCCTGACTCCCCCAGTGGTCACTAACCCCCTCCCACCACAAAAAAATGATGTTTCACAAATGTTTATTTTCACCCTCAAATGTCATACCCACCTCCCTGGCAGCAGTATGCAGGTCCCTGGAGCAGTTGTTAGGGGGTGCAGTGGACTTCAGGCAGGTGGACCCAGGCCCATCCCCCCCTACCTGTTACACTTGTGCTGGTAAATGGGAGCCCTCCACACCGCCCCCCAAACCCACTGTACCCACATGTAGGTGCCCCCCTTCACCCCTTAGGGCTATAGTAATGGTGTAGACTTGTGGGCAGTGGGTTTTGAGGGGGATTTGGGGGGCTCAACACACAAGGGAAGGGTGCTATGCACCTGGGAGCTCTTTTACCTTTTTTTTTGTTTTTGTAAAAGTCCCCCCTAGGGTGCCCGGTTGGTGTCCTGGCATGTGAGGGGGACCAGTGCACTACGAATCCTGGCCCCTCCCACGAATAAATGCCTTGGATTTATTCGTTTTTGAGCTAGGCGCTTTCATTTTCCATTATCACTGAAAAACAAAAACGCCCAGCTCACACATTGTTGAATAAAACATGGGCGTCTATTTTTTCCCAAAATACGGTTCGGTCCGCCCCTTCACGGACCCGTTCTCGGAGATAAACGCCCATGGAGATAGGCGTTTTCGTTCAATTATGCCCCTCCAGGTGTCCTTAAATAAATAAAAAAAAATCATTTCTATTAAACCTCTGGCACTGAGAATAAGAACTCTTGGAGACATTAGAGGACTCAGAACGGGGGGCCACGAACATAAAATAGCCTTGTTTGCTGATGACATCGTTTATTATATCTCCCAACCAATATTGACGCTCCCTATCATAATAAGAGAATTAGACCTATATGGAAAGTAGCGGGTTTCTCAGTAAATTATGATAAATCTGAGATGATGGGGATCACTAACACGGAGGTAGAGTTAGAGCAGCTGAAACAGGCCTTCCCTTTTAAAATGACGGACCACAGCTTCCGGTATTTGGGTATCATAATACCAAAAGATTTGAATAACTTCTATTCCTTAAATTATACACCGCTCCTCAGAGATGTGAGAAGGGACTTGAATAAATGGAAGAACAATTGGTTATCCTGCCCAGACTACTCTTCCTATTCCAGACATTACCAATACTAGTCCCCAGAACGGAAATATCAAAGTTACAGTCAGAAATCGGGACCTTTGTGTGGGCGGGCAGACCAGCTAGGTTGTCCAAAAAAATTATGTGGGAGAAGATTGAAGAGGGGGGGGGAGAGGAATGCCTGTCGAGCAGGGACTGTCTCTTCATGTTCAAGTGTACAGCGCTGCGTACGTCTAGTAGTGCTATAGAAATGATAAGTAGTAGTAGTAGTCTTTGGGATTCTGGAAATCTTGCTACTCTTTGGGATTCTGTATAGAATCTTACAACTCTTTGGGATTCCGGAATCTTACTACTCTTTGTCCTTGGCCCTTATTTGCCTTATTTGTCTGTCTTGATTAGATTGTAAGCTCTGTGGAGCAGGGACTGTCTCTTCATGTTCAAGTGTACAGCGCTGCGTACGTCTAGTAGTGCTATAGAAATGATAAGTAGTAGTAGTAGTCTTTGGGATTCTGTATAGAATCTTACAACTCTTTGGGATTCCGGAATCTTACTACTCTTTGTCCTTGGCCCTTATTTGCCTTATTTGTTTGTCTTGATTAGATTGTAAGCTCTGTCGAGCAGGGACTGTCTCTTCATGTTCAAGTGTACAGCGCTGCATACGTCCAGTAGTGCTATAGAAATGATAAGTACCGTGTTTCCCCGAAAATAAGACACTGTCTTATATTAATTTTTGCCCCCAAAAATGCACTAGGTCTTATTTTCAGGGGCTGTCTTATTTTTCGGGAGAACATCGGGGTTGGATCGGGGTTGGCCTGCCCGCCCTCCGTCGCTCCCGGAACTAACCTTAAATGCCTCCTTTCACCTTCGCAGCAAGCAGCAGCAGGGCAGGCCACGCCTTCCTTCCGTGTCCCGCCCTCGTCTGATGTAATGTCCGTGAGGGCGGGGCACGGAAGGAAGGAGAGGTCTGCCCTGCTGCTGCTTGGTGAAAGGAGGCATTTAAGATTAGTTCCAGGAGCGACGGAGGGTGGGTGGAGGGGGGGCCCGGCGACCACGGGTGGGGGGGCGGCCCGGGGGCGGCCTTGTCCGGCTCTCGGCAGCCCTGCTGCTGCTTGGTGAAAGGAGGCATTTAAGATTAGTTCCAGGAGCGACGGAGGGTGGGTGGAGGGGGGGCCCGGCGACCACGGGTGGGGGGGCGGCCCGGGGGCGGCCTTGTCCGGCTCTCGGCAGCCCTGCTTTCAAACAAAAATTTGCTAGGTCTTACTCTTGGGGGAGGCCTTATATCTACCAATTCAGGAAAACCTCTACTAGGTCTTATTTTCGGGGGATGTCTTACTTTCGGGGAAACAGGGTAGTAGTAGTAGTAAATGTGCAGCTGCCAGCATAGAGAGAGAGAGCTAGCTCAGAAAGGACAGACAAAAGAAACAGAAGCCAGCTAAGAAGCTGACCCCCAGGAAAAAGGTAAGTTTGAGAGGGGTTCTGACCACGATCATAACAGGAATATGTCCACTTTGAGAATTTACATCTGCTATCTTATTTTGCAATGTATAGCAATTTGTTTTCTAAGAATATTGCTGGCAATTCCTGTCAGTCTGGCAAGTGGTGAGCGATCATTTTCACGGTTAAAAATCATAAAAAATTATTTGCGATCAAGTATTTTGCAAGAAAGGCTTGTAAGCCTTGTCATCTTGTGCCACACGGGGGGGGGGGGGGGGGGGGGGGGGCGCCAACTGATAGTCTGCAGGGGGGCACCAGAGACCCTAGGCACGGCCCTGTTGTAATGTGTTTAGAGCCAGAGGCTCGATGTTGTACCTGAGATGTTGTTTTAATAAAAATTTATAAGTAAAAAAAAAAATCAGAAAATAGATTGCAAATTAATACTGTCAAGTATTGAGCATGATGTCTATATGCGAATGCCAGGAGCCTAAGAAATAAGATGAGAGAGTTAGAATATATTGCACTAAATGGAAAATTAGATATAATAGGCATCTCTGAGGCCTGGTGGAAGGAGGATAACCAGTGGGACACTGTCATACCGGGGTACAAATTATATCATAGTGATAGAGTCGATCGAATTGGTGGAGGGGTAGCATTGTTTAATAACGAGAGCCTTGAATCAAATAGATTGAAAATTCTGCAGGAAACAAAACACTTCTTGGAATCACTGTGGATTGAAATTCCATGTGTAAAGGGGAAAAGGATAGTGATAGGAGTGTACTACCGTCCGCCTGGCCAGGATGAACAGACAGATGCAGAAATGTTAAAGGAAATTAGGGACGCTAACAAACTGGGCAACACAATAATAATGGGTGATTTCAATTACCCCGATATTGACTGGGTAAATGTAACATTGGGGCACGCTAGGGAGGTAAAATTCCTTGATGAAATCAAGGACAGCTTTATGGAGCAGCTGGTACAGGAGCCGACGAGAGAAGGAAAAATTCTAGACCTAGTCCTTAGTGGAGCGCGTGATCTGGTGCGGGAGGTAATGGTGCTGGGGCCACTTGATAACAGTGATCATAATATAATTGGATTTGATATTAGCTTTGAAATAAGTATACATAGGAAATCAAATATGTTAGCGTTTAACTTTAAAAAAGGAGACTATGATAAAAAGAGAAGAACGGTGAAAAAAAAACTTAGAGGATCGGCTGCGAGGGTCAAAAATTTACATCAGGTGTGGATGCTATTCAAAAACACCATCCTGGAAGCCCAGGCCAAATATATTCAGCGTATTAAAAAAGGAGGACGGAAGACCAAACGACAGCCGGCATGGTTAAAAAATGAGGTGAAGGAAGCAATTACAGCTAAAAGAAAATCCTTCAGAAAATGGAAGAAGGAACCGACTGAAAATAATAAGTAAAGTCGGCCAAGTGCTTATCAGGGACGCCCTTCTGTTTTCCATTATCGGCCGAGGACGCCCATCTCTTAATCATGCCCCAGTCCCGCCTTCGCTACGGTGCTGACATGTCCCCGTGAACTTTGGTCAACCCCGTGACACGAAGCAGTTGCGGATGCCCAAAATTGGCTTTCGATTATGCTGATTTGGGCGACCCCGAGAGAAGGACGCCGATCTCCTGATTTGTGTTGGAAGATGGGCGCCCTTCTCTTTCGAAAATAAGCCTGTTAGCAAACAGGGGGATTAGTGTGTGGTAATGTAGCAGCACTAACTGATTTGCACTGTCATGCCCACTTTTCGTCCCCCCCCCCCCCCCGACACGCCTCCTCAGAGAAAAAGAAAGGAAATGTTTTTAGCGTGCATGTGCAAGTACCAGGGTATTTAATTCCACTATTTAATCAAAACTACTATCATTCTGAGGTAATGTAGTCCTAAGTATCTGAATATGGTCCATGTCCTCACAGCCTAAAGTTAACAATAAATTTATTAGCAAAAATTCTATGGAAGACCCAGTAGAGCAGATGGAAACATGGGGATAGAATGGCTTGGAGGTACTGCTACAGCATTACAGATTCTCCCTTTAACTCATCACCAGTTCAAAGCCAGCTCAGATCAGGGGGGACGTCAAAAGGTGGCCTTGCGTAGCCATACTGGATCAGATCAATGGTCCATCTAGCCCAGTATCCTGTTTCCAACAGCGGCCAAGCCAGGTCACAAGCACCTGGCAAAACCCCAAATCGTGGCTACATCCCAAGCTACAAATCTCAGGAGATGTAGATTATGGACTTTTCCTCCAGGAATTTGTCCAAACCTTTTTTAAACCCAGATACGCTAACCACTGTTACCACGTCCTCCAGCAAGGAGTTCCAGAGCTTAACTATTTGTTGAGTGAAAAAATATTTCCTCCTATGTGTTTTAAAAGAATTCATTTCCATGTAACTTCCTCGAGTGCCCCCTAGTCATTGTACTTTTGGAATAAGTAAAAAATCGATTTACTTCTACTCGTTCTACACCACTCAGGATTTTGTCTTTAAAATGTAACAATTTATTAGATTATATTAATTTAATAAAACTTGAGGAGTGGTCAAGAGTTTGGCAAGAGTTTTATCAAAAGTGAAAAGTGGCCTTAGCGCATCTTTACATGGATCATTCCCACGTGCTAAAGTCACTTCACTGCCAGGGTTAAATGGCTGATTTTTCTCTTTTCCTCATTAATGGCTATGTGCTCATTTTCTTATTAGCATGTGAGCCCCTACTGCCACCCATCATGTAGGCGGTAAGGGTTCACGCGCTAAGCACACATTAATTGGTTACCGCATGACAATGTATCTGCACTAATCGATTAATGCAGAACACGCATGGGTAGCATGCACACATGCAAAAATTACTGCGGGATGCGTGAGCACGCCTCACGGTAAGGCATTTTTTGCTGCGGTAAACTTAGTAAAATGATCCCCCAAATTTGCACTTGGAGCATAGGATCATGATATGAAATTGGAGGGAGTGAGGAAAGAAGCAACGTACAGAAGTATTTCCAGGGCTGCCGAGAGACTAGGCCGGGCCCGGGGCAAGGCCGCCCCGCCTCCGCCCCCCCCCCCCCCCGGCGCTGCCGCCCCCTGTTGCTCCCCCCACCGCTGCCGCCCCCTGTTGTTCCCCCCGCCGCTCCCCCCACCGCTGCAGTCCCCGGTCTCACCTGCCTCCCTCCTCGGCTCCGGACCCCCTGCATTCAAAGCGGCAGTCGCAGATCGCCTCTCTTCAGTTCTGGCCTCGCCTTTCCTCCCTGTGTCCCGCCCTCATCTGATGTAACTTCCGGTTTCCACAAGGGCAGGACACGGAGGCAAGACCCGAAGGGAGGTGATCTGTGACTGCCGCTTTGAACGCAGGGGGCCCGGAGGCGAGGAGGTGGGCAGGTGAGACCGGGGACTGCAGCGCCGGCAGCCTGACCCCGGCGCCGGGCCCCCCTTGGAGGCCCGGGCCTGGGGAATTTTGTCCCCCCTGCCCCCCCCTCTCGGCAGCCCTGAGCATTTCTTCCTGGAGAGGATAATGGATACATTGAATGGCCTTCCAGTGGAGATGACAGGCTCAGAAACAATATCAGAATTCAAGAAAGCATGAGGCAAGCATGGAGGATCTTCAGTGGTAGGAAATGAAGGGTAAAGCCGAAGAACAAGTAGAATCTACTGTATTGAGGAAAAAAGGAGGTATGGTTAATGGTTGGCTTTCTTGTCCCCTTCAAGGGTAGAATTAATTTTTGTGCTCTGATCTCAGTCCTGTGTACTGGCTTTCCCATTCATTAGTCAACTTGTGACAAGCAGCAGGCTCCTTCTTATCAAAATATGCAGCTGGAAATGGGCTAAACAGTACCAGGAGCTGTATGGTAAGAGAAGGTGTGACTCAGCTAACCGTGGGCACATTTTACGGTATTGACACAAACAACTACTATTCTTGCTCATGCACGGCATCAGCAGGTGTGACAGAGAATACGATACAGCAGATTACACACCTACAGGAAACTTTACATTATATTATACAAGTCTAAGTCACGCTACCGACTGCCATGCGACGATGCCGACACAACCCATTCAAAGTGAATGGGCTGTGTCGGCATTAGCACATGGCGTAGTAAACGGGGGGGGGGGGGGGTAACTGATTAGCGTTGGATTAGCGCAGGAGCCCTTACAGCCTACAAAATAGGTGGCAGAAAGGGCCCACTCGCTAATTTTTGGTAATGGCTGCTTGCTCATGCCAACAGTAGTGCATGGTTATTAAAATGGAAAATGGGTCATTTTGTGGCTGCAGTAAAAATGGTCTTAGAGCGTGGGGAACAAACCTGCATAAGGATGCGCTAAGTCCGAGGAAACAACATGACAGACGATCTGCAAAATACAAGATGGCTGCCATCTTTTGGAGAGAGTTGCTCTGAACCAAGGCGGTGAGGTGTTTGCTGCTCACCACTTGGTACTTGGTAGTACCCTAGCCCCTGATGCAACCCTTGCGTGGGCAAAACACGGCCAGAGTTGGGCTTGTTTGGTTTTATTTTCAGACCTCACAAGAATAAAGATCTGAAGAGAACCTTTCTTATTGTGATTTGTTCCTTTTTGTCGCTGTAAGGGTGCTGCTAAGGCCACTTTTTTTTTTACCCCATCTTAGTAAAAGGACCCCTGAAAGACCAGGGGGGAGATTCTGTATATGGCGCCTAAAAAATTGGAACAGAAATCGATGCCAACTAAACATTTTCTATAAGAGGTGCCTAGATTTAGGCGCGGTATGTAGAATATGCTTAGTTGATATCTCACCGCCTAAAACTGCGTGCCTCCATTTACACCAATGAAAACATTGCGTAAATCCCAGCACACAGACTTAGACGCACTGGGCCATATTGTATAACTATATGCATAAATTTCAGAATGCCCATGAAGCGCCCACTCCCCTGCCCATAACCCTGCCCCTTTTTCCCTGTACGCGATAGAAGTTAGGGCTCCCTTTTACCAAGTTGCAGCAAAATGGGGCCTGCGTTGGCGTCGGTGCATGATTTACACGTGCGCCAAGGCCCCCTTTTAACTGCAGGTGGTAAAAGGGCCCGTCTCGCTTTCCTTCCAGAAATAGCCAGGCAGCAAGTAAAGCAGTTGCTGCATGGCCATTTCAGGGGGGGGGGGAGCCCTTACCGCCATCCATTGAGGTGGCGCTAAGGGCTCCTGTGCTAACCCGGCGGTAACCGGGCAGCGCGTGGCACTGCCCGATTATCGCCGGGTACTATCCGGTGCTACAAATTTTCATAGCGCCGGAAATGACGGCTTAGTAGGGGTGGGAAGTACTGCTGGGCTGCTGCAGTAGCTCGGCGGTACTTCCTAAATAGCGACCGGTAAGCCCACGTTGGACACTGCATTACAGAATGCACTTAGGCCCTCATGATCAAAAGCAAACTCCGCAGCTACAGGTTGTTAATGCCATACTAGCGCCAGAGTTTGCTGCCGACCCATGATCAGAGCCCTCGAGCGCCTGAAACAACGCACTTGAGGGCTCTTAGCGCAAGTAGCATGCAAATGCATGCTAAACAGGGCTCTTAGTGCAAATAGCTTGCAAATGCATGCTAATCAGTGCTTAACGCATTCATCCCCAATGATCAGCGTCCAGCGTGCCAAAGATTGGGTCGCTGGCTGCGGCAAAATCAACGCCAGCTCTGAGCTGGCGTTAGACTTTGCGGATCATTGTGGAGGAATGGTGAGCCCTGTCCAGCATGCAGTTGCGTGCTGTCAGGCCCCCGTTCCCCCCCCAAAGCAAACGCAAACAGGGGGCTGGAGGTCCGGTGGACCTCCGGTCCCCCTGATGATCCCACCCCCCCCCCCCATGTTCAGGGAGGGCTGGAGATCCGGTGGGTCTCCAGCCCCCCCCCAAACCCCCAGAAATTGTGAAGTGGCTGCCTCTGGCCAAACGCTCTCCCACCCAGCAACGGGGGGGGGGGGGCTGGTGGTCCGGTGGACCTCCAGCCCACCCCAACTCCTCCCCCCCAGCATTCTCCTTTCAATCCTTGGTGGTCCGTGGTGACAACCCCCCTCCCGGCCCCCCTACCTTTTGTTGGAGGAGGGACGCAGCCTGCCTCCCTCCTCTTTCAGTCGACGCTGCCGCAAAATGGCGGCACCCAGCCATGCCCATTGCATCCTGGGACGCGCTGGGCGGGGCTACAGACCATGTAAGGGAATCGCTCCTGTCAAACATGTGCGGGAGGATTGTGCTGAGCGCATGCTCGGCACAATTCGCCCGCACTTCTTCATGATAATCAAAGATAATTGCGCTGCTTAGATTTGCATGCATTATCTTTGATCATATATGCAGTAAAGCCCTGCGCTGTTCCAGCGCTATTTTTAGAGCGCTGTTCGGAACAGCTCTTGCAATAATGAACATTAATTGGCAATAATTATAATTTACATGCACAATTCGCTAAGGCCCTCATGATCCAAAGCCCCGCGCTGTTCCGAACAGTGCTCTAAAAATAGCGCTGGAACAGCGCAGGGCTTTGGATCATGAGGGCCTTAGCGAATTGTGCATGTAAATTCTAATTATTGCCAATTAGTGTTCATTATTGCAAGAGCTGTTATTAATGCTGATTAGCTTGTTAAGCAAATTAAGTTACACATGTTGTTATAGATTGCGCTTGGATTTCGGCGCAGATCTATAGGCGTATTATATAGAATCCAGGGACAAATATATAAGAGATTTTCACTTTCATATGAGCTGTGTGATTCACTAAATTATAGAGTTTATTATTAACATTATAACAAACGTATCAGATGGTTCACACCCCGAGAAATGGATTCAGCAGTAAAAGTCACACAGTCGCATTGGGTTACGTTTCTGTATCGTGTTGGTTTGCTGATGTTGTGATAACGAACAAGCAGCACACCCTGCTCAAAAGTCAGTTGAGGTTCACACCATCAAACTGCAAGCATTTATGAGCTTTTCTCTTTTTGCTTTTCTGAAAAAATAACGTGAAAATGCGTACAGCAGTACTGAAGATTTTTGCCATCATAGCAAGTCTTTCAGGTAAGGTGAAAACACATAAATGAACTGAATGTGCATTTTAAAATGTGTTAGACTGATTTTACTGATGTATAGAGAAAGAATTTTGTGAAGTTTTGCTGATGACTAGATACTTGATATGAAATAATAGATCTTTTGACATAAAGCAAAACCAAGATGACTAAAAATCTAATTGGTTGCAAATTACTATGCTTGAGGGTTTGCAGTTATACAATAGATTCTTTGGAGAGTATAGAACAAGAATGTCCGCACATTTTTTTCTAGTGGTGGGGTGGGGTAGAGTGGGGAGGGGGGGTGGCAATGCTAGCAGGGGTTCAGGACACTCATCTTCAAATGCAACCAATCTTGAAAGGCTACTTATCCCAGTCTAAGGCAAGAATTTTCAGATAATACGAAACTATTCAAAGTCGTTAAAACACGTGCAGACTGTGAAATATTGCAGGAAGACCTTAGGAAATTGGAAGACTAGGCGTCCAAATGGCAGATGAAATTTAATTTGCAGAAATGCAAGGTGATGCACATTGGAAAGAATAATCCAAATCATAGTTACCTGATGTTAGTGTCCACCTTGGGAGTCAGCACTCAAGAAAAAGATCTGGGTGTCGTTGTAGATAATACTCTGAAATCTTCTGCTCAGTGTGCGGTGGCGTCCAAAAAGCAAATAGGATGATAGGAATTATTAGGAAAGGGATACGACCAAAATCACTATAATGCCTTTGTATTGCTCCATGATGCGTCCGCACCTTGAGTATTGTGTTCAGTTCTGGTCACCGTATTTCAAAAAAGATAGAGCGGAATTAGAAAAGGTTCAAAGAAGAGTGGCCAAAATGATAAAGGGGATGGAACTCCTCTCGTAGGAGGAAAGGCTAAAGAGGTTAGGGCTCTTCATCTTGGAAAATAGACGGATGAGGGGAGATATGATTGAGGTCTACAAAATCCTGAGTGGTGTAGAACGAGGAGAAGTAAATTGATTTTTTACTCATTCCAAAAATATAAAGACTAGGGGACATTTGAGGAAGTTACGCTGTCTAGTAAAATGTTCTATTACGTATTGTGTTGATATTGTTAAGTAGTATACTGTGCCATACTTTGTATTGTTATTTGAATATTTTTACTGCTGTAATTGTCTATTGCTTATATTTGATTTATTCTTACTGTACACCGCCTTGAGTGAATTCCTTCAAAAAGGCGGTAAATAAATCCTAATAAATAAATCCTAATAAAATTAATGAGGTCTGCAAAATCCTGAGTGGTGTAGAATGAGTAGAAGCAAATCAATTTTTTACTCGTTTCAAAAGTACAAAGACTAGGGGACATTTGAGGAAGTTACATGGAAATACTTTTAAGCCAAATAAGAGGAAATATTTTTTCACTCAACGAATAGTTAAGCTCTGGAACTGTTTGCCGGAAGATGTAACAGTGGTTAGCTCATCTAGGTTTAAAAAAGGTTAGGACAAATTCCTGGAGGAAAAGTCCTTAGTCTGCTATTGAGATAGACATGGGAAGCAACTGCTTGCCCTGGGACTTGTAGTAGGGAATGTTGCTACTCTTTCAGATTTTGCACGGAATCTTGTCACTCTTTAGGATTCCAGAATCTTGCTATTCTTTGGAGTTCTACATGGAATGTTGCTACTCTTTGAGATTCTGCACAGAATCTTGTCACTCTTTAGGATTCCAGAATCTTGCTATTCTTCGGGGTTCTACATGGAATGTTGCCACGATTTGGGTTTCTGCCAGGTACTTGTGACCTGACTTGGCCACTGTTTGGAAAACAGAATACTGGGCTAGACGGACCATTGGTCTGACCCAGAATGGCTCCTCTTATGTTCTCCTCATAAAATTCAAAGCTGAGTGAAATCAGTTTACAACAGTGTTGCTAGCGGATGGAACCCATTATCCAAATTACATTGGGTTAACAGCTACATACTTTCTATGTTATAAACCCGACAGGGGACCAGTGTGGTTTCTACATCTTGTTTCCCAGTGAAAGATATCAGAACCTATAAGCATTTCACCTTGTAATATACTGAACGTGGCTTTTCATTCTCCCCACTGTTCATTTTTTTCTCCCTTTTGTGTACATGATTTTATTTTGTTTATTAAAGACTTTGTAGTCACTCTGACAATTAAATAAGTGAAAGCAATTCAGCGATAATCCATAAAGCAATCAAAACAAAAATGCAGTCTCGAACCGATGAACTTGTAATATTACATAAAAATATAGCCCACATGTTCAAAAGTAAAGGAATACCTAGGAGCTGAAAAAAGAGCTGAAAATGTAAAACAAATGAGGCGCATCTCGAAGATAAGCAAATATTCCTTCTACTCTTGTGGAAAACAAATCTCTTCAGGACATTTTCCAAATGCAACACATCCATAAACACATACCTCAGATTCTAGAACATTAACTTAACCCCAGATTCTATATAGCGCGACTTAAATTGCGTGTGCAAATCAGGTCACATTCTGGATTTGCATGTGCAACTTAATTAGTTAAGAAGCCAAGTGGAGTGGAGGCGTGGCCTTGTGGTTAGGGTGGTGGACTTTGGTCCTGAGGAACTGAGTTCGATTTCCACTTCAGGCACAGGCAGCTCCTTGTGACTCTGGACAAGTCACTTAACCCTCCATTGCCCCATGTAAGCTGCATTGAGCCTGCCATGAGTGGGAAAGCGCAGGGTATGAATGTAACAAAAATAAAATAGATACTATTGGAGATTCTACATGGAATGTTGCTACTGTTGGAGATTCTACATGGAATGTTGCTATTCCACTAGCAACATTCCATGTAGAAGGCTGCGCAGGCTTCTGTTTCTGTGAGTCTGATGTCCTGCACGTACGTGCAGGACGTCAGACTCACAGAAGCAGAAGCCTGCGCGGCCACATTGGTGATCTGCAAGGGCCGACCTACTTGGAATATTGCTAGTGGAATAGCAACATTCCATGTAGAATCTCAAATAGTAGCAACAGTGGAGGAGTGGCCTGGTGGCTAGGGTGGTGGACTTTGGTCCTGAGGAACTGAGTTTGATTCCCACTTCAGGCACAGGCAGCTCCTTGTGACTCTGGGCAAGTCACTTAACCCTCCATTGCCCCATGTAAGCCGCATTGAGCCTGCCATGAGTGGGAAAGCGCGGGGTACAAATGTAACAAACAAAATAAATAAAATCAGCTCCAATATTTGCCAATTAACAAGCAATTGATACTAATTGCCATTAATTAGGGTTTATACCCACAACCATCTAAGCATATTCTAGAACGCGATGCACACAAATTCTAAGTTGCAAAGGGGGCATGGCCATGGGTGTGAAACGGGCAGGTCGTGGGTGCTTCTAATATCTCTACGTATTGTTATAGAATACACCCGGTCTGCACCTAATTCAGGGATCAGCATTTACACCAAGTTTTACTTGGCGTAAGTGCCCACGACAAACTTTAGTCGTGCGGACGGGTGCTCGGCATATTCTACAAAACTCCACAGAAATTTAGGCATAGTTTATAGAATAGGCCTATAGGAATATAATGGGCATCTTGGCATTTACAGCTAGCTAATTTATTTATTTATTTATTTATTTATTGCATTTGTACCCCACATTTTCCCACCTCTTTGCAGGCTCAATGTGGCTTACATAGTACCGTGAGGTGTTAGCCATCTCCGGTGATGAAACAAATACAGAGTGATGTTGTTACAGAACATTAGAGAATCAAGAGGAGAAGAGCGATATATTGTTCATTGCAGGTTATGGCTTCGTTGTGTTGCTGAGTTCAGTTACTTAAGTTGGATCAGTAGGGTATGCCTTTTCGAACAGATCGGTCTTTAATTATTTCCGGAAATTGAAGTGATCCTGCGTTGTCTTTATGGCTTTCGGTAATGCGTTCCATAGTTGCGTGCTTCTATTGGAGAAGCTGGATCCGTAAATTGATTTGTACTTGAGTCCCTTGCAGCTAGGGTGGTGAAGATTTAGGTATGTTCGTGATGTTCTAATGGTGTTTCTGGTTGGTAGGTCTATGAGATCAGCCATATAACTCGGGGCATCGCCATAGATAATCTTGTGGACCTGGGTGCAGATTTTGAAAGTAATACGTTCTTTGATTGGGAGCCAATGCAGTTTTTCCCGTAGGGGTTTGGTGCTGTCGAATCGGGATTTACCAAATATAAGCCTGGCTGCTGTGTTTTGAGCAGTCTATAGTTTCTTTGTGAGTAGTTCTTTTCATCCTGCATACAGTCCATTGCAATAGTCAGCATGGCTTAATGCCATCGATTGTATCAGGTTGCGGAAAGTTACCCTCGGGAAGAATGGTTTCACTCGTTTAAGTTTCCACATTGAGTAGAACATTTTCTTGATTGTAGAGTTAACTTGGGTCTCGAGTGTGAGGTTAAGGTCAATTGTGACACCAAGGATTTTCAGGCTATCTGAGACAGGAAGGGCGTAGCCCGGGGTGACTAAGTTTGTGGGTATATTTGTGTTGTGTTGGGATGAGAGGATGAGGCAGTGTGTTTTTTCTGTATTGAGTTTTAGTTGGAATGCGTTTGCCCTTGAGTTCATGATGTGGAAGCCGAGGTTCATTTCTAATGCAAGTTAAAAATGCTACCGCAGCTTAGTAAAAGACCCCCTTAAAGCAATATAAAAATCATCGACAATGATTTATTTATTTATTTATTGCATTTGTATCCCACATTTTCCCACCTCTTTGTGGGCTCAGTGTGGCTTACAATAAGATATGAATAATGGAAATACATTTGTTATAACTTGGTTATAGGTTACATTGTACAAGTTTTGTGAAACCATCGAAGTATCATTAAGAATATGACAATGGGACATCAACATTGAAACGTTGGAAAGAGACAATGGGAAGCTTAAAGGGCAGTGTTAAGACACAGAGATATATGGTGTACATATTCCTGTGAGCAGATGTATGAGTGATGTGGAATTACGGGGGATGAGGGTTGGGAGTGGATGTATGGAGCATTGATGATCAGTGAGTGTGGACTCTATGTGTTTTGGCTCTTGCCATAAATTGTTTCAAACAAATGAGTCTTCAGTAATTTGCGGAAGGAGGATAAGATAATAAGTTAGTTTTGTCACACCTATTTGTTTTTATGGTACTGGACCTATTAACTCACTATTTTATTGTCATCGGTAATTTTATATTGCATTAAGGGGCTC
This sequence comes from Microcaecilia unicolor, assembly GCF_901765095.1. Classification (NCBI taxonomy): domain Eukaryota; kingdom Metazoa; phylum Chordata; class Amphibia; order Gymnophiona; family Siphonopidae; genus Microcaecilia; species Microcaecilia unicolor. The sequence goes on along the minus strand of NC_044037.1, from coordinate 20,866,555 downwards.
TTTTACAAAGGAGTGTAAGGGTCTACACGCATCCAGTGTGTGCCGAATCAGCATTACCGCTCAGCTACTTTGTGCCCCAGGCGGTAATTCAGAATTTGGCACGCGCCGAAAACACGCGGTGGAAAATATTTTCTATTTTCTACCATGTGGCGCTTACCCAGCAGTAAATGGTAGTGGATGCACGCTGCATGCCTACCGCCCGGATAGCACGTGGAACCTTACCGCTAAGTCAGTGGGTGTGGTAAGGTCTCAGGCCGAAAATGCACATTCTGGTTTTTATTTTGCCGCCCGTCCGTTTTCCAGCCCCTTAAAAAAGGTCCTTTTTCCAGGATGCGGCAAAAAGTGGTCCAGCGCACGGCCCAAAATACACGCTTGCACTGCCGCAGGCCAATTTTTGCCGCGGCTTAGTAAAAGGGCCCCTTAATTTTAAAGTTGGAATTGAATTGGTCTTCCCTACTTTCTTCCATTTGACATAATTATAAATATAGTATTGCTGAAATTTCACAGATAAGAGCCCCATCCGTTCTGTGGCTGACACTATCCCCCCCCCCCCCTCATTCTATTCCAAGTTGCCTACTTTAAGTGTCATTTTCTCTTTGCCTTTCTCCAGTGATGTATCACTATATGGATACAAAGATGCGAGCAGTTTCCATTGTTGGTCCTTTGCTATGGAATGGGTTGCCTGGGAATTTAACACTGTGTGATAATGCTCAGCATTTTAAAGGATTCTTGAAGACTCACTATTTTTTAAAGGCCTTTCTCGAAGACATAGCCACCGAGGGGGGGGGGGGGGCAAAATTCCTCAGGCCCGGGCCTCCAGGGTGGGCCTGGCGCAGGGGTCTCTCTCCTGCTCCTGACGGGACCCGGGTGATCGCGTCCAGACAGGAGCAGGAGAGAGAAAACTCCGGCGCCGTGCCCCCCTTGCATTGCCCACCTAGCAGCTGCTGGGCCCTCAGGCCGCGCATTCTCAGTTTTGAGACTGAGCACGTGCGACCTGAGGAAAGCAGCCGCAGGGGCAGGCAATGCTGGGCAGAGGAAGGAGCCGCATTGTCTACAGGCCAAGGTACTTAGGGCGGGCGGGGGCAGCGATTGTGATTCTGTCCCAGGCCCGCCGGCGGCCCTGCCCTGGGCCTGGCTTAGTCTCTCGACGGCCCTGCTTGAAAAAATGAAGTGAATTCAATTAATTGTTTTACAGCTAATTGGGTTGATGTATTGATTGTTGTTGAGCTTTGTTGTTTCTTATGTTTTATGTTTTTTTATTGATACTAGTATGTGTTTCTGTTACCCCTTTGGGTAAAGGTGGGATACAAATGAAATAAATAAATAAATGTACACTTACGGGCATAACTGACAGCAGCAGGCTGTGCGCTATTCTATAATCTATGCACGCAAATGACTTAGCTTCTAATTGCTGGGGGGGGGGGGAACATAGGTGGGCATAAGGAAGGTCGAAATTTACATGCTTAACTTATCCTTGTGTGTCTTCAGTATAGCAGGAGAACGGCACAAATATGTATTTCATATAAGAAATGTTGCATTTAGGCCACAGAGTTACATGCATAAGTGTGGAGGTGTAGCCTAGTGGTTAGTGCAGTGGACTTTGATCCTGGGGAACTGGGTTCGATTCCCACTGCAGCTCCTTCTGACTCTGGGCAAGTCACTTAACCCTCCATTGCCCCTGGTACAAAATAAGTACCTGAATATATGTAAACCGCTTTGAATGTAGTTGCAAAAACCTCAGAAAGGTGGTATATCAAGTCCCATTTCCCTTTCCCTAGTTGAGATTCTACATGGAATGTTGCTACTATTGGAGATTCTAGATGGAATGTTGCTATTCCACTAGCAACATTCCATGTAGAAGTCTGCTCTTGCAGATCAGCAACGCGGCCGCGCAGGCTTCTGTTTCTGTGAGTCTGACGTCCTGCACGTACGTGCAGGACGTCAGACTCACAGAAACAGAAGCCTGCGCGGCCGCGTTGCTGATCTGCAAGGGCGGGCTTCTACATGGACTGTGGCTAGTGGAGGAGTAGCCTAGTGGTTAGTGCAGTGAACTTTGATCCTGGGGAACTGAGTTCGATTCCCACTGCAGCTCCTTCTGACTCTGGGCAAGTCACTTAACCCTCCATTGCCCCTGGTACAAAATAAGTACCTGAATATATGTAAAACCACTTTGAATGTAGTTGCAAAAACCTCAGAAAGGTGGTCTATCAAGTCCCAGTTCCCTTTCCCTTATGACATCACAATATCAGAAGTGAGCCAAGTATCAGGCATTCAAGCCATTGTGACATCACTGATGAGGTTGGCTCTTATTGGTGGAATGAGTGGAGGAGGAGCCTAGTGGTTGGTGCAGTGGACTTTGGTCCTGGGGAACTGAGTTCAATTCCCACTGCAGCTCCTTGTGACTCTGGGCAAGTGACTTAACCCTCCATTGACCCAGGATAAGTACCTGTATATACTATGTAAACCCCAGTATATCAAGTCCCATTTCCTTTTCCCTATTTGAGATTCTACATGGAATGTTGCTAGTGGAGGAGTAGCCTAGTGGTTAGTGCAGCGGACTTTGATCCTGGGGAACTGGGTTCAAGTCCCACTGCAGCTCCTTGTGACCCTGGGTAAGTCACTTAGCCCTCCATTGCCCCAACTACAAATAAGCACCTGTATATACTATATAAACTGCACTGAATGTAGTTACAAAAAAACCACAGAAAGGCAGTATATCAAGTCCCATTTCCCTTTCCCTTTCATACTGAACAAGCTCACCACTGGTGGAAATATAGCACTTAAATTTTGGTGACTTGTTATCGAATTGCCTCCTATATGCATTAGTGCTTTTCAGTATGGAGCCCTATCAGGGGAATTCTATAAACAACGCTTATAATTGTACGCACAAATTTGGGTGTGGGCCCAGTTTGCATATGCAATATTGAGCCTATTAACACCAATAATCAGGTGATAGCAATCAATTATTGGCATTAATTGGCAACAACTTGGATCTACGCATGCACCTTACACAAAAAGTAGCACATGTGAGTTTATCTTGTTGGGCAGACTGGATGGACCGTACAGGTCCTTTTCTGCCGTCATCTACTATGTTATGTATGTTATGTTATCTTGTTAAGCGCTATTCTATAAAGATATGCGGGTACATTTTTTTAGCATGCAACTAAAAAGGGGTGTGTCCATGGGAGGGGCATGGGCAGGTCAGGGACATTCACTAACAATGCACACACTATTATAGGATCCACACCTAATTTAGGCTCCGGGATTAGCATCAGGGGTTCACTTGGTGTAAATCTTCATGCCTAAAAGTTGGGCATGAATCCTGGTGCTACGCAGTGTTCTATAGGGGTCCTTTTACTAAGGTGCACTGAAAAATGGCCTGTGGTAGTATAGGGTATGTGTTTTGGGCCTGCGCAGAATCATTTTTCAGCGCACCTGTAAAAAAAAAAAAAATGCCTTTTTTTGACATTTTTGCCGAAAATGGACCTGTGGCAAAATGAAAATTGCCGCGCGTCCATTTTGGGTCTGAGACCTTACCGTCAGCCACTGACCTAGCAGTAAAGTCTCACACGGTAATGACCTACGCGTGTCAAACGCCACTTGGCGCACATCTGATACGCACGTCTGAAAATAAAAATTATTATTTTTTTGGAAGCACGTATCAGACACACGCCAAAAATGAAATTACCGCAAGAGCCATGCGGTAACTCCATTTTGGCACACGTTGGGCGCACGTGGACGCTTACCTGGCTTACTAAAAGGGCCCCTGAATGATGCCTAACTCAGAGCGCTGTTTATCGAATGGAACTCAGCACACATTTTTTTTGTACTGAATTTAGTCCTATGTTCTTCATGGGTCTGCCAGTTTGCAGGGGTCCCTGACTGCTTTCCCATGATCTTTGTTTCAGGACTCTCAGTCGCTGTGCAGGTGACGGTGCCCCAAGTAAACGTTAATGCATCCATTGGCCAGGATATTACTCTCCTCTGCACATACGTCTCCTCTTCACCCCTGACAAACCTCTCCATCAGCTGGTTTTTTTATGCAAGATCTTCACATCAGTACTTCCCTGTAAGTAGACACTGGAGTATTTGTTATTAATTGCTGTCTCTGTCTTTTTCCCTTGGAGGCAAACTGGGCAGAGGCTGAATCAGTCTTGGCTTCTTCTACTGTTGCATTCTGGGATAAGCTGTCCTGAATTCTGTATGAGAGAAAGCAAAGAAGCCTATGGGTGGCGTATTTCTCTACTGCCGAGATGGCTTCTTAAGCTATGAAGTAGAGAATGGTTAGGTGGGCAAAATACCTTTACGTGCCTTCAGTATAACAGGAGACAGACGCAAGTATGTCAGGGGCCCTTTTACTAAGGTGCATAGGCGCCTACGCGCATCCAACGTGCGTCAATTTGGAAATACCTTCCGGCTGCCTTGTGCCCTGGGCAGTATTTCCATTTTTTGGTGCGCGTCCAATCTACGCGACAGAAAATATTTTTTATTTTCTACCATGTGGCACAAACCGGGCGGTAATCGGCAGTGTGCACACACTGACAATTACCACCCGGTTAACATGTGAGACCTTACCACTAAGTCAACGGGTGGTGGTAAGGTCTCAGGCCCAAAATGGACGCAAGCCAATATGAATTTTTTCTGCATGTCTCTTTTCGGTGCCAAAAAAACAAAAAAGGGCCTTTTTTGCAGGTCTGCTGAAAAATGGACCTGCGCACGTCCAATACACACGCCTACAACAACGCAAGTCATTTTTCGGTGCACCTTAGTAAAAGGTGTCTGAGGATAGTAACAGACAGATAAAGGTCATCAAGCCCTATTCAGCTCACTAGAAAGGTTTGATGAAATTGTTGACCCACACTTCTATGTATCCCAGTGGCAATCCTAGGTTGGCTGCCACCCGGGGCGGATCGCCACTGCGCACCCCCCCCCCCCCGGGTGCAGCAGCATCTATCGCCCCAGGGTGCAGCACAACACCCCCCCAGCGCAATGACACCCCCTCCCCGGCGCATCAAGCCCTCCCCCGGGTGCATCAGCGTCTGTCGCCCCAGGGTGCAGCACGACACCCCCCCAGCGCAATGACACCCCCTCCCCGGCGCATCAAGCCCCCCCCCGGGTGCATCAGCATCTGTCGCCCCAGGGTGCAGCACGACACCCCCCCCCAGCGCAATGACACCCCCCCAGCGCATCAAGCCCCCCCCCTCCCAGCGCAATGACACTTCCCTCCCCAGCGCATCAAGCCCCCCCCCCCCCGGGTGCATTCTTGGCTGCTGGAGGGTACAGAGAGCAGCCGCACACCTGTCGGCTCCGCCAGCTCCCTGCTCCCTCTGCCCCGGAACAGGAAGTAACCTGTTCCGGGGCAGAGGGAGCAGGGAACCGGCGGAGCCGACAGGCGCGCGGCTGCTCTCTGCACCCTCCAGCAGCATGCACCCAGGGCGGACCATCCCCACCGCCCCGCCCTTCCTACCCCACTGATGTAGCCTAATAGAATAACACAGCATCCATTCTGTAAAGTAGCCTAGTGGTTAGAGCAGCAGCCTGAGAACTTGGGGAACTGGGGTTGATTTCCACTGCAGCTCCTTGTGACTCTGGGCAGGTCACTTAGGGGCAGATGATCAAAATTCTGGTGCACCATAAAAATAGTGCAGGAACAATGCAGAAGGACAACGCCCTAATGCTCAACGCTAATGAGAAGCAAATATAGGTACACTCATAGCTTTGAGCATTAGGGAGTTCAGTGGGAAGATTGTGCATGGCGCATGCGCAGAAGAGTTCACCGGTAAGCTCAGCTTCTGTGCGCACGCACCTGGTAAAACCCGAACGTCAAGCACACATTGGCGTCTGTTTTCTGCAGCCTAAATATAAGCGTTTTTTTTTCTGGATGCAAGTAACAGGCGCCAGTGTATACACTTTAAATTTAGAGTCTAGACGCAGGACAAGAACGCTGATATGTGCTCATTCTGGTCTGCTCTTTCTCGCAACCGGCACTCAAGGGCTCGCACAGGCTTCCTTCTTCCAAAAGCAATCAGATCCAGTAGATTTTGCAGAAAGAATCATGAGGGAAGCCAGTGGCGTAGCTGCGTGGGACCACGGGGGCCTGGGCCCCTGTAGATTTGGCCCTAGACCCCCCTGCCAATGATCCTCTTGACCCCCCTCCTGCCGCCAACCCGCCGTCGCCTACCTTTGCTGGCGGGGGACCCCAACCCCCGCCAGCTGAGGTCATCTTCTTCCGGCGCAAGGCTTTGTTCTGTTTCTGCAGGACGTCAGACTCAGAAACAGAACGAAGTCTTGCGCTGGAAGAAGAGGACCTCGGCTGGTGGGGGTTGGGGTCCCCCACCAGCAAAGGTAGGCGACGGGGGCAGTGGTGGGGGAGGAGGGTTCGCAGCGGGAGGGGGTCGAGAGGGTCATCGGCAGGGGGGTTCAAAGTTGTTGTTGTGGTGGCGGCGGGGGGGGGGGTCGGCAATGGCGGGCGGGCTAAAATGTGCCCCTCACCTCGGGCTCTAGACCCCTCTCCCGCTGAAGTCTGGCTACGCCCCTGAAGGAAGCATGAGAATCATGGGAAATCCTCTCTTCCAACACCGTAATGCCTTCTCGGACCTGGCGTTATTTTTATAGAGTGGTAAGGCACCTTTGTTTCGGGCGCTCTTTTCTGCTCATTGGGGAGGAATACAAAATGACCTCATTTAAATGAGCTTGACTACATTTGCGTGCTATCTGCGCTAAGGCCTGGCGTGCTCGTTGTTTGCTGCGCTAGAACCCTCTGATCATTCTGCGCTGGTAAATGCGGGCGCTAGTGGCCTCTAGCATCCGCGTTTACTTTTAGATGATCGACACCTCAACCCTCCATTGCCCCAGGTACAAAATAAATTCCTGTATATAATATGTAAACTGCTTTGATTGTAACTACAGAAAGGCGAGGTATCAAGTCCCATCCCCTTTCCCTTTCCCTAAACTGGGCACCAACAGTTAGAAGCCAAGCATGCACAAAAATGACCCGAAAATTGCCATATATGCATGCATGTGTGCAAATCCGCTCATAAATATCAATATGCCAGCTACGCGCTGTTCTATAAAATGGCGCATACATGCAATACCATGTGGTTTGAAGGAAGGTGGACGCATGGGTGAAGTCTGGGCAGAGCATGGGTGTGGCAAACAGTTACACATGTAAACTATAGAATGCTCTAATTTATATGCATTTTTTAACCAACCTAGGAGAAAGCATTTACTCCAGCTCTATGGCTGATATTAAGTCTTTGCGCCTCTTTGCATACTCTATGGCAGGCATAAGTACTTGCGCCTAAAAGACTTTGAAAGTAATACCGAGTTACGCTAGTATTCCATGGGGGAAAGTAAGTTCCAACTTTTCTTTACAGAATATAGGTGCCCCTTTATAGAATATCTCTGTATAGGTCCCAGTACCAGACAAGAAGAAAGGAGCGGAGTTAGAAATGATTTACTGCTCTTAAACATATTATGCATCCAATTTCTCCGTTATAGGCAGCAAGATCTGGAACGCCTTACCAAGATCGATTCGAATAGTCAATAACCATTTACCCTTCCGTAAGCTGCTGAAAACTCACCTTTTCAAGCAAGCCTACACATATGACGACTTAAATTAGAAATCCACCTGCGATACCTGGATCTGACTACTCGACAGAACTTAAAATATGCTTTTATCCTCTTCGAACCATTATTATACATTCTTCCTTACTCACAACACATTACCCCCAACTTACACCCTCTTCCCGCTCCCTACCTCTACCACCTTCCTCCCTTATCCTTTTTATTGTTCACCTCTTTATATACTACTAGTAAAAAAGCCCCGTTTCTGATGCAAATGAAACGGGGGCTAGCAAGGTTTTCTTCTGTGTGCATGTGGGAGTGTGTGTGTCCCTGCCCTCTCTCCCCTCCCCCCCTCTGAGTCCTTCACTGCTTTGCTGTGTTTTCCTTCACTGACTGTTTGTGTTAGAGAGGGCGGGGCAGACACTCATGGGGAAACCGGATATCTCTCCCCCTTCACACTTCCGGCTGGAGGCTTCATAGAACGTTGGTGTTGCCTTTTATATAGAGAGATATTTAGATGTTTTATCCATTTTGAGTTATCTTGTAAATTTGTTATATTATCCACCTTATAATTGAAAGAGAAAAACGCCTAGATTCCGACCCAAATCGGGAGATAGACGTTTATCTCACAAAAACGAATAAATCGGTATAATGGAAAGCCCATTTTGGACGTTTACAACTGCACTCCATCGCGGAAGCGTACAAAGTTGACGGGGGCGTGTCGGTGGCGTGGCGAAGGTGGAACTGGGGCGTGGTTATCGGCCGAGGAGAGATGGGCGCCTTTCGCCGATAATGGACAAAAAGTATGCGTTTGTAGCTAGAATTTAGGGCACTTTTCCTGGACCCTGTTTTTTCACGAATAAGGCCCCAAAAAGTGCCCTAAATGACCAGATTACCCCGAGAGGGAATCGGGGATGACCTTCCCTGACTCCCCCAGTGGTCACTAACCCCCTCCCACCACAAACAATGATGTTTCACAACTTTTTATTTTCACCCTCAAATGTCATACCCACCTCCCTGGCAGCAGTATGCAGGTCCCTGGAGCAGTTGTTAGGGGGTGCAGTGGACTTCAGGCAGGTGGACCCAGGCCCATCCCCCCCCCACCTGTTACAATTGTGCTGCTTAATGCTTAGTCGTCCAACCCCCCCAAACCCACTGTACCCACATGTAGGTGCCCCCCTTCACCCCTTAGGGCTATAGTAATGGTGTAGACTTGTGGGCAGTGGGTTTTGAGGGGGATTTGTGGGGGCTCAACACACAAGCGAAGGGTGCTATGCACCTGGGAGCTCTTTTACCTTTTTTTTTGTTTTTGTAAAAGTGCCCCCTAGGGTGCCCGGTTGGTGTCCTGGCATGTGAGGGGGACCAGTGCACTACGACTCCTGGCCCCTCCCACGAACAAATGCCTTGGATTTATTCGTTTTTGAGCTGGGCGCTTTCATTTTCCATTATCGCTGAAAAACAAAAACGCCCAGCTCACAAATTGTCGAATAAAACATGGACGTCTATTTTTTTCGAAAATACGGTTCGGTCCGCCCCTTCACGGACCCATTCTCGGAGATAAACGCCCATGGAGATAGACGTTTTTGTTCAATTATGCCCCTCTATGTAAGTCGCATTGAGCCTGCTGACAAGTGGGAAAGCGCGGGTTATAAATGTTACAATACAATACAATAAACGGCTTGACTTGGCCTCAGATTGTTGTTTACTCAGGCCACACAGACAAAGGGGTGGAGGACGAGCCTAACGGTTAGCGCAGCGGGCTTTGATCCTGGCAACCCAGGTTTAATTCCCACTGCAGCTCCTTGTGACCTTGGCCAAGTCACTTAACCCTTCATTGCCAGAGCTACAAAAACTTAGATTGTGACAGAGGTGGACTGACGGTGGTCTGAGCCCCCGGGCATGACGGTGATCTGGGACCCCCACCCAGCCCCCCCTGCTGCTCCAGTCCTACCTGAAGGGTCCTGGTAGTCTGGTGGCCTCTGCAGGGGGGGCATGTTCTTTCCTGCCCACTGCACTGCCGCTATTCCCCTGCCTGCCGGTGTCTCCATGTTTTCAAAATGGCGGCCGAGACTTCTCGTGGTAGTCTCACAGGTCTCTACACTCTCGCGAGAGTTCCACAGAGAGTTTCGGCCACCATTTTAAAAATACGGTTGTGCCGGGTGGGGGAATAGCGGCAGCCCAGCTGACTGGGCAGGAAAGAACATGTTCCCCCCTCCTCCCTGCTAAGGCTACTAGATCACCAGTGGCACGCCGGGCATCCGGGCAGAGACTCTGTGCCCCCTAATGGTCAGTCTACCCCTGGATTGTGAACCCTCTAGGGACAGAGAAAGTACTGTATATGTCTAGTAGCACTATAGAAACAATTAGTAGTACCAGTACATCTAGCCAGAAACATCCAGCATTTTTCTTTTGACCAGTGCTATGGCCAAATACTAAATGCTGAGCCATATCCAGGCACCAGCATTGAATATTCGGCTATGTGCAGCTAACTATCACTTATCTGCTTAAGTGCAAAGATAGGTCAGTGTGAAATGCAGCCCTATTTGTCCACTCAACTAATCATATTGGAACGCTACGTGGGGCCACGGGGGCTTGGGCCCCTGTAGATTTGGCCCTGGACCCCCCTGCCAACGACTCGCTCGACCCCCCCTCCTGCCGCCAACTCACCGTCGCCGTCGCCTACCTTTGCTGGTGAAGGACCCCCAACCCCCGCCAGCCGAGGTCCTCTTCGTCCAGCGCAAGGCTTCGTTCTGTTTCTGGGGTGGGGGGGGGTCAAAGTTGGTGGTGGTGGTGGCGGCAGGGGGGGGGGCTAAAATGTGCCCCCTCACCTTGGGCTCTGGACCCCCCTCCTGCCGAAGTCTGGCTACACCCCTGGTTGGCTCCTATGTCGGAACTTACTCGCGCAAATGTTGACTCAGCCCCTGGACAGCCCACAAAATCTTCGGCTAATGAGTTTGGAGCCTCCCCTGCCCAGTTAAATGCCATTGAATATCGACCCCAGAATATTTTAATTTAGTGTTTTTTTTTGTTTTTTTTTACATTATCTTCTTCAGAACTGTAAATGAGGTAGCAAGTTTGAGGGAAGCAGTGCCATTCTGTAATACATAAGAGACAGAAACTTCTCACCTGGGATCACTTAGGAAGAGTTAGGGGTTACAGAGGATGGGCAGACCAGATGGGCCTTTCGGCCTTTATCTGCCATCATGTTTCTATGTTTCTCTGTTTCTATTGAGGAGAAACATGAGGCAATTACAGTTTCTTATGCTACATTAAAGCAAGCGTCCTGTGCCGGCTACAGATTTAACTCATTGTGTACTTCAAACATTTGCCATGCACAGCGTTCTCCAGGCTCTTCACAACTCAGATTGCCACATCCTGTTCTGCGTTACTTGGAGGTAGGTGACAGTCCCAGGTGTCTTACAGTTCAAACAGGTGGCAGTTAGGAATGGAGAACCACAAACCCCACAGACATGTCAAGCTCGAGAGTGTGATGTGACGACTGGATTCGGGGGGGGGGGGGGGGGGGGGAGGTTTGTTCACCTGAAGATGCAGGACTTGTTTTGCTTCTCACAACCTTCCAAATATAAAAGAGTGGAAGCAATAACTTTCCAGAAAATGTCGTCTCTGGATCTAGTTTCCGTCATGGAATGAAGCAGTGGCGTAGCCAAGGATGGGCTTGGGTGGGCCCAGGCCCACCCACTTTGGGTTTCAGGCCCACCCAGTAGCAGCATACCTATGATGTGGCTGGCAGGGATCCCCAAGCCCCATCAGCCCAAAACTCCCAACAAGTGTCCCTCCTGCATACCTTGTAAGTAGCAGATCTTCGCCTGCAGTGAGCAGTGATATACATATTGCTCGCACCGGCCCCACAGCCTTCCCTCTGATGTATTTCTGCCTAGGCGGAAACAGGAAGTTGCATCAGAGGGAAGGGTGTGGGGCCAACATGAGCAGTGTGTATTAGTTGCTGCTCGCTGCTGGTGAAAATCTGCTATTTAAAAGGTATGTGGGGGGGGGGTGGGATGTTTGAGAGACCAAATCACCTGTGGGACGGGGCGAAGTTCTTCTGCCCACCCATCTTGGGCCCAGGCCCCCCCAAAATTGGGTGTCTGGCTACGCCCCTGGAATGAATATATCTCCAGAACTTGAAATGAAATCGATGATTCCCTTTTGTTCTACTACTGTGAGTCACAGCAGGTTGGGATACCTTTGAGAGACAAGCGAAAACAGGTGGAGAAAAAAAACAACCTCTCTCAGATGGTGTTCTCAGTAGTCTCTTTATTCCAAAACCGTAAATGAAAAAAGCGACCCAACACGAGTCGTGTTTCGGCCCTACCGGCCTGCGTCAGGGGTCTAGGAATTTTGTAAAGCGGTATGCTTTCCTAGAGCGGGTAAATTCAAGCCAAACTCCTATGTTGTGTGCATATCACACACTGTTCTTGCCAAAAAACAAATCTCCTCGGTAAATCGCTATAACGCGCTTACTCAGTGGATAGCGCATTATAGCGATTTACCGCCATGTAACTGTGAGCCTTCTGCAATCCCTTCTTTGGTGAACATTGAACAAAAATATTTCTTCAGTATTTCTTTTTCTTAGCCATCCTCTACGTATTCCTTCTTCCACATCTCTGTCTCACAATACTACCCTTTGCATGTCGTAGGAAGAAAAGAGTTGTTGCACTGGGTCAGACAAAAGAAAGCGTGGTGCCCTGTTCCCAACATGTGTCATTCCATGTCACAAATACTTGGCATTATCCCCAAAGTTGCAAGATTCCACGCTGCTTTCTCCCTGGGATAAGCAGCGGCCATACCCAAGTTGTCCTTTAATATCGGTTTATGGACTTTTCTTCCAGGAACTTATCCAAATCTTTTTAAGCCCAGCCAAGGCTTTTACCACATTCTCTGGCAATGAATTCCAGAGATGAATTATGCATTGAGTGAAAAGATATTTTATCCTATTTGTTTTAAATGTATTATTATCCCCTAGTCTTTGTATTTTTGAATGAGTAAAGAATTAGAACATAAGAACACTAGTAAAAAAGGCCAGTTTCTGACACAAATGAAACGGGCGCCAGCAAGGTTTTCCTCGGAGTGTGTATGTTTGAGAGAGAGAGAGTGTGTGTGAGAGATGGAGTGTGTGTGTCATAGAGAGAATGAGAGAGAGACAGAGACAGTGTGTGTGTGTGTGTGTGTGTGTGTTTGTGTGAGAGAGTGTGTGTGAGAGACAGAGTGTCTGTGTGTGTGAGACTGTGGATGTGTGACAGAGATAGAGTGTGATAGACAGGGAGTGTGTCCGAGAGTGTATGTGAGAGACAGTGAGTGAGTGAGTGTGAGCCCCCACCCCCCCTCTTGCAGGGCCCCCCTTCCCACCCCCACCTCTCTGGTCTCAGGACCCCCTCCCCACCTCCCTCTCCTCTGCCCCGCCTCCAGCCATCCATGTCCAGCGACCCTCCTCTCCCCCTGCCCCCCTGCAGCTATCCATGTCCAGCAATCCTCCCCTCCCCCCTCCAGCTACCCATGTCCAGCAACCCTCCCCTCCCCCCGGCGCATCAAACCCCCTCGCCACCCACAGCTGCCAGTGGTAACTGTGTCTCGCCGCTGCGGCTTCCCCTGTTGAGCAGCAGCGGCCGCTACAAAAAGAAAAGAAGCGATAAATGTTTTAAAACCCAGCCCAAATCATTCGCAAATGCCCGAGTCTTACAACGCAGTCTCTGCAGCCGCTCCTCCTCTCGCCTGTCACGTCACTGCGCTCCTCCAGGGTCATCACGTTTGACGCGAGGGCGGAGCCCCAACACAGTGATTTCGGTGGCTTCACCACCACGAACCCTTCGAACCGGAAGGAAGTGCCCGGAGGCCCTGACAGTGACGTCAGTGTCCTCAGAACGTTGAGGGTGAGTTTTATTATATCGGATTTCGTTCCTCATAATTTCTAACATTCTGAAGATTTCAACACGTCGCCAATGGTGACGCCAAGATGCTTTTCCTGGACGGGGACTCCTAATGTGGAACCTAGCATTGTGTAAGAATTATTTGGGCTATTCTTTCCTATGTCTATCGCTTTGCACTAGTCCCAACTAAATTTCATTTCCCAGTTGGATGCCACGTCCTTCTTTTCACTAACCTCTCTTAAAATCAAAACTAAAAAAAGGTCTTGTCCCTTTGCTTTAATGTCAGAGCCAGGTTTTGCCTCGATCGCACCTTGCTTATCCTGGCTACCTTCCCAGCTATTTTCAGTCTTTCTAAATGTTTTTTTGTTCTCTTTATGATTCTGAGATCCGTTGTACCCTTTGAATGCTAATCTTTTTGCCCTTAGCTTTTTAGCTACCTCTTTTGAACACCATAATGTTTCTTTTTTTTTCTCTTACTTTTATTTGCTTTTCCAATAAAAATATTTCTTTTACTCTTAAAATAGATCCTTTTAGTGTTCTTTTTGCTTTACTTATATCTACTTAACCTGCCACTACCTATTTTGGAACTGTCCTATCTCAATAAGTTCAGTACTCCTGACCTTTGTGTAACTGTTCTCTGACTTGGCTTTTATATTAAATCACATGGTAACTACTTACTGTGAAATTAGAAACACTGTGGAGGGGGTAAGGGGGGGGGGGGGGAGGAAGAGGCTGCTGACACCAGGTTCATAATTATTTGTGGATTCTCTTACCAGTTGCCTAATGAGTCCCCCTTATATGATCTCCTTATGTCAGGCTATAATAACCCACAAGCATGTTTCCTGTTTCTTCTTGACGTCTAACTAAATCTCTTTCCAAGTCTGCTGGGTTAACTATACTGGAATATTCTGAATACACTAGTATTTCATATGTATAGATATTTATTTATTTATTTATTTATAATAGCATTTATACCCCACAGTATTCCAACTTACTTTGGTTCATACATAAGACGCAGGGGAGGTTAACAAACCTTATGGAGCATGGGATTATAAATGATGCTGAAGGGGTGGAACAGGGAAGCTAACAGATCAAATGGAACATTTACGACATGGGAACTGAGACATCAGCAATTATTCTAGGTTGTATTACGATCGTTTATGGTCCTTGTAATAGAAGTTTCTGAAGAAAAAGACTTCGAGATGCAGAGGGGTAGCCAGACTTGATATTTTGGATGGGCCCAGAGGTAAATTGGATGTGCCCTTCCATGTGCACGTGCCACCCCCACCCCCACCACACCACACTACAACATCTTCCTGGAGATATTTGTTTAAAACACAGATTTTTTTCACCTACCCCACATTTTCTTCCTCTCCTCCGTGGCATCCTGGAACCTGTGCTCCTGTCTCTGAACCTCGTCCCTCCCCGGTGTTGGTACAAGCATCCTCAGCGCCTGTAGCGATTCATTCTCACTGCTTGCATTGGCCCCGCAGGCTTCCATCTGTTGTGTCCCGCTGTCTCTGATGTCATTGCCTGCTTCATGTGTGGCGGAACATGGCATATGGAAGCCTGCAGGGCCAGCGTAAGCAGCAAAAATGAATACCGACAATGTGGAGAGACACAGTTCAGAGACAAGAGCGCAGATGCTGGGACACTGTGGAGGAGAGGGAGGAAGAGAGCAGTGTGGCACTCCAGCTGGGTGGCCCTGAGCCAAGAATGGGTGGGCCTCTGCCCACTTAGGCCCACCTGTAGCTACGCCACTGTTGAGATGTTTTCGAAAGTTGAGGTATTGACTTATGCATCTTAAGCTTTTGGGTAGGGCAGTCCATAGGTTCATGGTTGGTATAAGAAGCCTGCTGAATATACAGTCTTATAAATTAATTTCTGGCATCTTGGGTGGTGTAGAGTTAGGTAATTGCGTACTCCTAATTTTGCGTTCCTAAGTGGTAAGTTGACTAGATCTCTCATGTAGTCTGGGGCCACATATATATAAAGATATGGATATAGATAACAGAACATCATTTCAAATGTATAATCTGCTATACCTCTCAGTTCTTGGCGGAGTACAATCCCAAGAAGCTGGAAATTACCAGGAATCACAAAAGTCATAATACAGTGCTAATAATACAGCCATCTCTACTCTACCCTGATCAAATATTACCAGTTCTTGCTGCCCAGTACATATAGTTAAAAGAGAACATTTTGTAATTCTGTGGAGAAGCTAAGAAAGGAGATATCTCCTTTCCAAAATTTGCTGCCTGAAAGGCCAATAGTTTCTCAAACAATTTTAATCTCCTTTATACCTCTAGAAGTTGGGAAGAAATTAGGCTTCCTGTATGAGTTAGATGGCGTAGCGAACAAACAATGATCTTACCAATAGTAAGAGCCAGTGGTGTAGCCACAGGTGGGCATGGGAGGGCCGTGGCCCACCCCCTTAGTGCTCAGGCCCATCCAACAGTAGCACATGGTAATGAAAATGCTGCTCTCCACAATACTGGCACCTTCGCATGCTCACTTTTCAGCGCATGCCTGCTGCAGACTACCAAGGTGGAGACTGGAGAGAAGCATTTTCCCACCAGCTGAGATATTTTTTTGGTGTGGGGGAGGGGGAGAGAACATTTGGTGCCCACCCACTTCTTGCCTAGGCCCACCCAAAATCTGCTTTCTGGCTACGCCCCTGGTAAGAGCTATTTAAGAATTTTTTTGTATTTTAATAGAAAGCATGCCAGTTTGAATTGGATCCTTGCCTCTCCTGGAAGCCAAGGCAATTTAGTATAAATCATGCCTTTTTAATGAAAAAATAAGTCTTATTACCATGTTTTGAACAGATGTTTAACTTTTAGCCCCGGACATTTTTACTTTGTTCCATTATGGCAGATTAACACCCTGGCCAACTGGTGTCTTGTGAAGAAGGTGTGTACTTTGCTGGGGGCGTGGTCTGGGCCGAGCTTGCAAGTACATGCGTTCATTTTAAAAGACTTTAATCAACACACATATTTATGAATTTTACACACAGGTGCACATGTCCGTACCTGCATTCAAGGTATGATTTCTGCCACGTTCATTAGTATTTTAGAAAGGCCTCTTAACCTAGGCACTCTGTTATAAAATTATCTCTGTCTTTGCCCCAGTGGCGTAGCCACATGTGGGTCTGGGTGGGCTGTGGAAGACAGGGAGGAAGAGAGCAGTGTGGCACTGCAGTTGGGTGGGCCTGTGTCCACCTAGGCCCACCTGTAGCTACGCCACTGTTGAGATGTTTTCGAAAGTTGAGGTATTGACTTATGCATCTTAAGCTTTTGGGTAGGGCAGTTCACAGGTTCATGAGAAACCTGCTGAATATATGGTCTTATGTGGTTTCTGCCACATTCACTGGTATTTTAGAAAGGCCTCTTAACCTAGCCTCTCTGTTATAAAATTATCTCTGTCTTTGCCCCAGTGGTGTTGCTAAATGTGGGTCTGGGTGAGCTGGGGCCCACCCAGTTTGGACTCAGGCCCACCCAAAATTGTGGCACTCTTGCTGTGGCTGGTGGGGACCCCTAAACCCCTCCAGCTGAAGACTTCCTCATCTTCAGGCAGCCAATTCTCTTCAAAACAGCAGCTGGCAACACTTGTCTCAAGCTGCTGCCAACACCTAGGGCCAGCATTAGGGGGTGGCAAACAGGGCAATTGCCCTGGGCCCCCATAATACAGGGGGCCCAAAAACCTGCCTCAGACTGAAGAAGGCATAGACTGAAAACCAGCTTTGGTGCCCCCTCCCCAGTTTCTGCCCTGGGCCCCTGAATGTCTGACACCAGCCCTTCCGCACATGCTCAGTTTTCGCAAATGCGCAAGCGCTGACCATGCACAGCTCGCGAGCAGTGGCATCAACTCGAGACAAGTGCTGCTGGCTGCCATTTGGAAGAGAGCCGGCTGCCCAAGGAAGAGGAAATCTTTAGCTGAAGGGGTTTGGGGATCCCTGCCAAGTCAAATATTTAATATATTGTGTTTATGGGTGGGGGGAAAGGGGTGGAGAGTAGCGAGCAGAGCAGGGCTGGGGGCTAAGGTCCACCCAAAATCAGCCATCTAGCTACGCCCCTGCTTTGCCCCATGGGGGCGCTTTGACAAGCATGCTGGACTTAACAGAGGCAATCTTGTCATTATCCGAGGTTAATATTTCCTTTCAGGCTTCTTTATGCTCAAAGGCTTCTGATCTATTCAACCAGATAATTATTGTATAGACATCAGAACATTAAACAATCTAAAAAAGAAAGAGATGTGAATTGTATTGGCATGGACTCAAGTTTAGTGAGCAGTCCAAGCAGATAAGTATGCTGTATTTATATTAAAGGGTAAAAGAGCAAAATAGACTCATTTATAAAAACAGAACTTGCGGAGAAAGAAACTCACCAGATTCCATCAAAATAAAACAAAACTACAAATATGTGAGCACATTACAAACAATAAAACAGAATTATTTCTGCAATACATTTATGGTCTTTTATCATTTATTTAATATTTTAAGATAGTTACAGGATTATATCAGTTTAACAAAGTAAGTAATTCAGAGCGAATCTAGTCAATGATAAGGAGAATGTCATCTAAACAGAGTGAGGAGAAGAAAAGGTTAGAAAAATAAAACATTTAAAGAAAACAATGAGAACAATGTTGCTGAAGCTCACGCTATGAGTTTGGCTTCCTTCATTGAAGGTGGCAGGTAGATTTCCAAGCCGCAGTTGGTCTGTGTGGCACAGAATTGTTATGGACTATATTGAGGTTTCCCAAACTTGTTCTGGGGATCCCAGAGCCAATAATTAGGCGTTTCCTGTTTTGGTGGCACTGGAGACCAGGGGTGGCTCACTTGCTTCTACCCAAGGTTTGCAGTCAGTGTAATTGCTCAGTTTTAAACATTTTATTTTAGCTTGAATTTGTCTGTTGCTGAGTTTTGTTGTTTTATGATAAGCGGTTTGACTGTATGTTTGTACGTTTGGGAAGCTCGCCAGGTGCCCTTGGCCTGGATTGGCCGCTGTCGTGGACAGGATGCTGGGCTCGATGGACCCTTGGTCTTTTCCAGGTGTGGCATTACTTATTTACTAATGTCCTCTACTTGGCTCACTTTTATTACATAGAGCAGTGATTTAACCTATTGTGATGTCATAGTGGCTCATTCCACCAATAAGAGCCAACCTCATTAGTGATGTCACAATGGCTTGATTGTATAGAATGTTTGTACGTTTGGGAAGCTTGCCAGGTGCCCTTGGCCTGGATTGGCCGCTGTCGTGGACAGGATGCTGGGCTCGATGGACGCTCGGTCTTTTCCCAGTGTGGCATTACTTATGTACTTATTTCTTGTTTCAGGTGCTTTAGAGACATGTAAATGGCTTTGTTGTTTATTACAAAAGAGAAGTCAATCAAATTTTATAAATGTAATCATATACTTGGTTTCCAATGAATGGAAATTTATCTCATGTATATCCTGAAAACCCAACCGGCTGTGAAAATCCCAGCACAGAATTGGGAAGCCTGGGTCTTTGCTTCTCTTTTACCATAGCAGCATTAGAATTCCCTCATTACAGGGCTATAGCAGATGTGAGATAAATTACTGTCAGAGAGGCAGTAGAGAGGACTTACTCAATAAAATCCTTTTATGGATGTCGACTGGTGACATTTGACATCCTGCTCCTTTGGCCTTCCAGCTGAAATGGAAACAGCCTCTGCAGGAGCTATGGTGCCATAACTACCCAGGAACCATTTCCATAGTTCTCTTCCCATTTGGTTCAATCATTACAGCAACACCCCTTAACCAGGGGCCACAAACCAAGGCTTACCCATTTGTATGCGCTCTGACTTGAACCACTAGGTGTCACTGTAGTGTAATGACATATCCTTATCCCCAGTGGTTTTCAACTCAGTCCTCAGGGCATACCCAGCTAGTCAGCTGTTAGGATATTCACAATGAATATGCATGAGATAGATTTGCATGCACTGCCTCTTTTATATGCAAAACTAGTAAAAAAGGCCCGTTTCTGACACAAATGTTTGAGAGAGTGTATGTGAGAGTGACTGTGTGTGAGAGAGAGAGAGTGAATGTGCGAGTGTGAGAGAGAGTGAGTCTGGGTGCGAGTGTGTCTGTGAGAGAGAGAGTGTGTATGTGAGAATGAGAGTGTGTGCAAGTGCGTATGTGAGACACAGTGTGAGAGAGAGTGTGTTTCACACAGATACAGTGTGTGCGAGAGAGAGAGAGAGAGAGAGAGAGAGAGAGAGAGGGAGAGAGTGCGTGTGAGACACAGACTCTCTGTGAGACTGAGTGTATGAGACCAAGAGAGTGTGTGAGTGACTGTGTGACACATAGAGAGTGAATGTGATAGTGTGAGACATAGAGTGTGTGAGAGACAGTGTTTGAGAGTGAGAGAGAGAAAGACATTGACTGTGAGAGTGTGTGTGTGTGTGTGTGACAGAGATATCTCCCCCCCCCTCTCTGGTGTCAGGCCCCCCCTCTCTCTCTGGTGTCTGAGCGTTACTGTGCAGGACACTGAGCTCTGGCTGTGCTTCAAGGAACTGACCAATCCTATTTAATAGAATGCACCTCCAACATTCTGAAGCCGAGAAACCTCCTGTGGTTGGTCACTTCTGCTTGTGACAAACCCGGAAGTACGTGATGTCAATTCAGGAGATGGATACAGAGAGCAGGAATGCCTCAGCCACGCAGTCAGCTTCAGAATGTTGGAGGTGCATTTTATTATATAGGACTATTTCATGCATATTCATTGTGAATATCCTAAAACCCAACTGGCTAGTTGTGTCCCGAGGACTGGGTTGAGAACCACTGCTTTACCCTCTCCCTTGGACTGTGAATGCTGCCTCCATGTTGTCCATAATCACAGTTGGCTCAAAGGGCAGCAGACGGACTCCACATCAAATTCAGATGCTTATCACTGCCACTGCACTATTGGGATCAACCTCTCATTTATTAGTATTGTAAATAGTAGAGCACATTTAGGGGTCCTTTTTCCAAGCTGCGGGAAAAAAAGGCCCTGTGCTAGCAGCAGGGGGCCGTTCTTCCTGTGCGCCACGGCCTTTTTACCACATGGCCATGTGGCGGGGAGCCCTTACCACCACCCACTGAGGTGGTGATAAGGGCTCTCGCATTAACATGGCGACAACCGGGCAGTGCGCACAGATGCCCGATTACTGCCAGGTTACAGCCGCGCTAGCCATTTCCGGGGTTTTCTTTTTTCCCCCCGGAAATGGCTAGCGCTCAGGGCAGGACTACCGCCGGCGGCTGCATTGGGCTGGCGGTAGACCCAGAAGAGCGAGCAGTAAGCCCGCTCTATAAAAGGGCCCCTTAGCTTTTTTTGTGAAATAACCCTCCAAGCTCTGCTGAGAAAGTGAGCATCGTAAATCAAACTTTCCATCGATAACTACTACTACTACTTATCTTTTCTATAGCGCTACTAGACGTACGCAGTGCTGTACATTTGAACATGAAGAGACAGTCCCTGCTCGACAGAGTTTACAATCTAATTAGGACAGACAAACAGGACAAACAAGAGATAAGGGAATTACTAAGGTAGGAATGATAAAATATGGGTACTGAACAAGTGAATAAGGGTTAGGAGTTAAAAGCAGCATCAAAAAGGTGGGCTTTTAGCTTAGATTTGAAGACGGCCAGAGATGGATCTTGACGTACCTGCTCAGGAAGTCTATTCAAGGCATATGGTACAGCAAGATAAAAGGAACGGAGTCTGGAGTTAGCAGTGGAGGAGAAGGGTGCAGATAAGAGAGATTTACCCAGTGAACGGAGTTCCCAGGGAGGAATGTAGGGAGAGATGAGAGTGGAGAGGTACTGAGGAGCTGCAGAGTGAATGCACTTATAGGTCAATAAGAGGAGTTTGAACTGTATGCGGAAATAGATCACAATTCTGTTAGTAGGGGTAGATATCATAGCGAAGTCAATGTCAAAACCACATTGAAATCCCAGCACTTATTCCATCATTTATCACAAATTAATGGCATGATCATGTTAAGCTTGGAATGTGGCAGTACCGACGACTTTCCCTGACACAGTAATGAAACATGGTCCATGTCGGTTGGTCCACAGTCTCCTGATAAGTGCTTTAAAATTTGCACATTATCTCCAGGATTCTATATAGCATGACTTGTATTCTGGATATGCGCATGCAACTTAATTTTTTTTACAAGCCAATCAACAATCAATTATTGACAATTGGCATTAATTAGAATTTAGGCACACAACATTCTAAGTGTATTCTGTAACTTGACGCGTGTAAATTCTAAGTTGCATAGTTGAAAAGGGGTCATGGCCTTGGGCATTTCTAAAATCCATGGGCATTATTATAGAATACACCCAGTTCGCACTACTACTACTACTTATCATTTCTATAGCGCTACTAGATATACGCAGCGCTGTACACTAGGCATTGGTACGTACACCAAGTTTTACTTGGCGTAACTGCCCACGACTAAATTTAGTCATGCGGGTGGGTGCTCAGCATATTCTATAAGCCGCACAGAAATGTAGGCAGCTTGTTTTCAGCACTGATTTTTTAGGCATGATATATAGACTCTAGTCCTATATGTAATGGTTTGAATTGAGTGAAAAATGAAATTATAATCAATTTTGCCGTAATAATGAGTGAATTTTATTGAGATATTTAAGTGAATTGAATTAACAAAAGCAAACCCATTACTAGTTTGAGCCGATGAGGAGCAGAGGAAGCTCATGTGAAACAAGTTGCCGCCGATGGCTCATTGAGTGGTTTGGCTAAGAATCATTGGGGTCCTTTTACCAAACGGCAGGGAAAAGGACCCTGCGCGAGCGGCGGGGGCCATTTTTCCCACGTGCCAGGGCTCTTTTTACTGCAGAAGGTAAAAAAGCCTCCAGCACACATGGTCATGCGGTAATTAGATTGTAAGCTCTGTGGAGCAGGGACTGTCTCTTCATGTTCAAGTGTACAGCGCTGCGTACGTCTAGTAGTGCTATAGAAATGACTCTTAGCGCATGGCCATGCGGCAGGGAGTCCTTATCGTCACCCGTTGAGGTGGCGATAAGGTCTCCTGCGCTAACCCTGCGGCAACCGGGCAAAGTGAGGTGATGCCTGATTACCGCCAGGTTATCGCCGCACAAGCCATTTCTGGGGGTTTTCTTTTTCCTCTGGAAACCGTCGCTGGCAGCCATGCTGGGCCAGCGGTAGTCCCGGAAGAGCACGCGGTAAGCCCGCGTTGGGCTTACCGCCGCTCTGTGAAAGGGCCCCGCTGTGATTTAATTGGAATAAGCACTTGGGATTTCAAACTTTCCAGCAGTATAGCCAAGAGAGGGAACAAAGTAGAAACAAAAGTCCAAGCAGCAAAACAAAAAGTACCAGGAGCCTTCAAAAAAAGGAATGAGAGCTTTAATCAAATGTTTAGATGAAACAATCATAGAGTGGACCCGACACGGTCCGTATTTTGGCGCACAGCGCCTGCGTCAGGGGTCGCGAGGTGTAGCACAGAGCTTTCGGATGTGGACTGGAAACAGTATGCTGTACCACCATGCTATCCCTTCATACAATATCAAGCGAAAATATACTCTCGCGAGTGAACTTGTTCCGGTCACGAATGATTCTTCAATGATCTCGTGACCGGAACAAGTTCACTCGCGAGAGTATATTTTCGCTTGATATTGTATGAAGGGATAGCACGGTGGTACAGCATACTGTTTCCAGTCCACATCCGAAAGCTCTGTGCTACACCTCGCGACCCCTGACGCAGGCGCTGTGCGCCGAAACACGGACCGTGTCGGGTCCACTCTATGATTGTTTCATCTAAACATTTGATTAAAGCTCTTATTCCTTTTTTTTGAAGGCTCCCGAAACTTTCCAGCAGCACATCCCCTGACTTTCAGGCTCCACTTGACCATGTAGAGAGATTAGTCTTAGGTGTGCGTAGGATAGACGGAGTCCTACAACTTTAAACTCTCAGACCAGCACCTTTCTGCTCCAATGCAGTTCTTCCCGTGCTTCAGCGCTCAGAGCTGGAATGAAAGTTCTCTGAACCAGTGTCTAAAGATGGAATTTACGAGAGATGCACGGGGAAGATGTAGTTGGAGATCCCAGGTAAGAAAATGAACCTTACATTTTCAAAACAAGATAAATTTGGGACACAGCGTTTTCATTATTTATTTATTACTCATGGTTTTTTTTCTGGTTCATGTTTGAGATTAGGATTTATTTACCACTTTTTGGAAGAAATTCACCCAAGGCTCAGTGGCAACTCTAGATATAAATATTTGGGGTGACAACAGGGGTGCAAACTAAGTATGTGTGTGTGTGTGTGGGGGGGGGGGGGGGGTAAGAGCAAGTCAAAGCAACATTTGCATACATAAGCCCCTTTCCCCCCTCCACTTTTAAATTAACAATCTTCTATACATAAAAGAAACCCTCTCCTCTCCAGTCTGTTTAAACTACCCGGTAAAACCATTGGATTCTGTACAAGATTGGTCAGAATTTCAATATAAACCCTGAAGCTTCAGTTCTTTATCACAAACTCCATATTCCCCAACAATGAAGCTACCCCCTTACAACTGGCCACACAAAAGGGGAAAGGGAAATGGGACTTGATATACTGCCTTTCTGAGGTTTTTGCAACTACATTCAAAGCAGTTTACATATATTCAGGTACTTATTTTGCACCAGGGGCAATGGAGGGTTAAGTGACTTGCCCAGACTCACAAGGAGCTGCAGTGGGACTTGAGCCCAGTTCCCCAGAATCAGAGTCCACTACACTAACCACTAGGCTACTCCTCCACTAGCAACATTCCATGTAGAAGCCTGCCCTTGCAGATCAGTAATGCGGACGTGCAGGCTTCTGTTTCTGTGAGTCTGACGTCCGGCAGGCTTCTACATGGAATGTTGCTAGTGGAATAGCAACATTCCATGTAGAATCTCCAATAGTAGCAACAGAATCTCAATAGTAGCAACATTCCATCTAGAATCTCCAATAGCAGCAACATTCCATGTAGAATCTCCAATAGGGAAAGGGAAATGGGACTTGATATACCACCTTTCTGAGGTTTTTGCAACTACATTCAAAGCAGTTTACATATATTCAGGTACTTATTTTGTACCAGGGGCAATGGAGGGTTAAGTGACTTGCCCAGGGTCACAAGGAGTTGCAGTGGGAATCGAACTCAGTTCCCCAGGATCAGAGTCCGCTGCACTAACCACTAGGATACTCCTCCGCTTATGACAAGCGACTCAGGAACAGCACACGCTCCTTCCAGTGCCAGATAGTTTCTTTTAAAATACAATGGGGGTCCTTTTACAAAGGCGTGCTGAACAATGGCCTGCGGTAGTGTAGACACGTGTTTTGGGCGTGTGCAGAATCATTTTTCAGCGCACCTGTAAAAAATGTGTTGTTGTTTTTTTTTTAATTTTTGATGAAAATGGATGTGTGACAAAATGAAAATTGTTGGACAGTTTCCTCTGATGTGGTTGGGGACATTGCCAACCTCTGGTCAAAGAAACAAGTCGCCGATTGCACAAATGAGCTCTATCCAGAAAACTGGAGGACTGTGCTGAGAATCGCTGTGCAACGCTTCCATAAAACAACTGGATTTATTGTGACAAATAAAGAGCCAAATTGTATTAAGCGATTATACTTAAATAGATTTCATGGTATTGCAGAGGCCACCAAGTGTCAGAAGAATTAATTTATAGCACTAGGGTGCTAAAGGCAGCTTGTGACAATAGTCCTGATGAAGCTCTACTGAAGGCAAGGAGCAGTGGCGTAGCTAGGACGGAAGGGGAACCTGGGCAGAAGCATTGAGGTGGGCCCCATATCACACCATCGCTCACTAAGTGGTGGGGACCAGGGGGATGGGGAAGGATGCACATTTCCCAAAGCTGGCATATTACAGTTAATAAATTACTTTTTTCTACCCTTGTTGTCCAAGCAATGCTTTGGTCCTGGTGTCTCTCTCTTCTGATTTTTTCTATTTTTTCTTAACTCTCTCCAGAATCTCTCTCTATGTCCACCATCCATCCTTCCTGTGTGTCCCTATCCATCCTGTCCCCTCTGTGTCCCTGTCCCTATCCTCAGCCAGCATCTCTCTTCTCTTCCCTTCCTTGTGCACCCCCTACTCTCCGTGGCGTAGCATCACTCTCTACCTCCCTCCATTGGTCCAGCCTCTCTCTGTTCCCTCCCCCCTCCCAGTCCAGCATCTGCCCGCTTTCTTCTGTTTCCCCTTTGGTCCAGGTTTCTCTCTTACTGTACCATCTGTCCCCCTCTCCAAGGTCTGGCATTACTCTCCCTCTCTTCCCATTCCCTTATGTGTGCTCTCTCTCCCCCAGCATCTCTACTGCCCTCCATTCCCCATCCCTTGTCTCTCTGGCTTCTCCCTGTTGCTGTGGCGGGTGGCTAGCAGAGGCAGCCTTGAAAACTGTCTGTCTTTAGTCGATGGGGCCTTTCCTCTGCTGCATCCTGCCTCTCTAATGCAACTTCCTGTGGGTGGGACGTGACAGAGAAAAGGCCTTGCTGGCTGGAGACAGCCACATTTGAGGGCTGCCTCTGTTGCTGCCACCCACCTGCCACAGAACCGGGGAGAAGCCAGAGAGACAAGAGCGGGATGGAGTGATACTGGGCTGGTTGTGTATGGGGGGGGGGGGGATAAGGAGAGGGAGAGAGGAAGGTAGGGAATGGGATGCTGGACCTGAGGTCGGAAGCAGCTTCAGGTGGTCCCGCCCCCTACCATTGGGCAGTCCTGGGCATTTTGCCGGGCTCGCTTAATGGTAGCTATGTCCCTGGCAAAGAGTTAAATGTTAGCATCATAAGATGTAGTATGCTAGGTATAATAGTGACCAGTTCAATTCACTTGGAGGTACCCAATGGATCGTACGAGGAAAATTCCTTCCCTGTTGTTAATTTTCAGAAATGAGAAGTGGTTATCCAAATGTTTGTCAAGACAATCTATAGAAATGTCTCAGGGCATCAAGACTGCTCCCTTGAAGTCACAAGAGTTCTCAAGGCCACATATAGTGCCAAGAAAGCTCGTCAACCACTGGCCGAACCACCTGATCACTCACTATGGAATTTCTGGTGCTGACTGAAGTCAACTATCTGTGACCAGAACATTTCATAACCCATCCGTGACATGCTGTGCTCATTCTCAGAAAAGAAACTGGTTTTCAAGAGGAAGATGCAGATGCCAAATGCAGATCATTATTAGTTCATTCTTTATTTAAGAGCATTCATTAATTACTTAACCTAGGAGACTCAGAACGATATACAGCATAAATTAATTAGAACAGCGCAGTATTCTGACCACATAAATTCACATGCCAAGTAGAAGAGAAATTAAAATCTGGTACAACACCACCATGCAAAGTACTTAAATAAACAAAAATACATTTAATTAATTAAAGATGGAAGGGGAGAATCTAAGGAAGTATTTCATTACGAAAAGGATGGTGGATGTGTGAACAGCCTCCAAACCGAGGTGTTGGCGACAAGGACTGAATCTGAATTCATAGGACCAGGGGCGTATCTGGACTCCGGCGGTAGGGGGGGCCAGAGCCAGAGGGAGGGGGCACATTTTAGCCCCCCCCCGCCGCCGCCTCCCCCTCCCCGCCATTGCCGGACACCCCCTCCCTTCCCGCTGCCAACCCTCCCTCCCCGCTGTCGCTTACTTTTGCTGGCGGGGGACCCCAACCCCCGCCAGCCGAGATCCACTTCCTCCTCCGAGTCCTACCTTTAAAAATATTTCTTCAGCTGGCGGGGGACTCCAACCCCCGCCAGCCGACCTGAGATCTTCTTTAACTTTCTTCTATCTTCGTCCTCTGCGTGGCCGACGTGTTGCTGCTGTTGTGCAAAGCTGAAATCCAGTTTCGGAGTCTGACTGACGTCGTAACGTGCTGCGACATCAGACTCCGAAACTGGATTTCAGCTTTGCACAACAGCAGCAACACGTTGGCCACGCGGAGGACGAAGATAGAAGAAAGTTAAAGAAGATCTCAGGTCGGCTGGCGGGGGTTGGAGTCCCCCGCCAGCTGAAGAAATATTTTTAAAGGTAGGACTTGGAGGAGGAAGCGGATCTCGGCTGGCGGGGGTTGGGGTCCCCCGCCAGCAAAAGTCAGCGACGGAGGGGAGGGTTAACGGCGGTAGGGGGGCCAGGGCGAAATCTGTGGGGGCCAAGGCCCCTGTGGCCCCACACAGATACGCCCCTGCATAGGACAACGGACAAGCACGGAGGATATGTAAGAAAGAAGAAGAGATTGTAGAGCTTAGCAGTTGATATGGATAGGCAGACTGGATAGGATGTATAGTCTTTATCTGCTGTCATTTTCTATGCTTCTATGTATAATGTCTATAAATATTTAGCTACAATGTTCTACTTGAGGTATGCTGCACTATTTCCCATCCCCCATCTTTCTTTACTATCAGCCTCACAAAGGAATTTCTACCTGATCACAAACTCTGATGGTGCCTCCCATTGCTAGGGCAACTCAACTACCTGGTATAACTTGTTACAAATGTAATTTACTGAGAAAAGGTATGGCAAGGACACCAATTGCAAGCCTCCAGCACATATGAAAGACCAAATTACAAGTCTCCAGCACATATGCAGCACCTATGATTGGTCCAGGGTAGAGGAGACGTGAATGCACACTACAGGCCTATAAAAGTACTTTGCAGACAAAAAAAACTCTGAAAACTAGCCAGGCTGGTAAGAGAGTTTCATATCCTCCCATGGCCTATTTTACCAAAGTGGGTACTCCCCCCCCTCATAAAAACTAATTCTTTACAGTTAAGAATCTTTCTTTCTTTCTTTCTTTCTTTCTTTCTTTCTTTCTTTCTTTCTTTCTTTCTTTCTTTCTTTCTCTTCTTTCCTATTGTTAGACTCTGTTCTGTGAAACTACTAATGCCAAGAGCCAATAATATTTCTTGTGCTGTTGCTAGTGAGAAATAAAGATTCCTTTTCTTCTTCTAACTTAGCCTGAGTTTTTTTTATAAGCAGTGCCGTAGCGAGGGCTAATGGCACCCGGGGCGGGTCGCCGCTGCACCCCCCCTGGGTGCAGCACGGCGTGACCCCCCCTCTGTGGCGCACCCCCCCCAGAGCGTAACCCCCCCCCCCCCCCCGGACTGCATTCTTACCTGTGGGAGGGCCGATCCGCCCCGAGTGCACGTCACTCGGAGCTGCGTCGGCCCCGCTGGTTCCCTACTCTCTCTGCCCCGGAACAGGAAGTAACCTGTTCCGGGGCAGAGAGAGCAGGGAACCAGTGGGGCCAGCACCCCCCAAGCGCGTGCACCCAGGGTGGACCGCTCCTCCCGTCCCCCCTTCCTACGCCACTGTTTATAAGAATAACAACCAAACGCGCAGCTAGTACAATAATTAAGCAAAGAAAATAGACATTCCTCTTTATAAAAATTGCTGTAGGCATGAAAGTTGAGTTAAGAAGCGTCATAAATTCTGTTAAGGACATATTGTCTATACATGTAACGTCTTATGAACTCCAGAAAGACGCTCTAGAACGAGTGGTAGCAGTAAATTTGAGAGGCTGAGATCATACTCCATATGCCCTGTCTTAGGAGTGAGGTTCATTCCTGTTCTCTGTTTGGAGATTTTGCCCCCCCCCCCCCCCCCCCCCACAAGAAAAGAATAAAATCCTGCATAGATATCAGCTTTCTACTGTTTTTCAACATGGCCCTATTGAAATTAACTTCAGTCTTGTCAAGGTGACCTCATTTTCAATAAATTCAAGGAGGACCAAGCTTCACCTCAAATATGACTCTACCTGATCTACCCTGAGGAAAGTTATTATGCTTCCAGGTGGACAGAGTCTGGGGGCATAGCCAGACCTCGAGGTAGGAGGGGGCAAGAGCCCAAAGTGGGGGGGCATATTTTGGTCTGCCTCTCTGCCACCCCCCACTGCCGCTCTGGCGCTCCCCACACACTGCCACCGCTGCACATACTTTGGCTGGCGGGGTTCCCCAACCCCCGCCTGCTGAAGCACTGCCGCCACTGCCACCGTCGCTGCCACCACTGCACATACCTTGACTGGCGGGGTTCCCCAACCTCCGCCAGCTGAAGCATTTGTCCAGCGCTGGTCTCCGGCACCACCGCATTGCCTGCCCTGCGCACCTGCTCAGTTTCACTAAAACGAGCGTGCCGGGTGTGAGGGGGAAGAGAGAGAAGGCCAGGCAATGCAACAGCGTCGGACACCAGCACTGGACAAACGCTTCAGCTGGCAGGGGTTGGGAACCTGTGCCAGCTAAACCAGGAGCACAGAGCTAATTTGGGGGGGCCCAGGCCCCCGTGGCCCCCGTGGCCCCCCATAGCTATGCCACTAATCAGTGTGAAAATGTTTTCCCACTGTTTGTTTAAAATCACCAAGAAGAGCTTAGTTTCATTTCACTTCTGAAAAATAGCAAATTGAAAGGGATTTTTAAAAACCTTTGCATCTTCCATGACAAAAACCTGCTCCATGATAAACTGAATTACCCGTGGAAGGGGCGAACAGAAGTTGTGCATGGCACGTTGGTTCGGCAGCAATGAAAACAAAAGGCCATGGCATGTTGCCATGGCTGTGTTTGGGGCAATTGTAGAAAAACATCAGCATTTCCCTTCTGTGGATAATTACTGGTCTTGGAACGTTCCTCTTCGGGGAAACAGCCTTGAAGATTGCTGTGTGGCACTGGAGCAGCTGGTGTTACAATATCTAGCAGCTCTCCAAATCAGGATGTATGACCTTCATCGAGCTCGGTTTTATCAGTTTGTTAGCAGCTGGCCTTAAATAGTCTATGGCTGTAACTAGGTTCAGGGAACAAAAGTGCTCAGATAACGTTGATTGAAGACTTTAGTCAACACTTTGACAGGGTCCATAGCTGTGTTTACCGCTTATGACATGTATTTTAGAGAAATGGGATCCAGCTACCAGTAAAACAGACTGAAGAATGGGGAACCAGGATTCACAGTACCTCGTTTAGCATAAAACAGTACTGTTTGTCTTTGTTTTTAGTTTTTTTTTATTTTTTTTATTTTGCATTTATAATTTTATACAAGACAACTTGCTTTAGTAACACGAAAGGAAAAAAAAAAAAGAAAAATCATTTACATTGGATAAAATTCCAATCAATAGAAGGAAAATAATTCTTCTTCTTAGACCACCATATAATGGAGGGGGAAGGGGAAATAGAAACAGAGGAGATATCCAAATAATATGCTTTTCGGTAAATAGGCCTGTCCAGAAGTTCCATATTTTCTATATCTTAATCAGTTATTCCTTCATTAACAATTTACCATCTAGTTAACTATTCGTTTTACATTCAAAAAGTTTTGTAATTGGTCAGGATCAAAAAAGACATATTTGTTTCCTAGATATTTAACACAACACTTACAAGGATAAGCAAGCAAACATTTAGCACCAATACTTTTAACTTCTTCTCTGAAAGTTAGAAATTTTTTCCTTCTATCCTGTGTTGTTTTTAGCACGTCAGGAAATATCCATATCTTTTGACCACAA
Source organism: Microcaecilia unicolor (assembly GCF_901765095.1). Lineage (NCBI taxonomy): Eukaryota > Metazoa > Chordata > Amphibia > Gymnophiona > Siphonopidae > Microcaecilia > Microcaecilia unicolor. The sequence continues at coordinate 20,835,609 of NC_044037.1, read as the reverse complement.
AAGAGCTTAGTTGAATTTTTAAAATATAATCTCATTAGAGCATTCAGGTCCTGTTCGAATATAAAGGACACGAATAAAGTTCTTCTTATTTCAATCTCCGACAAAGATTCCTCCAATAAAGCAGATAAATCCTGTATCCCGTCAGAAGGTAAATTTGGTAACTTCTCTGGTATCATATTTGTTGTTTTCGGAGGCGGTAAATAATAAACTTTATTTAAAGGAGGAATTGCCTCCTGAGGGTATCTAAGTATTTCGGTAAGATATTTCTTTAAAAGATCCAATGGGGCAATTCCCGTTGCTACAGGAAGTTTTTAGATTTTACATGTTAGAACGGGATATTTAAAAGTGAGAACTTGTAGAGGTGTTCTTAGACATATAGCGCAACCCTGTTATAACGCAGTGATTGGGGTCCAAAGAATCACATTGCAGTATACGTGGATCGCATTAGAAATTCCAACCCATTTTTCTGCATTCAACTCATACAGTACTATGGAATAAAATTAAAAAGTAAAGGGAAAAATAATTGAGAGCCTCAAACCACCATCTTGTCCATACAAGTATGTAAGACGCCAATAATTGTTTTTTTAAATGAACTATAATATAAACAAATGAACTTTAGAGTCTACTTAAAAGTGGTTTGTGTTTTAAAAAAAATGCCGGGGGGTCGATTGTTTTATTGTCTCTTTGCTTATTTTTGATGATTTCAATCAAATGCCTTTTAATAGTTGAAACTGAAAGAGAGTTTTGCTTCTTTTTAAAATACAGTGACTGAATCTTCACTCGTGATTATTCGCAGTATCAGCGTCTTTCGGAAGTTCAAACTTGTTGCTGCAAGTTTTATAAAATGGTGGAAGTCATCTATGCATTTTTGCTAAACTCACAGGGAAAAGGTATAGAGGTCATGTTCACATGGTGGAAGCCCAGAGTAAACAGACATATATATAACAGTTCCATTCCCTCCTTTGCTGTAAATATGAAGCATCTGTTTGCACATCTTCCAGTGCTCGCAGCCATGTTGGTTGTGGCCATAGGGAGCATGCAGAACAGAGAGTAAAGTATAGTCTAGGAACTGCCTTTACCTGCTGGTTGATACCAAATGGGTGGCCAGTGTGAGACAACATACCTCTCTACCCACTTGGGTTTTCAGGATTTCAAATTTGATCCTATCGGCGTCTCCTGTTAATCAAATTGTGAGCCACACTTGCATTGCATTATAAGCGGATTTACATTGTAACGGATCACGTTATAAAGGGGTTTGAGCTATATCTGGATGGAATAATGAGGCCAGCACAATGAACATAAGAACATGAGCATTGCCATACTGGGACAGACTGAAGGTTCATCAAGCCCAGTATCCTGTTTCCAACAGTGGCCAATCCAGGTTACAAGTACCCGGCAAGATCCCAGAACAGTAAAATAGATTTTATGCTGCCAATCCTAGAAATAAGCAGTGGATTTTCCCAAATCCATCTTAATGATGGCTTATGAACTTTTCTTTTAGGAAATTATCCAACCCTTGTTTAAACCCTGCTAAGCTAACTGCTTTTACCATATTCTCTGGCAATGAATTCCAGAGTTTAATCACGTGTTGAGTGAAGAAATATTTTCTCCAGTTTGTTAAAAAATTTACTACTTTGTACCTTCATTGCGTGCCCCCTAGTCCGAGTATTTTTGGAAAGAGCAAACAAGCGATTCATGTCTACCCGTTCCACTCCACTCATTATTTTATAGGCCTCTATCATACCTCCCCTCAGCCATCTCATGAAATCAACTAAAATAGAAATTCTATGTGGTTAGAGACAACATACGTTAAATAAGCCATTTGAATCAATATTCAGCCTCATCGGTTGATGTTCTTTTAATGCCGGCTGCTGCAGCTGAAATAAATCCAGATATCCAGCGCTGTTATTCAGATAACAGTAGTGGTGTGCTGGAGAGGGCTCTCACGAGCTCATGAGAGCCATTTGTTAAGCTTTTAAGAATTTTGGGAGCCGGTTGTTCAAGTAGCCCCCCCCCATGGCTACTTTATCAACTGGCTCCCAAAATGTGGGCTTGGGCCCCCTCCTGAATTCTCTTTTACTGTGCTGGCTGGGATGCTGAGCCCCACCAGCCGAGTAAATAGACTGCTGCTGCATCCGTTGCCCCCACTAATCCACCCCTAGCCCCCCCCCCCCCAAATTGCAGGGCTGGCTACACCCGGAGAAAGAACCTATTGTTAAAAATTTATCAGCACACCTTTGGATAGCAGCCAGCGCTGAACATCTGAATTCAGTGGCGACTGGTGTCGCAATATTTGGCCTGTTATTTGGATAACAAAAGGGATTATCTAGATTTGATCATATCTCACTGGTACTGATGGGTTTTCACTGGTTACCGGTGGAGTGTAGAATTCTGAGGATTGAAGCTGCTGCTCCACTTCTGTGAAGGAACCACTGCTGAAGTCATTTTGTGCTATCTGGGCTAAGCCTTTCATGTCCCTGGTTAGCTGTTTTATGTTATCACCCCTGACGCAGCCTTAATTGGCGAAATGTGGCCACTTCGGGTCTGTACAAATAAAGAAACTGTTTGGACTTCCAGTGTCTGCCTTAAATATCAGAGACATCATCCTATATAATAATTTGGACCTCTGCACATCCGTCTGGCTGCCTGGGTTCGTAACACAGTTCCTATTGGTCCGCCCTGGGGATGACATCACAGGGCGGACCAATGGGAAGTGAGAGGGAAGGGAACCCAGCAGTAGCCACCGGAGGTGAGTAACCAAGCACCCCCCCCCCCCGAGTTCCATGATCCCCAACCTCCCTCCCTCCCTCCCTCCCTCCTTCCACTCCCGTCGTCCGAGTTCCACAGGCCGCTCCGGCCCCACTGCCATTCGAGTTTCACGCCCTCCCTCTCCTCCGATTTCCACGCCCCCTCTCCTCCCATTTCCGCCACCCAGCATCTCCCTTCCTGTCTCTGTGGCCTCCGAGTGCAAGAAGGACATGTGCGGGTGCCCCAGCCCTTCGTATGTGGCAGCTGCTGTATAAAACATTTTACTTCCTGCTCGGCCGGCAACACTGAAGTACAGCAAGTACAGACACCGCTTCAGACAGGCTGTGGTTCGCTGTTCCTCTGGTCCCGCCCTCATTTCCTGTTTGCGGAAGGGTGGGACCACAGGAACTGCAGAAGATTGTAAGCTCTTTGAGCAGGGACTGTCTTCCTTCTATGTACGCTTTGTAGCACTATAGAAATGCTAAATAGTAGTAGTAGTAAACAGAAGCGAAACCACAGCCTGCCTGAAGCGGGGGAGAAGGAGGGGGGAGGGGGCCCTGGAACCCTGCTAGCGCCCGTTTCCTTTCTGTTGGAAACGGGCCTCTTTTACTAGTCATGACATATTTTGTTACAGAGCAGGGCAATTTTCAAAGGACTGACCGTTCACTTGTCTATTAGATTGTAAGCTCTTTGAGCAGGGACTGTCTCACTTTGTTAAATTGTACAGCGCTGCGTAACCCTAGTAGCGCTCTAGAAATGTTAAGTAGTAGTAGTAGTATGATGCCCTTTCTGAAGCTTCTCTTCTCTTCTTAGCTAATGAATGAAAAACTCAACAATGGAAAAACACCTGAATCATAGCCTAAACCAGATTTTTCCAAAAATAACAATACTATGAGAAGATTTTTAAATAATAATGGGAGCCCTTTGTGTCCACTCTAAAGCAGCTTGATTTAAAATTGCATTACTACAACCGGTGAGGCCAAGTAATGAACCTAGTTGAAAATGCAGCTTGTATGCCTAATTTTATAAAAATATTATTTTGAACACTGTATTGATTGCACAATTTAATTATACACGTTGGGTGTCCCTATGATGGTGTATTATTAGGCATGAAAACTGGATTTTTGTCGGGGTTCATCACTTGGCCTTACCGGTTGTAGTAATGCAATTTTAAATTAAGCTGCTTTAGAGTGGACACAAAGGGCTCCCATTATTATTTAAAAATCTTCTCATGGTATTGTTATTTTTTGGGAAAAATGTGGTTTAGGTTAATGGTATATACAGGCTTCCTTACCACTGATACTTTTTTCTAGACTAAGGGAAAGCATTCACGGGAGGAGGAGGGAGGAGAGAGAAGCAAAGAGCGCCCATCCCATAGCGCCAGAACAGCGCAGAAACGGAGCCCTCTAATGCTCCAACAAAATTATACTCAAATGATATGCATCAAATGATATGCACACCGTGAAACTGAAAGCAAGGGAGGGGAACGTGCCTGGCGCTTATGCACAGAAGTTTTGTGATAAGTGCAGGTCTTGTGTGCATGCGTCAGGCAAACCCAGGAACGAAGCACATGTCACTGCCACTCTTCTGCGCCTTTAAACATAAGTGCCTCAATTTTATTTTCACTGGAAAGGCTTATATTTAAGCACAGGAAGCAGGCACCAATGTGTGTTTTTACTTTCGGGTTTGCTTGGGCTTTCGCATATTTGATTCTCAGTACTGGCACTCAGAGGCTCGCCCAGACTTTCATCTGCTTCCAAAGCAAATCAAAACTGGCAGATTGTAAATTGAAAATCACAAGAAATCCTCTCTTCAACACCTCCACCCCCCCCATGTCAGCTCTGAGCTGATGGTAGTTTCCAGTGATAAGGGAAGGGTTTGTGCACTGTTCTCTGAGAATTGTGAGGGAATAGCAAATGACGTTATTTACATGCGTTTGACTACATTTAAATAATATCTGTGGCCTTCTTTGGCGCACATACTGTTTCCCGCACTCATCCTGTGCGCATTAATGCTGGCAGAAGTCTGGAATTAATTGCCTCTAGTGCCGGCGTTAAGTTCTGAGCATCGTGCATGCTCAATTTCACTAAAAACAAGAATGCGCACGGGAGAGGGTGAAAGCCGGGCAGGCAGTGCGGTGGCAAATATCACTGAAGGAAAGCTTCTGCTGGCAGGATTTGGGGACCCCAGCCAGCCAAACCAACAGACCTTGGGGGGCCCCAAACACAAATTGGGGGTCCCAGGCCCCCAAGTCTACGCCACTGTCTACCATGACCTTGCTTCCCTCCGCATCCCCCAGGCTATTCTTGCCCACAACCATTGAGTTCTCGCTCCTCATCTCCCCTTCCCCATCCCCTTTGTACGAGCCCTCCTTTCCACTTCCTCTTGCATTCTTCCTCCCATCCCCTTGACTTTCTTCTCTCCCTTTTTACTAGGGTTACCATATGTCCGGATTTACCCGGACATGTCCTCTTTTTGAGGGCATGTCCGGGCAACCGGGCTGGTTTTGCCAATCTGCCTGTTTCTCCGGATTTCTGGACAAACGGGCAGGCTGGTGGGTGGATGGCCCACCCGCCAGCCTGCCTGTTTGTCCAGAAATCCAAACAAATGGGCAGATTGCTAGCCTCCCCTCCCCTTACTTACTAGTGCCCTGGTGGTCTAGTGACCTCTTCCGCCTTCGGGGCAGGAAAGAGCCCCCTCTTTCCTGCCCGGAGTGCTGCCCTGCATGTATCCTTCCTGTTGCTGATCCTCGGCGCCGATTCAAAATAGCCACCGAGAGTTGAAGTGACCTCACGAGACTTCAACTCTCGGCGGCCATTTTGAATCGGTGCCAAGATCACCAACAGGAAGGATGCATGCAGGGCAGCACTCTGGGCAGGAAAGAGGGGGCTCTTTCCTGCCCTGTAGAGGTCATTAGACCACCAGGGCAGTAGTAAGGTAATGGGGATGGGGGTGACGGGGAGGGGGGGGGCGACAGGGTATGTGACGGGGGGAGGGGAAATGTGAGAGGGGGCGGAGTGAGGGTGTGCTGAGGGGCGGAGCAAGGGTGTGAAAGGGGGCAGGGTGTGAAAGGGGCGGGTGGGGTGTGTGGTGGGGGCGGGGCATGTGTCCTCCTTTTTGTGGGACAAAATATGGTAACCCTACTTTTTACCCATGCTTGCTTTCATCCTTTCCCTCTCTCCCTTCCCCCTTCTCTCATTCTCTTTCCCTCCTCCTCCCTCCCCAACAGGTGCTATTGCTTGACTTTGTGATGTCATTTAGCAAAAAAAAAAAAGGTGAGAGTTCGGTGACACACACTGAACAAAGTAATTATTGTCAGACTGTTCCTGCCCTTCTATATTCTGCTATCTGGATGAAAGAATATAAAGTAAATTGAATAATCTGATAACTGCTAATATTGCAGAAATGTTTAAATTCTAATCAGACAGCTTTGGAAAGACTTGTGCTTACAGCTCACAGGATTATAGCACTGTGTAGTGTTACTAAGTTGTAAGGGTGTTACTCCTTTCAGCAGCTCTTTGTGTACACACAAAAAATAAATACAACTGAAAACTCGTGTAGGACTAATAGCCAGAATCTTTTCAATTAAAAGTAGCATAGTGAATGATAACAGGAGACCAGATATGGCCCATCCATTCTGCCTAGTTCAGATTCTTACATTCGTATAGATGTGCATTTCAGTTCCTGCATACCCAACACATGTTGTCTCCGTATCTTTTAACTGTTTAGTCTCCCCCTTTTCCACACTCCATATCCAACCCAGCAGGCCTACTTCTATGATGACTGAGTGGAGGAGTGGCCTAGTGGTGGACTTTGGTCCTGAGGAACTGAGTTCAATTCCCACCTCAGGCACAGGCAGCTCCTTGTGACTCTGGGCAAGTCACTTAACCCTCCATTGCCCCATGTAAGCCGCATTGAGCCTGCCATGAGTGGGAAAGCGCAGGGTACAAATGTAACTAAAATAAAATAGATACTATTGGAGATTCTACATGGAATGTTGCTACTATTGGAGATTCTACATGGAATGTTGCTATTCCACTAGCAACATTCCATGTAGAAGGCACAGGCTTCTGTTTCTGTGAGTCTGACGTCCTGCACGTACGTGCAGGACGTCAGACTCACAGAAGCAGAAGCCTGCGCGGCCACATTGGTGATCTGCAAGGGCCGACTTCTACACGGAATGTTGCTAGTGGAATAGCAACATTCCATGTAGAATCTCAAATAGTAGCAACAGTGGAGGAGTGGCCTAGTCATTAGGGTGGTGGACGTTGGTCCTGGGGAACTGAGTTCAATTCCCACTTCAGGCACAGGCAGCTCCTTGTGACTCTGGGCAAGTCACTTAACCCTCCATTGCCCCATGTAAGCCGCATTGAGCCTGCCATGAGTGGGAAAGTGCGGGGTACAAATGTAGCAAAAATAAAATAGATATGATTGGAGATTCTACATGGAATGTTGCTACTATTGGAGATTCTACATGGAATGTTGCTATTCCACTAGCAACATTCCATGTAGAAAGCTGCGCAGGCTTCTGTTTCTGTGAGTCTGACGTCCTGCACAGGCAGCTCCTTGTGACTCTGGGCAAGTCACTTAACCCTCCATTGCCCCATGTAAGCCGCATTGAGCCTGCCATGAGTGGGAAAGCGCAGGGTACAAATGTAACAAAAAAAAAAAATCATCCCTGCTAGTAGTAATTCCAAGCATGGACAATTTTTGGCCTCACCATTTTCTTCCGTTCTTCTTAGCTTCCAGCTTCATTGGAAATGGGCTACAAGGCCATAAAACTTCATTCATTAATACCCAGGGTGCAGGGTTTTTAACACACCTATTCCTCCATCTAGCCTAGTTATTGCAGGAACATCCTTTTGCTGGGGCTACAGACTACTTGCTCTCTCTGGAATCCAGCACATGAGCACCCTGAGTTTGACCATTAGATGGCGCTGTTTTGCAATGGCTGAGACTCCCTTTCCGCTGGAGGTCATGGTCACAGCATCCTAACTCAGGTCTGCTTGAGATTCAGAAACTATATTCAGAAATCAAAATGAGCTTCTTGCCTGGCAGTACACAGTATAATAATCCTAGACTTCAATATGTGTTTCTTAGAATAATTTTGAATTATTAAAATGGTTTTACTGGAGTGTCTGGATGATTTTTTTTCTGATATAATATTTGTAAATAATCAGCCAAATTATTAGGGATGTACTAGTTTGTGGATCATTTTCAGGTATTTTGGCTAATTTTTGGACATTTTTTGGTTCATTTCAGAAATTAATGGGGATAAAATTTAACTAATGTGTATTTCAAAAGCCTGAATGCCTGTGAATCAGTTTTATGCACGTTCATTTTGAGGTTTTATGTGTGCTGAGTTGGTTCAGTGTGCGTTATTTAAGTGAATAAAATTTTCTGAACTAAAAGCACGTTCCTACAGATTTTTGTCCAGTAATAAAGATTACTGTGCAAACATACGAGTGGATTCTCCTTAATGTTTTCCAATTTCACTCAATGCAATTTTCTATTGCAGGTATATTACAGTAGCAGAGGATACACTGAAGCTATTGGGAACTTTAAAAACAGAGTCACAGCTTCACCCATTCAAGGAAATGCTTCAATTACTATCTCCAATGTGAAATCTGAAGACTCGGGACTGTATGCATGTGAAGTTACCAACCCACCAGACTTCGAAGGAAATAATATAGGAAAAGTCCAACTAATAGTCACTGGTATTTATCTTTATCTTATCTCTTTCCATCCAGGTTCAAAACCTAGGTTAGCTATTAGGATTTTTTGATGTTATTAATTGTTTTTGGGTTGTTGTTGTTGTTGTTGTATTTTTTATTTGGTATGATTTAATTATACTTTAACAATGATCTACCGTAAGGTGTTTTGAGTAGTCCATTTTGAAAGGCAGGGTATAAATTCAAAATAAGTATTAGAAAGACCCTCAGCTCATGAAGAAAGTGCCGTCACAAAAAGAACGCAGGGGCGTAGCCAGACACCCAATTTTGGGTGGGCCTGGGCCCAAGATGGGTGGGCCGAAGAACTCCACCTTGTCCCACAAATGATTTGCTCTCTCCCTCTCTCGCCTGCATGCCATATGGTCTCTCAAACATCCCCCCTCCCCCGTATACCTTTTAAATAGCAGATTTTCACTTTCAGCGCGCAGCAACAAATACACACTGCTCATGTTGGCCCCACAGCCTTCCCTTCGATGCAACTTCCTGTTTCCGCATAGGCGGGAATACATCAGAGGCAAGGCTGTGGGGCCGGTGCGAGCAGTATATAACAGCCGCTGGTCTCTGCAGGCAAAGATCTGCTGTTTACAACGTATGCAGGAGGAACAGTTGTTGGGAGTTTTCGGCTGATGGGGCTTGGGGATCTCTGCCAGCCACATCATAGGTGTGCTGCTACTGGGTGGGCCTGAGCCCAAAGTGGGTGGGCCTGGGCCCACCCAGGCCCACCCTTGGCTGCACCACTGCTTCAAAGTACACTGACACAAGGCTGAAATGCTCAGGAGCTAAGACCACGATAAGAGATGGCCAAGCAGGGCAACCATCCAGTCTGTTGAGCCACGGAAGTCACCATGCTGTCCATTTGTCAACTAGGCAAGTCTGAATTGGCTTGTTCTTGGTCACTCTTTTGCCCAATAACTGCCTGGGCAAGACCAGCCTATTAGACCTGTTATTGGTTGCATTCTTCCATAAATACAGAAACATATGGGCAAGAGGTCATAATATGGAGTGGAGGAGTGGCCTAGTGGTTAGGGTGGTGGACTTTGGTCCTGGGGAACTGAGGAACTGAGTTCAATTCCCGGCACAGGCAGCTCCTTGTGACTCTGGGCAAGTCACTTAACCCTCCATTGCCCCATGTAAGCTGCATTGAGCCTGCCATGAGTGGGAAAGCGCATTGTACAAATGTAACAAAAAAAAAAAAATATGTAGTTGGAGGATGGCTCAGAGCAAGGGGTTTCAACCTAATCCTTGGGATACAACCAGTCAGTCAGGTTTTCAGGATATCCACAATGAATATCTCATGATATACAGTGCATGCATTACCTCCATTGTATACAAATCTCTCTCATGCACATTCATTGCGGATATTTTGAAAATCTGACTGGCTGGGTGCGTCCCAAGGACTGGGTTGAGAATCCCTGGTTCAGAGAAAACAAGAGAAAATACTTCTTTATTTAGGGTGCAGAGGATGCTTGGAATTGCCTAGGAAAAGAGGTAATAATAATCAAAAATGTGGCAGAATTTAGGGATATGTGAAGAGGCAGTGGTAAAAGCAGGCGTGAGAATGACAGGTAAATACAACTGTAGGGCTGATCATGGAAACCTACATACTCACAATGTGGAAATAAACAAAGCAGATCAGTAAACAGTCGAAAGTATTCTTTATGGTAGAGTCTCAACCAAATAAAATGCCCCGACACAGGCCGTGTTTCACCTAAAAGGGCTGCGTCAGGGGCTACAAAATAATAAACAAACTACAAATAAATCAAAGCAATGTATAACAACTCAAACATTAAAAAATAATACAACATAAAATGTGAATAGGAGGTGGTAAGAGCAGGTGTGGGAATGAAGGTGAAGAAACAATGCGACAAGGCGACGGCCATGGCCAGAAGGATGCTAGGCTGCGTAGAGAGGGGCACAACCAGCAGAAGAAAGGAGGTGTTGATGCCCCTCTACAAGTCGTTGGTGAGGCCCCACTTGGAGTATTGTGTTCAGTTTTGGAGGCCTTATCTTGCTAAAGATGTAAAAAGACTGGAAGCAGTGCAAACTAAGAAAAGCAACAAAAATGGTATGGGATTTGCGTTGCAAACCGAACGAGGAGAGACTTGCTGACCTGAAGATGTATACCTTGGAGGAAAGGAGAAACAGGGGTGATATGATACAGACGTTCAAATATTTGAAAGGTATTAATCCGCAAACGAACCTTTTCCGGAGATGGGAAGGTGGTAGAACTAGAGGACATGAATTGAGGTTGCAGGGGGGCAGACTCAGGACTAATGTCAGGAAGTATTTTTTCACGGAGATAGTGGTGGATATGTGGAATGCCCTCCTGCGGGAGGTGGTGGAGATGAAAATGGTAATGGAATTCAAACATACGTGGGATTAACACAAAGGAATCCTGTTTAGAAGGAATGGTTCCGTGGAATCTTAGCGGAGATTGGGAGGCAATGCCGGTAATTGGGAGACAAAACGGGGGCTGGGCAGACTTCTACAGTCTACGCCCTGATCGTGACTGAATAGATAGGGATGGACTGGAGTGTAAATTTTAAGGGGCTTCGATGTTAGCTTCAGAACTTCATCATTATTCTGTTATACCACAGCTTGTACTCTCTCTGCAATACCTTGTAACCCCTATTCCTATGTAAGCCGCACTGAACCTGCCTCGAGTGGGAAAGCGCGGGGTACAAATGTAACAAATAAATAAATAAACTTAGTACAAGAACAGTACTGGGCAGCCTTCTACGGTCTGTGCCCTGAGAATGGTAAGGACAAATCAAACTCGGGTATACATATAAAGTATCACACACCATTTAAAATGAGTATATCTTGTTGGGCAGACTGGATGGACCGTACAGGTCTTTATCTGCCATCATTTACTATGTTACTAAATAAAACTGTAGGGCTGATCATGGAAACCTATATACTCAATACTTGAAACAGTAGGTTGCCAAAAATAGAAGAAGACAAAGTGTCATGTCCCCTACCTCAATACAAGCGGCGTTCTTGGGCTGCGTGGGGTTCGGTCGACATGCACACTTGGCTGGCACTGCCTGAGCCATGTGTGTGTAGTTTTATCTGGGTTTGTTCAGAGAGCAGTGGTTGCAGGCTCCTTAATTGCTTTGCTTCCATGCACCTGTTTCTGTTCTCTCTCTCTCTCTCTCTCTCTCTCTCTCTCTCTCTCTCTGCCTGGCTTCCCTTGCTTCTCTCCTATTCGTCTTCCGGTTCCTCCTTCCCCTGCTCTTGTCCTATGGCTGTGCCCCTTCTCCCTGCTGATGTCAGACGCCAGCACTTTATCAGCTGAGCTCTCCCTGGACTCATCTTCTGTCTCATCTTCCGCCAGGGTCGCTTTACTCATACTACCCCTCTCCTCAAGTGGCTTCACTGGCTCCCTATCCGTTTTCGCATCCTGTTCAAACTTCTTCTACTAACCTATAAATGTACTCACTCTGCTGCTCCCCAGTATCTCTCCACACTCGTCCTTCCCTACACCCCTTCCCGTGCACTCTGCTCCATGGATAAATCCTTCTTATCTGTTCCCTTCTCCACTACTGCCAACTCCAGACTTCGCGCCTTCTGTCTCGCTGCACCCTACGCCTGGAATAAACTTCCTGAGCCCCTACGTCTTGCCCCATCCTTGGCCACCTTTAAATCTAGACTGAAAGCCCACCTCTTTAACATTGCTTTTGACTCGTAACCACTTGTAACCACTCGCCTCCACCTACCCTCCTCCTTCCTGTACACATTAATTGATTTGATTTGCTTACTTTATTTTTGTCTATTAGATTGTAAGCTCTTTGAGCAGGGACTGTCTTTCTTCTATGTTTGTGCAGCGCTGCGTATGCCTTGTAGCGCTACAGAAATGCTAAATAGTAGTAGTAGTAGTAGACTCCATGCTTCGGCTTCTACTTTGGTAGGTGTTTCTAACTCTGTAGTCTGCTTCTTATCTACTGGTCCCTCATTGTTGACTTTGCCTGTACCTGGATTACCCTTCTGCCTGCCTACTGACTTTCACCTGTTCCTGGATTACTCTCTTGCCTGCCACCTGCCTACTGACTTGCCTGTACCTGGATTACTCTCTTGCCTGCCGCCTGCCTACTGACTTGCCTGTACCTGGATTACTCTCTTGCCTGCCGCCTGCCTACTGACTTTCGCCTGTACCTGGATTACTCTCTTGCCTGCCTACTGACTTTCACCTGTACCTGGATTACTCTCTTGCCTGCCGCCTGCCTACTATCGCCTGTACCTGGATTACTCTCTCGCCTGCCACCTGCCTACTGACTTTTGCCTGTACCTGGATTACTCTCTTGCCTAGCCGCTTGCCTACTGACTTTCGCCTGTACCTGGATTACTCTCTTGCCTGCCGCCTGCCTACTGACTTTTGCCTGTACCTGGATTACTCTCTTGCCTGCCACCTGCCTACTGACTTTTGCCTGTACCTGGATTATTCTCTTGCCTGCCGCCTGCCTACTGACTTGCCTGTACCTGGATTACTCTCTTGACCTGCTGCCTGCCTGGCCGATACATTCATCACCCCGCTTCCAGCTCTGTCCCGTACATCCTGCAGGCCGCCCGCACCTAGGGGCTCAACCTCTGGGGAACGGCAGTCAGCGCAGATGAAACCTGGGGTTGTCCAGCCGCCAAGCAGAACCTGGTCCGAGCACTGGGCTCAGCAGCACTCTACTTGGTACAAGAACTCACAAGTCTGACACAAAGCCAGTTTGCACACCCTAGTGATATGGCTGAGGCAAGCTCTCAAGAAGAGATGGGGGGCAAAGTTAAGCAGCATGGAATGTCCTGGTGCCTTTTCAGATAGAATTCTGGGGAGGTGGCAAGATTGCTGGCATGGGCTACAGGCTGACCTCAGCTAAAGACAAAAGGAGAAAGAGAGATTTCCTGCAGGTGGCCAAGCTTGTACGGTTCCTTATGAAGAGTGAACCGGTAGAACGGATACATCAACAGAATGTGATGCGATTCAGCTGTGCGCTCTAAGCTAAGTGTCATTTTTTATTTTTTATTATTCTAATTTAATTTTTTGGTTTGGTGGATGTTATGCAGAGTAATTAAAAGTTTTGATGTTCACTAGATCTACCTAACTTTTTTTAGGGAGGTTTTTCTAGACCGCTGATGACTTTTTTTTGACCGATCACACTGTAAGGTAGCCATAAGAAAGTTTGAACTCCGATACTAGCGATCTGGGTCTTGATGAGGCCTTTTCCTCCCTATTTTTGAAATACTTCCTGTATTTCCCATATACTTATCATTATTTGTATTTAGAAGTGTTCTAATTTTCATATGGTATCTGAATCCTTTTTTTTTCTGTTGTCACTCATTAACTAAGCTTGTACAACTGCTAGCTAAGAGATATCTTTAGCTAAAGCAGCATAGGCGGGGCAATTGGATACAACGGGCGGGCTAAATGGTCTTAATCTCCTGACATCTCCTACTTTACAAAGGGATGCTTTTACTAAACAGTTACTGCGTGGCAACCCAAAACTACCGCCGGCCTAACGCGAGAGCCGGCGGTAGTTCCACCCCAGCAGGTGCTATTTCCAGTGCTAGCAGAAATATTGAAAAAATATTTCCTTAGGGAGTTAGTTACCTTGCGGTAATTGGGCAGTGTCGCATGCTGCCCGGTTACTGCCAGTTTAGCGTAGGATTCCTTACCGCCACCTCAATGGGTGGCGCAGGGGCATAGCCAGACTTCGGTGGGAGGGGGGTCCAGAGCCCGAGGTGAGGGGGCACATTTTAGCCCCCCCCCCGCTGCTGCTGCCGCCACCAACTTTGACCCCCCTCCGCCGACGACCCTCTCGACCCCCCTCCCGCCACCAATCCTCCCCCGCCGCCGCCTACCTTTGCTGGCGGGGGACCCCTACCCTCACCAGCCGAGGTCCTCTTCTTCCCACGCAAGGCTTCGTTCTGTTTCTGTGAGTCTGACGTCCTGCATGCTGTACGTGCAGGATGTCAGACTCACAGAAACAGAACGAACCCTTGCAGATCAGCCAGCGAGGTCCTCTTCTTCCGGCGCATGGCTTCGTTCTGTTTCTGTGAGTCTGACATGCAGGACGTCAGAAACAGAACGAAGCCTTCGCGGGAAGAAGAGGACCTCGGCTGGTGGGGATTGGGGTCCCCCACCAGCAAAGGTAGGCGGAGGCGGGGGAGGGTTGGCGGCGGGAGGGGGGTCAAGAGGGTCGTCGGCAGGGGGCTCCAGGGCCAAATCTACGGGGGCCCAGGCCCCCATGGCCCCATGTAGTTACGCCACTGGGGTGGCGGTAAGTGCTCCCCCCCCAAATGGCTGCGCGGCAAGTGCAAACTTACCACATAGCCATTTCATCTTTGGCTATTTTCACCCGCTGCGGTAAAAGGGGCCCTGGCACACAGCAAAAACGGCCACTGCTGCCACTGCAGGGTCCCTTTTACTGCAGCTTAGTAAAAGGGCCCCTAAGTTCGCCAGAGGAGGACAAGCATGATCACCGGAATTTTATGTTTATTAGCCAAAGTTAATTTACCACCTGGCTTTTACAGATAACATAAGTACATAAGTATTGCCATACTGGGAAAGACCAAAGGTCCATCGAGCCCAGCATCCTGTTTCCAACAGTGGCCAATCCAGGTCACAAATACCCAGCAAGATCCCAAAAATGTACAAAACATTTTATACTGCTTATCCCAGAAATAGTGGATTTTCCCCAAGTCCATTTAATAACGGTCTATGGACTTTTCCTTTAGGAAGCCGTCCAAACCTTTTTAAAACTCTGCTAAGCTAACCGCCTTTACCGCATTCTCTGGCAACGTATTCCAGAGTATAATTACACGTTGAGCGAAGAAAAATTTTCTCCGATTCGATTTAAATTTACTACATTGTAGCTTCATCGCACGCCCCCTAGTCCTAGTATTTTTGGAAAGCGTGAACAGACGCTTCACATCACGGCGGTTAACAAAATACAATTACAATTTTAAAAGAAAGGAACACCAATTTTATTGACAGGAAAGACTTAACCACATAGTCTTAAGGCATTCACAACCTTGTGATCTTCGGCAAGTCACTTAACCCTCCATTGCCTCAGGTACAAAATTAGATTGTGAGTCCTCCTGGGACAGAGAAATATCCAGTGTACCTGAATGTAACTCACCTTGAGCGACTACTAAAAAAGGTGTGAGTAAAATGTAAATAAATAAAGATTCTAGAATTCTAAAGATTAACAAGATTCCATGCAGAATTTCAAAGTGTAGCAACATTCCATGTAGAACCCCAAAGAGTAACAAGATTCTTTGGGGTGGAGGAGTGGCCTAGTGGTTAGAGCACTGGTCTTGCAATCCAGAGGTGGCCAGTTCAAATCCCACTGCTGCTCCTTGTGATCTTGGGCAAGTCACTTAACCCTCAACCCTCCATTGCCTCAGGTACAAACTTAGATTGTGAGCCCTCCTGGGACAGAGAAATATCCAGTGTACCTGAATGTAACTCACCTTGAGCTACTACTGAAAAAGGTGTGAGCAAAATCTAAATAAATAAATAGTATTGTCTAACCATTGACAGATTTCTAATAAATCCTAATTTCCCCTTGTCCAATAAAAGGAGACACCTGCCCAGTGGTGTAGGAAGGAGGGGGCGGTCCACCCCGGGTGCACGCTGTGCCGCTGGGGGGGTGTTGGCTCCGGTGCTTCCCTGCTCACTCTGCCCCGGTTACTTCCTGTTCCGAGACAGAGCAGGGAACCAGCGGAGCCGACGTGCACTCGGGGCCGGAGCGCCAGTGGTAAGAATGCACTCCGAGGGGGGGGTGTGCGCGCGCTGAGGGGGGGTGCACTGTGCTGCACCCGGGGGGGGGGGGGGGTGCGCAGCGGCGACCCGCCCTGGGTGTCAGCCGCCCTCGCTACACCACTGCACCTGCACCTGCCTAAAATAATAGCTTTTAAACATAATCTTGAAATTCTTGAGTTGCCCATTGAATGAACAATGAATAACAGGCAGATCTGCAGAAGGTACTTAAACCATGAGAGTAAAGACTTTTTAATTAGTCTGAGAGGTAATGACCGGTACTAGTAACTGCACCCAGCCACTGTCCATGTGTACAGTGGCTCAGTGCCGAGCCATATCTGCATAACTGCACAGGTACATGGTACTTACTGTACGATCTAGATACATAGCTAAGCAGAAACAAACACTGATAACGAAAATGGAAAAGGAAGGTTCTAAACACACATACGCTGCACCTGGGGTAAAAGTGACCAACCTGAAAAATCCTGCATTCCAGCTTTGTGCAGCTGAGGTTTGTTGGTTAGGATTTATTTACCAATTTTTTCAAAGAAATTCACCCAAAGCGGTGTAGAAGAACAATCCAGACATAGGTAATGCCAAGAGGGAGATACGTCTAGCGAAAGCAGAGGTGGAAGAGCAAATGGCTAGAAATGCAAGGAAGGGAGACAAAAGTTTTTTTCAGGTATATTAGTGAAAAAAGGAAGGTCAGAAATGGAATTATGAGACAGAAAGATGCTGTGGATGGCTATGTGGAGAACGATGACAAAAAAAAGCAAACGTGCTATAGTTATCTTTCTTGTAAAAATTGGAATTTCTGGAGAACCAATTAAGGGAAAATAACTTGAGAATGATAAATTTACATACAATATCCTATATATCAGCTACTGAATTCTTGAAGAAATATTTCTCTGATACTTTGCTAATACTTTCTGATAGCCACCTTGTGTTTAACTGACATTTTGGAAAATTCAGAAGTTATAGAGTTATATTATTAGTGACTTTCGTCTTTGATTAGATAGGAACAACGTTTTGAAACTGTATTTCCGATACATGGTTGATAGTTTTTTGGGTTCAAAGATGAATATATTTCCTGACACATCAAGGGAATCGCAGACTGGGAGGTGTGAAGTCTTGGCTTTTCAGCCAGGAATCATTGCCCCAGGTGGGACCTTCCTAGCACGATTCCCTTGTAAGTGTTTTATTTCCTTATTACTTATTTGTTTGAACCTAAGAAATTATAAGAGTTTGTGGAAACAGATGAAGAATCCTCTGCAGCAACTTCCTTCAGTTACCACTGTACCGGCTGCAACCGATTAACCTTCCTCCCTCAGAAAATGTGAAGTGTAGGATTAACCATTTTGAGTTTTTCTTATTTTCTTTAAGATTGTTTTCCTGATCTTGGATCTTCCAATTGTGGACAATTATGTAAATATATATTGTTGAGAGAAAATGTTTTCCTTTTTGTATTATTTTCTGTATTTCCTTCCATTTATGTGGTAAATGTGAATGTAATTAAGTAAAATGATAAATAAAAAAAAAAAAAGCGAACGTGCTATACTTTTCGTCTGTGTTCACTGACGAACATCCTGGGGAAAGACCATGATCGGCTGGTAAAGGTACATATAAGAATGGAGTGGATTTCACAGTTCATAGAAGAAAGTGTTTATGAATAACTTGAAAAACTGAAGGTGGATAAAGCCATGGGACCGGATGGGATCCATCCCAGGATACTGAAGGAGTTTAGAGAGATTTTTGCGGGTCCTCTTAAAGATTTGTTTAATAAATCCCTGGAGATGGGAGAGGTTCCGTGGGATTGGAGAAGAGTGAATGTGGTCCCTCTTCACAAAAGTGGCAACAGAGAAGAAGTGGGAAACTATAGGCCGGTAAGCCTCACTTCGGTTATTGGAAAAGTAATGGAAGAGTTGCTGAAGGAAAGGATAGCGAATTTCCTGAAATCCAATGAGTTACAAGATCCGAGGCAACATGGTTTTACCAAAGGTAAATTGTGCCAAACAAATTTGATTGAATTCTTTGACTGGACGACCAGAGAACTGGATCAAGGACATGCGCTAGATGTAATCTACTTGGATTTCAGCAAAGCCTATGACACGGTTCCTCATAGAAGGCTCTTGAATAAACTTGAAAGGCTGGAGGTAGGACCAAAAGTGGTAAAATGGATTAGAAACTGATTGACGGACAGACACCAGAGGGTGGGGGTCAATGGAATTCACTCAGGGAAAGGAAAGGTGAGTAGCAGAGTACCTCAGGGATTGGTTCTGGGTCTGATTATGTTCAATATATTTATGAGTGACCTTGCTGAAGGATTAAAAGTTAAGGTATGTCTTTTCGCGGATGATACCAAGATTTATAACAGAGTGGACACCCCGGAGGGAGTGGAAAACATGAAAATGGATCTGCAAAAGTTGTATGTCCTAGGAGGTGAGAAACTGAAATGAACAGATAGGGAGAGAGACCTTGGGGTGATGGTGTCCGAGGACCTTAAATCGAAAAAACAGTGTGACAAAGCAGTGGCCGTAGCCAGAAGGATGTTAGGCTGCATCGACAGAGGAGTAACCAGCAGAAGAAAGGCGTTGATGCCCCTGTACAAGACGCTGGTGAGGCCCCACCTGGAGTATTGTGTTCAGTTTGGGAGGCCGTATGTTACTAGGAATGCAAAAAGACTAGAAGCGGTCCAAAGGAAGGCGACAAAAATGATGTGGGGGGCTTGCGCCATAAGACTTTTGAGAAGAGATGGGAAGACCTGAATATGTATAGCCTAGAGGAAAGAAGGGACAGGGGAGATATGATACAGACATTTAAATACTTGAAAGGTATTAATATAGAAACAAATCTCTTCCAGAAAAGGGGAAATGATAAAAGTAGAGGACATGAGCTGAGATTGCGGGGTGGTAGACTTAGGAGTAATGTCAGGAAATTCTTTTTCACGGACAGGGTGGTCGATGCCTGGAATGCCCTCCCGAGGGAAGTGGTAGAGACAAAAACAGTGACGGAATTCAAAAAGGCATGGGATAGCTGTTCAATCCAGTTTGGCGTCTGACGTCCCAGCACGTTGTCCTGCACGTACAACGTGCTGGAACGTCAGACTCCGAACTGGATTGAACAGTCAACTACAGCACGGCCATGGAGGCCGAAGAAGAACTTTAAAGACGTCGGGTCGGCTGGCGGGGGTTGGGGTCCCCCGCCAGCTGAAGAAATATCTTTAAAGGCGGCAAGCGGACCTCGGCTGGCGGGGGGTTGGGGTCCCCCGCCAGCAAAGGTAAAACGGCAGCGGGGAGGGTTGACGGCGGTAGGGGAGTCCAGGGCAAAATCTGCAGGGGCCCAGTCCCCTGTGGCCCCACGCAGATACGCCCCTGGGATGAACACAGAGGAACTCTATTTAGAAAATAGATGGTAGAAAACAAAAAAAATGGCTGCAGGGGGTGGATGTGTGAGTGACACTTGGACGGCTACTCCGGCTGTGAAGAACTAAGGCCGGTGCCAAGCAGACTTTGTAGGTCTGTGTCCGTATATGGCAATCCAGTTTAGGATAAGCTGGAAAGGGCTTCAATGACAACTTCAGTAGCTGGAACCGAGGACAGTGCTGGACAAACTTTTACTGTCTGGGTCCCGCAAATGCAAGATGGATTTGGATAGGCTGGAGTAAGCTTTGACGGCTACTCCAGTGGGTGGAACATAAGGAAAGAGTCGGGTGAACTTCTATGGCCTATGTCCCAGAAATGTCAAAGAAAGGCTCATGATAAAGTACATAATATCACAGTCAATGTTGATTTAATCATGAATTGATAATGAGTGTGACTGTTGGGCAGACTGGATGGACCGTTCAGGTCTTTATCTGCCGTCATTTACTATGTTTCTATATGTAATAGACAATATCAGCACAAACAAATATTGAAATAAGAGTACAAATTTGTTATAGTATGCTACGTATAATGTCAACACAATACACATTAAAACATCTTAATAGATGCATAGGGTATAAGCGGAGGTGGAACATATAGACAGATAAAACAGAGTAACAGGAATTTGAAAGTAAGGGGACTAACTTAAGGACAGCTGCATGTGAAGTTCAAGAGGTGCATGAGTATGATTTCGGGTAAGCACCAGCAAGCCAATCTAATCTAGTCTAGCCAGCGAAATTAAGATTTAGATGTTTCTATGGGCAGAGCAGGAATTATTATTCAGCTGCAAGGACTTAGGGCTCTGTTTACAAAGGCATGCTAGCAGTGTGGAGGGGCATAATCAAATGGGGCCGGCCATCTATAAGGGCGGCCATCTGTAATGACGGCCCCGTAAAGCGGCATACCCGACTGTATTATCGAAACATGATGGCTGGCCATCTTTCGTTTCGATAATACAGTCAGGGCCGGCCAAATCTCAACATTTGGGCCGGCCTTAGAGATGGCCGCCATTGGTTTTCGCCGATAATGGAAACTAATGGCGGCCATCTCAAACCCGGCCAAATCCAAGCCATTTGGTCATGGGAGGAGCCAGCATTTGTAGTGCACTGGTCCCCCTCACATGCCAGGACACCAACCGGGCACCCTAGGGGGCACTGCAGTGGACATCACAAATTGCTCCCAGCTGCATAGCTCCCTTACCTTGGGTGTTGTGCCCCCCAAATCCCCCCCAAAACCCAATACCCACAACTGTACACCACTACCATAGCCCTTAGGGATGAAGGGGGGGGGCACATGTGGGTACAGTGGGTTTTGGGGTTTTTTTGGAGGGCTCCCATTGACCACTACAAGTGCAACAGGTGGGGGGGGGGTGGGCCTGGGTCCGTCTGCCTGAAGTGCACTGCACCCACTAAAAACTTCTCCAGGGACCTGCATACTGCTGTCATGGAGCTGGGTATGACATTTGAGGCTGGCAAAAAAATGGGAGGGGGTTGGTGATCACTGGGGGAGTAAGGGGAGGTGATCTCCGATTCCCTCCGGTGGTCATCTGGTTAGTTCGGGCACCTTTTCGAGGCTTGGTCGTGAACAAAAAGGGACCAAGTAAAGTCGGCCAAATGCTCATCACGGCCGGCCTTCTTTTTTCCATTAGCGGCCGAGGCCGGCCATCTCTTAACCACGCCCCCTTTCCGCCTTCGGTACACTGCCGGCACGCCCCCTTGAACTTTGGCCGGCCCTGTGACGGAAAGCAGTTGAAACCGGCCAAAATCGGCTTTCGATTATAACGATTTGGCTGACTTTAGGAGAAGGCCGGCCATCTCCCGATTTGTGTTGGACGATGGCCGCCCTTCCCCTTTGAAAATAAGCAGGATAGTCACCCATAGGAATATTATGGGCATCTACATGGTTAGCGTGTGATATTTTTTAGTGCAGGCTAGAAACGCTAGCGTATCTTTGTAAACAGGGCCCTTAGAATATTAATTAATCTTCCCATAGCATAGTGTGCTGCCTGTAAGTTCAGTGCAGCGTGCACGTGGGAGGAGGGTAGGTTAGATGAAGAAGGCGCCAAGAACGTGCAGAAGTGACTATAATACTGCCACATCTGTGCAAAAATGTCACTAGTCCTGCCAATGGCTATTCTATAAAATAGTGTCTAGATACGATGGCAGATGGCGATCTGGCTAGACGTGGGTGGTATCTAGGCAGTGTTGTGAATTTAGGGGTCCAGAGCCCCCCGAGAAGGCTGGAGTGACCTTAAATCTGACTCCATCTCTAAATAGCACTAGTACTGGGGTAATCAAGGAGTTGTGAAGTTCTAAAAGGAATTGCCACTAAGAGAGATGTTAGGTCTAAGGAAAAGATACCAGCCTTATGACAAACTGGATTTAGATTACAAGTTATACAATGCAGAGAAAGAGAGCCTGATACAGCAAAAGCATTTATACTTACAGCCTTTCATCATTAAGTGAAGTCCACAAATCATCATTTGGAATGAGGAGTTTATTTGCCAAGGTACAAGTCAAATCAGTGAGTGACAACAGGCACGTACAATCAATCAATTAGTTATAGGAATATAATAATCCAGCTGCAAACAGGTGTTAATTAGTTCCTAATCTTTTTTATAATTTCTTTTACCAATTAGAGGTTTTACAAGGGAAAGCAATTAGGTAATTTGTCAATTCTACTGGACACATTGGTTTCCCTTGGAGAGAGAGAGTGGCAACCCTTTTCTCTCTAACCTAAACCAGGAAATACCCTGATTTTTATAGGTGCCCTCAGGATATGAATAATATGACAATAGATATACCTGATTGGATCTATGCTAATGTCATGGTTGTCACTGATTGGCTCATGCTAATGAGTAGCTTCTATCTTGCTAACATGGTTTTGTCTTTAGCTCGCTTGACCACAAATCTTAAGCAAGACCCTGCATCCAGCTACACCTTTCCTTTCTCACACCATGGCTGACCACAATCCTGCTCACAGGAAAGTCTCATTTCTCAACTTGTTTTTCTAACTTACATTAGAGAAAATTCCACTTTGTAACAGATACGGCTTCCATTTTGTGCTGAAATCCTCCATTTTGTTTCCATATCTATTGACCTAACTTTTCCTAATTTAGCTTATTTAGGCCTCAATCCGGGCTACAAACTAGGCCATACTTTTCCAGTAAGCTCCCAGTTATGTCAGCCATCAGATTTCTGACTCAGCCAAGGTCTGTAATGGCCTGAGCTCTATGACTGGGCCCGCCACCATTCCAGTGGGGGGGGGGGGGGGGGTCTCTGGCTGTACCATAATTATACAGCAGATTCTGGGTGGGGTGCACAGTTACACACATATATTATTGAATAGTATAATTTTTGTGTAATTGTTAGCACCTATGACTGGTGCAAGAGTTCGGGCCTAAATTATACACGTTTTTTCATTGCTATGCTAGATTTCAAAAAAGGAAAAAAGTTCACCTCATTTATTGCATTTCTGTTTAATATTTGGTCATTTTACTATGCTGTTAACAAAATTGTAAGTTTTATGTTAAACTGTAGCAAATAATACAAAAAAAAATGTGGTGAATTCTATGGGGGGAAATATCCTAGTTCTATTCTGCATCCATTGTTGCATTTGGAAGACTTCTGTGGATGCAGAATATTTTTCCATTTAAGATTGTGATGGTGCAGGGTCAAGAGTCAATATTTTTAATATAAGAATTCCAGGATAAATAATTTAAGTTAAATAATTTTTGTTCCAGTTGATATTCAGCTGGTGAGGGTTGTTTTAAATGCTTACTGTCACCTACACCAGCATTCAATATTCAGGCCTGACCAGATAGGAAGAAGCCACCAGACCTTATGTGGGTCCTGGCTAATATTCAGCCAGGCACCCACATAACATGCGAATTCTGGCTGAATATCAGCTGGAACCCGCTTAAGGGTATTTGGCCAGGTCCCGACCTCAACCCTGATTCCAATCTCCACTCTCTCTCTTCCCCCTGGAACAGCATCTGAGCCACCTTCCAATCTCCCCTCCCTCCATTCCATCCTCCCTGGAACAGCATCTGGCCAGGGTTGCCAGGTGGGAAATTTTTTCCCCACCCAAACCAGCCCAAAACCCGCCCAAAGTCAAACCCCGCCCCTGACACCTCCACTCCCGTGTCATCACCCCGCCCAGAACGTCACTAACCCCGCCCAAAACATCACTGATCCCGCCCAAAATGCCACTAGCCCCGCCCCCCACGGCCCGAAAAACCACTTAAAAAACCGCCGAAAGACCCCAAAACAAGCCCAAAAAACCGCAACCCGCCGCAGGCAAAAATTTCCCGTGGTGGGTCGCGGAAAACCGCCCACCTGGCAACACTGCATCTGGCCCACGTCCAAGGATCCTCCTCACCCTCTGTAGGTCCCCTCCGGCCTACCTTCCCAATCCCTGGTAGTCCAGCAGAGAAAAAGCAGGAACGATGCCCACTCACTCTTGCCCATTACAGCTTCCCCTTCAAAATGGCTGCTGCATCCTCTAGTGGCAGCCATTTTGAAGGAGAAGTAGCAATGGGCAAGAGCAAGTGAGCATCGTTCCTGCCTTTTCTCCGCTGGACGAGCCATAATGGAACAAAATCAAAACGTCTTGAACAAAAACTTCTACACCTGTTTTTCTAATGAATAAGACACAAAAAGGTGCCCTAAATGACCAGTTGACCACTGGAAGGATTCAGGGATGACCTCCCCTTAATCCCCCAGTGATCACTAACCCCCTCCCACCTGCTAAAAATGTGAATAAAAATAGTACTCACCAGCCTCTACGACAGCCTCAGATTAGCATGAAGGTCCCTGGAGTAATTTAGTGGTGAGTGCAGTGCACTGTAGACAGGTGGACCCAGGCCTACATCTCCCCTACCTGTTACACTTGTGGTGAAACTCACTGAACCCACATATAGGTGCCCCCTTCATCCATAAGGGCTAGTGTAGTGGTGTACAGTTGGGGGTAATGGGTTTTGGAGGGCTCAGCAGACAAAATAAGGGAGTAATGGTGAGATGTGTACCTGGGAGCATTTATATGAAGTCCACAGCAATGCCCCCTAGGGTGCCCCATTGCTCTCCTGGCATGTCTGGGGGGACCAGTCTACTAAAAACACTGGCCCCTCCTACATCCCAATGGCTTGATTTTGTATATCTTTAACTTGTGTGGGTTTTTTGTTTTTTTTTTTGAAAATGGCCTAAAAAGATAAACACACAAAGCACAAAACCTTGGTTGAAATGGTATTTTCGAAAAAAAAAAAAGGACCTTTTTCTTTTTTTGAAATGGGTATATTTCCAACTCAGATTTGGTATGTTTAGTGCAGAACGTCCAAAGTGTGACTTAGATGCACTATTGAAAATGCCCCTCCACATATCTTTGTAAGTCTGTGTGCTTTGAAAATGAGTACCTTAAGCACTTGGATCCCTGGCTTTAACACAGTTTACAAGAGATGAGATGGTTTCCTTTCTGCTAGTTACATTTCTGGATTTTGGCGTCCATGCAAATGCTTGGATCCATATCGAAGTGGTAAAGAACAGTGACAGTGATCGGATCTTGCCGGCAGACTGAATGTTTCCTTCTTCTTTCAGTTCCACCTTCAACGCCACACTGCAGCATCAGAGGGGCTGTCCAAACTGGTCATTATATCACCCTTGAATGCTATTCCAAGGATGGAATGCCCCCTCCTACTTACCAGTGGAATAAGGTGGTAAATAATGAACTCAAGCCCACACCGCCAGAAATGAGTAAGTAATACCTAAGGTCCTGTAGCATTTGAGAGCCTTATAACCAGTGATGTGTTGGAGGACGCTCTCCCCCTCCCCCAATTATGAGACTGCAGTCGAGCAGGCGAGAACCCCTTAAATAAGGAGGTCAATTCATAGCTACCAGCTCTGTGGGTGCGCTGGCTGCTGAGCACCCCCAATATTGTGTCCAGGTAAGGTAATTTGTGTTGTGTTTGGCACCCCCAATTATTTCAAAAAGTTGGCCTCTATCTATGGGTCAATTTATTTGCCAGTCTCTCTCACCCTTGGCCCCTTCCACGATTCTCTTTTTCATTTGAGATTGTGTTCTATTCCATGGAAGTTTTCAGTGCCCATCCAATTGAGCTGTGTACTTGTTATTTTCCTTGATCCAATGTTTTTTTTTACCTGCCTGACAGTGAGCTAGGCCATGGGCTGGAGATGATTAAGCTCCTATCCCGGCCACATTTCCTGTTGTAAAAATCTACTTTCCTAGGTCCTTTCTTGAGCAAATGCATGCTTTTCTTTTTAGAAACACACATACACTCCCTGGGAATAACTCACGCTTCATCATTCCCCCCCCCCCCTCCCCATGCAACTGTCCAGAATTCACCCTTCCTTCATTTTCCCCATCATTCACCCTCTCTCAGTTGACCCCGCCCCCCCCTCAAACATTGTCCTCCAAGATTTTAGAATTCTGGAAGGAGCTCTCTCGCTTGACCTCCACCTGAGAACTATCAATTTAATAACTGCATTATGTGATCTAGAAGGAGATATAAATGGGGGGTGGAGGGGGGGGGGGGAAGAGAACCTGGGTGGTTGCAAATCCAGTTGTGGTTGAGCTGGAGGAGGATACTCTTTTTATCCAAATAACTAAGAGACCCCTATACAAAGCTGCAGTTACCGCCAACGTAACGGGTGACAGTAAGGGCTCATGCGCTAATCTGCTTTAATGACCACACGCTAATGGCAAAATTAGGGGCCCTTTTCTTAAGCAGCGGTAGTGCCACATTAGTACTAACGCTGGGGTAGCGCAGGTGGCCTGCGGTAATTCCAAAGTTGGCGCGTGCTGTTTCCCGCGGTAGAAAATAATTTTCTATTTTCTACCACGGGGGGCGTTTCCAGAGGTAATCGACAGCACAACCACATTGGTGCGTACTGCATGATTACCACATGAGTAGTGCATGAGCCCTTACCGCTAGGTCATTGGATGGCAGTAAATAGCGCGTGGCCATTTACTGCCCCGTTAAAAAGGCCTTTTTTCCCAGCCACAGTAAAAAATGGCCCAGCATGTGCCAAAAACATATGCTCACGCTACCACAGGCCACGTTTTACTGTGGCTTAGTAAAAGGACCCCTTAGTGCATGGTCATTAATACAAAAATAGGAAATTTCCCCATTTTACCCCAGCAGTAAAAAATGGCCTTAGCGCACAGGAAAGACCTGCGTAAGGGACGCTAGGTCACTTTTTACCATTGTTTGGTAAAAGGGCTCCCAAGTAAATGCCGAAATATGCAGAAACAAAAGTCTAGAAATTAAAGCCATAAACCTGAGCAGCAGTGGTTTTTTGCATGTTAGATTAACGTATCTAACGTGCAAAAAAATTTACATTATCCAGATTGCAACGGCCTTAAATACAAATCTACCTACGCATCCAGCTTCTCCTTCATAGGCACACAGCTATGGAATGCACTACCTAAGATCAATTCAGAACCATCTAAATTTCAGGAAATTACTGAGGACC
The DNA here is from genome assembly GCF_901765095.1 of Microcaecilia unicolor. Classification (NCBI taxonomy): domain Eukaryota; kingdom Metazoa; phylum Chordata; class Amphibia; order Gymnophiona; family Siphonopidae; genus Microcaecilia; species Microcaecilia unicolor. The sequence goes on along the minus strand of NC_044037.1, from coordinate 20,808,473 downwards.
ACCCTGTTCAAGAAGGCTTACCTTCAGGGGCGTATCTGAGGTTCGGCGGTAGGGGGGGCAGGGGCTAGAGTGAGGGGGCACATTATAGCCCCCCCTACCGCCGTCAGCCGCCCCCCACCGCCGTTAACACTCCCTCCCTCCCTCCCTCGCCTACCGCCATCACCTACCCCGAGGTCCACTTCCTCCGGCTTTTTAAAATATTGCTTCAGCTGGCGGGGGACCCCAACCCCCTGCCAGCCCAGCCGCGATCTTTAACTTTTTCATCCTTGTCGTGCAGCGCGCCGTGAAAGCTGCATGCATCTTTAGTTCCAGTTGGCCCCACGCAGATACGCCCCTGTTTACCTTCCAGACTCAACCTAACTTGCTTCTTCTTTGTTACAGCAAAATTCATGGACTCTATTATCTTTAATTATCTTTTATTATCTCTGTTGTTTTATACGTTGCATATACGATTACTATCTTATTATTACATTGTTTAATTGTATTTTACTAACTGTAGCCTGCACTACGGTATTGTGTAAGCCACATTGAGCCTACAACTAGTGGGAAAATGTGGAGTATAAATGTGTTAAATAAATAAATATAACATTAAGAACCTGTATTTTATTTTGTGTTTTAGATTCTAAGAAAGGTGAGCTGATTATTGGGAATCTTTCTAGTTTTGAAACAGGACATTACCGCTGCACTGCTTCTAACCGCCTTGGGAACGCTACGTGTGAACTTGACTTAAGCACGGGAGGTAATTATAAAATTTTTATTTATAAATGACATGTTTTTTTTAATCCCTGGGTTTTCATCCCATTTATATAGCTTCTTCTCTTTCTGTAGCTCAGCCATTACAGCATCAGTTCGTGCTCCGAGAACCTTTAATCTATATTCAGTGCACGAGGTCAGCTAGAAGAACCATAAAAAGTATCGCTGTGTGCTCCAGTCCTATCTGTTTGCATACATTAAAACAGCAATACTTTTTCAACGCAGAAATGCTTGATTTTGGCACCAAGACAAATTCTAAGTGAAGTAGCATAATCCATCGTGTGCATTGAAATATGTGCCTGCATATATAAAATGTAAACGGCTTTGGTTGAACAACCACATGGATAATAATGGCAAGGAATTATTTGGCCAAAGCCTGCGTCTGAGGCAAAACTGTGGGACAAAACAACAAAATTATAATCACTTAATAACAATAGATTAAAAACTAGAAAACAGGAATAGAGGTGAAAAAGATGACAGGAGAAGAGAAAAAAAAAACAAATAAATGGCAGAATACCATGGAAAGAGAGCTATAAGAAAATAGAGGAAAGCAGAAACTAGAGACCTGGACCAACATGATTACAAAAATTAAATGGCCAGATAACAACAGTAGAAAAAAAGAATTTTATTTTTAATTTAGGATACAGTAATGTGGTAACCACTGTCCCCTCTAAGGTGAACAGGAGTCCGGCAACTGCATTGCTGCCAGTCTGTGAGTGTGGGTGTGTGTGTGTGGGGGGAGTTCAATATTATGTGTTCAATGACTAGAGACAGTTCCCTGGAGTCCTGCAGAGCTTGCCTGTCCGGCTCTATTGAAAATGTGATAGTGAAACAGCACCACCTACTGGCAGGACTGTAGGCGGAGGACTCCTGCTCAGCTTAGAGGGAACAGTGGTGGGTAGCTGATAGTCCACTTGAAAGGTTAATAAATAGAAATAAAGCAGAAAACACAAAATAAGGTGATGCCATTTTTATTGGTTTAATATATTTTTTGATTAGGGTGATACTAGGCAGAAGGGGGCAGGTCAGAGCAATATTTTGGTATCACCTTTATTTCATGTTTTATTTTTAAATCTGCATTGATTAATTTTGTGATTGGAATATGAATATTTTTAAAATTGACATCTGCTATCTTTATATATGCACAATGGGAACATTCACCACTGTTTCTAATTTTTGTCTACCTATTTCTATTTTTACCTTGTGATTACTTATTCTGTTCTTGGTGAGGTTCTGTCTGTATTATGTGAAAGAGGTGAAGTATTCTGTTAGCACTGATTGTCTGTGAAGAATCCATTTGTACTGGTTCGTTTAGTTTTCCCAGTAAGTGTATTAATGTTCTAGCGCATACTGAAATGTTTACTGTGCTGCCTTTTCCTGGGTAGGCCCTTGTGGTGTGACTCCTGGATGTTAGTGCTGTTAAGGTATGGTGGAATTGCTATTTAGGTCCTGAGTGACTTTTGTGGGGGTTTTGTATTACATCACAATAATCAGGGCTCATTTTCAAAGCACTTAAGACTTCTGACTTACAAAGTTACATATTTATTTATTTATTTATTATTACATTTGTACCCCGCACTTTCCCACTCAAAGCAGGTTCAATGCGGCTTACATAATAATAAGGATTACAGAGTATTGATAGAGAAAATATAGGTTAATCATATTAGAATAATAGAAGAGATGGGGAAGGGTGTAGGGATTAGGAGAGGTATGAGCCCAGGGTAGATGAGCATTGGAGGAGGGTAGAGGAGGCGGGAGGGGGAATGGGACATGGGAAAAGCATAGGGAAGTTTGGTGGGAGATGTAGTCTGAGTCATTGTCGTTGTCTTCTGGATATGTGTTGGGTAGATGGGCTCAAAGGATTAGATTGGGTCATTTGGGTAGGCTTGCTTGAACATGGGTTTTTAATGATTTCCGGAAGGGTAGACAGTCACTGATTGAGTGGATGGGTATTCCAGAGTTGGCTGCCTAAGAAGGAGAAGTTGGACCCATAATAGGCTTTGTACTTGAGTCCTTTGCAATTGGGATAATGTAGGTTGAGGTAATTTCACGAAGTTTCAGACATGTTTCTGGTGGGAAGATCATTCAGATTGAGCATATAGTCTGGAGATTCACCGTGGATAATCTTGTGGATTCGTTCTTTGATAGGAAGCCAGTGAAATTTTTCACATAGGTTATTATGTAAGTCTAAGTGCTTTGAAAATACGCCAATATGACTGATACTGGATTTTGCATTTGGATTTAACTCAGTAGTAGCTCTTGGTGAGGTACATTCAGATATAGTAGGTATTTTCCTGTCCTGGAGAACTTTGTTGTACCTGAGGCAATGGAGGGTTATGTAACTTGCTCAAGATCTCAAGGAACAGTGGTGGGATTTGAATCCTGGCTTCCACTATTCTCAGCAAACTGCTCTAACCACTGTGTATGACTAATACAGAAAATTCATACTCCAAACATGTTTAGTAAATCAACAATAAACTAAAGGCTAACAGATTTGAAGCCTGATGGCTATTTAGCAACCTATCAAAAAAAAACCAAAACCCAAAACAAAACGATAGGCAAATCATTTAGGGGGTCCTTTAACTAAAATGCTCTAGAATCGGGGCTTTGTGTGGTCATGCGGGATTTTACTGTGCACTAAACCCAGATATAATTCAGTACTTTTGGGGGATTTTTAAAATATATTTTATTGCAGGTCATGTGCTAATGTTGTCACTAGTGCATGGTACGCACATGGAGTTAACACGGGAGAACTTACCAACTCCTATTTAGGACGCGCTAAGAGGTCCTGAGTTAACCCTGCATTAGCCAGTTAAAGTGCATTAAGTATAATGTGCTAGCTGATTAATGCTTCCAACCCACTATCTGCCACCTCATGCCCTCTCCCAAAAATATTTTTAAAAATCAGTAACACGCAGGTTAGCGCACGCAAACAGGCAATATACCACAAGAGGCTTAAACGTGTTTCTGTGGCAGCTGTTTACACACACTAACCATGCATAAAGGGAAGGGGAAAGGGAATGGGGCTTGATATGCTGCCTTTCTGTGGTTTTTGTAACTACATTCACGGTGGTTTACATGGTAAATGCAGGTACTTATTTGTACCTGGGGCAATAGAGGGTTGGGTGACTTGCCCAGAGTCACAAGGAGCGGCAGTGGGAATGGAACCCAGTTCCCCAGGATCTGAATCTGCTGCACTAACCATTAGGCTACTCCTCCACTCCAAGGGCCTAATGCCTGTTAGTAAAAGGGCACCTTAATGATTTCCAGTCAGGAAGATGCTGAACTGACTGCGAGACAAGTGTTAAAGTACCTGCCCGTTCCGTACTTCCAGAATACTGCACATATTTAGATTTTTTTTTCTTTGGCAAATAATTCCCTGGAGTGTATTCAGTGTGCATAATATTATTTATTTATTACATTTGTACTCTGCGCTTTCCCACTCAAAGCAGGTTCAATGCGGCTTACATAGTAATTGGGATTACAAAGTATTGGTGGAGAGAAATAAGTTGAGTATTATCAGAGTAATAAAAGAAATAAGTAATAAAAGAAATAAGAATGTAGAAACACAGGGGTGAGGGGAGTGGGAGAAGTAGGAGCAAGGGTAAGTGAGCAATTGGAGGGTAGATGAGGCGGAGGGGAATGGGCAAGAGTGAAGGGAGTAGGAGAGGTGTGAGTAAGGGTAGGTGAGCATTGGGGGAGGGGTCGATGAGGCGAAAGGGGATAGAACAGGGGATAAGCAGGGGAAAATGAGGCGGGAGATGTAGTCTAGGTCGTTGTCATTGTCTCCTGGATATGTGATGAATAGATGGGTTTGTGGGAATTAATCTGGATCGTTTGGGTAGGCTTGTCTGAACAGATGGGTTTTTAGTGATTTCCGAAAGGGCAGATGGTCACTGAGTGGTCGGATTGGTCTGGGGAGGGCATTCCAGAGTTGGCTGCCTAAGAAGGAGAAGTTGGATCCATAATAGGTTTTGTACTTGAGTCCTTTGCAATTGGAGTAGTGTAGGTTGAGGTAAGTTCGTGAGGTTGTAGACATGTTCCTGGTGGGGAGGTCGATCAAGTCGAGCATATAGCCTGGAGATTCACCGTGGATAATCTTGTGCATAGGCGGTCGGTGGCCCAACTGTTTGGGGAGGCTAAAGGGGGCGGGGTTAGGGGTGGGGCCAGGGTGGAGCTTAAATCCATAATTGTCTGATAACACACAGAAAAAATAAATAAATAAAAGTCACAATTAATATCTTTTATTAAATTTAGATATTAGATATGTATCATATGTCAAAGAATAAAGTGGTTGCTCAAAGCATATTCTAACCACAATCGCTCAACTGCAAAACACTATGCACAACTTTGTGCAAAAACACACTCAGAACCTTACTGTACCATAAATATTACATTGGGCAGAACCTAATACACCAATATACCACCCATACGGAAAATGCAGACCGTCAACAATATGAAACAAGGGATCATATCACCACAATTCTCATGTAGAGCCACAAAACACCCTAATTCATGTTTAATGTGGGATAAAATGCCATAAATAAGTAAATAAATATAAACTTTTAATGTTGAGCACCTGATTCTCAAAGTGGACATGTTCCAAACACTATAATGAAAATAAAATGATCTTTTCTACCTTTGTTGTCTGGTGACTTTTTCTGATCATGCTGGCCCAATATCCGATTCTGCTGCTATCTGTCCTCAGGTGTCAGTGCAAGTCTCTTTGGTATGAACTGCTCATATGCAGGTCAGGAAGTCATCCACGTTAAATATCTCCCTGGCAACCCAGGACACCTCCAGCCAACCCCCCCCCCCCCCCTGTTCTCCCAGCAGTAAGGTAAACAAATTAAACCATAAACCAATTTCTACAACTGGGCTTTCACTGCAGCTCCTGCTGTGAGGATGGAGGTAAATCAACAATTTAAACCCCCCCAGAGCAGCGGAACTCCACAGCTGATCCATCCTGCTGCAGCAGGGGAGGCTTAGCCTCCCCAAGCCTCTTATACCGGGCTCCTATGATCTTGTGGATTAGTGTGTGGACTTTGAAATACCATCAGCAGCAGTGATACTGGGGGGGGGGGGGGGGGGGGGAGGGGGAGAGGGGAGGAGGCTGTTTTCAAATGTTTCTGCACTGTTCCTGTACTGCTGACATAGATGTGCCCTCCACCCCAAGGATCTCAACTTGTCCTGTTATGCCTGCCCCATCCCATCCCATTAGTCCCACCTCTCTTTAGACTTACCAAATAGCTGAGCCACCAAAGCAGTAGGGAACGGAAGTGCTAAAAATTCAAGCAGTGTAGCGTAAGGGTCAAGTAAAAGTCATGGAGACAGCAATGATTAGAGCTGAAAGGGGTGTGACAATTGGAAGTGGAGGTTAGCACGGTGGACTGGGAACCTGGGAAAGGGGTTTAATTCTCACTGTGGTTCCTTGTGACCCTGTGCAAGTCACAGGGGTCCTTTTACAAAGGCGTGCTACAAAATGGCTTGCGGTAGTGTAGGCGCGGGTTTTGGCCGTGCCACGATCCATTTTTTAGCACGCCTGTAAAAAAGGCCTTGGACGTATGGCAAAATGAAAATTGCCGTGCATCCATTTTGGGTCTGAGACCTTACCACCAGTCATTGACCTAGTAGTAAAGACTCACGCGGTAACTGGGCGGTAATGGCCTTTGCAAACCAAATGCCACTTGACGCGTGTCCGTTACGCGCGCCCGAAAATAATTTTTTTTCAGACGCGCGCCAAAAATGAAACGACCACAAGAGCCACATGGTAGTCGGGTGGTAAATCCATTTTGGCACGCGTTGGGCATGTGTAGACGCTTACACGGCTTAGTAGAAGGACCTCTTAACTCTCCATTGCTCCAGGTACAAACACTTAGACAGTGCGGCCCCTAGAGACACAGAAAGTTCCTGCATATAATAAATGTAAACCAGGGTGTACCACAGAAAAACAACATATCAAATCCATAACCCTTTACAAATCTCTGAGAAGATTCACCCTGTACCTGAAGCAGGTATGTTTTCACTCCAAAATGCATGAAAGCTACAAACAAATTTGGGTGAATCCAGTGGGTGGCACTGCCCTACGTGGAGTTACAGTGTCTATGATGGCCACGCCTCTTATGTGGTCCAAACATCTTTAGAAGGTGTTTGCCAAATATATATATATTATGGGGCTTTTTCTCTTAATATCTGTTTTTACGACACAGACGTCTGGCATTTCAGCCCCTTATGGCCACAAATAGTTTGGTGGCAGTTCAGTGATCCAGGATCATTACAGTCCTGGAGTCCTTGCCCTCTTCCCCTGTTCCACCTGCTTTGTCTTTTCTTTCAACACTGGCCTTGTGTGTTACAGCTGGAGAAGGAATCATTGCCGCAGCGGTAATTGGAGCGATCCTAGTGGCGGCTGTTATTTGTGCCATTGTCGTCTTTTTAACAATAAAGTTAAAGAAGAGCAAAAAGGAAAAATTTGCTGTTGCTGAAATGAAGTAAGACCGCTCTGCTTTTTTTGTTTGTTTGTTTTTTTAAAGTTACAACACTGATGTTTTCTGTTTGTAGATCTTGGAATATCTTGGTCGATTATGGTACCATTAACTATCCAGCTCATTTTCGAAGGAGATTGCCGGCCATCTTCTGACACAAATCGGGAGATGGCCGGCGATCTCCTGAACCCGGCCAAATCGGTATAATCGAAAGCCGATTTTGGCCGGCGCCAACTGCTTTCCATCGCGGAGCCGGCCAAACTTCAAGGGGGCATGTCGGTAGGGTAGCGAAGGCGGGACGGGCCCGTGGTCAGGAGATGGCCGGCTTCGCCCGATAATGGAAAAAAGAAAGCCGGTCCTGACGAGCATTTCGCCGGCTTCACTTGGTCCCTTTTTTTTCAGGACCAAGCTTCAAAAAGGTGCCCCAAATGACCACCACAGGGAATCGGGGATCACCTCCCCTTACTCCCCCAGTGGTCACCAACTCCCTCCCACCCCCAAAAAAAAACTTTTTTGCCGGCCTCTATGCCAGCCTGAAATGTCATACCTAGCTCCCTGACAGCAGTATGCAGGTCCCTGGAGCAGTTTTTTGTGGGTGCAGAGCACTTCAGGCAGGTGAACCCAGGCCCACCCCCACCCTACCTGTTACACTTGTGGTGGTAAATGGGAGCCCTCCAACCCCCCCCCCCCCCAAAACCCACTCTACCCACATATTGGTGCCCCCCTTCATCCACAAGGGCTATGGTAATGGTGTAGAGTTGTGGGTAGTAGGTTTTGGGGGGCTCAGCACACAAGGTAAGGGAGGTATGCACCTGGGAGCAATTTTTGAAGTCCAATGCAGTGCCCCCTAGGGTGCCCGGTTGGTGTCCCGGCATGTCAGGGGGACCAGTGCACTACAAATGCTGGCCCCTCCCACGACCAAATGCCTTGGATTTGGCCGGGTTTGAGATGACCGGCATCGGTTTCCATTATTGGTGAAAACCGATGCTAGCCATCTCTGACATTTGGCTGGCCCCAACCGTATTATCGAAATGAAAGAAGGCTGGCCATCTTTTTCGATAATACGGTTTGGGACTGCTCTTTGCAGCGCCTGCCATATAGATGGCCGGCGCCGTTCAATTATGCCCCTCCATGTGTATCTTAATTTAGAATATAATGTAAATATCTTTGATAGAAAAGTGATTTTCTTCCCGATGAGTGGATCTTTTCCGGGTTACAATTATCATAATAGTATATCATCTAAGCCCAAGCTGTTTAGTTGGGTTTTAATGCTGAAATCTATATCCACAGCAACTGCTAGCCACTACACATGCCAATATGTACAGTGCAAGGCCGGCTCAAGGGACTTTGATGCCCTAAGCTAACTTTTGATCATTTCTAGCAAGCTCACCCTTCACCCTCTGCCTGCATCTGCTCTCTTCCAGCCAACTCTCCCACCTACCCTCAGGCTCCCTTCCAGCCAGCTCCTCCACCTGCATGCATCAGAGACATAGCCAGACCTCAGTTTTGGGGGTGGGGGGTCCTGAGCCCAAAGTGTGAGGGGGGGGGTCATTTTGCCCCACCTTCTTGCTGCGCTCAACCCCTGCCATAACCCCACATACCGGGGCTGGCAGGGGTCCCCAAGCCCCGCCAGCAGAATCCTACCTGCAGAAATATTCAGTGCCGTGCTGCCTGGCCCACTTTCCCACCCCGATGCGCACGCTTGGTTTTAGTGAAATTGAGCATGCGCACCAAAACTGAGTATGAGCGCACGGGAGGGGTAAAGCCGGACAGGAAACATGGCACCAAATATCACCGCAGGAAAGCTTCTGCTGGCAGGGATTGGGGACCCCCCCCGACAGCCAAACCAACAGTCCTTAGGGGCCCGAACCCAAAATTGGGGGGCCCGGGCCCCCAATGGCTATGCCACTGATGCAGCAGCTGCTTCTGTATCCTTTAAACAGTAGCGATAGCATGTTGCTGTGCTCTCGCTCGTTCCCCTTTGCTGTTGCCAGCACTGCTACAGGTTTAAACTGAAGAATGGGTAAGTACCTGTTTTTGAATTCAAACCTTAATTTTGCTGGAGAACCCTCTCCTCCAGGAGCAGTCGCGTGGCTGTGGGCTATGAAGGTCCCATGCTCCGGAACAGGAAGTTGACATCAGAGGGAGCAGAGTAGGATTACCATATGTCCGGATTTACCCAGACATGTCCGGGCAACCAGGCGGGTTTTGCCAATCTGCCCGTTTGTCTGGATTTCTGGACAAACGGGCAGGCTGGTGGGCAGCCAGCCTGCCTGCCCGTTTGTCCAGAAATCCAGACAAACGGGCAGATTGCTAGCCTCCCCTCCCCTTACTTACTACTGCCCTGGTGGTCTAGTGACCTCTTCCGCCTTCGGGGCAGGAAAGAGCCCCCGCTTTCCTGCCCAGAGCGCTGCCCTGCATGCTTCCTTCCTGTTGCAGATCTTGGCGCCGACTCAAAATGGCCACCGAGAGTTGACGTGACCTCGCGAGACTTCAACTCTCGGTGGCCATTTTGAATCAGCGCCGAGATCAGCAACAGGAAGGACGCATGCAGGGCAGCGCTCCGGGCAGGAAAGAGGGGGCTCTTTCCTGCCTCAAAGAGGTCACTAGACCTGGTGGGCAGCAGTAAGGTAAGGGGAGGTGGGTTGACAGGGTGTGTGACAGGGGGGAGGGGAAATGTGACAGGGGGCGGAGCGAGTGTGTGGAAAGGGGCGGGGCGAGTGTGTGGTGGGGGCGGGGCATGTGTCCTGCTTTTGGGGGGACGAAATATAGTAACCCTAGAGCAGAGGACCGGAAAAGCCGAAAGCTGTGCAGCTGCTCAGCGCACCCCCTTGCTGCCTACACCCAGCGCAGACCGCCCTCCCCTCGGTATGCCACTGCTGGAGACAGCGCAGTGAGAGAGCATAGTAGTGAGAGCACCAACACTCTCTCGCTGCTGTGAAGAGTGAGCCAATGACCCCCTTGAGCCTCGCTGCCCTGAACCAGTGTTTTTCCTGGCTTATACCTTAAGCTGGCCCGGGTAAAGGATTGCCCACATATAATACCCAGTTCACATCTACAGTGGCCTGCTATCACATCGTCATCCAGAGCCTATAAATGGTGTGCAAATTTCTGCATACAAAATTGTGTGCTGTGCTGAATGCACAACTAAATTGGCTTACGAGACAATTAGCACCAATATTTGGGTGCTAACAATTATTAGCGTTAATTGGCAACAGCTTGGATTGGCACTTGCATCTTGCTATGCACCATTCTTTAAAAATCCGCGTGAAAATCTTATAGTGTACAACTCAAAAGGGGCGTGACCATGGGAGGGGCAGTCACTAAAGACATGTGCAGTATTACTGAATATCAGGGATCCGCATCTAAATTACACACCACGACTTACTCCAGGTTTCAGTTGGTGGTGTAAATCCTTGCACCCAAAGTTTGCGTGGAAATCGAGTTTAAGCACTATTCTATAAACGGCATCTACGCTTTCCACACCCTTTTTTTGGTGCCATTTACTTAATCTAGATGAGTGATGAAAATGATAAAGGGAATGGGATGACTTCCCTATGAGAAAAGGCTAAAGCGGCTAGGGCTCTTCAGCTTGGAGAAAAGGCGGCTGAGGGGAGATATGATAGAGGTCTATAAAATAATGAGTGGAGTTGAACGGATAGACATGAATCGATTGTTTACTCTTTCCAAAAATACTAGGACTAGGGGGCATGCGATGAAGCTACAAAGTAGAAAATTTAAAACGAATCGGTGAAATTTTTCTTCACGTAACGTGTAATTAAACTCTGGAATTCGTTGCCAGAGAATGTAGTAAAGGCGGTTAGCTTAGCAGAGTTTTAAAAAGGTTTGGACGGCTTCCTAAAGGAAAAGTCCATAGACCATTATTAAATTGGACTTGGGGAAAATCCACTATTTCTGGGATAAGCAGTATAAAATGTTTTGTACTTTTCTGGGATCTTGCCAGGTATTTGTGACCTGGATTGGAAACAGGATGCTGGGCTTGATGGACCTTTGGTCTGTCCCAGTATGACAATACTTATGTACATTTGTACACCTGTACTTGCAATGCATGTGAATTACTCCTTATTAAAAGTTTGCAGAAATCTACCTGCGAATGATGTTGTTTTGCATTCGTTTACGTAATCATCATGTCTCTTTTCAACTTATCACAGGCCAATGAATCAGACCCAGCAACAGAGCAGCTCTAAGCATGGAACAGCAGAGCAGACAGAACCTACTGCGGAAAGCCTGTTGGCAGCCCAGCCAGGCCATGGGCATGAGGCTCAACAGGATGACAGCGCCACCTCTGCTGTCATTGAAAACGGAGAAAGGGAAGGACAGGAAACACCAGCCATGGCCTAATTTCCAGCCATACACTAAGCTCCTCCCTTGTAAAGAAAATGCGATTACTCAGTTATTACTCTGTATTCTATTATTGATGTGGCCGGGATTTTCATTGTCAGCCTGAAAACAGAATTGAGCAGCTACAGAATATTAGAGTCACTTGAGTTTCCCCATATTTTAACCCCTTGTCATTTTTTTAAAAGAAAGTACTGCTTTAGGACCTTCCAAATGCTTAAATCAACAGTAAGGCTCCGCTTCTGGGGAGGAATTTTGCATACTATGGGTGACACACGAAGGCACTATTGCTGGGACAATCGGTGGAAATTTGGTTTAAAAGTAAAAATTCACAGTGGGCAGATGTTGCAGGTGTCAAGGAATAGTTAATGGAGTTTTCTATGCGTATTAACAAAGAGGTAACACATTCTTCTGATCACATTTTGTGCATGGCAACTTTACTCTTAACATCTGTCAAACACTGGGGTCAGTTCACCCTTCCCAGATAGAACCAGTTCATCTACATTACAAACCCGCACCTCTGTTTCCTCCTCAGGTCCCAGCTCCTGTGTTTTATCATTCACAAGAAGCCTTTTGGCTTAGGTTGTCATGTACATGTGGAGGGGAATTCTAGAACCAGGCCCCTGGAAGGAGCTTATCCAATAAATGAAAGCAGGCGCCTACTTTCCTTTAAAGCAGGGCTTCTCAACGGAGTCCTCGGGGCACACCCAGCCGGTTAGATTTTCAGGATAATCCCAATGAATATGCATGTGATTGTTTGCATACCAAGGAGGTGAAGGCTGGGGGAAAAGGAGGTACGAGAAAGAGGCTGGGCGGACGGGGTGGGAGGTCATGAGAGAGACCAGTGGGGACTCAGGCTATGTGATAACATGAAAAACTGTCCCTTTGCTTCGCCTGTCAAGGTGAAAAAGCATGCTTTGGGAAGGGAGATTGCTGGCTTCTGCCAGTGATTTGCAGAGGCACCTTAAGGAACTGATTTACGAAGGTTTCTTCGCCCATTGCCACAGAATAGGGGGGAAAAAAAAAAGCCTTCGTATGTCAGTTGCTAAGAGTACCAAAAAACAACAAGGCAAGTGATCTGCAAAATCCAACGTGGAAAATAAGCCAGCAGATACCGGCGTATCCATTAGTGATTCGAAAACCTAACAGGATTTGCCGTTTGTACTGGTTTTTTCTTCATTTATTTTTTCCTTGTCCAGATATGAAAATTGCAATTGTTCTTTTCAAAAGGATACATTCTAGCCCCTGACGCAGCCCTTTGTGGGCGAAACACGGCCTGTGTTGGGCAACTTTCTTACACACGGTATCTATATATATAAAAGGCAACCCCAACGTTCTGAAGCCTCCACGGAAGTTGAGGCGCCCGAGATATCCGGTGTGCCCTGGAGTGTCTGCACCGCCCTCGCGTCAAAACGTCATGACGTCGAGGGCGGAGCTATTGACACTCGAGGGCCGAAATGGCCCACAGCGAACAAGGCAAGTAGCTTCAAGGGACGGAGGGAGGGGGCCCCTTGCTAGCGCCCGTTTCATTCCGCTCAGAAATGGGCATTTTTTCCTAGTCTTTAATAAAATCCTTTTGATGTTATACTGATCTTCTGGCTTATTTTCCAAGTTGCTAAGAGTACTGCTGATCTGGGAGGGGATCCCCCCCTCCCAACTTCATTGGGGCAATGTTAGAGGGGTGGGGAAAAAGAGGCAAGATTCATTGAGCCCTGCTCTAAAGGAAATCATGCCAGTCTGGACAGTCTTTCAACATTTTACTCATAATCTGAAAAGCTTACAAAGATTAAACAAACTGTTTAGGCTTCCTATTGCAAATTTCGCATCCGACAGGTGGCAGGAAGTAAAATAAACCTGAACGATACATTTATTTTTTGTTACCTTTGTACCCCGCACTTTCCCACTCATGGCAGGCTCAATGCGGCTTACATGGGGCAATGGAGGATTAAGTGACTTGCCCAGAGTCACAAGGAGCTGCCTGTGCCTGAAGTGGGAATCGAACTCAGTTCCCCAGGACCAAACTCAGTTCCCCAGGACCACAGTCCACCACCCTAACCACTAGGCCACTCCTCCACTGTTGCTACTATTTGAGATTCTACATGGAATGTTGCTATTCCACTAGCAACATTCCATGTAGAAGTTGGCCCTTGCAGATCACCAATGTGGCCGCGCAGGCTTCTGCTTCTTTGAGTCTGAGGACGTCAGACTCACAGAAACAGAAGCCTGCGCAGCCTTCTACATGGAATGTTGCGAGTGGAATAGCAACATTCCATGTAGAATCTCCAATAGTGGCAACATTCCATGTAGAATCTCCAATAGTATCTATTTTATTTTTGTTACATTTCTACCCTGCGCTTTCCCACTCATGGCAAGCTCAATGCGGCTTACATGGGGCAATGGAGGGTTAAGTGGTGACTTGCCCAGGGTCACAAGGAGCTGCCTGTGCCTGAAGTGGGAATCGAACTCAGTTCCCCAGTTTCAATACCTGGTCTACAATACGTGTTTACTGCTTGTCTGTGATCACTGGGGGTGCTTAGAAGTGCTACATTATCATGCCAAGGCTTTGTCTCCTTGGGGTCAGGTCTGTGGATCATCTCTTTGTGCATTCTATAGCATTATAAAAATGATAAACAATAAATCACAGGTGTGCAGTTTGCATGCTTACTTTTTGGAGGGAGGAGCAAAGGATAAGTAAGTCACATTAGCAATGGGGGAAGAGGACCCAATTCAGCATTAATGCCCACTCCAGCTTCTTCTAAGGTAGAAGTAGTATAGGCAGTGTGTTTTTTTTTCTAGCAAAAAAGGTGCTGGTACTCAAATGCTAGGCCACCCTTCAGGGGTGGGGTGATCACTGAGGGACCCACCTCACAATAGCCAGGCCCCCTGCAACCAGTCACAAAATCTATGACAAGGCAGAATTGGTGTGTAGAGCCTGAGCTCTTTCATTAAAACTTGAGGTCCAGGGGTCAATTTTATCAGACAATGGAAAAGGTGCCGGTACTCAGTACCCCCTCAAAAAAAGCCCTGAGTATAGGTGAGCTGCTGATAGAGAACCCTCTGATGTAACACACCAAATCAATCATCAATTTCAGAGGAGGAACATGCAGGCACCTCTTCACAACTGCATGGCAAGGGGAAGCATGAGCCAAATATTGTTCATATGGCGACATCTAGTGGCTGACAAGGGAGAAGCAATGAAGGATCACTCAAAACGCAAGTGGACACTGCTATGCTGGTACCAGAGGGGATTAGGGAAGGAGAAGCAAACACACTGGAAATTGTAAAGAATGGCAAATGCCACCATATCGACAAACAGGCAAAAGCTTTCTACAAGAAGAGACGATTTTGTCAGATGATCATCACCCAACAGCATGGATTCTTGTCCATGAAAGCTTATGACAAATCTGTTTCCCGATAAAGTGGCATAGGCCTCTGTGCAATTTTTGCTACTCTGGACGAGTACGGCTTTCTGCCCCCTGGGATTAACAGAACTGAAATAGAAATACCACACACAGGTCTTAGTCCTATTACAGGTTAGAATGAGTGATCCTTCATGACACCAACAAGCTGAACGACAATGGCCACATGTGTATTACCATCCAAAGTGGCTCAATCAATTAACAGTTGCTATTCAACTTTTTTTTAATGTAAAAGTAAGGAGGAAAAAAGCCTCTGTATTCCCGTTTCAGTACATACTTGTGTCTGTTAAACCGGGACACAAGTATGTACTGAAACGGGAACACACAAGCTTTTTTCCTCCTTACTTTTACATAAAAAAAAAGTTGAATAGCAACTGTTAATTGATTGAGCCACTTTGGATGGTAAAATTTCATTTGTTTCAAACGTAGTGGTACTTTCCTATTTTTTGTTTAAGTCACATGTGTATTACAACAAAGTTTACACTCCAGCTCTTTACGTTCATCCCTTCCTGTTTTAACATAAAGTATAGAACCTGAATTAATTTTGGGTGTTGTATATAATCACATTGGGCTTTGGAGTTACTATTGTGTTAACATACATTATTGACTGCAGGTCTCATTCATGTTAACATATAATTCACATTATTAGTAAATACATCTGATTGCATAAAATACTACTACTACTACTACTATTTAGCATTTCTATACGCTTTGTAGTGCTATAGAAATGCTAAACAGTAGTAATAGTAGTAGTACTTTATGCAATCAGATGTATTTACTAATAATGTGAATTATATGTTAACATGAAGGAATACACTTTAGTAAACCTAGCCCACTGCGCATAGCCTGATCAATATTTTGTAGGCAATAGAATTTGATATCATAAATATGTGCTGTACTTGTAATAATATTTTTGCATGATGGCACCAAAAACCCTAATTAATTTGCTCCTTGGTACATGTTAGTATATGCATAGTAGTTGAGGAAACTGGAATCCTGAATCATTTTTATTATAATGCCTTATGTTTTAATAAAAAAATATTTGCTCTGAAGATATCACAGTCGTCTTCTAACATATGTTTGCTTTCTTAATTTAAAATTTGATATAGTGCCTGTTAAAAAAAACAAAACATCAAAGCAGGTCACAAAAATAAAACGTAGGTCTGAATTATTTGCTAATGCTATTGGGGGGGGGGGGGGGGGGGGGGAGGGGGGTCAGTCTGCCAAATAAAGTAATGCAGACTGGTGCTTACTGGTACACCCTGCTAGACAGAAGCAGCCACCATTTTCCAGCAAAGAACGTCAATATAGAAACCAAATAAAAATATTAAAACAAAAAAATCTCTTACCTGCCTGTTTACTAAGCTGTACTAGCGGCATGCCACACGGCAATGCCGACACAGCCCATTCAAAGTGTCGGTATTAGCGCACAGCAGCTACTAATGCGGCCTAGAAAACAGGGGAGCTAATTCCTTAGAACTTTACCTGTGTGGGTGAAACTTTAGACATTCTTAATCCGCTATTGGGAACTATATATAATCAGACTGCAGAAATTCAGTTGAAGTTTTTTTTATTTACTTCACTGACAAGTACGTATCAATTTGTATTAAGGCTGTGACAGGGTATTTTAACTCATCTGTTTTCTTGTGTTTTTCTCTCATTCCCTTTCCTTAACTGACTGATTACACAGGTTGTCACACCCAATGTCTACAGCTACCCCTCGTCCACATTACCCCAGAGGTGAGCCAAAGTATAGATCGGGATTCCAGGCTCTGCCTCTAATGCCACATTTTCTTGCTTGGGGAGAAGGCAAGGGGAAGGATAGCGATTGCCTCGGCTTTCCTACACTACACCTGCAAAGCAAAAATATCTCTATCCACAAAGACGGTAGTACAACTAGGCACTACAAAAGGTCTTATAATGAAGGTCTGAGATTAAAACAACTCTTACGGGTTGAAGTTACTTCACTTGGTATTTCTTCAAGTTACCTCATAACAGAACGCGTTCTCTAACCCAGCCACAGAATATATCATGGCACTTGTGTTCCCAGAAAAGCTTTCACCAGAGGGACATGAATAAGACAAACATATTTAAAAAAAAATGCATTTTGATCCCAACATGTTAAAGGCCTTTTTTCATTAAAAATAATAAGAATGCAGATATTACAGGTGGATGTGGACATCATTAAGACCTTGCAGGCCCACCCTGTGCTCGAAGGGAATGGATACCAAGAGCCACACTATGCTCAAGTACCAATGAAGTGGGTTCTAGGCAACCCTTTGTTCTAACTGGACAAAAGCAAGTCGAGAAGAACATTTTCATAGCAATACAGAAAACTCAAGTCCCAGGTCTTCACATAAGCTTAAAATGGTAGATGACAACAAATGCGCATCTTGCAGCTGATGCAGCAGTCCCATAAGAAGCAAAACGTAACTACAGACATCCTCATTTTTCACGAGAGAGTCAGGGCTGCTGGGGTTGTTAGCCTTCCATCATCCTCTTCAATAAGGCCCCCAACCCTCCTTTGGCAACCTGCAGTGGCGTCTTCTCTTCTTTATTCTGGACGTATATACTTGCACCGTGCTCCACCAACACCTTCGCCTCTTCGATTCTCTCTTCATCGCAGGCTAAGTGACTGGGACATGAAAGCACATCGTTACTAACCAGTGGCGTAGCTACGTGGGGCCTGAGGGGGCCGGGGCCCCCGCAGATTCACCCCAGGACCCCCGTCCCGGCGAACCCGCCCCCGCCTACCTTTACTTTTGCTGGCGGGGGATCCCACTCCCCGCCAGCCGACGTCTTCTCAGTCCTTCCTGCTCTTCAATTTGTTTGCTGACGTCCTGCACGTAATTGTACGTGCAGGACGTCAGACTCAGAGAACAGTTCTGTTCCCTGAGTCTGACGTCCTGCACGTCAGCAAACAAATTGAAGAGCAGAAAGCGACTGAGAAGACGTCGGCTGGCGGGGAGTGGGATCCCCCGCCAGCAAAAGTAAAGGTAGGCTGCAGCGGCGGCGGGTTCGCGGCGGGAGGGGGGGGGGGGCGGCTAAAATGTGCCCCCTCCCCCGGGCTCTGGACCCCTCCCCCACGGAAGGCTGGCTACACCCCTGTTACTAACTACAGTCTCTACCAAGGGTATGCAATAGCATGCAGACATCACTGCACCAGACAGCAGATTACTCTGGGTGACTTCCATTTATTTTCACTGTCTCAAGGGTTCCACCCCAGTCCTGTAAACCTCAGATTAGCCGAGCCAGACCTGTGCTAGGAGGCCAATGTGAACGGAGGAGAAGATGAACAAGACAGATCAAGAGACAGACAGTAAATAAAAAAAGAAAGAAAGAAACAAGTCATATAGCTACTCACAGTGGTGTGTTTCCCTCTGTGTCCTGTATGTTGGTGGAAGCTTTGTGCTTTAACAAAAGCTGAATCATTCTTAGATTTCCTTTGGCTGCTGCCCTGTGTAATGGAGCTGCCTCCAAATGATCGGTTGCATCTGGATTAGCTCCATTGCTTAACAACAGGAGCGCTATCTGGGAAAGACAAGGGCAAACAATCAGGGGTGGGGGGTGAAGGTTTACATGGTCTCACAAAGCCATATGCTGCAGTAAACTACAAGGGTTAGCAGCGTACCTCATGCCTGTTTTTGGAGGCTGCGTAATGTAACGGAGTGCAGCCATTCTGATTGACAGAATTCACTTGGGCACCTTTGCCGATGAGGGCTTTCACAATGGCATCACGGCCAGCGGAGGCAGCAATATGCAGAGGGGTCCAATCGGCCTGTTGGGAAGTATAACACAAGAAAGACATCAATATACCGCAGATCATGTTGCTTTAGAAGTCCTCTTCTGGCCTGCTGTGAATCCAGCAGGTACTTTTTCTTGCATCTTGCCAGGTTTACCATTTTGCATGAATTCCTTTTTTTTATACTCGTATTTGCTTTGCGTTTTTATCTTTGTACAAAAACAGAGAGGTGTGGTAGCCGTGTTAGTCCACTCTTAAGGTTATCAATAGAAATCAAACAAAATAAAACATTGGAAAGAAAATAAGATGATACCTTTTTTATTGGACATAACTTAATACATTTCTTGATTAGCTTTCGAAGGTTGCCCTTCTTCGTCAGATCGGAAATAAGCAAATGTGGTAGCAGATAGTATATATATAAGTGAGACATCCAAGAATTACTTTGACAGGGTGGGAGGGTGGGGTTGGGTAGGAGGTATGCATGGGGACATCAAAGCATTTCATTGATATTCTAACAGGATGGGTGTGGGTAGGTGAGAGGAGGGTGATACAGAGAAATATAATTTTATGGTTTATAATGGGCTAGAAAACCCAGATCCTTGTTAAGTCCTGTCTGTTGGGTGTCAAAATGATTGAATATTTTGACACCCAACAGACAGGATCTGGGTTTTCTAGCCCATTATAAAACATAAAATTGTATTTCTCTGTTTATCACCCTCCTCTCACCTATCCATACCCATCCTGTTAGAATATCAATGAAACGCTTTGATGTCCCCATGCATACCTCCTACCCACCCCCACCCTCCCACTCTGTCAGACTGTCAAAGTAATGCTTGGATGTCCCACTTATATATACTAGCTACATAAACAGAAAAAGTCAAAATTAGTTGACACTGGATGCATCTGTTGGTCTTCATAGAGACTCTCCAGTGTACATGTGGTGTGCAGAGATATTGCACCACACAGTCAGTGTTTGGGCTAGACCAAAACACATCAGACCTAAATGGAATCCCTGCATATTACAAGCTGGTGGAAACACTAAAGTCACTTAACCCTCCGTTACTTCAGGTACAAATTTAGATTTAAGCACTACAGAGACAGGAAAATACCTACTGTACCTGAACAACTCACTACCCAACAAAGGCTTTCCAATAACTCGATCACTCTCGCCCTTCCCAGCCATGAGTCTGTCTCCGAGTTTCTTTGAATGAGCCAATCATCCAGATAAGGATGTACCCAAATACCTTTCTTGCTGATGAAAGCTGCCACCCTTACCATGACCTTGGAGAAGGTCTGAGGTGCTATAACCAGTGGGGAAAGCACTGAACTGAAAATACCAGCCAAGTACCCGGAAGACGTACTGAGCCAAACTGACAAGTTAAAGAGTGAGAAATCACCTCCACCAGATGGCATACACCCCAGGTTACTGAAAGAACTCAAACATGAAATTGATGATCTGCTGTTAGTGATCTGTAACCTGTCATTAAAATCATCCATAGTACCCGAAGCTTGGAGGGTGACCAATGTAACGCTGATTTTTAAAAAGGGTTCCAGGGGTAATCCAGGAAATTAGACAGGTAAGCCCAGTGTTAATGCTGGGCAAGATAGAGCATTGGAACACGCAGACAAACATGGTTTAATGGGAGAGTCTGCATGGATTCTGCCAAGGGAAGTCTTGCCTCACCAATCTGCTCCATTTCTTTGAAGTTGTGAATGAACATGTGGATAAAGGTGAGCTGGTTGATGTACTGTATCTAGATTTTCAGAAAGCTCTCAACAAAGTTCCTCATGAGAGACTCCTGAGAAAATTAAAAAGTCATGGGATAGGAGGCAATGTCCTTCTGTGGATTAGGCCAGTGTTTTCGAAGTCCAGTCCTGGAATACCCCTTGCCAGTCAGGTTTTCAGGATATCCATGATGAATATGCAAGAAAGAGATCTGATATAATGGAGGCAGTGCATGCAAAAGAAGTTCATATATATTCATTGTGGATATTCTGAAAACCTGACTGCCAAGGGGTATTCCAGGACTGGATTTCGAAAACACTGTATTAGGAATTGGGTATTGTACAAAAAACAGGGGGTATTTTTCTCAATGGAAGAGGGTAAATAGTGGAGTGCCACAGGGATCTGTACTGGGATCAGTGTTATTTAACATATTTATAAATAATCTGGAAATTGTAACAACGAGTGAGGTGATTAGATGACACAAAACTATTCAAAGCTGTCAAAACGCATGTGGATTGTGACAAACTGCAGGAAGACGTTAGGAAATTGGAAGACTGGGCATCCAAATGGCAGATGAAATTTCATGTGGACAAATGCAAAGTGATGCACGGTTACCTGATGCTAGGGTCCACCTTAGGAGTCAGAACTCAATAAGAAGATCTATTAGAGACTATACTCTGAAATCTTCTGTTCAGTGTGCAGAAGCGGCCAAAAAAAGCTAGGAATTATTAGGAAAGGGATGCAAAATAAGACCAAGACTATTATAATGCCTCTGTATTGCTCCACGGTGCGACCTCACCTTGAGTACTGTATTTAATTCTGGTTGCTGTTTCTCAAAAAGGATATAGCAGAATTAGAAAAGATTGAAAGAAGAGCGACTAAAATGATAAAGGGGATGAAACTCCTTCTGTATGAAGACAGGCTAAAGAAGTTAGGGCTCTTCAGCTTGGAAAAGAGACAACTAAGGGGGATATGACTGAGGTCTATAGAATCCCGAGTGGTGTAGTGAATCAATCTTTCACACTTTCAAAATGTACAAAGACCAGGGGTCACTTGATGAAATTACATGGAAATATCTTTAAAACAAATAGGAGGAAATAATTTTTCACTCAAACAGTTAAGCTCTGGAACTAGCTTCTGGAGGATGTGGTGATTAGCACATCTGGGTTTAAAAAAAAGATTTGGACAAGTTCCTGGAGGAAAAGCTCATAGTGTGTTACATTGAGATGGACATGGGGGAAACCGCTGCTTGCCCTGAGATTGGTAGCACGAATGTTGCTACTAATTGGGTTTCTGCCAGGTACTTGTGAGCCGGATTGGCCACTGTTGGAAACAGGATATTAAGCTAGATGGACCATTGGTCTGACCCAGTATTGCTATTCTTATGTTCTTAACCACAGATCGCTGACTGCACATGGAAGTATGCCTCTGAAAGATCCAGAAAGGTGAGAAAATCCCTGAGACACACCAAAGCTATCACTGAGCGTAAAGTCTCTATACAAAAATTGGGAACCTCCAGGTAAAGCATGCATCTCTTTGAGATCTAAAACTGGTCAAAACAGCCCTCCCTTCCTGGGCACGATGAAATAGATGGAATAGTGACTCGTGCCTTGCTTGGTAGGCAGCACAGGCTCAACTGCTTCCAAGAAGAGTGCATGCTGCAGTGTCTTTTTAGAGCCAAACTGCAGGGACACACCATAAAGGTATCTGAAATAGGCTGCACCAACTCCAGGGCGTAACCTCTCCGTACAACCTCCAAACCCAACGGTGCGAGGTCATTAGGGCTCATGCCTAGTGGAACAGGCAGAGCCAACCGCCCCCCTCACCCCGTCGAGAGAGGGCCCACTGGGGGCCTTTGACAGCAGAGAAGGAAGTACCACCATCCCTGTTCCTCCTTGCCCCTCTGAAAACTCACTCTGGCAGCTGAAGAGGAGGCCTTACGGCTCAAGAACCAGCAGCCTCAGTGCTGGGAATGTGACCTACGGTAGATCTAGACAACTGTGCTTTATCTTTGGACAGATACCGAGGTCTGGATTCCTCCAAATCCTTGACCAGTTTTTCTAAGTCTTCTCCAAACAACAAGCGTCCCTTAAATAGGAACTTATTGAGGTAAGTCTTAGAGACGGCATCCACCAATCAATTCCGCAACCATAGCCAACCCCAAGCCATCAAAAACACAGCAACTGAGCTGGCAGAGATCCTGATCAGATTATACAGGTTATCAGGCCCAACTTGAGCCTTCCAGCCTCAGGATATACAGGAAACCTCTGCAACCATTGCAGAATTGCTTTGGCTACATAGCCTCGTGGAGGCACCAATGGTTTGCTTTAAGAGCTGTTCTACCTTACTATCATGATACCACCCCTCCCTGAACTGGGATGTTTAGGATTATGAGCACAGGTTAGCACCCCAGCACAGGTTAAAAAAAAAAAAAGGCAGAGGCTGACAAGCCATTCTGGAATCTATCAGAGATTGAGAAGTCTGTAATTTATTAAAGAACATGAGACTGTGTAAACTCAGGCATTTTATACCCTTAGGAGGCAAAGCAGGCCTTGGGAAATAAACTAGTATAAACAGAAGAGTGTGATTTAGTAACTGAAGCGAAAATATATGGTGAGAACAGAATGATCTCTCAGGAAGATAAGTGCTGAAGTATGTGAACAATTGAATCAGAGCATTACTTTGGAGAGGTAGAGGCAGACCACATGTTTGTGTCCCCTCCTCTCCACATGAGAAACTAGCATTTGTAATTGTAACTTTATCTTGGTAAGAAATTAAAGAATTGCTTTTCTCATACGCTGGCCCTCATAGTCTTTTATCTCTCTAAATTGCGGGTGGTTGGTGAGTACTAATTTGAGAGGTGATACAAGCAGCCTAAAAAAAAAAACAGATGGTGGTCTTTGAAACAAACAGATAAAAGGTGACCTCCTTAGGAAATGTCAGGGGCCTATCCGGGTCCTGCTACAGAAGACACAGTATAACTCAGTTTTTTGGTATCCTGGGCCTCAAATCCAGAGCTCCTCATTCTGCTAGGACCATCTCAGGGCCCTGTAAAGGGAAAGGACTTTGGAATGAGGGGGATGGGGTGCTTCTGGAGGCTCTCTAAGATCACCATTAGAAACCTCTAGCTGTACCAACCATGAAATGCAGAGTGCCGCCAGCATTGACCTGGTTCGCACCCTTTCCAGGGTTCCCTCTACAGCTGGGTTGCCCAGGCTACCTCTGCTCCGCCACACTGCCTGACCCTGTCTCCTGGCTGTGTGAAGTTTCTCTCTTCTTTGTTCCCTTTTTTTTTTTTTTAAAGGAGCTGCTGCTTTAAAACAGCCTCTCTATTTTTTTTTCCAAAGGACTGGCAGACAGAACTCCTGAGGTAGGGGTGAGGAGACAGCCAAGAAAAAGGAGATACACTTACCCCACTAGCAGAAGCAGCTGGGGGCCACTGTTGACCTCAGCACTTAAAGAAAGCCTGAAGGCTAAGCTCAGAGCTACGAAGGCCAATGTCACTCCAAGCTCAATGAAGGAAGGTTCATGGGCTGATCCCGAGGGGTCCTGGCCACAGACTAGACCTCATAACCTAGGAAGTCCTGCCACACCAGTCCACCGTGAAGCAGAGAATTAGCTGAGTGTTTCAGGCTACACCACTCCATCCATCAGTGATATCACCGAAATATTCACATTTCTCTGCTGGGGTGGGGGCGGGGGAGGAAGGAAACATAAATCTTTGGTCTGGACTAGTCCAGAAAAATGACAAGGAAATAGAATTAAGTCATTTATTCATTTTTGCAACCTGCTTTTCTTGTATGTAGTTTCTTCTATTTATTCTTTTGTCACTTTCTCCTTTAACAGTTAACAACAGCACCAAGCAAGTGCCCTTGTTTGCAGGGAGAAACTTCCGAAACGGAGCTCTGTAGAACCCGCTTATCGACCCATTTGACTAGAGACTTGGCATTCAATATATCTGTTCATTTTTTTGACTTGATTTCAGAGAGAGAGAGAGAGAGAGAGAGAGAGAGAGAGAGAGAGAACATTTCCTATAGATTTCACTGTATAAGCGCTGTTTATTTTGGTGCACTTTTGTTCACAAGTAGTTGTGTCCGATGATGGTGTGAAGCTTCAGCTGTTATGTGAATGTTGTTTCACTCGAATGCATACCTAAATAGAGCACTATCTCTTATCTCAGTTTGAAATTTTACACTGAGGACTCAACTAATTTCGCTAATTATTATTCTACATTTCTCTCTATTATCAGTCTTCTATGTCTGTACAAAAGGAATATATTGAGTATTTTTGAGTTAAGCTTGTTTGCAGGGAAGCAGAGGTTCTCGCCCAACTCTCCTTAATGTGAGTTTGTCAACACAACCTTTAAATTACTAGAAATTATTCATCATGATAATTTTATTACCCTTGCTGTTTGACTTAAACAATTCAAAGAAAGGCACGTCCTTCATACATGTTCAATGGCATATAAGGCTAAAAATCTTACATCATCTTTAGAATCCACTGGAGCGCCCAAGTGTAGCAAATAATCAACAATGTCTGTATGTCCAGCCGAGCAGGCCCAGTGCAATGCTGTTCTGTTATCCTGCAGGGGAAACAAACAAAGAAATGTGAATCAACAACATAAGAACATATATTACAGAGGCTACGTCACGTTGGGATCTATACACAGTATTTGGACAAGGCTCCTATTTTTTGCCTTCAGCTGATATGTTAGTAGTGTTTACATTGTACTGTTGACACCAAGTGACCTCTGATGTAGGCGCTGTGTGCCGAAACACGGCTCGTGTCAGGTCACCGACGTACAGGACTGTGTGATTGACTGATCTGCGCTTGGCCACTGTTTGGAAAACAGGATACTGGGCTAGATGGACCATTGGTCTGATCCAGTATGGCTACTCTTATGTTATTGGTGTATGTACTTATACACACTTTTATACAAGTCTTTTCCTACCTTTAGAACACAGAAAAATCAATATAACATGGTGTACAAATTAAAGCAAAGGGATTGACCTATGAATCAGTGGCAGACCTCGGCAGCTGCTGGTTAGTCTTTGTAGCTGTAATTCACATACAATCACATCACCATCTTGAACGTGGTATACTATGTTATGAGGTTGTTTTACTAAACTGCGGTAAATCTGGGATTAAAGGCTTAACATGAGACTTTCCTGCGTGGTAAGCTCAGACTAAGAGGCATATTTTCAAAGCACTTTGGGAGGCTAAGTTCCATAGGTTTCTATGGAACTTTGGGAGGCTAAGTGCTTTGAAAATGAGCCTCTAAATGTAGCATTTTTAGGGGGCCTTTTGTTTTAATTGCAGATCATATGCTAATGTTTCCGTTAGCGTACGGAACCTACAAAGAATTAACACAGAAGCACTTACCGCCTCCTATTTAGGAGGTGCTAAATGCTCCCACGTATTTCTTAAAAAAAAAAAAAATCAGTAACTTGAAGGTTAACCTGCACAATCAGGCAAAATAACAGAAAATGCTCTAATGCATTGTGCGTAGCCTTAGAATGCACTAACTGCGCATTAAGAAGCTGATGCTCAGAAGCAAACGCGGGTGCTAGAGGCCTTTAGCACTAGACTAGCGCCTGCATTTACCAGTGCAAAATGTTCAAAGGCCCTTACCACGAGAAACACTTAGCACTGATGTAAGCCTTTTTAAACTGATATAAGCCACTTTGAGCCTGCCCATGGGTGGGAAAATGTGGGCTATAAATGCTACAAATAAAAAAACAAGCTTGCCTACAATCAGCACAAGTGGCATGCTAGTGTAGTCAAAATCATGTAAATGAGGCCATTTCCTATTCCCTCCGAAGCTCGAAGAAGAGAGTGCAGAACAAGGGCACCCTCACCACTGCAAACCCTACGCTGACTCGGAGCTGGCGTTAGGGTGCCTATCGATATTGACAGATAAATTGTTAATATTTTGGGCTTATTTTTCCTGCCGGAGTTGATAAAAAGTTGCTAGTACAATAACAAGGGTTTGCTTGGGGATCTGATAAATGAAACCTCTGTGCTGATCAGGGTCGGTGCTTGGGTCTCTGGCGCTGCGCAGCCCCCCTCCCCCCACCCAGAATCTCCTCTCTCTCTTCTCCCTCCCCGCACCCTTTTTCAGTCCAGTGCCTTAAAAGGTGAAGAACAAAAGTTTTTTTGTTTTTTTTTTACTTGACACCTTTTTAATTTATTTGAAAACCTTCCTATATGTAGATAGAAATATCATGAAATAAAATTGAATATCACAAAAACTGCTTAAAAAAATTATTGCAGTTGGTGGAAACAGAACTACATTGTTCTATAAATACAGTAATATATGGCCAAATTTCAGTGATGATATCCTGTTTACTGATGGGTTCATCTTAACTGTTGTTGTTGAGCCTGCTAATGGGTGGGAAAATGTAGGATACAAATGTTACAAATAAATAATCTGCCTTGGGAAGCCTGGTGTTATAAAGATGATGATAAGTAAAATTAAACTCTCCTTTCATTGGGGCACATGGAATCACATCTTCATCTCATCTCTTTTGTACAAATGGATTATTCTGTTTTGAAAATGTTTCAGGGACAAGTGGTTTTCATAAGTCAAAATAAGAACAAAATATATTTTCTTTCATGCAGATCTCTCATTTGTTTTAACATAACTAAATGGGCCTTAAGCCCCTAATGCAGTCCATTGGTTATCTTATATTTGGTCCTTGTGATGACTTATACTGTGCCAAAACCTGCCCCCACCCCCCCCACAGTAATGTCGCCATCCCCCTCCAGTGTACTAGAGTCCTACCTTGCTGCCCCGCCTTGGTGGTGTAGTGGCCTCTGCGGCTGCAGGAAAAAATCCCACTCTTTCCTGCCCGCTGCCGCTACTCCGTCTCCGAAGCTCTCCGCTTTTCTCTTCTGTGCTGTGGGTGCCGCCGCAGTGTTTTCCCAAAATGGCTGCCGAGACTACCGCCGGAAGCCTCAGCAGCCATTTTTAAAATACAGCGGAGCCCTCCGCGGCACAGAAAAGCGGAGCGCGCTGGAGACAGAGTAACAGCAGCAGGCAGGAAAGAGTGGGATTCTTTCCTGCCCCCGCAGAGACAAGTACACCACCAGGGCAGGCGGCAAGGTAGTAGTACATGGGAGGGGGATGGCGGCATTGCTGTGGCAGTGGGGGCAGGGTAATCATGGCAGTCTCTGGTACCCCCCCCTGAATGTTGGCACCTCCCTGCCATACATACCCTGCTTACCGTGTTTCGCTAGCCCCAGTGCTAATAGCCTCAATAATCACGTTTCTCCGTACCTTTTTCTGAAATCATGAAATAACAGGACACAGAGAGAAACTCTAAAGGCGTGTTTGGAGAAGGCAGGGGAATGGGTTGGTTTGATCAGAAACGTAAAGATCTTGGATCCAGCGACATGTCTGTGCTGGTGCCTCTTCCCCCTGGCCATGCGCTCCCTGCCCCCTCCCCCCCTTAACTTCCTAATGCTTGATGCTAACCAAAGTTCCCATGTCTGTGGGAAAACCGCATTCCTTCATGAGAAAATTTGAAAAGCTATGGGTTGTGGCTTTTTGGTTGTTTTTCACCACCGGGGCCCGCGGGTTGGTAGGTTTGTCCCCTTGACATCCTATTGGTCAAATTTGACCAACAGGAGGGCGAGGGAGGCGGGATCCAGCTCGCTTTAAATGCCTGGCCCCCCTCCTCTCTCTCATTGTGTCATTTGGAGGGGCTGGTTATAGGGACTCCCTGTATTTGTGCAGAAATGTTTTCACCTAGTAAAGGGCCACCAAAACAGACATCATGTTATGAGAATCAGGTGCTTAACAACCAGACTTACTATTTATAAGTACAATTTAAAAAGAAAACATTAATTAGATTGAAAGCTGGGAGCATTTAACATCTTTTTTTCCCTGTGCCTAGATCAAAAGAAAAAAGATGGCATGTGGGAATTTGCTCCTTTTGTTTTGTAGAATGAAGGTATATTATAAAACTGCACTTGCCTTTTTTTATTACTACTATTTTATAGAGCTATTACATAAAGAGGGAAGGGGTTCCTTCTCATGTTCTGTGGGGGGGGGGGGGGGGGAAATCTGTTGGTTCAGGCTGCTTGTTATGTGAATACCCCATCACCATTTCATTATTGCTACTAAGTATTACATATTAAGGGCATCTGCTTTGAAAACTTTGTTTATCCAGTTTTTAAACGCACATGGTTTTACTTTTTAAACCCAAAGGTGAATCCTAAGGCTGGTTGCACAATTAGATATAAACCGTGTTATTTCTGACTTCACTTGTTTTGGACTGCTAAGTGCTTACACAAATTAATTTTAAAGTCTACTTTTTACGAAAAAGAAAAATGAAGATAGTTTGAAAATGTTATTATTATTAATAATAATCCTATATAATAATTTGCACCATGAACGTTCCATGAAGCTGCCTGGGCCCGTGCCTCCATTCTGATTGGCTGTGCCTGGGACTGAAGCCTCAGATGACGTCATCCAGAGAGCCCAAGCAACAGCAGTGTGGGCCCGGCCCCAAGCAGCTTCATTGAATGTTCATCTTGCACTCCCAACGTTCCAATGTCTCTGGCTGCATTCGTAACATTGAAATGTTGGAGGAGCAGTTTCAGCCCTTCGCCACGCCCCCCCCCTCCCCCGAGGTCGCCGCAGCCACTGCTCCACCCTCCACCCCGAGGTCGCTGCCGCGCCCCCCCTCTGTCCAACGTCAGCTGCCATTTCTGGCCACTGCTGCTTCTCCTGTTGAGCAGCAGCGGCCGGTACAAAAACAAAAAAAGCAACTTAAACCTGAAAAAAATGCTTTTAAAAAGGAAGCGGAGCACCGCAGGCAGCCATCAGGCATTGGCTGTCAGCTCTGCAGCCGCTCCTTCTCTCACCTCTCACGTCGCTGCGCTCCTCCGGGGTTCTACTCCAGAGGCAGTGATGTACGAGGTGAGAGGAGGAGCGGACGCAGAGCTGACCGCCGATGGCTGCCTGCGGTGCCCCGCTTCCTTTTTAAAAGCATTTTTGCAGGTTTAATTTGTTTTTTTTTTTGTTTTTGTACCGGCCGCTGCAGCTCGACAGAAGCAGCGGAAGGAGGGGGGGGAGGGAGCGGCAGCGACCTCGGGAGGGGGGGTGGAGGGGGAAGCAGTGGCTGCGGCGACCTTGGGGTGGGAGGGTGGAGGGGAGGAGCGGTGGCACCTGGGGGGGGTGGAGGGGTGAGTGGCTGCGACCTCGGGGGGGGGCGGGGCAGCAAAGGTGGGGCCTGAGACCACGGGGGGGGGGGGGGGGTCCTGAGACCTGAGGGGAGGGGGTCCAGAGAGGGGGGGAGGTATCTCTGTCACACACACACACTCTCTCTCTCAGTCTCTCTCTCACTCTCAAAAACTATCTACCACACACTTTATATCTCACACTGTATCACAGTCACTCTCTGTCACACAGTCACTCTCAAACACTCTCTTGATCTCATAAACTCTCGCTTTCACAGACAGTCTGTGCATCACACACATACTCTCTCACACTATCTGTCTCTCTCTCACACACACTGTATCTGTGTGAAACACACTCTCTCACACTCACTGTGGCTCACATACGCACTCGCACACACTCTCTCACAGACACACTCGCACCCACTCTCACTCTCTCTCACACACTTTCACACACACTCCGAGGAAAACCTTGCTAGCGCTCGTTTCATTTGTGTCAGAAACGGGCCTTTTCTACTAATAATAATAATAATATGATGATGATGATGATTATAATGACTATGGTGACTTTATTATAACTGTTATAATTAAGATGATTTTGGTATCAAAACTATTGGGCTGTTTTTTTTGCCACAAATTGGACTTGTAAATTTTTCGCTATTTGGCAACTCTGAATCATGCCTTTATTTGCATACTATTAGTGTTGAGCATCAGAGAGTTCTTTTGCAGCACTGTTGAGGCGCTATTTTTCTGGCACGTACAGCACCGGAGTTTTGAGTACGGGGCCCTTTTTAGTAAAATTGCACCTACGTCTGTCAAAAATACGACAATATCCAGAAAATGTCAAAACCTCACAATTTACTAGTCTGACAGCAGCCTTTTAGCCTCTCTTAGGTTGACCCCAGAGTTTGGGATACTTTTAAAGTCTTGGTAGCCTTAAGATTGCGGTTCCCCAGGCGAACACACGCGCAGGTCCCGGCCAGCACCGCTCACACTTGCTGATTCACCCTCTCACCGCAAAGTGCAGCAGGCTCACCTGGTCGGTTCTGGCAACCAGAGACCTGTCTGCCTGGATCCGGGCCTTCAACTCCTGCAGCTGCCCCTTGTAAGCCAGATCGCAAAGCTCCACATCCGACACCGAACCCTCCTCCATAGCCCGCTAGTTCTTCGCGCGCCGCCACCGGTCACCGTCACGCACTCCCTTAGTCTCCACCCCCGGCGCCCTTCCTCCAATCCGAAACGGAGGCAGCCGTGCGCCCGTCCAATCACGCAGCAATTTACTCCCCGCCCGCTCTCGGGCGTCCCGACGGCAGGCACACACTCCCCTAGTCTCCACCCCACGGCGCCCTTCCTCCAATCCGAAACGGAGGCAGGCGTCCACCCGTCCAATCACGCAGCAAATTACTCCCCGCCCGCTCTCGGGCGTCACGGCGGCAGGCACGCACTCCCCTAGTCTCCACCCCACGGCGCCCTTCCTCCAATCCGAAACGGAGGCAGGCGTCCACCCGTCCAATCACGCAGCAATTTACTCCCCGCCCGCTCTCGGGCGTCCCGACGGCAGGCACGCACTCCCCTAGTCTCCACCCCACGGCGCCCTTCCTCCAATCCGAAACGGAGGCAGGCGTCCACCCGTCCAATCACGCAGCAATTTACTCCCCGCCCGCTCTCGAGCGTCACGACGGCAGGCACCTGAGTGGCTCACTGGGAAACGTAGTCCCCTGGCAACGGGGGGCGGCAGAGGAAGTGAGTGGCAGCCGTTTCCGGCAGCTGTGTAGAACCCGCGCGCCGCCCTTCGGCCCGGGGGAGGAGGAGGGCTGTGCGGCGGGGTCTGGACCGGTTCGTTCCTTTGGTCTCAGCGCCCCGGGCGGCTCATCTTAGTCCAGCTGCAGGATGGAGGCGGGTAAGGCCACGGTGATTCCCCCACTCCCACCCCCGTCCCAGAGCCGCGGCCCTCTCAGCCCAGAGCGGAACATGCTGTTGTTGTTATTGTTGTTGGTGCCGGCATTGAGCCGCTGCGTGGCCTTTGCGTGGGACCCAGGTTCCTGTTGCGTGGGGGTGGGTGGGGGATGTGTGTGCAGCCCTTTTCTTTTCCTGTTCTTTTTCTTTTTTAAGTTCTGCTGAGCGCCAGGGTGGGTTTCACAGACCTTCCCTGGGAGCTGTGCTTGTGGAAACGCGTGAAAGGTTCCAACTCAGCTTTTAAGTGTGTTTTTGTACCTAGACACGTCGGGAATGGGAAAGAAACTTTTCTTCCTCCTGTGTCCCTAAAAACTTCATCGTCTTAGAGACAGTGAATAAGTCAGAGTATGTATATCCTCAAACAGTACGTGGAGAGAAGGGTCAAAACAAGTTGCAGACAGGCATAGGAGCGAACTTTTCCTTAATTCTTACATAGTAATATGTTAATTTAGAACAAACCTCTTACTCTGTTCATAACTATATCTTTTGCAATATAATGTAAGCCACATTGAGCCTGCAAATAGGTGGGGTACAAATGTAGCAAATAAAATAATAATAAAACTTTTCAAAATGTTGGTGGGTCTAAAAAACCCAATGGAAATGACTTTCCCCTGTACACAATGACAGAAATATTGGGGGGTGCTGAGCACCCACAGAGCTGACACCTACAGGTGTAGATGATATACTGAATTAGTGCAATAAAAAGGCATCATCTTTTACAACTTGTTGACTGATATTTGTTTCTTCGTATCCAACAGCCATAGGAACCAGCTCTAAGGATACTGAGCATCTCCAATATTAAGCAAGCTCCTTGTTTGTGTACAGGGAGAGAGAATTTGTTAAACCCAATACAAATGAGCCCTGGCTGTGCACCCCAGTCATTTTGAAATATTGGTGTCTATAATGACAACTATCATTCTTTCATGAAAACAGTAAACATTCATTCTTCTGATTTGCTCTACCTTTAAATTACGTTCTTTTCAAAAAGGTGTATAGCCAGGCAAGCTGTGGAACAGTTGGTTATGTTGATCATAAAGTTTAGGATCCTACTACTGCTACTACTACTATTTAGCATTTCTATAGCGCTACAAGGCGTACGCAGCGCTGCACAAACATAGAGGAAAGACAGTCCCTGGTCAAAGAGCTTACAATCTAATAGACAAAAAATAAAGTAATCAAATCAATTAATGTGTACAGGAAGGAGGAGAGGAGGGTAGGTGGAGGCGAGTGGTTACGAGTCAAAAGCAATGTTAAAGAGGTGGGCTTTCAGTCTAGATTTTAAAGGTGGCCAAGGATGGGGCAAGACGTATGGGCTCAGGAAGTTTATTCCAGGCGTAGGGTGCAGCGAGACAGAAGGCGCAAAGTCTGGAGTTGGCAGTAGTGGAGAAGGGAACAGATAAGAAGGATTTATCCATGGAGCGGAGTGCACTGGAAGGGGTTCTCTAGTGTGCAACCCACTTGTCCAGTAGACTACTCCATCACATGGCTTGAGTGATTCAGACAAGAGTGCAGCTTTCCCAAACTTTCTTTCTTTCTTTAATATGTTTTGTGTGTTATGTTTCTCCATCATACTAGTCTGCTTTTCCATTCATTTTCACTATGGGAAAAATAGTACACAATTTGTATTTTTAATGCATTTTGTATGTATGTATTTGAACATTTGTTATACCTTCTTGTGCCATTTTCCTGATAAATTATCATTCAAAATGATTTACATAATATGATATAAAAGTCAGAAAAATAAATAATAGTAAAGATTAAGTCAAAATAAAGTTAGACATTTAAGGCCATTTAAAAAATCAGATTAACATGAAGGAAAAATGTTTTCAATTTTTTCTGAAACCATATTTAAATAAGGCGATGATCACACATATATGCTTGTAGTGAAAAAGGGTAGGGATTTGATACACCACCTTTCTGTGGTACTCTAATCAAAGTAGTGAGGGATAAAAGTAAATAGTAGCCTGGATGAAAGGGGTGAGGATGAGAGCAAGGACACAGGGAGTCTTTTATAAAGGCGTGCTAAAAATTAGCATGCGCTAGACGCTAAGATGCCCATTATATTCCTATGGGCATCGCACTAAAAATTCTAGTCACCTTTATAAAAGGGGCCCATAGTTATTTGACTGAGTAGTGCTGGGTAGAGGCAAGGGATGAGCTATAACAGAACAGTCTCCTATAATACCAGCAAGACAACATTCTAAAATTCTGTTTAAACATTTTAGGTTTACATTCAGTTTTATGCAAGTATGAGAACCAGATCACCGGCTTGTCAGATTATCTTGAAGAATTTCCTGAAACAGATGAACCTGTGTGGATCCTGGGACAACAGTATTACATTAAAGCAGGTATTTGTAGCATTACATACTGTCTGCAGAATATTTTCTTGGGTTGGGGAAGTGAGAGCTGTCTCTTCCCTATATGAATGTATGCTGGAAGTACATCCATAATAATTAGATAAACGACCATAGGACACTGGCAATATAACTTGCTCACATTTTTTTAGCTCTCAAAATGTAACCTGCAGATGTATTTGTGAACAGTAGACTAATTGAGGATAACTTGTTTAGATCATCTAATGCAGGGATTCCCAGCATTTTTTTTTGTTACATTTGTACCCCACGCTTTCCCACTCATGGCAGGCTCAATGCAGCTTACATGGGGCAATGGAGGGTTAAGTGACTTGCCCAGAGTCACAAGGAGCTGCCTGTGCCTGAAGTGGGAATCAAACTCAGTTCCCCAGGACCAAAGTCCACCACCCTAACCACTAGGCCACTCCTCCACTGTTGCTACTATTTGAGATTCTACATGGAATGTTGCTATTCCACTAGCAACATTCCATGTAGAAGTTGGCCCTTGCAGATCACCAATGTGGCCCGGCTTCTGCTTCTGTGAGTCAAGGACGTCAGACTCACATGCGCAGCCTTCTACATGGAATGTTGCTAGTGGAATAGCAACATTCCATGTAGAATCTCCAATAGTAGCAACATTCCATGTAGAAGTCGGCCCTTGCAGATCACCAATTTGACCGCGCAGGCTTCTGCTTCTGTGAGTCTGTACGTGCAGGACGTCAGACTCACAGAAACAGAAGCCTGCGCAGCCTTCTACATGGAATGTTGCTAGTGGAATAGCAACATTCCATGTAGAATCTCCAATAGTATCTATTTTATTTTTGTTACATTTGAACCCTGCGCTTTCCCACTCATGGAAGGCTCAATGCGGCTTACTTGGGGCAATGGAGGGTTAAGTGCCCAGAGTCACAAGGAGCTGCCTGTGCCTGAAGTGGGAATCGAACTCAGTTCCTCAGTTCCCCAGGACCAAAGTCTACCACCCTAACCACTAGGCCACTCCTCCAGCCCCATGAAGAGCCACATGGGCCGTTTTACATCTCTTGAGAGGGCTGGATCTGGATAGGATCCTCCTTGGAGAAGAGTTTGAGTTGGGGAGGAACAAAATGGGGACCTTGTCTGTCCCTTCTGGTGATACCAAATGAGGACGAGAGAGGGGACATGATTCCTTGGGGTGGGTCAGATAACCCTGCATCTTGCTTCCCCTTTTCTCTAACGTTTGCTTCTTAGGATAGTGGGATGGGTGGATGGCACATTATCTCCTATTTGCACACCCCTTTTCACTTCTGCACCTCACTCCCTTGATTATGCCTTGATTATTTTTTAATAATACTGGAAACCACAGAATGTAATTGCATTCTGCTCTTGTTCCTGTCTGTTTTTCTCTTGATTCCCTCTATTATTCTCTTACTTGTAACTCTCTCCCCCACCAGTCCTGCAGCACTTGAGTAGGTGCATCTGCATATAAACCCCATTTATGCAGCTAAAAGCATCTGCACACACATTATGATCCTGCAGCTCCTAGAGCAAGGAGACACAGATACCCCCAGCCCAGTGTCAGAGCTGATGTGCAACTTGGGGAATCAGAGGTCATGGGCGGATTCACTTTCTGCAGGTTTAGCAATCCTGGACAACAGAGGCAATGATTGTTCCTGGCGTTGTCACATTGTCACTTTCTTGGTAGAGGAAAAGGAGGATCTAAGCAGTGGGAAAGTTTGCCAGGCAGTGGTAGAGGGAAGGATTGCTAAAACTAGATGAAATCCCAAAGCTGCAAGAGAGAGAGAAAGAGAGGCAGGATGGAGTGCATGCCAACAAAAAGGTAAAAAAAAAAAAATGCTCCAGGGCAAGATCTGATCTGAAAACAGGAAATGCGTGGATGAGCCACATTAATGGATCTAATCTGGAAAAAAAGAAATGCCTGGATGGGCAGTTTGGAGACCCACGATGTGCTGCTTAGTACTTTGCATTGCAGTGGTAGCTATCTCTGTTGGTGTCCATGTCATAACATTGGGAGCATTATTTATTTTTACAGCACTGTGTATGTCTAGTAGCACTATACAGTGACTAATACCAATAATAGTTTTGGCGATTCAGCATTTTGTTTGTGTATGTATAGTGCCCTTTTTCGATATTTTTATAGTCTGCCAGTTTGGATTTGCTGTTATAATATCAAACATATAAATGACAGGTGACTGACTCACCCGCAAATGCGCAGTAGAGACTTCCCTCTCTGTCTCGCCCTCGCGTCAAGACGTGATGACGTCAGAGGGCGGAACAGCGAGGGAAACGGACGCTGCTGCTGGAGCCTGGAGACGAAGCAACATTGCCGGCACACCAACCTCCATCCCCCCCCCCCATCCCCGAAGCCGCCGCTCCCGCCCCCCCCTCCGTATTGGGCCCCCTGAACTGACATGACAGCGCCTCTCACCTCTGTGTGACATTGACATTAGATACTTGGCTTTATGAAAGCTCCAGATATGGCCATTCCTAAGAAAGCAGCAGGCAAGTAGATGGGGTAGGGTTACCATATTTTGTCCCTCCCCAAAAGGAGGACACATGCCCCGCCCCCTTTCACACCCCACCCGACGCCCTCGCTCCGCACCCTGTCACATTTTCCCCTCCCCCCGTCACACACCCCGTCACTCCCCCTCCCCTTACCTTACTACTGCCCCGGTGGTCTAGTGACCTCTTCGGGGCAGAAAAGAGCCCCCTCTTTCCTGCCTGGAGCGCTGCCCTGCATGCATCCTTCCTGTTCGTGATCTTGGCGCTGATTCAAAATGGCCGCCAAGAGTTGAAGTCTCGCGAGGTCACTTCAACTCTCAGTGGCCATTTTGAATCGGCTCTTTCCTGCCCCGAAGGCGGAAGAGGTCACTAGACCACCAGGGCATTAGTAAGTAAGGGGAGGGGAGGCTAGCAATCTGCCCGTTTGTCTGGATTTCTGGACAAATGGGCAGGCCGCCCACCAGCCTGGCCGTTTGTCCAGAAATCCGGACAAACGGGCAGATTGGCAAAACCTGCCCAGTTGCCCGGACATGTCCTCAAAAAGAGGACATGTCCGGGTAAATCCGGACATATGGTAACCCTAGGATGGAGTAGCCTAGTGAGCAGTGCAGTGAACAATGGGACCCAGGTTCAATTTCCACATTAACTCTTTAATTTTAGTACAAATATGTGAGCCCTCCTGGAACATAGAAATACTTCCAGTATCTAACTATATAGCTAAATATTTAAATGACCTGTAAGCCTGAGGTCTATTGTAGTGGTGGACTTTTAGGTGCAGTAGGTTTTTTCTGTTCCTGGAGGGCTCACCATACAATATGAAAGGGTTTAGATTGGATTTGTACCTTGGTCCGTTTATGTGAAGTCCACTACACTGACCACTAGGCTGCCTCTCTGCCCTGCTGGGATGTCTGTGTGGCCACTTTACTAGGAGTGCTGCCAGATAGACGCACCTATGGCTTGTTTTTTCTACGTTTTCCCCTGGGATTTCTTTTTTTTTGTGGTACTTACAGATGGATGTGTTGAGTGTGAGAATGTCTAGCTCAAAGCTGCCTCGATTTGGATTTAGACGTCATATCAAAAATGCCCCTCTAAACAACTTTCTAGCTTTCAGGAAGGCAGTGAAATCAATTCTCCCTTAACTTGCTTTTACTGAGGAGTGGTATTATATGGTGGCTGTTTGTGTCTTTGACCTGGAAGTTATTACCGTAGTTTACTTGGCCCTAGTCTTTGGATGGATTGTAAAAGAGATTTGTATCTATTTGACTGATTATTATGTTCATTGGTATTGCTAATCATGGATTGAATGTTAGGTATTATTAGGAAAGGAATGGAAAACAAAACTGAGGATGTTATAATGCCTTTGTATCGCTCCATGGTGCGACCACACCTCAAATATTGTGTTCAGTTCTGGTCGCCGCATCTCAAAAAAAGATATAGTGGAATTTAGAAAAGGTGCAGAGAAGGGCGACAAAAATGATAAAGGGGATGAGACGACTTCCCTGTGAGGAAAGGCTAAAGTGGTTAGGGCTCTTCAGCTTGGAGAAAAGGCGGCTGAGGGGAGATGTGATAGAGGTCTCTAAAATAATGAGTGGAGTTGAACGGGTAGATGTGAAGCGTCTGTTCACACTTTCCAAAAATACTAGGACTAGGGGGCATGCGATGAAGCTACAATGTAGTAAATTTAAAATGAATCGGAGAAAATGTTTCTTCTCTCAACATGTAATTAAACTCTGGAATTCGTTGCCAGAGAATGTGGTAAAGACGGTTAGCTTAGTGGAGTTTAAAAAAAGGTTTGGACGGCTTCCTAAAGGAAAAGTCCATAGACTGTTATTAAATGGACTTGGGGAAAATCCACTATTTCTGGGATAAGCAGTATAAAATGTTTTGTACATTTTTGGGATCCTGCCAGGTATTTGTGACCTGGATTGGCCACTGTTGGAAACAGGATGCTGGGCTCGATGGTCTTTCCCAGTATGGCAGTACTTATATGTACTTATGATTGTGGTTATGCTTAAGTCTGGCTGGTTTTATTTGTATTGTAAGTCAATTTGAAACACTTTTATTTTGGATGAAAGAACATAGGAATCCCAGTAAGTACGTAAAAATGCTGGTAACGTGGATTTTGAGGCAGGGAAACTCTAAAAACTGTTGCATTGCGTTCTAAAGTACTGTTCTATGACTGTTGTTCACTTCCTGCCATCCAAAAGCCCACAGTACTGCTGAATGTATTTATGCAATTATGAACTTTACACCTGACACTGACAGGCTTAAATGAGCCTTTTAGAAAAGAGAGGCAATTTAGTGCAATAAATAGAATACATGTAATCATTTTGTACAAGAAATGTGGAAAAATAAATTCAGAAGTACTGAAAAAGGGAAGTGATGATGCTCTGATCCTATCTGTAGACTGGCTTTTGTCTTTAAGACAATGTCAGTGACATCTTAAGATTAGTTATTTGATACACAAATAGGTCATCGAGTTTTCAGAACAAACCCCAATGAATTTGCATGAAATATATTTGCATGCACTGCCTTCTGTGTAGAAGACGCCAAAAAAGGAACGTTCTCACAGAGATCAGACAAAACCAAAGCAGCAATCCAAATAAAAAGAGAACAAAAGAAAATTTCTTAAATAAAATATTTAAAATATATAGCTTTAAGAATAAAAGGAGTTTCAATGTCATTCTTTTGTTCTTAGTTAATATTTATTTATGAATCATAAAACTTAAAGGGCCCTGTTTACTAAGCCACGCTGTAGGTTTGCTAGTGTTTTTAGCATGTGCTAACTCTGAAGACACCCATATATTCCTATGGATTTCTCTAGTGTTAGCGTGTGCTAAAAATGCTAGCGCACCTTAGTAAACAGGGCCCAAAATGTTGATTAATTCCTTTTTTTGGTCTCTATTTGGATTCCTGCTTTGGGGATCACTGCATTAGATGATCTGAACAAGTTAACCCTATTCAGTCCAATGTCTACATATACATCACGTATGACTGGATAGAGGGCACCCAAGGACTGGTTTGAGTGCCACTGTATTCAGTGCTACTATATAGAAAAATGGTAAAAAGCTATCCAGACATTACTGCAGTCCTTCATAGCAAATAATGTTTTTGCAGTTTAAATGCCTCGACAGGAGTTGGTTGGGGCGGCGGGGGGAAGGGATACGGTTAGGTTACTATTTGATTTAAGTTAATATAGGAAATGGGGAGTGGCTTGAATAAGTGGGGTAGCATTTTGCTCTCTTAGTAGGGCAGGTGTGTCTCCATTTCATGTTACATCATCCTTGTAAGGTTGTATCACAAGAAGGGGTGGGATGGGTGAGACCCGAAATGCTTATTTGTGTATTGGTAGAATTTGATTGATTATATTTCTCACTTCTTATTCTGCTGTATAATGGGAGAAGTGTGGGGGGAGGGGAGGAGTGTAATTCGACATAGCATAGTTATCATCTGAGGGATATTTTGAGGGACTACCAAGTTGTTTCAACTAATTGATATGTGTATAATCTGGCAGGGAGTTTAATAGCTTAAGTTGGGGAAGGGAGAAAATGTTAAAATTTTGATGATGGAATTCCACCTTGCTTTGTTCAGTATGTATTGAAAATAGCTTATCGGTGGACCTTGCTGGCAATGATAATATGCTAAATCATCAGTAAAAATTGTTGAAACTAAATGCCCTAGCACTGCATTATATGGGGTTACTTTTTTTTTTTTTTTTTAAGAATTATTTGTAGTGAGAGTTGTACCAAAATTATGTATTTTCAATTGCAGAAAAGTCTGAGTTGTTGTTGGACACAAGTTCTCGACTGTGGTTTACTTACAGAAAAAAGTTTTCTCCCATTGGTAAGTGCACTTTCCTAGCTTTGGACAAAGCTACCCTGTAAATTAGAGCTTCCCAAACTGTGGCTCTCCATAGGTGTATCATTATTCTGCACCTTCGCGGGGGTCACACAGTTTTATTTGGCTGCTGTTATGATGTCACAGTCACAAAAAGATTGACCAGCATTGCTCTAAATCACCTGTGAATCATTTGTCAAAGCAGTCTCTCTAAAAGCGTACATTTGGGTTTAATTATGTCATAAGCAAACTTAGGAAATGTGGTCAGAATATATAAATGATTCTAATAGAATTACATTGCTTGCTCCATTATTTATTTTAAACATGACAGCAAATTTGAAACTACCTACAATGTAACGCTTGGCAGAATGTTCTCTTGTGCGTGGAAACTTTTCACTCGGGTGGGCTTTTAGCCTACATTTGAAGACGGCCAGAGATGGAGCTTGACATACCGACTCAGGAAGTCTGTTCCACCATATGCCTGGAATAGACTTCCTGAGCTGGTCCGTCAAGCACCATCTCTGGCCGTCTTAAAATCTAGGCTAAAAACCCACCTTTTTGATGCTGCTTTTAACTCCTAACCCTTACTCACTTGTTCTGTACCCTTATTTTATCATCCCCACCTTAATATTCCCTTATCTTTTGTTTGTCCTGTTTGTCTTTCCTAATTAGATTGTAAGCTCTGTCGAGCAGGGACTGTCTCTTCATGTCCAAGTGTACAGCGCTGCGTACGTCTAGTAGCACTATAGAAATGATAAGTAGTAGTAGTATATGAAATGCTTCATAATGTTTATGAAATAAATGAAAAATACAAGAGATGTATACAAGCTGGGTCCAGTCCTGTGGCTCATACTTTAGCACGGGCTAGTCTGTGGTCCATTGGAACAAGCTGGAGTCAGGTGATACAATTAGTTTTCTGGGAAGGAAGGCACTTTTCCATGATTGTACCATATTTCTCCAGCCCTTGGCACCCTGATGCTGCCTAGGCGGGCGGTCTGCAGAGAGGAAGAGGGAGAATGCGAGTCCTAGCAAGCGATCCAGATAGCATAGGAAAGTGCACAACATGTATTGGGCACAGGTGAGCGCACAAAAATGCCATCGATGATGGTCTTGCTGACATTGAGCCTGTCCTTGAATTTTCTGGTTCAGCCAGTTGCTTACTAGTTGAGAAAGAAGCAACAGTGGCTTTGATTTATAATAGCAGATGCATCATCCCTTGAAGTGGGAGAGAAGGGTTTTAGGGACACCTTAAATTTCTTTTCTTAATCCAGGATGTGACCCCAGAAGTAAGTTCTAAGATTTACAGTGGGAGCGAGTGTCCCTTTTGAAGGGTAAATGGAAGAGAGTGATGAGTGCTGAACAGAGTCTTAGTTTAATAGTTTAAATCTCTTGATATACCACACTTCTAAATAAATAGTCAGAGTGGTTCACGATAAAACATCATAGAAATTAGGTTCATTTTTGTACACTGTGTTTTAAAAGAAATGTCATTTTCTTTCAGTGGCAATTATTATATAACCCTTGTCCACAGGAGGAACAGGTCCTTCCTCAGACACTGGCTGGGGCTGCATGTTACGATGTGGTCAGATGATGCTGGCCCAAGCTTTGATCTGCAGACATTTAGGAAGAGGTGAGTAACACCATGGTGCATGGAATGCATAGAAGATATTCGATTTTTTTTTTTAGAGGGTGGTTCCAACTTAGGATCTGTAGTGTGTATGCCTGTGATATTTTCATGACCCACTTCGTGGGTGTGGCTTGGATCTCTATCAGGGAGAGAAAACTAACAACTTATAGCAGCAGCTTCAGAGAGCATTTTCCATCTCACAGATAGGCTGCAGAGAATACCCTCTCCTGCTTTAGACTTAGTCCCACCCACCCCTAGAGTGACATGTCTTATATAACCTCCCTATCAACCCACTCATTACTTTACCTCACCCATTTCTATTCTTCTATCACCTTCTCCCACTACTCCAACCAGAGTTACACCTAATCACACTGACCACCCTTCAACATCTTCAGTCCTTCTGTGACTGTTCTCTTGTGCTTGACTGCTTAAATATTTTAAATTTAAGTGCTTTACTTTTTGTCTATTAGATTGTAAGCTCTTTGAGCAGGGACTGTCTTTCTTCTGTGTTTGTACAGCGCTGCGTACACTTTGTAGCGCTCTAGAAATGTTAAATAGTAGTAGTAGTAGTAGTATAAGCACATTTA
The DNA here is from genome assembly GCF_901765095.1 of Microcaecilia unicolor. Classification (NCBI taxonomy): domain Eukaryota; kingdom Metazoa; phylum Chordata; class Amphibia; order Gymnophiona; family Siphonopidae; genus Microcaecilia; species Microcaecilia unicolor. The sequence goes on along the minus strand of NC_044037.1, from coordinate 20,765,952 downwards.
TCATGTGTAGACATTGGGCCGAATTCAGTAAATGGCGCCCGAAGTTAGGCGTTGTTAAAAATCCGCATTAAGCGCCAATTCTATAAAGGTCACTTAGCGCTAAGCAACCTGTATAGAATAGCGGGTATACATATAAAGTATCACATACCATGTAAAATGAGTTTACCTTGTTGGGCAGACTGGATGGATTGTTCAGGTCTTTATCTGCCGTCATTTACTATGTTACTATGATTGCACTTTTTCTGTTTCATTGTTCAAGTTTGCAGACAATAAACGCTATTAGTTTGTTGCCTTTGCCTGTCTGGACTAATAAAGAATCCTGGTGGTTTGTGTGTTGGGTCTGTGAGTGCTTTCTGGGAACTGTGGGACCACTGGAATTGTGTCCTCCAGTAACCTAGAAATTACTGGGGATAATTTGAGAGCAGGAGACTTTCCCAGAGGTGGTTGTGACCCAGTCGGTGGGAGGAGGGTGCTAGTGTACAGCACAAGTGGCAGGTGCAGGTGGACCTGAGCTGTGCTGGGGATAGAGCCTCTTAAGTGGCCGTGGGGTAACCCCAGGTGTGTGGCTAGGCGTTTCGTGAAATCCTCCTTGAAAGATCTTACGCTAAAGACAGCGTACTTGGTGTCTGCTGAATCGGCATTCAGGGTTTCGGATCTTCAGGCTCTCTTGTTGGGATCCCTTTCTGTGCTTTTCAGAGGTGGGGGTCTCCCTTTTCATGGTTCCTTTCTTTCCAAAGTGGTATCAGTATTTCTTCTCAACCTGTCTGTGGTGATTCTGTCCTTTCGCAGAGAGGACGAGGAGGTTCAGTATTCTTCCTGAATTCTCATTAGATACGTATCTGGAAGTCACGAATGAGTTTTGCAAATCGGATAAACTGTTTCTGCATTTTGGTAAACAGAGGCTTGGCCTCATGCCTTCCAAGCCCACAATTGCTAGATGGCTGAAGGAGACTATCGCGTGAGCTTGCTTGCAAGAAAGCGGGCTCCTCAGGCCTTCCGGGCTCATTCTACGAGGTGTACAGTGACATCCTGGGTGGAGATTACCGGAATGGAGGAGTAGCCTAGTGGTTAGTGCAGTGGACTCTGATCCTGGGGAACTGGGTTCGATTCCCACTGCAGCTCCTTGTGACTCTGGGCAAATCACTTAACCCTCCATTGTCCCAGGTACAAATAAGTACCTGTATATAATATGTGAACCGCTTTGAATGTAGTTGGAAAAAAAAAACCACAGAAAGGCGGTATATAAGTCTCATTCCCTTTACTGTCTTCGGTGGATATTTGGAAGGTGACGTCATGATCGACGTGGCATACCTTTGCCAAACACTACAGGTTGGACATTGCAGCATGCTCAGAAGCCAGTCCTAAGGGCGGCGGTGCCACCAGGATTCCACTACCTCTAGGGATTGTTTTTGAACATCCCGTTGGCTCTGGAATAGTGGGAAGCTAGGTAATGGAAGGAGAAATTATGTCTTTCCATTAGTCCTTCCCACTATTCCAAAGGCCCACCTGAGTTTTCTAAAATGTTTAGTCAGTGTGAAGTCATTATTTGACCCATTTCTGTCAGTTTGCATGGTGCTTCCTGTATATCTCTTATTCTCTGCAAGTTGTCCAGAAATGAGAGAAGCCCATCTGGTTAGTGCAAGGTTACTGAGCTGTTTAAGGTAGTTGTGTTTATTCTGAGTTTATCCTTGCTGCTTGTCTAGGTAAATACTGAGGAGCTGGACTGGATGCAGAGAGAGAGATGTCTCAGCTCAGTTTTTAGTTCTCTATCTCTACCCGCTGGTTCTGGAATGGAGGGAAGGGAAGGACTAATGAAAATAAAATTATCGGATAAGATCTAACTTCTCCTTGTATCCCCTCCCTCGGAGCTCACTTGCACAGAAACCAGAATTGTAGAATAAATTTGTCCTTTTTTTTTTTGATTCAATGTTTTTTTATTGATGACACTTCAAATGAAATACAGCCAATAAAACAAATACTTGTGAGTCGAAGTGAAACATGACTCGTTACATACATAGTGGTGCATTTCGTCATCAAACTTTTAACATTTTTAGCCCTACCCCCCCCCCCCCCATTAAGGCGTCAGTCTGCACCTTTACACAAGAAAAAGGGAAAACATGGTGCATACCTCATGTTACAGCTAACAAACAACACTGCATAACAAACGGCTATCCAGCCTGCATTTCCAACAATTAATTATAGTTCCTACCTCCCCCTCCTCCCTTCCCTCCCTCCCTTGACCTCATAGGCTCATTTAGATCTGCTTACAGACATCCGTGGCTTAACAACACAACACAGATGCCATAGCAAAGCAATAATTAGCCCCCAAACCACAGACAATGTGCCATTCACCTTGACACATCTGCCAATATTTTGCTGACATTGATAGTGGCTTTGTATTATCCTCGTGTTCCCCCTAGATATACCTTCCAACACTCCCATCCCCTTCCTCCCCCTCCCAGAAAGAAAAAAAAAAAATCAAAAGCGATTCAATATAAAGCTGCGTGCTTTGGGTGATAGCGTTTGTATATAGGGCTCCCAAATCCCCCAAAATGCTTTCCGTCTCCTTGGGGAGGATCCCACCACCCTGCGCTCCTGCAGTAACAGCTCATGCAGGCGATTCCTCCAGTGCCAATAGTCTGGTGGCTCTACCTGTAACCACGCATTCAAGATAAGCTTCTTCCCTACTATACCCGCTTTACGAAGAAACTGTCGGACCCCCCTCGCGTGCTGCACAAAGATCTCATACCTATCTAGTAGAAAACCCTCTGGGGAGGGATGAACCCTACCGTGTACCACTGACTCTAAGTATTTTATGATCTGCCCCCAGAAAATTCTTATTTTTGGACATTCCCAGAGGGAGTGAAACCACGTGCCCTCCCCTGACCCGCATTTTGAACACAGTGGGTCTGGTACTCCTCCAAATTTGAATACCCGATGCTTGGTCATATATGCCCTATATAAGATTCTATACTGGCATTCTCACAAAGTGGCATTGCCTGACAATTTGTCCTTTTTTTTTTTCTCCTACAAGATTGGCGTTGGGAGAAACATAAAAAGCAAGCAGAGGAATATCAGAGGATTTTACAGTGTTTCTTGGACAGAAAAGACTGTTGTTATTCCATTCATCAAATGGGTAAGATCACGCTTGTGACAGTGTCTATATAATAGCAGGAAGTAGATAAAACCAGCACCTTGATTTATTATGGGTTTGATGTCCGTCTTAAGAGATCAATGTACTAAACAGTGCTTAAACTCCCAAAGATGAGTTCATGAAAAATAAGCGCTGTCCATGTGTGCTAACTTGGTGTATACGCATACGCCATTTCTACTTTTATGATATCCAGTCCCATATATGTATATATGTGTGTGTGTGTGTGTATATATATATATATATATATATATAAGGGCTGCTGGTGTGTGTGTCTGTGTGTGTGTGTGTGTGTGTGTGTATGTATATATATATATATATATATATATATATATATATATATATATATACACATACATACATACATGGCTTTTTTGAGGGGGTACTGAGTACCGGCACCTTTTCCACTGTCTGTTAAACTTGACCCATGGTTCTCGTATTTTAATGAAAGAGCTCAGGTTCTACATACAAATTCTGCCTTGTCATAGATTCTACAACTGGTTGCAGGGAGCCTGACTATTGTGGGGTGAGTCCCTCAGTGATCACCCCACCCCTGAAGGGTGGCCTGGCATTTGAGTACCGGCACCTTTTTTGCTAGACGAAATGCACTGTGTGTATGTATGTGTAATATATATATATATATATAACACACAGTTTTGTAAAGAGAGACCTCCTTTCCAGACCAGCAGCCCTTTAATACAAGTGTGACCATCTCTGGGAAACAAAATTAGGTTTTAATGAATTTGTAATACGATAATCCAAACCGCATCGTTTTATGTGGAAAAAATTAAAGAAGTTACAGAAGTTCAAATAAGTAACTTTTTCAGACTGCGTATGAACCCATGGCATGAAAAATTGGCCATGCTCAACATTTTGGATCTGAGACTTTAGTCACCTTTCCCCAGAGACAGTCACAAAAGTTATTTCAGCCCAACATCGCCTGCATCAGGGACTTATTCCGTCCCTTGATATTCAGAGTAACTGGTCTTTTGGTCATTTTTGAACAGCAATGTACTGCACACAGTACAGGTGTAATCATCCACTTTGCAGAAGAATAAAAAAAACCAAACATCTTTCTTGGTCCAGCCGCTGGTGCAGTCAACATCAAAAACAGAAAAACCCATGACAGAAGCACAGCAAATGTTAAAGCAACGACGAACCCAGAGCCCATTTCCAACACTTTAAATGCCTCATATGCAGGCATATAGCTGAGATGTAATTCACTGTGGAATGCTATTCGAATCCTGACAAAAATTGTTCTCATTTTCGTAGTAATGGTGATATCTCATTTCTTGTATATCTGTTCATGCTGGATGTAATTCACAGAATGTGCAGAACAGTCTACAAGGGTGCAAACTGACATGAATGAAAAATATTTTTTAATGCAGCTAATAGAAAGAAAACACTAGGAGTGGCCTAGTGGTTAGGGTGGTGGACTTTGGTCCTGGGGAACTGAGGAACTGAGTTCGATTCCCGCTTCAGGCACAGGCAGCTCCTTGTGACTCTGGGCAAGTCACTTAACCCTCCATTGCCCCATGTAAGCCGCATTGAGCCTGCCATGAGTGGGAAAGCGCAGGGTACAAATGTAACAAAAATAAAATAGATACTATTGGAGATTCTACACGGAATGTTGCTACTATTGGAGATTCTACACGGAATGTTGCTATTCCACTAGCAACATTCCATGTAGAAGGCCGCGCAGGCTTCTGTTTCTGTGAGTCTGACGACCTGCACGTACGTGCAGGACGTCAGACTCACAGAAGCAGAAGCCTGCGCGGCCACATTGGTGATCTGCAAGGGCCGACTTCTACATGGAATGTGGCTAGTGGAATAGCAACATTCCATGTAGAATCTCCAATAGTAGCAACAGTGGAGGAGTGGCCTAGTGGTTAGGGTGGTGGACTCTGGTCCTGAGGAACTGAGTTCAATTCCCACTTCAGGCACAGGCAGCTCCTTGTGACTCTGGGCAAGTCACTTAACCCTCCATTGCCCCATGTAAGCCGCATTGAGCCTGCCATGAGTGGGAAAGCGCGGGGTACAAATGTAACAAAAATAAAATAGATACTATTGGAGATTCTACATGGAATGTTGCTACTATTGGAGATTCTACATGGAATGTTGCTATTCAGCAACATTCCATGTAGAAGGCTGCGCAGGCTTCTGTTTCTGTGAGTCTGACGTCCTGCACGTACAGGACGTCAGACTCACAGAAGCAGAAGCCTGCGCGGCCACATTGGTGATCTACAAGGGCTGACTTCTACATGGAATGTTGCTAGTGGAATAGCAACATTCCATGTAGAATCTCAAATAGTAAGTAGCAACAGTGGAGGAGTGGCCTAGTGGTTAGGGTGGTGGACTTTGGTCCTGAGGAACTGAGTTCGATTCCCACTTCAGGCACAGGCAGCTCCTTGTGACTCTGGGCAAGTCACTCAGCCCTCCATTGCCACATTGAGCCTGCCATGAGTGGGAAAGCGCGGGGTACAAAAAAAAAAAAAAAAAAAAGCCCATATGAAGTCTAAATTCTTATGTAAGTTCCCCTTCCATTTTTAGGAGGGGAAGTTTGAAATCATGCTGTGTGTGAGTGCCAGTAGTCTTTGAACAGAATGATTGAATAGTAAGCATGTGATAGGTAATATGAGTGGAAGGGAAACAGGGAACTGAGCCCTGAGAATGTACTGAAATGTGAGACTGGGCATGTCTGAAGAAGTGCTGAACAGACCGGCTGGTGGCAAGCAGCATTGGTATGTGGAAAAAGATTCTACAGGAAACGCTGTGGAAACCTGAAGGATTTTATGCTTTCTTTCTTTTTAACATAACAGCACAGATGGGTGTAGGAGAAGGGAAGAAAATAGGAGAGTGGTTTGGACCAAATACGGTTGCCCAAGTTTTAAAGTAAGTGACATGTCTCTGGTTATTATTATTATTGTGTTAGAATTGTCACCCAGACTAGTTTACAGTTGTAGTTCTTTCCAGGTTCTAGGCCGTTAGGGATTAGGAAAGCCTGTACTAAACTAGCATCCAGGATGCCTATGCCCCAGTGGCGTACCAAGGGGGGGGGGGGCAGTCTGCCCCGGGTGCACGCCGCTGGGGGGTGCTGCGCGCCTGTTGGCCGAGTCCGCTCGTTCCCTCCCTGCTGCTCCCTTTGCGCGGAATGTTACTTCCTGTTCCGGGGCAGAGGGAGCAGCAGGGAGGGAACGAGTGGACTAGGCCAACAGGCGCGCGGCACCCCCCCCCCAGCAAGTAAAAATGCACCCGGGGGGGGGGGGGGGGGGGTGTAATTTCGCCGGGGGGGGGGGGGGGGGCATCGGCAATCCGCCCTGGGTGTCAGGCAGCCTAGGGACACCACTGCTATGCCCACTTAATCAACTTAATTAGCTGTGTTTAGTATTTATTGGAATTAGAATGTTGGGAATATGTGATCTTTTTCGTGTAAGCTCACTGTTTGAAGAGTGCTTCAGTCAGTGGTGTAGCAAGGGGGGAGGGGCGGTCCGCTCCGGATGTCAGCTCAGGGGGGGTGCTCCCTACCAGCTCCCCCCCTCTGCGCATCGACACCCCCCCCAACCAGCTCCCACACCCTACCTTTAAAAAGAATATCGGAATCCGAGGCGAGGCGCAGCGCCTCACGCCTGCCCTGCACATAAAAGAAATGTGGACTGTCGGGCCTTCCCTCGCTCTATCTGTCCCGCCCTTGCGGAAATAGGAAGTTGCGTCAGCGGAGGGCGGGACAGATAGAGCGAGGGAAGGCCCAACAGTCCACATTTCTTTTACGTGCAGGGCAGGCGCGAGGCGCTGCGCCTCGCCTCGAATTCCAATATTCTTTTTAAAGGTAGGGTTCGGGAGCTGGGAGGGGGGTGGGGGGTGTCGATGCGCCGAGGGGGGGGGGATGTCATCGCGCTGCACCCGGGGGGGGGGGGTGCAACGGCGAACCGCCCCGGGTGGCAGCCCCCCCTGCTACGCCACTGGCTTCAGATACACTTCTCAAACAAAGGAATTCCTTTCTGTATTTATAGAGCAGATACATAGGGCACTCTAAGCTTTCCTATTGATTGTAACATAGTAACATAGTAGATGACGGCAGAAAAAGACCTGCATGGTCCATCCAGTCTGCCCAAGAAGATAAACTCACATGCCCATTTTTTGTGTATACCTTACCTTGATTTGTTACCTGTCTTTTTCAGGGCACAGACCGTATAAGTCCGCCCAGTACTATCCCCGCCTCCGAACCACCAGCCCCACCTCCCACCACCGTTTCTGGCACAGACCGTATAAGTCCGCCCAGCACTATCCCCACCTCCCCACCACTGGCTCTGCACTTGAGAAGGGGGCATGGGTGGAAGGGATTGGAACTGTAACTCATCTTCTGTTCAGTTGCATTCATAGTCTCTACTCTGTGCATTATACATATTACAGAGTACAGAAACCCACATTAATGGGTTTGTTTTACTGTTTTCGTATTGTACACCGCTGTGTTCTTCCCTCATTGTCCCTGTCTCATCTGCCCGCAACCTTGGTGTCATCTTCGACTCCTCCCTCTCCTTCTCTGTGCATATCCAGCAGATAGCCAAGACCTGTCGCTTCTTCCTCTATAACATTAGCAAAATTCGCCCCCTCCTCTCCGAGCACACCACTCGAACCCTCATCCACTCTCTCATTACCTCTCGCCTTGACTACTGCAACCTACTCCTCACCGGCCTCCCACTTAGCCATCTATCCCCCCCTTCAGTCCATCCAGAACTCGGCCGCACGTCTTATCTTCCGCCTCAACCGATATGCTCATATCACCCCTCTCCTCAAGTCACTTCACTGGCTTCCGATCAGATACCGCATACAGTTCAAGCTTCTCCTACTCACCTACAAATGCACTCGATCTGCAGCCCCTCCCTACCTCTCTACCCCCATCTCCCCTTATGTCCCCACCCGTAACCTCCGCTCTCTTGACAAATCCCTCCTTTCAGTACCCTTCTCCACCACCGCCAACTCTAGGCTTCGCCCTTTCTGCCTCGCTTCACCCCATGCTTGGAACAAACTCCCTGAGCCCATACGCCGGGCCCCCTCCCTACCCATCTTCAAATCATTGCTCAAAGCCCACCTCTTCAATGTCGCCTTCGGCACCTAATCACAACACCTCTACTCAGGAAATCTAGACTACCCCAACTTGACATTTCGTCCTTTAGATTGTAAGCTCTCCTGAGCAGGGACTTTCCTTATTTGTTCATTTGTACAGCGCTGCGTAACCCTAGTAGCGCTCTAGAAATGTTAAGTAGTAGTAGTAGTAACTGTATGCTGCTAGATGGAGTATTGCAGTTCCTTTACACAGTGCTGTGGCTTCATGCAGCAGATCTTGATATATTTAATATGCTTTTTACAAGTCTAGTTCATTACCTTCTTACTGGGTAGAATATTAAACTGCTTCAGATTGTCCACAAAGTAAGCGGTATATTAAATAATGAATGATAAATCAAGCAGTGCTGAAAAAGGAAATTTAATCAAACAAAATTATTCAGCTATTCTTCTTCTCGCTGAACTTTTATTTAATTTCTAAGGATGTATTCATTCTTGTTTTATAGAATTTGAAAGGCTCCTATATTTGAGAGTAAGTCAGCCAATGCCACAGTGTCTGGTAACATTTCATCTTAATAATCGCAGCTTCCAAATATTTTACAGAAAGCTGGCTCTGTTTGATGAATGGAATTCTTTGGCGGTGTATGTATCGATGGACAATACTGTGGTGATTGAAGATATCAGTAAGCTCTGCGTTCTATTTTATTTTTTTTTAAATTTTTTATTTATAAATTATATACATTTACATTTATGTAATATAACATAAATCCAGATAACAGAAAAAATATATCAAAATAGGTAATCAGGAAAATTTCCAATTATTTAGTCCACAATAATAGATCCAAGATCTAGGTAATATTTATACTCAATATAAAGAAAGAAAACATGAGCTGAAGGAGCTGTTGAAATCACAGCCGGGTATAAGCACTTGCAATCCTAAACTATTGCAGCATTATTCTTTAGAGGTAATAAATTCAGTTAATTTCCCTGGATCAAAGAAAATATAATTTGTGGAATTAAAAGAAACATAACATTTACAAGGAAATCTTAACATGAAAGTCCCTCTGACTCGAAGAACTCTCTCTTTCAACAAAAGAAAATTTTTTCTTCTTCTTTGAGTGTCTCTAGAAAGATCTGGAAAAATCTGCACTTTTGATCCGAGGAAGGGAGAGTTCATGTGGCAGAAGTAAAGCTTGAATATATTATGGCGGTCAAGTTGCAGAGCAAATGTGACCAACAGTGTTGTTCTCTCTGTAATAACCTCCATGAAGTTCTCTAGAAAGTCAGTTAGATTTAAAGCAACTTGTGGTTCATTTGGTAATTCTCTCCCCCCGGTACCAGAGATATATTGTAACCTGGTAATAGGTGGGAAACCCTCAACAGGGACTCCCAATATTTCTCTAACATATTTTTTTAACATCTCTAGAGCTGGAATGAGAGGAGATTTGGGAAAATTTAGAAGACGCAGATTATTACCTCTAATCTGGTTCTCTAAATATTCTATTTTGCGCTGTTGGAGGTTACTATCTTTAATTAACATTAAGGTTGAGGAATTAACTGATTTCAAGTCCTTATCAAAAACTTCCATCTTGTTTGTTTGCTCTGCAAGTTTGTTTGTCACCCCTACTTGGGCCTGTTTTAGTTCAGCCACTTCTCCCCTTAAAGTACCTGAGATTTGCTGCAAGGTGTTGTTCACAGCTTGAATTGCTTCCCATACTGTTTCCAGTGTAACAGACGTTGGTTTTCTCAAAACCTCAAAACTTAAGGAAGGCACGCCTGAGCTTCTCTCCGACAGAAAACCTGCCTGGCTTGGTGTTCCCTCTGGCGTCGACAAGGCTGCGGGGTCTCCACATTCAGCCGCAGGGGTCCGACTTCCGGGTTCTGCGCGCTGTTCACTCGCTGCCGGTCTATCCATTCCTGGTCTTGGGGGCGCTGTTAATGAAGGAGGGCTCAACGAGACTCCTTCAGTGCTTTGGTCAGAGAGATCTTCCGGACCACCCGAAGTGACCGCTCCAGTTCCCCGCGTTCGCAGTCCCGATTCCTCGAGTGTCGTCTGGCGCATGGGAGTGGGATTCACCCTGCCTGTGGAGGTAGACGAATTGGGTTTCCCTTTCCTCTTCCCCATTACGGGTTCATGGAATTCGAATGTGCAGCATTTCACCGGGGAAAGGAGCCTGCTTCACGCACATCAGCTCAAGACGCCATCTTGGATTTTCTATTTTATTTTTAATTAGAAGATTCTGATTTTGCTGTTTTCTACTGTCTCATTGTAAACTATAGTTCTGTTTTACAAAGAAGTAACACTGCACCCCTAGTACCCTTATTGAAATGAGAGATAGAAAGAGAATGTCTGTCGCTGACCACTGGATTTACTGTGTTAAGAGAATCATTGCAGAGCCCAGTCAGAGTACTTTAAACATATCAAAGGAGGTTGGAATTTTAGAAACAACACCGGTTTTACAAATAATTTATTTATTTATTTTACTTGTATCCTGCCTTTACCCAAAGTGGGTAACATAAAACGTACATATAATTAATAAAAACACTAAAATATAACAAACAACAAAGATCAACAAACAGTTAATACATCGATCCAATTAGCTGGAAAACAGTTATTTCAATACACTTCATACTTCTAGAAAGGCCTATAAAAAATAGTGAGTCTTCAAGAATTGTTTAAATGCTGAACATTGTCACACAGTCTTAAATGCCCAGGCAAATCATTCCATAGCAAAGGGACCAGCAATCGAAACTGCTCGCATCTTTGTATCCATCACTGGAGAAGGCAAACAGCTGTTTAGATTTCTCAGATCTTAACGGACCGTCCTGGCTTCACGTGCTGATGTATCAACACAAGAACCTTAAACATAACTCTAAACATAACAGGTAGCCACTTGGAGTGGATGGCTGAAAAGGAGGATACTTCTAAACCCTGGATCAGCTGCTAATTTAGGGGCCATTTTCCTAAAGCTTAGCATGTGCTAACGGATATTAGTGCATGCTAAATTCTATCCCCCGGATTCTATATAGTGCAGCTTAAGTTGCACATGCAAATCCGGTCGTATTCTGGATTTGTGTGCGCAACATAATTAGATAACAAGTCAATCAGTGCTGATTGCCAATTAATAAGGGGTAGCGCTATACAAATGCTAATAATAATAATTGACACTAATTAGAATTTATGCGCAGAACTGTCTAAGTGTATTCTGTAGCTTGATGCATGTAAATTCTAAGTCACATAGTTGAAAAGGAGGCATGGCCATGGGTGTGGAATTGATGGGTCATGGGCCTTTCTAAAATCTATGCTCTTTATAGAATACACCCAGCCCTTGCCTAATTTATGGAATCAGCATTTACCCCAAGTTTTACTTGGCGTAACTGCCTGCAGCTAAATTTAGTCATGGAGACAGTGCTCAGCATATTCTATAAACCGTTCAGGTGTATTTTTTTTTAGGCAATATATATAGAATCTAGTCCTATATGTCTTATTTTATACCTATGGTCCACATGGCACTTAGTGTGCACCAATGGACATTAGCAAAAAGGAAAACTTTACCAGATAGCCCTTCAGCATTATCGCTTACAAAAATGTTTAAAAAATCGGACCCAGAACCAAACCTTGCAGCACATCACTTGTAACATCCCTTTCCTCAGAGTGAGCTCCATTTACCACTACCCTCTATCACCTTCCAAACCCATCCGTCACTTTGCAGCATTCTGTTTATTTATTAGTCATCTATGTGGAACCTTGTCAAAGGCTTTGCTAAAATTTAAATACACCACATCTAGCTTTCTGCCTTGATCCAATTCTCTGGTCACCCTGTCAAAGAAATTAATCAGATTTGTCTGACAAGACCTGCCTATAGTAAAACCATGTTGCCTTGGGTCTTGTAATCCATTGGATTCCAGAAACCTCACTAGTCTCGTTTTTTAAAATATAGGGGGAGATTCTATATATTGTGCCTAAAAAAAATTGCGGCAGAGATCAGTGCCAACTCGGCGTATTCTATAAGTGGTGCCTAGATTCTCCAAGGACAAAGCAGTCCATTAATTCTCACAATTGGTTATCGTGATGCCACGTTGCCCGGTCCACAGCTTATAACAAGCTTTATAGAGCATGAGCGACATGTGCGAGTGCCTTCCTGCCCACCGCAAGGGCGCAGTTACCACAGTTCTTTTTCTACCATGATGAAGAGAGGCTATTTTTTAATGTGTCTCTTCATGGGTCTGGTCTGGAAGAGCTTTTTTGTGCCTTTTGCATTCTTTTTTGTGAATGTTCTTCGTATGCCCACGTTCAGGCCCCCCTTTTTTCCTCTTCCCTTGTATTTTTAGATTTTGTTGTCCAGTTTTTAAGTTTCCTTTGTTTACCGTGTCACTAGGCCACGTTTAGGCCTTGACTTTGGCTGGGTTTTTCCCTTTATTTTTTCTGGAGCCTTGCCTCTTTTTTTGGCACCATTGTTTCGTTTGATTTGGCTGTGGAAGTTTTTCCGTCCATGTCCACTCTAGTTCCCAGTCTTTAAGCGCTGTACCCGATGCAATCGGACAGTCTCTGGTAAGGACACCCATTCTTGGTGTCTTCATTGTTTAGGGCCTGACCATAGCCCTGCTGTGTCCTCTGTCTTCGGATGAAGAAACGGACACAGGTTGCCAGAGAGGCTCAATATGCAAAGATTTTTGGAGCCAAGCCGATTCCTTAACGTCGGCATCGGGAGCATCGATCTGCGTGGCTGCTACTGGACATCATGACACTGGGAGATGAGAGATGGGTCTCTACCTGTTTCAATTCTGACTGCTGTGCAGGGCCCCTGGGACTGTTCAGGGTCGGACCTGACCTCGAGGCGACATGGAGATTCGACGTTGTACTCGTCAGCGCCGGAGAGCCTTTCGTTCCCATCTTTTCTGAAGGAACTGGCTTAGGCTATTCCATTTCATTTGGAAGTGGAGGATGAGCCCAGGGCTAAGATGCTCGAGGTCCTGGATTACAAGTCCCCTTGTACGGAGGCTGTGACTGTCCCTCTTCACAAGGTACTCAAGGAAGTCCTCGATAGGAACTGGGAGTCCCCTCTGTCAGTCCCTGTCCTGCCCAAGAAGATTTACACGATGTATTGGATCCACAGCACACCTGGTTTTGATAGGCCCCAGTTGCCTCACAATTCTATAATAATGGAATCGGCTCTCAAGAGAGCCAGCCGTTCTAGAGAGTGTGCCTTGGCACCCTCAGGCAGAGAAGCTAGGACCTTGGACTCTTTTTTTTTTTTGGAAGGAAGATGTTCCAGGCCTCAGTGCTTGTGTCCCATATGCAATCATACCACCTCTTTATGAGCATGTACTTGAGGGACTCGGTGCGTAAGCTGTTGGATTTGACGGACTCTGTCCCACCGGAGCAGGCCGAGTCGGTACACCAGTTGGCCAAGCAGCAGAAGGCGTGTCATAAGTTCTTGGCCAGGGGCGCCTATGACATCTCTGATGTGGCATCCAGGATCTCTGCTCAAAGTATAGCAATGCACAGACACTCATGGCTGCATGTTTCTGACTTGAAACAGTTGGTTCAGCAGAGGTTGATGGATGCCCCATGCTGGGAGGAGTAACCTTTTTGGAGATAAGGTTGAGGAGATCGCTGACCAGATCAAAAAACACACTGATACCATCTCTTCTCTCTCCTGCCAGGTGCCTTCTGCATCAGCCTCCTCACCTAGGCAGTCTTTTGGCAAGTCAAGGAGGGGTGCCTGGTACACACAGAAAATGTAGATTTGCCTTGTCCTCTTGCTAGCCTGTTCAGGCTCAGCCCCAGCGTGCGCCTAAGGTCCCTGCTGCTCCCCAGTCAAAGCAAGGGATGAGCTTTTGACTGGCTCCAGCAGAGCATAGCTACAGTAAAAATATCTGTCCCATACGATTTGCCAGTCGGGGGGAGCCTGAAGTTTTTCTACGAAAGGTGGCCCCTTGTAACCTCCGACCAGTGGGTTCTTCAAACAGCCCGCCTTGGATAAGCCCTCAGTTGGCTTCAAAAATCTCCAAATTGCCCACCGAGAGCTCATTACTTCAGCTCTCAGCACAAGCAGGTTCTTGCAGCGGACCTCTCCATCCTTCAAAAGGCCCATGTGGTCGAACCACATTCCACCAGGGAAAAAGGGCATGGATTCTATTCCAGGTACTTCCTCATTTAAAAGAAGATAGGGGGGGGGGGGGGGGGGGGGGGATGCATCCCAGCCTAGACCTAAGGGCCCTGAACAAATTCCTGGTCAAAAAAAAGTTCAGGTTGGTTTCCCTGGGCACCCTTCTGAACAGGATTCAGGAAAACAATTGCCTATGCTCTCTGGACTTGAAGGATGCATATACTCACATCCTGATACTTCCAGCCAACCGGAGAAGTGCTTAGTCCTTCCCTATCTAGATAACTTCCTGTTCAGGGCCAATGTGGAAGAAGGGGGCTTGGGCAGCCACTAGGGTGGGAGAAACTTTTAATTGAAGATTTCCTAGGTGTCTCCAGAGACATCCCCCTTCCACCCCCATGTCCAGTAACTATATCAGTTCAGCAAGGGAGGAGAAGGGGTTTTGCTAGTTTTCAACCTCTGCTGCTATGATTGAGGAAAAGTAGCATAGACAAAGCTTGCTTGCCAGGTCCCCTGCCATGAACATTGCCTGTGTTCCACGGTGCCCTCACTCTCTGTTGCCCACTCCTTTTATTGCTTCCCTCCACACAATATTGTCTTGATCTCTTATGTTGCACCCCCCCCCCCCTTCACTGCTGGAGTTGGCTTCTCACCTCTGTTGATTGGCTGCTGACCAGAATCATTCAGAGGCAGGAAGTGAAGAATTAGCAGCTGCAACAACTTTCCTGGCTTCTTGCCTTGGTCATTGTCCTAGTGCTTACTCTGTTCTCAGCCTAAGTTATCAGTATTGAATGATTCTGCTCCTGTCTGCCAGTCTGGGTTTCGGGAAGGCTTAACCTCACAGGCCTTTTATATCGGGCATCTATGATATAACGGCAGGTTCCATGGCTGCATCACTTGTTATACTGGTGAGGACGTCACTGAAAGTCAATCTTCTCTGCCTCCGTCTACTGGTTGGATAGCATAACCCAATCTTCTGGACTAGTCTAGCAGGACTCAAGGAAAGGAAATTAGCAGGTAAGAACACATTTCACTTTAAGAAAGCACAGATGTTGCAGAACACTGCTGCTAGACAGTGATCACATTTTTCTTGCATTGTTTGCCAATAGGAGAAAATCGCTTTTTGGGGGTGTTCCTCTTTTGTTGGTTGAACATTTATATTAGTATCAGCCAAAAAAGGTTCTTTGATCGTCACAGCAAGGTGTTTGGTCTTCTTCCATTGACAGAGGTAAAGTTGTCTTAGACTAGGAAATCTGTTCTTTTATAAGCAGTTGTGAAGGTAGAGTGAGGACACAGAAAATGGGAAATTGCATTAATAGTGAGGGTTTGGACAGGGTCATGGGGGGGGGGAGTTAATAGACGGTTACTTAATTAGGGTGGAGTGTCATCAGAGTTCAGGCACTCTGCTAGAGCAGGGACTTTTAAATACTGCTGTGATAGTTGAAGATTCCACTATTTATGTTTGTGACGCAGCTTTGCAATATAGTTTTATGTTAGAGGATCATAAATGGATTTCAATACAATGTGAAAAGCAGCTTATGAGGGATTTTTTTGGGGGGGAGGGGGGAGGAGAATGCTGGGAGAAATGTTTGATGGTAGATTGTTCTTTTCTACGAGAGTCGCACACACATTTGTACTGTATATCTTATCTCCATTTGTTAATTGGAAATGTTCTTTCTGAAGTACCATCAATAAACTGTTGGAGACTTTGGGGGGGTGGGGGGAGGGGGGAGGAAGGGAGGGAAGAAAATGTAAAATGTTCTTGGAGAGCAAATTTAATTGTTCTATTTCTCTGTGTTAGTTGCAAAATGGAAGTTGTGTCTTCAATAAAATATATTTAAACATAAGCAGTTTTGAAAAATTGGAATTACCTTCCTATGGACAGCTGTGTGCTGTCTTTCTGCTTAAAAAAAAAAAAAAAAGACTGAAATCCTGGTTAAATTGAGGGACATTTCTTGTGGGAGAAACTTAATATGTGCTGTTTCTAATTGGCTGGTTCATTATTTTAAATAGTTATTTATTGACTGTGTTTTTAAACTGTACCCCATGGTCTAGAGCTGGTAATTGCATTTTAATAAACAGACACCTATGGAAATGTAACTTATGCAAATTCATTGCAGATATTCTGAAAACTAGTCTAGCCCTTAGGATCCTCATCTGAAGTTAAATTACTCTGCTCCAGTACCTCAAGAATTTTACATTGTGCCACAGAATGAGAGAACATTTCAATTATCTGCAAATGCATTACTATAAACAAATGTGAAAGTGTTCTTTATTGCTTCTTTCTTTTCTTAGAAAAAACGTGCAAGTATCATCTGTATGCAGGTGGAGGTGCCCATGGTAGTTCATTCAACCGAAACAGGACAACGTCTCCGTATTGCACAGGCTGGAAACCTCTGCTGCTGATCGTACCTCTCCGACTAGGGATAAACCACATCAATCCTATCTATGTAGCTGCATTCAAGGTATGATTTTAAGCCCTTCGCTTATCTGGGCCTCTGAAAAGTACTGTATGGAACAACAACCAGGGCTATTTCTCTTTGCTTCTGTAGGAATGTTTTAAGATGCCACAGTCCTTAGGAGCATTAGGAGGAAAACCAAATAATGCTTATTATTTCATAGGATTTTCAGGTAAGAAACAGTACAAATAAGTTGATGAAAGCAAGTACTTTGTACTTCTATGTATCAAAACTATTGCCTTGTCGTAATGATGGTCCAGCCTGCAGAATCACAATTACAAGAATCTCTGTTCTGTGTTGCTTGAAATAGAACCCCTCACATGTTGTCAACAAAGGGGTATCTTGTATTTCTTTTAACTGCTGAAATAGTCAGACCCAAGAGGAGGTGCTCTGTCTAATCCATTGCATTGATCTCATGTGACCTGAGTCCAAAGGCCAAATGATTTGAATGCCCAAAAGTGATGCCATGGCTAAGCTAAACATGATATTCTGGGCTCCTCTTCAGTCAATCACATGACATCCTTCATACATCATCTAAGGTCACATCACACCATCCTTCTAAAGATCTCTAGGTAGTCTTGTGTGTCTGCTTGTGTCTTCTTGCTTACATTTAGTCAGTAACGCTCCTGAACCAGAGTCCTCTTTCATCCAAGAGAATATCTGAGATCATTTTTAGGGTGGCACCTTGACACACAAATATTTTTTTTATCAATTCTTGAGCTTTACTGTCTAGAATTAGAGAAGTCATTTGGTCACTGGCTGGGACATGCTTTTGTTGCTACTATTTAGCATTTTTATAGCACTACAAAGCGTACGCAGCGCTGCACAAACATAGAAGAAAGACAGTCCCTGCTCAAAGAGCTTACAATCTAGTAGACAAAAAATAAAGCAAACAAATCAATTAATGTGTAGAGGAAAGAGGAGAGGAGGGTAGGTGGAGGTGAGTGGATACAAGTGGTTACAAGTCAAAAGCAATGTTAAAGAGGTGGGCTTTCAATCTAGATTTAAAGATGGTCAAGTATGGGGCAAGACGTAGGGGCTCAGGAAGTCTATTCCAGGCATAGGGCGTAGCAAGACAGAAGGAGCGAAGTCTGGAGTTGGCAGTAGCGGAGAAGGGAACAGATAAGAAGGATTTATCCAGGGAACGGAGTGCACGGGAAGGGGTGTAGGGAAGGACGAGTATGGAGAGATACTGGGGAGCAGCAGAGTGAGTACATTTATAGGTTAGTAGAAGAAGTTTGAACAGGATGCGAAAACGGTACCTCTCTATGTTTATGCTTTTACCTATTTAGGTGAAGAACTGATTTACTTGGACCCTCACACTACACAGGCATTTGTAGACTCAGAGGAAACTGGCTTGATTCATGACCAGAGCTACCACTGTCAGCGAGTCCCTCACCGAATGAAGATAATGAACCTGGATCCTTCTGTGGCTTTAGTAAGTGCTGTGGAATGGACTGGTGCTCATTCATATGGGGGAGGGAGAGAGGTGAAATTACTTGTGTTCTAAATAGTGCAACAACAGTTTGGGGGCCATCATCATAGAGGTGCACCAGGGGATTCAATACATTTCCTGACTTCTGGTTCAATTGTCATTAGCACAGAAGTGGAGGAACGTTCAGTCCCTATGTGCGTCAGCAAGAGAAAATCCAAGGAGTAGGATAGATTGGCTCTTCCAAAAGACCAAGGGACGCACTCATTCAAAAAGGTGATCTTTATTGCAACAACTCAAACGACTTGACAGAAGGGGAGGGACCAGTAGAGACTTATAGCATGTTGGAATGGGAGGCTGTGCAGCACTTTGTTTTTCTTTTCAGTGTTGACACTATTGCAACAACAAGGAGAAGTGCAACAGGAAGATTTCGAGGGGGGGCTGGTGAGGGAGATGCTAGACAGGGAGAGAGGGTGAGTTGCTGGGTCATGTTGAGGAAGGGGAGGAAAAATGCTGGACTATTCTGGGAGAGGGGGACAAGAGAGGGGAGATGTTGCAGGCATATGCTAAGATGGGAAAGGATCTAATGCTAGGGCTGAGGATTGGAGGAGGAGGCTGGGAATAAGACAAAGAGCTAATTCTGGCAGATGTAGGGGATGAGAGAAGGGGGCTGATTCTAGGATTGGTATTGAGTTAGGAAAAGAGTCTGATGCTGGAGCTAGGGAATGAGGATGGGAGAAAGGAGGCTGATGGTGGCAGATGCTGGGGAATGAGTTGGGAAAAGGATCTGATATGGAGGCTGGGAGAAGGGGGCTGATGCTGGCAGATACCAAAGATGGAAGAAGGGGGCTGACATTGGCAGAAAGGAGATGGAAGGAGGAAACTCATAGTGGTAGATGCTGAGAATGGCATAAGGGGGCTGGAAATAGAGAAGAGCTGAGACAATGGTGGGGAGGAGAGATGAGTGAGAAGGGGCAGAAGTGAAGAAAGGAGAGACGATAAAAAGGGTGGTGAGGAGAGAAACAAGAAAGGAGGCATGAAGGAAGAGAAAGGAAAGAGGCGGAACATATATGTCTCTGATTCCTAGGTCCTGGAGTAGGATCCAAATTAACTGAGTTCAAACCAGTCAACATTGACGGCAGAAAAAGACCTGCATGGTCCATCCAGTCTGCCCAAGAAGATAAACTCACATGTGCTGCACCCATTCTTTTCACCCTCTACTCCCCCCCTCTCTGCCCTCTACACTGGGAATGGTGTAGAGGGTGCAAAGCATGGGGTATAGTGGGGGAGTAGAGGGTGAAAAGCATGGGTGCAGATTGTCAGATAAATGAGTGGGAGGCAGAGAGTAGTGCAAGGGGGAAAAGAAGGGAGGAAGCATCAAATTGGGAGATAGAAAGCAGGGAAAGCTGGAGTAAAGAGGGGAGTCTGGAATGAAGAGATGTATGTGGAAAGCAGGGGAAAGTGACGTAGGACGGATGGGGCAAACAGAAGGGAATGTGGGATATGCCTTTCATCTCAGATTGGGCTCCTACCCCTTCACTGTGCCTGTCCCTGAACTCCTCCCATGGTAAGAGGGTGTCGAGCAGGACAGGGGATGAGGGGGAGTGTAGGGTGAAAGGATTAGAGGCAGAGTGTGGAGAACAAGAAAATTGAAAAGCCGCTGTACATAGTCTTCAGGGGAAAAGAATTGGGAAAGGACATTTTTTGTTTGGAGGGAGATGGAAGGTAGAGTGATGGGGTTGCTGAGTCCATTATATACTGTTGTGGGGGGAAGGGGAGGGGACAGTGTGATACAGTGGTCCATCTTGTTCTGTTTTCCCAGTAAGAGGTGCATTGGTGTTCTAGGTATGTGCTTTCCAGCCAATGTTCCATGGTACACCACTGTGCCTTCAGATCCATGGGTTTTTATCAATTTGTTTCTAAGGGTACTATGAGAGAAACTTTTTGTGGTGTTGACTAATTTCAGTAACAAACAAACAAAATAAAACCCTTTACTGTTGATATACTTTTTTTTTATTACATTTTTGTGGATAGATAACCATATGTGATGTGTGTTTGCAAATCATTGCCCATCCCACCAAATGAAATGGTCAAACTGCACCTATGATGGCACTTAAATCATGCTTTTGGTTTAGAGGGGCCTAGTTCAAGCATCATCTGTTTGTTTTTCCTTTTTTTTTTAGGGATTCTTCTGCAAAGAAGAAGCAGACTTTGATAATTGGTGTAGTCTTGTGCAAAAGGTAATCAACTTGATCTGTTTTCCTACATTCTCAGATATTGATGTGTTCCAGAATTTTAAAACTTATAAAAAGATGTTTCTTTGTTTATTTTCTCTTCAAAATTGTAATCATTCTGCCAACTGATCAAAAAGTATGGAACTCCAATTTAAAATTTAGGACAGTATAAGCAAAAGAGCAAACCAGATTAGCAGTAGATACTGTCAATTTTAATATCCAGTGCTAACTGAAGAAGAGAGCGAGTAATTTGACTTTCATTTTCAAATTTTGATGTATGTTCCCTTCAGGAAATTCTAAAGCAGCAGAGACGGATGTTTGAGCTAGTACCAAAGCACCCAGCACATTGGCCTCCCTTTATTCCTCCAACAAAACCAGAAGTTAGCACTACAGGAGCAGGTATGCCGTTGGGCTGCGGCCATGGGCAAAGGGACATGCGATTTACTCTTTTTAGGAGCCTATTAGGGCAGGTTGATCCATCTGTACACACGGGTTTGTTGCACATGATTTTGAGACGATAGAAACATTTTACGCGTAGACACACAATAAATATTGGGGGGGAAAAAATAGATGCACCTCTGAGCTACCCAAATAGCTTAAAATGTAACTGCCTCCTTTCTTGTGAAACCTTCTCCTTTAAATGGGTTTGTATGTCATGGTTGGTTCTCTCTGGATCTCTCCCCAATCAGTTTTCGTTCCTAGTTAGTTCTGTTTTCTTGTTATATTACTTATCTATTTTTTTTTTTTGTATCTTGCAGTCAGATTAATTTTAATACCTGTGTGTCCCCGAAAAGGTGCACAGCTGCCAGTGTAGGCTCTATTCACTTGCCACCGAGCCCTGCAGCTTATATCTGCTTTTGTTTAGCTAACCATTTCACCACATGTCAATATAAGCAGCCTGTTACCACAGGAGTACATTTCTTCCTCTAAACTGCAAGAATGCACCAGACATCTTGGTTCTTCTCCAAGGCACAGTGCCAACCCATATCTCAGATTGTATGGTGAACTCTTCATGGGGGTGGAGCCTGGGATACTTTAGTCAGATGTGGCCATGAGGCATATTTTCAAAGCACTTAGCCTCCCAAAGTTCCATAGGCTAAGTGCTTTGAAAATATGCCTCCATATCCCAAAGATTGAAGAGTTTGGGGGGGGGGGGGGGGGGTTGACTCCAGTTCATGTCCTATAGGCCCTCCTAAATGATGATGGATGTTAGGATGGGGCCCAGGGCAGATACCTCAGTTCAAACCCTCCTCTTCCCTCCCAAAAATGGTTCCATATACATGTTTACAAATAAAATACTGACATTACACTTTGCTTGTAGAACTCATTGAATCTACCGATAAGCTTTTTGAAGTGGAAGAAGAATTTGAAATCCTGAGCGTCTGAGCCTGTAGGACACATTTGTGTACGCGTGGAGCATCTGGTTACAGATATGCATGGCTTGTTTACTGGGGCAACTTTTCTACAGCCAGCAAGTGCCTGGAAGCTTGCATAGACCATAAGCACAAAGGAAGAAAACTGAAGGGCCCTAAACCAGAGACAGCATTTAAAACATGTCTAAATGGAAAGAGAATCACAGAGCTCTGATAATTTAAAAATAAGACTTGAGCATACACCTCTCTTGAAGGCAGCTGGGCTAGGTGAGAGACACATGAAGTACGTGAGAATGAAGGCTACGGAGCTAGGCCCTAGACTGTGAAGGGGGAGTCGGCCTTAAATGGATATGATCAACAGACCACCAGCCCACCTCTCTAATGATTGAAACAGACTGAGTAATTACTTTTTAATTCCTAATGGTAATGGTACTCCGGTTTACAAAGTATATCTTTTTGTTTCTAAGGCCAGCAAAGAAAAACATTGTTTTATTGTCTATTTCTTAATAAAGATTTTGGAGTAAGAAGCTTTTATAGTGAATGGATGCATCATTCAGTCTTCTAGGCAGCAATACTGACTTTGACACTCTCATACCACTGCCATGGGCTATGGCATGATTCACTCTGACCTCAAACTGAAACCTGCTGAAGATGGTTTCAGACACAGAAGTCCTAAGTGGTTTTGTTTTTATTTGTACTGTATTTATTTTAAAATACTGTATGTCAGATTTCTTCTGTAACACTTTATCTGTGCTTAAAATAAATTTCATATGTCTTTAAACATGTTATTCTGTGCGTGGTAAAATTTGATTGTATTTCTGCATAAGAACTTAATTTTTTTGAAATTTATAGTAGCTATGATAGGTATTTATTTTATATGTGGCTTACTGTAAAATTTAAATTTACCTGTTAATCTCCTTTCCTTGTTAATTTCCAGCCCAGGCAAGTGGGCTATGTCCCCCTACCAGCAGGTAGAGAGAGAGGGGGACCCCCCCACACACACACACACTTTTAAGAGGGCCTGTGCTACCTTCAGTCTCATATCCTATGTCAAAGCTAAGACAACTGAAGGCAATTGTTACATTTTCGTTTCCACCACCAAAGCCAAACTTGATGTAGTCAAAAATTTCATTTCATGGTCACTAACACAGGAATGAGAATAACCTGCACTAGGGCAACAATGCATTCATTGGTTAGCTTTCTGAATTTGACAGACTGAGAGCCCTTGATCACCGTGGCTTTCCTGGGTGGGTTTTTGCAATAACCCTTCACAGTAACACTTGGCATCTTCTCACTGGATGGTCAGATGCTACTTGGGGGGGGGGGGGGGGGACACAGCAACAATAAGGAGGGTGCTACCCTAGCCAAACCAGCTTTCCAGGACTACTTTCCTGAGGAAAGGAGTGTTACTCATAGCCTCTAAAATTGACCCAAATGGGATTGATATCAGGGGAAGGGGGTAAGGCAAGGGGGGGGCTTCCCATAATTATTTCTTACTGGCCCCTGAAGTTTGGTCCATAAAATGTCAGGGCTTCTCAAAAGGATGTTCCACCTTCTCTAAAAGGTAACTAAGTTTGAGATGACAGTAACGCGCTGGGAGACCTCTCAAGAAACACATCCATAAATACTATGGCCCTGTCTTGAACCAGCCCTGACCAGGTCATATGAGGGATCCAACCAAACAAGCTCCTAAGACAGCTATCGTGTGGGACTCGCCAGTTAGATCCGTTGTAGAGATACTTGTGCTCTCCCTCTTCTGCAGGGATGATCACCATAGCCCTTTCTGGGACCCAAGCACAGGAAGACTCACGGAGCCCCTGCATATAGCTCCTATAGAAATAAAGAATATTGTTTGAACAAAGACTGAAATCTTCCTACCATAGCTGGCCATGAATGTGCTTCCCTTTAACTTGTAGTTTTACAAAACAAAGGTAGCCCCTCCTTCAGATTGACCCCAAACCATATGCTCTTCTTCACTCAGCTTGGTAATCTTAAACCTGGAATTGGATGCCTTAGTCAGAGGAGATCCCATCTCTCGTTACCAAATGTAACAGGAAGCAATTAGGGGAGGGGCCTGGGAGCATCTAGGAATGTTTCATGGCCTATCAGAGCTACTTGGGAGGTCATGCCCTGGAAAATAAGAGTTGCCAGCATCTCTTCTGAACAGACTCTCCCTGCGGGGACATTTTCCTTTTCTGAGAAGGCAGTGATTTGGATAGTGCAAGCAAATGAGATTGAAGGGGGGCAGACTCAAGAAAAATGTCAGGAAGTATTTTTTCACAGAGAGAGTAGTGGATGCTTGGAATGCCAGCCCGCGGGAGGTGGTGGAAATGAAAACGGTAACAGAATTCAAACACGTGTGGGACAAACATAAAGGAATCCTGTTCAGAAGGAATGGATCCTAAGGAGCTTAGCCAAGATTGGGTGGCGGGAGGCGGGGATAGTGCTGGGCAGACTTATACGGTCTGTGCCAGAGCCGGTAGTGGGAGGCGGGGACAGTGCTGGGCAGACTTACACAGTCTGCCCTGAAAAGGACAGGTACAAATCAAGGTAAGGTATACACAAAAAGTAGCACATATGAGTTTATCTTGTTGGGCAGACTGGATGGACTGTGCAGGTCTTTTTCTGCCGTCATTTACTATGTATGTTACTGTAGCTGAAAACCTCGTGACTAACTTTGATTCAGGGTAGTGAGGCTCATGTGGCACGCTTTTGGAATGAATGCTTTGCCTGTTTCAGATCATGGAGCTAAGAACAATCAAAATGCCTTCTTTGCACAGGCTAGGGCTTGTGAAATGCAGTAACCTCTCTGCGTTTCCAGCTGACCTGACAGAAATGAGGAAGTCTTCTAAGTAAGAAAAGACGCAAAGAGTCTGTTTGCATGCACCAAGACTGGGGCAAAACACTTGAGCAATTCTATAATCTAGCACCCACATTTACATGCCCCTTGTGTGCATATCCCCGAATTCGATATATGATACCGATCCAAGGTGTGTGCCCAACTAAATCAGCTAACAAGCCAGTTAGAGCCAATAATTGGGTGTTAATTAGCATCATTTTCAATTTGCATGCACATCTTGCCATAATCTGTTGTATAACAATGTGCGCCCAAATCCCATAGAGCACATCCCAAAAGGGGATGTGGCATGGGAGGTACACAGGCAGGTCAGGGGCATTCCTAAAATTTGCGCATTTCAGTTGGGTGCTTGGAAGTACAACTGGTTTTAGCAGGCGTAAGTCTGGGCACCAAGATCAGCACTCTGCTATTTTATAATGGGGGCTTATCTTTGAGTGCCCATTATAGAACAGAATTGAGCGCCATTTCTGAATCTAGCCCATAATGTCTAGGATATTAGCAGGAGTGCAGGAGTCAATTAAAGTCCGGGTTGACGCCGGAGGGACATATTGAGGGCTATATCCATCTGTGCCCGTCTTACTTTATGTGAGCGCTGTTCCATCTGCGCAATATACAGTCTGACGGTTCTCCCTCCTTTGTTATCATCAGTGTCTAGCCTGGACCCTGAAGAACTGCTGCTCTGCCTCCCTGTGTATGTTACTTGGGAGTGTGGGAACCATTTAAAGCCCAGATTGCCGCTGGAGGGTTGAGCGCCTCCTTGTCATGCCAATGAAGGAGCATGAAAAAGGAGTGCTCCTTTGTGTGCTCTTTCATGCAGACTTCCGATGATTGTGTTTATTAGTTTTTATTTGCTTTGTTTTGGCTGCATTTTCTATATTGGTAGCAGCTGGTAATGGTTGTTTTGCTGATTTAGCTAGGAAAGTCAAGACTGAAGCTTGTGATGGGTGTCTTGTTCATGTTCCAGTTATGAAATCAAGGTCTACTAAAGTTTATTACGTTAAAATGTGCATTACTTAATGCTCGGTCAGTCAGAAATAGGACATCACTTATATTTGATTTTATTGAGGATAATAATTTGGATTTACTGTGTATCTCTGAGTCCTGGTTCTTCCCTGAGAAACCGGTTACTGTTACCTCATTGTGGAGTGGCCTAGTGGTTAGGGTGGTGGACATTGGTCCTGGGGAACTGAGTTCGAGTCCCACTTCAGGCACAGGCAGCTCCTTGTGACTCTGGGCAAGTCACTTAACCCTCCATTGCCCCATGTAAGCCGCATTGAGCCTGCCATGAGTGGGAAAGCATGGGGTACAAATGTAACAAAAATAAAATTATACTATTACTACTAATTATTTCTACTAGACATATGCAGTGCTGTACACATTATTATGCAAGAACTTTCTCTGTCCCTAGAGGGCTGACAATCTAAGTTTTTGCACCTGGGGCAATAGGGAGGGTAAGTGACTTGCCCAAGATCACAAGGAGCTGCAGTGGGAACTGAACCCAAGTTGCAAGGATGAAAGCCCACTGCACTAACCATTAGGCCACTCCTCTAAACCACTGGGGGTCCTTGAGACTATTATAGGGAGACCCACAGAACAAAGAAAAAGAGAGAGGCAGGCTGGTGGTGAAGAGAGAACATAAGAGATTGGGAGCTGAGGGAGGGGAGCGAGAGAAAGAAAGAGACTGAAGGGAACTGGCTAGGGGCAGGAGAGAGAGAAAATAACTGACTGGTGGGAGGACAGCCAGAGAGATGAAAGGGAGGAAGATAGAGAGTTAGTGGGAACTGGCTTGGCACCGAGGGAAGGGGGTTTAGGGAAAATGATATGGCAGAGTTGGGGATCCCTGAACTTTTTGGAGGTTAATAAGGGGTCCTGTGCTCTAAATCATCCATAATACAGGTCACCATTTCCTTTTAGAGTCTCATTCACTTCTTGTCAACGTGCCCCAGGGCCTTCTCATTAAGATCTGAGAATTCAGAAACCAGACTCTCATCAGGTTTGTAAAGTCATTTTTTTAGACTGTGAAGCAGATAACTGCTGGGTTGTAGATGGGAGCCATGCACACTACATACACAAGGAAGACGATTAAACTGAACATCGTAAACAGGTGACTTCCTTCCTTCACTGACATTTATATTCCGGGTGATCTAAAATCCTCAGTGGATCACAATTAATACACACATAATATAAAACAGACAAAATCTCTAACAAGTCCTAGGGCCTTGTTTACTAAGCCACACTAGAGGGTGCGTTAGCATCTTTAGTGTGTGCTGTGTAGACACCCATAATATTCCTATGGGTGTCTACATGGTTAGTGCACGCTAATTTTTAGCACACGCTAAAAATGCTAGCGCTCCTTAGTAAGCAGGGCCCCTAATCTTTTTACTGGCACACAGTGATACCTAACAAAACTTGTTTGCAGTTTATAGCTATATATATATATATTTATATATTTGTTCCATTTGTATCCAGCAACAAAATAGCGGGTTAGATCAAGCAATTTGCATGCTGGTAAAGAAAAATAGCGGAAGGTGGGGGGGGGGGGGGGGGGGGGGGGGAAGAAGGACCTCAGACTGGTGACATTTAGCCAAATTAGTGGGATTACTCATGCACAATATATCCCATATGCACAGTCACCGTACTTCAATCACTGGTCCTCAACCAACCACCTCCCTAGATGTTAAACGGTGTCTATTTTTATAACAATTTTTATGCAAAAAGTGTCACATATACACCTCCTCAGGACGTAGAGAGCAAAGGAAACGACTTATCTTATACTGGCGTTAGACTTAGACCTCCTCAACGGTCCGTTTCGCCGGTAAAGGCTTCCTCGGGAAGGACGCCCTAATGTGGAATCCTGCTCAGATAGCGACAACATCGGCTTGCCTGTCCTGCCGTCAACTACGCTGGGTACACCGCCGCCACATTTCCCCACCTGTTTGCAGGCTCAATGTGGCTTACATAGTACCGTAAAGGCTTTCGCCTAGTCCGGTAGAGAAACAAATACAAGGTGATATTGTGGTCTAATAAAGGTACATGTGTATCAGGTACAATGGAGGTTGAGGAGAGGAAAGGTTATATATGTGTCCATTACGAGCTTTGGTTTTGCTGTGTTGCCGAGTGTAGGTATCTATGTTGGGTCAGTGGGGTCTGCCTTTTTGAATAGGTAGGTTTTCAGTGATTTCCTGAAGTTTAGGTGGTCATAGGTTGTCTTCACAGCTTTTGGCAGTGTGTTCCATAATTGTGTGCTTATATAGGAGAAGCTGTTAGCCTTCACAGAACAAATAAAACAGGACAATATTTTGATCTTAAAACAAATTTATTTAACATTTATGAGGTTGTTGCTGGCAATCAGATTCATTCACAATCAATATTTCTGATTTAGTCCACATGTGCTGATTTATTTCTTTTAGTATCGGTGCTTATGAAAATGCATTCTTTAATATTAACCCAATAATTATATCCTGTACTTTACAAATATGTATGTCTTCTCTAAAATGCGAAGGGAAGTGGGCCAACGACTCAAAAGACCAGGACAACAAATAAAATTCACGGTGGTTTATTGTAGACGCGACACAGTTTGTTTATTTATTTATTGCATTTGTATCCCACATTTTCCCACCTCCTTGCAGGCTCAATGTGGCTTACAATACATCATGAGTAATGGAAATATATCAGAAAACAGACATTTAGTGTTACAGCTGGGTTTTGGATAACATGATAATGATAAAAGATGGTAGTAGCATAATAAGCAGTTATTGTAAGACAGTTCTGAATATATGTGGGGGAGTTGTGTATATTACTACTACTACTTAACGTTTCTAGAGCGCTACTAGGGTTACGCAGCGCTGTACAATTTAACAAAGAAGGACAGTCCCTGCTCAAGAGCTTACAATCTAAATAGACAAGTGAACGGTCGGTCCGATAGGGGCAGTCAATTGGGGCAGTCTGGATTCACTGAACGGTTAGGGTTAGGTGCCGAACGCAGCATTGAAGAGGTGGGCTTTAAGCAAGACTTGAGACGGGCAGGGAGGGGGCTTGGCGTAAGGGTTCAGGAAGGTTGTTCCAAGCATAGGGTGAGGCGAGGCAGAATGAGCGAAGCCTGGAGTTGGCGGTGGTGGAGAAGGGTACCGAGAGGAGGGATTTATCCTGTGAACGGAGGTTACGGGCGGGAACGTAAGGGGAGATGAGGGTAGAAAGATAGTGAGGGGCAGCAGACTGAGTGCATTTGTAGGTAAGAAGGAGAAGCTTGAATTGAATGCGGTATCTGATCGGAAGCCACATTGGTTCTGTATTTTGGCCACAGGCCTGCCTCAGGAGTCTTTGTGAAAAAATAAAATTCAAGAAGGGAGTTTGGTAATAACATTGGTGGTCTAGAAACCAAAACGACCTTCAAGCGTTTAATATATATTTTCAACTGTCTTAGCTAACTCTCGCCAAAGATCTTTTTCAAGACCACCAGTGTCATCACCAAACTCCTTTCCGGAGTTTCATTTGCTTACGCAGCTAACGAAGGTCGGTTTTGTTTCTAGACCACCAGTGTTATTACCAAACTCCCCTCCTTGAGGTAGGCCTGTGGCCGAACACAGATCTGTGTCGAGTCTACAATAAACCACCGTGAATTTTATTTGTTTCCTGGCTTCTTGAGTCATTGGCCCACTTCCCACCTTTCCTTCACATTGTTGTCTTCTTGTGGGATTTTGGCGTTCGGCTACTTAGGTGGACTGTTTCACCTTGTCTTCTCTAAAAACAATTCTGAAATTTAAACTAACACAAATCATGAAAGTAACAAAACAGCAATTAAGACAGACAGACACGCACCGGCCAAATTTACATCTGGCTATCATACATATTCTTTTCAGAAAGCCAACATCACAAGAAACGTAAGTACTTACAAAACGCCTACCAAAGCTACTTCTAAAGGTGTGTGTGATATACAGTTATATAAATTATTTGAGTGGGGTACCAATCTCTAGGAATATTAGCTGGATGTCCTGGAAGCTTAAACTGCTCAGTGCTTTAAAAAACAATACACATGTATGGTCACCAGATTGCACCAAGGCTACGAGACGCAGGTTACAATTAGTCCCAGCTTTAACAGCACTTTCCAATGCATTCACAGATTTGTGAACCTGATTCCGCTATAGAAAGCAAGCCTATAAATCCCCCAAAACGGTGGAAGATGACCAGGACTGGTTCAGACTTGGCATTTGAAGCTATCTGGTAACTACCAAAGAATGGAAGAAAATCAGGAACAAAACTGGTTTTAGCCTCCCTCCCCGTCTTTTAAACACCTCAAACCAATAGCTCCAATTTCACTATTCTTACTGAACAGCTGAGCTGTTTCACCAGGATAATCCTCCAGGCCGCTGTCACTGAAATTTAAACAAGTTTAGGAATATAAAACCCTCAAGCACCCTCTCTCTGAGAGGCATTAGTGCAAGAACTGCCACTTGGTAAAGAGTGGAATATCCACCATGATAACAGAGAGGTCTTCTGTGGGCAGGTACCACAGCTAAGTAAATGTAGCACCATGTTATACGCAATCTAGTCTGAAGAGGTTCTAGAAAATGGGCCTGTCCCACCCTTCATTAATGTAAAGTCCAGTGGCGTTCCTAGGGGGGCGGACACCTGGGGCAGCGCCCCGCACCCCCCCCCCCCGATGCAGCGCGGACCCCCCCCTGCAAAAGAGGCCCCCCCCCCCCCCGGGGTGCCGCAGGAAGTAACCTGTTCTGGGGCAGAGGGAGCTGCAGCGAACAAGCGAAGTTAGCAAACCTCGAAGCAGGCACGCGCCGCGGCACCCCCCAGCGGCGTGCACACCCGGGGCGGACCGCCCCCCCCCCCCCCTGGTACGCCACTGGTAAAGTTCACATTGCTCATAGACAGAAGCAGAAAAAAAAGCACCAAAGAATAAAACTTTTTAAATGTTCAATAAAGGTTTTACTCTTTGAACTTTGGTGTTTTTTTTCTGCTTCTATGGCTGATACTATAGCATCAGCATCTTTCTATGTTATGTTAGTCACATTTCTCATACGCCTGCGAGTTTACAGTGAGAATTCTCTTAGGGGGTCTTTTACAAAAGCAAGCTAGTGTTTTTAGCATGCGCTAAACGCTAGAGATGCCCATAGGAATACATGGGCGTCTCTAGCGTTTAGCGCACGCGCATTAACACCAGCGCACCTTTGTAAAAGGACCCCCAGCTGCTCTTAAATTCCTTTACTGCCCTGGTTCTTCAATAGCTCCTAAGAAAACCCAGAGAATAAAGATACAAGTAGCTTGATCTTGCTTCATTTTTCATACAATTACTGAGGTTTGATGTCAATCTTAGGAACCAAGTTATTTTTTTTTTCTCGGCTACAAATTTCTTCATGCACACTTGACAGTCGGCCTACGCGAGTCCGCAGCTGTCCGTCTTCAGTGTTTCTGAGGGAGGAGCGCTGAGAAATTGCTGCGATGCTTCCACCATCGTCAGCCAAAAGCTGTGACTTGTTGGCAAAGTAATGGCAGGTTCCTCTGGCCCCGTTGCATTCGATGAAAGGCGTAGCCGGAAATCCTCCAAGCAGATCCAGGAGAGACCAGGGACTGGCCGCCACCTTCAGCACCAGCAGCAGTGTGCTGAAACAGACAAATGTAAATTAATGCATTATGCCGTTTGTAGCATACAGCGAATGAGACAGATTTTCATTAGCAGGAACTTATCAGTTGTCTAGTCAATTTTGGTACTCGGTTCTCTTTTCATTTCTTTCATCGAGAAATGGTACAGAAAGGGGCATCGGCCCCCATTACAGTCGAGTAACAAGCAGGGATTTTCCCCTCAGAAATACAGCTAGTTCATTTTTTCCAGTTGTGGAAGTCAAAGTCCACAACACCAATTCAGAATCGCTCTATACTTTTCCAGCAATGAAAATGTTGCAAAAATTTTTTTTAAAAACTTCTAAGTAAATTAAAAAAGCAAAAACAATAAAATGAAGCCCAAAGTACAGTTTGTACTTTTCTGGACAAATCTCTCTTTCACAATTGAAGGGCACTACTTTGGCAACTGACAGGGTCGTTTTCAAAGGGACGTCTGTTTGCATGTAAAATTATGAGGCCCTTTTACTAAGCTGCGTTAAGCAGCTACAGCGGATTTTAGTGTACAGTAGATGTTAATGCGGGACCCACACTCACATCAACTGCACGTTAAAAGCAGCCAGCACTGGAATAAACCCGCGCTAGCTGCTTAATTCAGGTAGGGGTGGAAGATGGACATGACACGGATGAGGTGTAGGAGTGGCCAGCAGTCACGGCTAACGCATAGAGCAGTACTGTGCTCTAGCTGTCACGACTGCCGATAGAGCGGCTGAACTGACTGCCGCCTCAAAAGAGGCGGTGGGTGTAGCTGTGCAATAATCTAAGCTAGATTTTACCATATGTATTATTCCCCAATTAGGGTCCAGAACAAGAAAATAAGTTCAATACATCACACTAAGACCATCATGTTCATCATTGTTATTGATGTTCAACTTCCAAACAATCATAACATTTCTGTTTTATCGTCCATTAAGTTATCACTGTGCTATACATAACAGAACTCACACAACTAGAACATCATATTCTTTTTCCCCCTTTTTTCTCCCCTTCCCCTCCCTTGTCCCCCACCCTCCCTCCCCCTCCTCTCCCTCCCCTCCCCCCCTCCCCTTTGTTTCCAGTTCAAGGTTGCCACAGGCCTGATTATCATTGTTAAGATCAATAAATGTTCAAATGTTCAACAGGCGGCTTCTTGCCGCCGGGGACACACTAATACCATCATAAAAATACAAATCTACAAATTCAACTTAAATTTTCTGAAATAGTTCTGTTTTAAGAAGCTTATGAAATTTCTCATAACATGGTTGTAGTTTAATTAGTAAAGGGAGGCCATTCCAAACCTCTACGGCTCTATAAGAAATGCTGATTCTAATAATCCGTTATATTTAATGATCTTAAATGAAGGGCAAATCAGTATCAAAGTAGACAGCAACCTGGATAATGTTCTGCCCAAAGCAATTTGAATCAATTCTGTAACACTGTCAGGTGCTAGACCATGCAAAATCTCAAATGTCAAGAGTGCCAACTTCTACATTAAACAATCTTTTACTGGAAGCCAGTGAACTGCCTCCAACAATGGAGTCACATGATCAAACCGCGATTTATTACAAATTAACCTTACTGCAGTGTTTGTAACAACTGCAGGTTTTAACAGCTTTATTGAAAATCCAAAATAAAGAGCATTGGCATAGTCTAATTGGGACAGGACCAAAGCTTGAACTACTATCTCAAATTGAGAATCATGAATATAGGGGAGAACAATTCTCAATTGTTTTTCCAACTTAAAAAAGCACTTGTTATATACAAGATAAGAATAAGTCCAGCTGCCTGGTTGATTTTCCCTTCTGATTCCCTGGATCTGTCTCTCCAATCAACCCCTCAACGATCCAATCCACCTCCTAATAGATCGGCCCCCCTAGAGATCTGACTCTTCCACATGAGATCCCTCCCAAAGATCCAATTCCCCTCCCCAAGAAAGACCATTCTCACCAATTTAATCCTCCCTAAAGCCTTCTCCCCCAAACGCCAAGGTTTAATTTAGCCCCGCCCTATCCAAAAGTCCCTCCCTTAAGATCCCTGGTGAACTAGTGGGATAGGGTGAGAGTGCCCCCCCCCTTCAATCCTACCCCATGGGGCTCCAGCAATAAAATCATGCCTACTGACCCCTTGCGACTGGATGGACCGTGCAGGTCTTTTTCTGCCGTCATCTACTATGTTACTAGGGATCAGCGCTCCATGTCAGAGGAAGGAGTGGTAGTATTGGGAGAAGCAGCGGTTTCGTATTGTTGATGACGAAATTTTGGGGTGTCCTGACTGGGGGGAAAATATTGGAGGAGGTGCCGCTGCATTGGTTTTCTTTTACATTTTTGAAAGACCCCATTACATGCTGTGGCAGACAGAGCCTGGTGCTCCTGTGCTATCTGCCACTGCATGCGGAGTTGTGTCCTGTGCGATAAATGGAAGGCAGCTGACACTGGGCGGGGTTAGCCTTTACAAGCATAATTTTTGTAATATACTTTGTATGGAATCAGCAGCAAAGACTACATTTTCAATGTGGCAATTCAAGTCAATCACTATTACACAAAAAAAAAAGTTACACCTATTTTGTGCAGGAAGTTTGCAATTAAAGTTTTATGCATACTCTTCAGAATCACAGGCATAATTTTTGTTTCTGAAGGAACATGCCTAAAACTTCTCTTGGTAAATTCCCTGCACAAAATAGCAGGTGTAACTTTGCATGGGGTAGATTTTCCGGGACCATTTTCAAAACAAATTTGCGCATACAAGTTTACTCTGAAAATTGGTGTAAATTAGTCCCATAACAGCCTGCAAATTCCTGCCTGGTTGCCTACAAAATTTTCAGTAGATGTAGCAGAGGAACTGGTAATGCAGTAGACCTGTGGTTAAAATATAATTGGTATAGGGAGAGAGGAAAGATGGTGACCTGAAGCTCGTACACTCAACTGCCCAGCTGTCCTCTGAAGTTCAGTTTTTGTTCACTTGAAATTTCCTCTCTGCATTGCAGTTGCCTTAACAGAGGAAGGGGACAATGGGGGTCAGCCGCCGATGACCAGCGTTTTGTCCCCTGTGCAGCAAGTGTGGGACCGCTGTGTGACGAGCTGCCCATAGATGACTGGGTTGATGAGTCCTTTGATTAGCGCCGACGAAGGAGCGTCGATGCTCTTGGACCTAGAAACAACTTCATCGCTCAAAAATCATTTAACCACCATGCCCAAAGGAGTGGAGGAGTGAGTCAGGAGTGTATGCTGAAAACGGAAGTCGTTGCAGCTGAACCCGTGTCGGCGGTGCTACTCCTAAACCCTTAAGAGTTATCAGCTTGGAGTTTTTGGCTCCCGTGGAGGTTGCAGTGAATGTCATCTGGAGGGTGCTCCAGGACCTGACGGTGGTAGAGAATGACTTTGCTTCAGATATAGTCTTGTTAAGGAGGCCACATGGATAATCTAATCGAATCCTTTGAGAATATACAGCAAATGAAGTTCTACTGAAGTAGGAAACGGTTAAGATTTGAAAATGATAAAAGATCAGAAAAATTTGAACAAAATGAATATTGTTATAGATGATTAATATCGAGATTGTTGTTTTCCCAGAGTTCCGGGTATGACTCCTAATGTTTTTTTTCCTCTGAAATGATTCCTCTTAATATATTAATTCAAAAGGAGTGAAGCCTGTGAAACTGGGAATTACTTTAATCAGCGGGAATTGGATTGGAGATTCAAGGGTTGTATTGTTAAACAATTTCTGGTTTTAAAGGGAAAAAAAATGAAATCAGGTGTATTACTTTCACTAATATTGGACAATAAGTATGTTTCCAATGAAACTGATGGACTATGCACTGTTATGGTCTTGAAGAAACCAACCAGATGATCAATGTGTAATAATGATTTAGATAAATAATAACTGGGGATAATCGGGTTAATACCACGTTTTCTTTGTTGCTGTTGCTTAGATTGATCTCCTTGTCTTGTTTCACTCTCCCTATTTATTTGTGGTCTAAGAAAGAGAAAGATTGTATAAAATCCATTATCTTGTTGAGATTGTTTTTTCTTCTAATATGTTTTAATGTACAATCATCTCTGTTTTACTGTTTTGCAAGTGATCCTTGTAAAATGAAAAAATTATAAATAAATGATTTAAAAAATATAATTGGTAATCATGGGAGTAAACACCTGAGGCATGTTTTTATTCTTTCTGCTCTTGCACGCAGATGATCAAAAGCAAACACCGGCGCTAGAGGCTGTTAGCGCCATACTAGCACTGGCGTTGCTACCACCCATGATCAGAGCCCTCAAGCTCTTAGCGCAAGTAGCATGCAAATGCATGCTAATCAGTGCTTAACGCATTCATCCCCAATGATCAGTGTCCAGCGCGCCAAAGATTGGGTCGCTGGCAGCGACAAACCCTATGCCAGCTCTGAGCTGGCGTTAGGGTTTGCAGATCATTGGGAGGAATGGTGAGCCCTGTCCAGCAGCAAACCTGCCAGAGAGGGCAGTTGAGGACGTCCAAATTTGGACGTTTCTGTGACGGGGCAGTTGAGGATGTCCAAATTTTGGGCGTTTCTGCGATGGGCAGTTAAGGACGTCCAAAATGGATGTTTCTATGCGAAGAAACATCCTATTTTGGACGTCCTTAACTGCCATCGCAGAAATGTCCAAAATTTGGACGTCCTCAACTGCCCCGTCGCTATACCTCAGACACCCTTTGAAATTTGGCCGTTCCTTCAACAGAGCAGTTGAGGGATGTCCATCTTCCGATTTAAAGATCGCTTTTCATTGGTCTCCCAGCCCAGACCTGTCAAACAAGTGCGGAAGGATTGTGCTGAGCGCATGCTCAGGCACAATTCTCCCGCACTTCTACCCCATGATCTGAGATAATTGCGCTGCTTAAATTTGCATGCATTATCTCTGATCATAGGTCTAATAGCGCCCCGCGTTGCTCTAGCGCTGTTTTTAGAGCGCTGTTGGAACAGTGCGGGGCTTTTGATCATCTGCCTGTTAGCTTCTCAGTGAATACAAAAGAAAGTCATTAGCTAGGCTGCAGAAAATCTTGATGATCTGATGCAGGTACAGTGTGCAGTCTGCAAAGTTAACACATTCACTGGTTATATACAGTGCCAGTTGTTTTCTAAACCTCTAGTACGAATCCTTTCACTCCCACCGCAAATCCTGTACAAATCAGAAGCAAAAAATGTAGAAGTCAGCTGGAGCTTTTTTTTTTTTTTTACCATAAGGAAGGAGTAGCCAATCCACAGACTGCGCCAGCCCATCGGGCACCGTGGAATACTGATATCCTGACTGTGCACGGCGACTGCTTGGGAAGGAGCTTCACACACAGAGCAGCGGCTGATGTACTTCGGGATTTCCGAGCGGCTCACAGGCATCATGGGAATAGGTGCCGTCGTGGACAGCCAGTAGGATTTGTCATTCCGGCTGGCATAGTAGCACACCTCGTTGATGTTGCAGTATATGAAGGGCATGGTGCTGAAGCGAGGCAAACACGAGCCAGCGAGACCTGGGAGGAAAGGCGAAGGCAGAGAGCTGAATGACCATAGAGCAAATCCATCAGGGCACAATGCAGATGTTTTAGAGGAACATCGTCGGAAACCACCAAGGCCAAGAGATATTGCACTGAGTGACAGGATAAATCCTTCTTATCTGTTCCCTTCTCCACTACTGCCAACTCCAGACTTCGCGCCTTCTGTCTCGCTGCACCCTACGCCTGGAATAGACTTCCTGAGCCCTACGTCTTGCCCCATCCTTGGCCACCTTTAAATCTAGACTGAAAGCCCACCTCTTTAACATTGCTTTTGACTCGTAACCACTTGTAACCACTCGCCTCCACCTACCCTCCTCTCCTCCACCCTGTACACATTAATTGATTTGATTTGCTTACTTTATTTTTTGTCTATTAGATTGTAAGCTCTTTGAGCAGGGACTGTCTTTCTTCTATGTTTGTGCAGCGCTGCGTACGCCTTGTAGCGCTATAGAAATTATCATCTCCCCTTACGTTCCCGCCCGTAACCTCCGTTCACAGGATAAATCCCTCCTCTCGGTACCCTTCTCCACCACTGCCAACTCCAGGCTCCGCTCATTCTGCCTCGCCTCACCCTATGCTTGCAACAACCTTCCTGAGCCCTTACGCCAAGCCCCCTCCCTGCCCGTCTTCAAGTCTTTGCTTAAAGCCCACCTCTTCAATGCTGCGTTCGGCACCTAACCCTTACCGTTCAGTGAATCCAGACTGCCCCAATTTGACTGCCCCTATCGGACCGACCGTTCACTTGTCTATTAGATTGTAAGCTCTTTGAGCAGGGACTGTCTCTCTTTGTTAAATTGTACAGCGCTGCGTAACCCTAGTAGCGCTCTAGAAATGTTAAGTAGTAGTCGTAGGTGTCCATTGATAATTGAAACAAAATACTAAGCTACAGTGACATGACGTCTACATATGAATAGACAAGTACCCAGGTCTTGGTTGTGTGCCTTCTCCTGTCCTTCCACATACAGCAGGCTGTACCCTTCCCACAGTTTGGCCATGCCAAGTGGACATGGTGGGATCTGTTCCGACTGGCTGTGTTTCACCAAGGTATACCCAATGTTAACGCTCCGCCCAGGCATTCCGGGCAGGCCCAGCGGACCTTGCTTTCCTGGAGCACCTGGGGCAAGAGAAAGGAGCAGCATGAGCTAACAGTATATTTTCTAACTCCTGTTACTCTTTCTTATCTGTCTATACATTTCATCTTTGCTTATACCCTATGCTGTCTATTCAGATGTTTTATTCTGTATTGTATTGACGCTAAGTAGCAAAGCATAGTTATTTGAATATTTTTACTGCTGTAATTGTCTATTGCCTGTGTTTGACTTATTCTAGCTGTACACTGTCTTGAGTGAATTTTTTTTCAAAAAGGTGGCAAATAAATCCTAATAATAAATAAACAAACAGTGCATTTGCTGTTCACCAGCCAAGTTTCTAGTTAAAAGTTTCAAACTGAGACAATTTTTTCCTCATTCTCGTTTGAAAACCTAGATCAAAATCTTCAGCCCAGGGGCGTAGCCAGACTTCGGCGGGAGAGGGGTCCAGAGCCCGAGGTGAGGGGGCACATGTTAGGCCCCCCCCGGCACCGACCCCCCCCCCGCCATTGCCGACCCTGCTACCGCTGCCACCACCAACTTTGCCCCCCCCCCTGCCGACGACCCTCTCGACCCCCCCCTCCCACCACCAACCCGCCATCGCCTACCTTTGCTGGTGGGGGACCCCAACCCCCGCCAGCCGTCCTCTTCTTCCCGCAAAAGGCAGGACGTCAGACTCACAGAACGAAGCCTGGCAGATCAGCTGATCTGCAAGTCTTCGTTCTGTGAGTCTGACATCCGACGTCATAAACAGAAGGAAGCCTTTGCGGGAAGAAGAGGACCTCGGCTGGCGGGGGTTAGGATCCCCCACCAGCAAAGGCAGACAATGGCCGGGGGGGGGGGGGGGGTCAAGAGGGTCATCGGCAGAGGGGTCCAGGGCCAAATCTACGGGGGCCCAGGCCCCCCTGGCCCCATGTAGCTACGCCACTGCTTCAGCCTAGAATAGGGGTACACAACCATGGTCCTCAAGCTTCATAACCCAGTCAGATTTTCAATATTTCCACAATGAATATGTACTGCTTCCATTT
Source organism: Microcaecilia unicolor (assembly GCF_901765095.1). Lineage (NCBI taxonomy): Eukaryota > Metazoa > Chordata > Amphibia > Gymnophiona > Siphonopidae > Microcaecilia > Microcaecilia unicolor. The sequence goes on along the minus strand of NC_044037.1, from coordinate 20,727,042 downwards.
TATGTAAATAGATCTCATGCATATTCGTTGTGGAAATCCTGAAAATCCAACTGGGTTGTGGTCCTCAAGGACTGTGGTTGTCCACCCCTGGCCTAGAAGGAAAATTCTGTGTCAGTCACTTCTTTAATTTGTAATTCTTCTCTTTAACATTTCTAGTGAATTTTAGTGTTCCAGGATTACCTTTCCATTACAGCACAGAGCCTAGCTCCACCCTTTATCCACAGAGCAGATGCATCATGGGCATTGGTAGCATGAACTAACCTTAGCAACTACTGCACCATCTTTAAGGTAGAAAGAGTTCACTTGCACCCAGATGATCAGAAGTAGGGTTACCATATGGCTCCAGAAAAAAAAGAGGATAGATTGAGCCAGTCCGGATTTTACTTCCATTGAAAGCAATGGAAGTAAAACCCGGACTGGCTTATTCTGTCCTCCTTTTTCTGGAGCCATATGGTAACCCTAATCAGAAGCTCTGCCCTGTTCCCAACAGAACTCTAAAAATAGCGCCAGAACAGCATGGGGCTATAATTCCCCTATGATCATAGCTAATAGCATGCAGTGGAGGAGTGGCCTAGTGGTTAGGGTGGTGGACTTTGGTCCTGGGGAACTGAGGAACTGAGTTTGAGTCCCACTTCAGGCACAGGCAGCTCCTTATGACTCTGGGCAAGTCACTTAACCCTCCATTGCCCTATGTAAGCCACATTGAGCCTGCCATGAGTGGGAAAGCACGGGGTACAAATGTAACAAAAATAAAATAGATACTATTGGAGATTCTACATGGAATGTTGCTACTATTGGAGATTCTACATGGAATGTTGCTATTCCACTAGCAACATTCCATGTAGAAGGCTGTGCAGGCTTCTGTTTCTGTGAGTCTGACGTCCTGCACGCATGTGCAGGACGTCAGACTCAAAGAAGCAGAAGCCTGCGCGGCCACATTGGTGATCTGCAAGGGCCGACTTCTAGTGGAATAGCAACATTCCATGTAGAATCTCAAATAGTAACAACAGTGGAGGAGTGGCCTAGTGGTTAGGGTGGTGGACTTTGGTCCTGAGGAACTGAGTTCGATTCCCACTTAAGGCACAGGCAGCTCCTTGTGACTCTGGGCAAGTCACTTAACCCTCCATTGCCCCATGTAAGCCACATTGAGCCTGCCATGAGTGGGAAAGCACGGGGTACAAATGTAACAAAAAAAAAATTTAGACATGCTATTAGCTCTGATCATATGGCCACTGTGCAGGAGGATTGTGCCTGAGTGCATCCTGCACTCGTTTGACAGGTCTGGGCTGATGCAGCCTTTTTTAGGCAAAACGTGGCCACATTGGGCTTCTTTATTTCATCAATATAGGATTTCTTTATCTTATCAATAAACTTTTGGACTTTGTAAGGGCTTCTTCTTTGGACGGTTTTTGGTGCTATTCTTCTGTCTCCATTTCGGATTTATATCATCAGCCTCTTTAACACCAGATTCTCTTAAGGAAAATATCAATCACATTTAAGCTAAAAAAAGAATTACATGTTTACCTTCAAATCCAGTTGGCCCTGGATTACCAGGGAAGCCTGGATCTCCTACCACGCCAGGCAAACCAGGTGGACCAACCTTCCCCATCTGACCTGGTCTGCCTGATACACCTTTGTGACCTTAAAAGACACAGGATTAAATATTTTTAAATATGATTTCTTATTCCATGTCTAAATATCAGAGGCTAGCAATGGCCATGGCATATCCCTTTGCAGATACTCTTGCATTCCTAACACTATCTAGGGGTATGGTTGTCCATATGGGATACTTTTAAGACATGTTATTTTACCATTAACTTGTGCTATTTTAGCACAGGTCCCATTTTATGCAATGAGATCTAGTTACTAAAATAACTGGGAGTTAACAGTAAAATAACACTTGTAAACGGTAGTCCAAGTTGATAACTTCCTCCCTTAATTAAAGGGAAAAGAAATATCTCTCGAAATTGAAACCACTGCTACATGTAATTAAAATGACCCAGTATAGAACAATCAAGCCATTGTGACATCACTGCTGAGGTTGGCTCTTAGGCATTGGTGGAATGAGACATTATGACATCACAATATCAGTTCCTCACACAAAGGGGGAAAGCTATCAATGTGGGCTACCGTAAAGATGTGTTATTTTATACCACCGGCCACATTTTATGCAATGAGATCTAATTACTAAAATAACTGGGAGTTAACAGTAAAATAACACATGTTAACGGTAGTCCAAGTTGATAACTTCCTCCCTTAATTAAAGGGAAAAGAAATATCTCTCGAAATTGAAACCACTGCTACATGTAATTAAAATGACCCAGTATAGAACAATCAAGCCATTGTGACATCACTGCTGAGGTTGGCTCTTAGGCATTGGTGGAATGAGACATTATGACATCACAATATCAGTTCCTCACACTAAGGGGGAAAGCTATCAACGTGGGCTACAGTAAAGATGTGTTATTTTACCACCAATTCCTGCTGTTTTAGCACAGGTCACATTTTATGCAAAGAGACCTAGTTACTAACAACTGGGGTTAAACAGTAAAATAACCAGTCTTAACAGTAGCCAACATTGATAATTTCCTAATGAAAGAAAAAAGAAATGTCTCTAGGAATCAAAATCGCTGCTATCTTATATAATAATTCTCACCTCCAACAGGATGTGCTTGGGACCGTGCCTGCCGGAAGTGGTCTGCTAGGCAGGCACGCACTGACCTCAGTGACATCAGTGACAGACAATTTGGCAAAGCAAAACAATCTGAGTGCTGGCCATTAGGACACAGGGTTGATAGGAGAGTTTTAAAAGACTGAAGGAACCGAAAGTGTTAAATGGGGGGGAGGGGGGAGTTCTGAAGGACTGAAAGACATGAACATTTGGGAAAGGAAAACAATCTGAATGCTGGCCATTAGGACACAGGGTAGATAGGAGAGTTTTAAAAGACTGAAGGAAACGAAAGTGTTAAACTGGAGAAGGGGGGGGGGGGGGGGGAGTTGTGAATGACTGAAAGACATGCAAATTTGGGACAGGAAAACAATCTCAATGCTGGCCATTAGCACACAGGGTACATAGGAGAGTTTTAAAAGACTGAAGGAAACGAAAGTGTTAAACTGGAGAAAGGGGGGGGGGGGGAGTTGTGAATGACTGAAAGACATGCAAATTTGGGACAGGAAAACAATCTCAATGCTGCCCATTAGCACACAGGGTACATAGGAGAGTTTTAAAAGACTGAAGGAACCAAAAGTGTTCAGGGGGGGTGGGGGGGCAAGTTCTGAATGAATGAAAGAAATGAAATTTACGAGAGGAACACATCTGAATGCCGGGCATTTGTACACAGGGTAGATAGGACACTTTTTTAAAAAAATGAAGGACGTGAAAGTATTACATCTTGGGGGAGGGGTGAGGAGGAAAGCGGTGGGGTATCCGGATACTGGGCGTTAGGGCCACGGGGGGTACATAGACTTTTGAAGCCATAAGGAACCCAAAGTGTGGGAAGCAGGAGGAAAAGGAGGGGAGGAACGGGGTGAGGGGCATTAGGAACAGGGGAGGGGGCCCTGTCACACACTCTCATTCTCACACACACACTGTCACACAGACAGTCTCACTCTATCACACACCCGCACATTCACTCTGGCTCTCTCTCTCTCTCTCAAACATACACACTCCCAGGAAAACCTTGCTAGCGCCCGTTTCATTCGTTCCAGAAACGGGCCTTTTTTACTAGTATGTAATAAAAGTGAGACAAGTATAGGACAATCAAGTCATTGTGACATCACTGCTGAGGTGGCTCTTAGGCATGGAGGAATGAGGCATTATGACATCACAATAGCAGCTCTGGTTACCAGAGGCTGAAACTCTTCACACTAAGGGGGATGTTATCAATGTGGACTATTGTTAAGATGGGTTATTTTAGCACAAGTCATGCTATTTTAGCACAGGTCACATTTTATGCAATGAGATCTAGTTTCTAATAACTGGGGTTAGCAGTAAAATAGCATGTCTTAACGGCAGACAACATTGATAACTTCCCCTCTCAATCTATTATATGATGAATGACCACTACAAAGAAGCAGCCTTGGGGCAGCCTGGGGGCTCAATGGCTGTGTACAGCAGTGCTTGGGTTTGATTCCCTAGGTTGGCTGGGAATGCTCTGGAGGAAAATATTCAGAGTCTCTGTGCAATGAATATTGGGTTGATGATGCAGGTTCCAGAAGGAGTCTGACCAGTATTGTTGCTGCAATGACTTGGTAGAGGGTAAAAATCCCCTGTATTAGTGAGTGGAGACTTACGGCACCAAATGGGACTGAGCAGAAAGCCCATCGGAACAGGAGGAAATGGTTGGGTAGAAACAAAGTCAGTCAGGAACTGTGCAGCACTAGAGGAAAAACCTTTAGATCACTCCGGTTCTTTGTACCGTATGCCATCAAGATTTTTTTTTCTCATGGGAAAAGTCCTTTTTGAAGAAGAGATAAGATCCAAAGATGCTCAATCAGGTTGAAACACCAGATAGGGGGAGACTGGGCCCTAAACAATGTGAGAGGGGATGTGCATGTTCCCATCTATCTACAAAGCGAGGCAAAAAAAAAAAAAAAAAAGTAGCTCCCTAGAGTTCTTTTGCTGTTTTTGAAGATGAATTAAGAATTAGGGAATTACATTTATTATGTGAATGATGAAAACTGCCTAAGAGATCATGGGCTCATTTTTCAAAGCACTAGACTTACAAACTTCCATAGGTTACTATGGAACTTTGTAAGTCTAAGTGCTTTGAAATACACCTCATGCATATGTCACATAGATTAAACGTCCAGTGTGTTTTCATGCATAAGAAGCACTAAACAAAGGAAATATTTTTGAAAATCATGACCAAATCTCTCTCTCAGAGAAACCAGAAAAGAAAATAATTAAACTATGGTAGCACAATAATGTTTTGTAAGAATTGTGGATATCAGCTGATGTTAAAAACCTTGCAAAAAAAAAAAAAAAGATAGCAGAGTTAGGCATTTCAACAGTTTTCTTTTCCTCTTTACCTTGTAGCCCAGTTGGTCCCTGAAATCCCGGCTGTCCTACAGAACCTGGGAAACCATCATGTCCAGGCGAACCCGGCAATCCTGGAGCAGCAAAGTAATCTCCTATTGTAGGAACTGGACCTGGAGCGCCTGGAAAACCACGGACGCCTGCCCACAACATAATACATCATGTCAGAGCCACAAAATGTACAGGCAAGATTATTGACAATATTTTGTGTTAGACTGCAAATACGAGTGGAACATCCACAGTTTTATACGACCACCTTTGTGCTCAATCCCCACTGGGATGGTTTAGGTAGAATAGAATTCTCCAATCAGGAAGCCAAGAATATTGCAACTAACTGCCATGCCAACGTTTAGGCTTGGTTGGACTTTGTAAAAGAACTGTGTAACCAGGGGCATAGCCAGACCTCGGTGGGAGGGGGGCCAGAGCCTGAGATGGGGGGCACTGTTTAGCCGCCGACCCCCCACCGCTGCCGCAACCGCCACCCCCCCCCCACGCCCGCCACCGCCACCCGCTGCCCTGCCACCGCATTAGGTACCTTGTTTGCTGGCGGGGGTCCCCAATCCCCGCCAGCTGAAGTGTCTTCTTCAGCGCCAGTCAACTCCGGCGCCTTCGTTGTGTGATCTGTTTCTGATGCCTTACATCCTGCATGAGGCTAAATACACGGAGCAGGACATAAGGTGTCAGACACAGATGATCACACAACAAAGGCGCCGGAGTCGACGGTGCTGAAGAAGACTCTTCGGCTGGCGGGGATTGGGGACCCCCGCCAGCAAACAAGGTAACTGATGATGCGGGGGCGGGAGGCGGGCAGCGGCGGGGGGGGGGGGCAAATGTAGAGGGGGCCAGGGCGTAATCTGTGGGGGCCCATGCCCCTATGGCCCCACATAGCTACGCCCCTGTTTAACGCAGGGCAGAAGTTTTCGCAAATAAAATACAATGAGTTAAAACATGATGAGTCTAAACCAGGGATTCCCAAACCTGCCCCGGTGGACCCCCAGCCAGTTAGGCTTTCTGAATGTACCCACAACCGAGGCGGTGCATGCAAATCTAACTCATGCGTATTCATTGCGGATACCTTGAAAACCGAACTGTCTAGGGATGGTCCCCAGGACAGCTTTGGATGGTACAATATTCGCTTTCGGGACTTACCTGGACTCCCAATTTCACCTTTCAGTCCAGGAAACCAGGGTCTCAGTTAGTCCATCTCTACCTGGTGTTCCTTATAACCTGGATCACCTCTCAAGCCTTAGGGAATAATAAATTAGGTCATTCAATATTTAACCAGGACGTAGCAAATGTAATAAGACCACAGAAAGCAAAGGAAGTAAAAGCAACAGTCTGTCATGCATCTTTTACTGCAAAGGATACAGTAGTACAACACCTATATTTTGTGCAAAATCCACCAATGTGAGATAGTTGTTTTTAATAGCAACTGCTCCTATATTTAAAAAAAATGCCCAAATAGTGAAAGTCTATTGAGCAATGTTAATCATTAATGTTCTACACTGGCCAATGCAATTTTCAAGTCTAATTATATAGGACTAGATGCAGTAAGTGGCGTCCAAATTTGAGCACTGAAAAATCTGCGCAGAGCACTATATTATAAACAGTGCTCTGCGTTGCACGCTGTTTACAGGATAGCGCTTAGAGCTTATTTCAGCGTCAAACTTTGGGTGTGAGGATTTATACCAACTGAAACCTGGCGCAGAAGTTATATGCGGATCCCTGGTATTCAGTAATACCGTGCGCATCTTTAGTGAAAGCCCCTGACCTGCTCATGCCCCTCCCATGGCCACACCCTCTTTTGAGCTGCGTGCCTAAAAGATTTGTGAACAGATCTTTATCGAATAGTGCTTAGCAAAATGCTTGTGCAAATCCAAATTGTGGCCAATTAACACCGATAATTAGTTGTTAGTACCCAATTATTGGTGCCAATTGTCTCATTAGCCAATTTAGTAGCGTGCACATTTCAGAATAGCATGCAATTTTGAGTGCGTAAATTTCCATTTACAGAATCTGAGATATTACTGTGAAGGAATGCTTCACATGTAATTCATTGAGCTCAACCTGTGGGAAATATGCAAAAAGAAAAGCATTCTGGGATACAGTAGAACTAAACTTTATTTTGGGGTGCATTCCCCTGTTTCACCCCTAAATAGTCCCTTCAGCGGAGGAAAGACAAACTACAGCCTGCAAGCCAGAAAAGGCCTGCTGGTGCCAAGTGGTTTGTGAACAGCCATCTTCCTCTTCCTCGTCATTGCACTGAGCCTGCAGGTTGGCTTTTAATGATGGGTGAATACCAGTTCATCATTTAGCTCATACCGATGACAGTGATTTGTGAAGGAAAAAGGTGAGTGTAGCAGTATCTACACTAGGTAGACATTCACGATGCTCTTGAAAACCTGTGTTCTGTAAATGTATGTGTCTTGGCAGCTCCACGTCACGTAAAGTTACTGATTTGGTCCAGGTATTGGCTATTCCCTCGCTTGCACAAGGACTCCCAAGTACAAGCAGAGAAATGCCACTGCACGAATGATTTTTAGAATTCATAAAGGCGAGATATCTCCCTGTTGATTCAATTACACTGGTTGCCAGTACAGGCGTGCATTGTTTTTATGGCCTTTGGTAGTGCGCTCCATAGTTGCGCACTTATGTAGGAGAAACTGGATGCATATGTGGATTTGTATTTAAGTCCTTTGCAGCTGGGATAGTGGAGATTCAAGAATGTGCGTGCTGATCTTTTTGTGTTCCTAGTTGGTAGGTCTATGAGGTCTGACATGTAGATCGGGGCTTCACCGTGAATGATTTTGTGGACCAGGGTGCAAACTTTGAATGCAATTCGTTCTTTTAGTGGGAGCCAGTGTAGATTTTCTCTTAGGGGTTTGGCGCTTTCGTATTTCGTTTTTCCAAATATGAGTCTGGCTGCTGTGTTTTGGGCAGTTTGGAGTTTCTTAATGATTTGTTCTTTGCATCCGGTGTAGATGGCATTGCAGTAATCTAGGTGGCTCAGCACCATTGATTGTACCAGGCTGCGGAATATATCCCTTGGGAAGAAAGGTTTTATTCTTTTAAGTTTCCACATTGAGTGGAACATTTTCTTGAGGGGAGCGCACTGCCTGAATGAGCACATGAACATCAGGCAGCAGCACAGCATCACAAGACAGAGCCTGCGTAACTATCTGAAAAGAGATGGCGTGCGTGCGTGCATGTGAATGCATGTGTGTATCTGAACAGCAACAGTATGCATGTGTGCATACGTGTGTCTGAAGAGTGAGAATGCATGCAAAGAGCAAGTGTATGCATGAGTGTATTACTTCTATTTTGTATAAATTCCACTGGCTTCCAGTGGCCTGGAGGATTTAGTTAAAGGTTCTTTTGTTAATATAAGATTCTACACAATGAAGCTCCTTTAACAATGAAGCTCCTTTAATCATAACCTCAATAGCGAAGATCTATTGTCCTTCGAGAATGCTGCAGACAATGGAAAAGAACTTACTGGATGTACCATTGTTTCACATAATGAACTTACATGAACTGAAATCTAGTATCTTCTTGTAACAGGTCCACATTTATAGAACTCGCTAACTAATTAACTGCATAAACTGGAACAAATACTCTCATTCTGAAAACAGCTACAGGCATATTTCTTTAGACGACAGCAAGGCTGAAATGCCAGTATGTTCAAATGTTTTATTTTAGTTTATGTTTGCATAGTGTGATGTTTTGTAAATTCAGCCTGTTTTATATTTATAATTTTAAATTAGTGTAATTTGGTGTTATTATATGATTAGGTATGTAGATCTTGTAATCTGGCAAGAATTTCAGACTGTGCAGAATCTAAATTTTTTTTAATAAATAAATAAATTTATGATGAATGGGACTGTGCATTTGTGTGTCTGAAGACAGAGTGAGAGAGAGAGAGAGAGCAATGTAATGAAGGATTTTAGAGATCGCTTTTCAACTCTATTTGAGCGACTGGCAGTGCACTCGCTCATTAAAATGACTATTTATTCTGTTTGTGTGAAAATGATTTGGAATGCAGAAGAAGATAAGACACAGCTCTAATTAATTTGGTATGTGAAGAGGGAGGTGGAGCATGTTTCGAGTTCAGACTGGCCACCTGGACTGAGAAACATGTGACCACATTCTCACATGCTCATGGCTTCAAAACAGAGAAATTCTCAAGCATTCTTTAATTTTCCTTACCTCTGAACATGAGCTCTAAGCCTAATAAAAAGGGGACTTTTTGTCAGTGAAATTGGGAGCTCGTCTGTAACGTACGTACTGGGCAGAGAACTATATTTCCTGGTCAAAGAAACTCCTGGCTTTCGCTGTGAACAGGGCCCCCCCCCCCAGCTGATAAGAGCCTGGATGTAGAGATTAAGGACCAGTGATGTATGTATAGATATGATGTATGTATAGTGTATTATTGCTTCTTTTCCTGGTCTAGAAACTCCTAGCATTGCTTGGATGTAGTGACCAGTGATGTAATGATTGTTTCTTTTTAACTATAGATAGGTATTGTTTCTTTTTAGTTATATAGCTTAATCACTGTGTATCTTAGACAATAATGAACCTCTAATAAAAGTCTCATTAATCTAATACGAATCCAAAAGAATCCACAGTAATTACTGAGTAGTCTGTGTCAGTGAGGCAGGCTGTAAAACCAGGTCAGAACAAGCAAGAGACAGAGAGCATGTGTGTGTGAGACTGAGGAGCGACAGTGTATGTGTGTATGTTTCTGTGCCTCTGGTGGGGACAGTGGCATATAGAGTTTCTGTCAGGTTTTCAAGGCAGAAACTAGGTTCGTGAGCCCTTGGGCCACTGCTGTGGAGCAGCAGTGGCAGGCAAAACCACCCCACACCAGAGACAAGGCAGAACTCTGACAGGAACAGTTAGACTTCACCTGCACTTGACCGCTGTTCCTCAGGAGTTGAGCCCCTGGGTGCAGGCGGCTGGCAGGACTTCCCGGACAGGGCAGGAACTAGATACCCACTAGGCTGAACAGGGACTGAGGGTCCGAGGGGAAAGGAATATACATGGGCAGCAAGGCAGGAACTGGGCTAGGACTCACAGACAGACCAAGGCAGGAAATGGACAGGCTTAAGGGTCAGGACTGAAAGCTGCCAAGCAGCCACTGAAAAACACTGACAGACAAGAGTCAGGACTGAAAGCTGCAGAGCAGCCACTAAGCAAGAAACACAGACAACCAAGAACTAGACAGAGAAATATAACAAGAAACAAGACTGGGAAACAAGCAATACAGTACAAGATAAACTACACAAAGACTAGACTAGAATCAGGCAAGAATCTCAGACAATAAACTGGACTAGGCAGAAGTGCACAGCGCACACCAGCATGCCAGGGAACTTAGGCGATGCAAAGGCAAACACAGAAGTTTCCAGCAGGTTAATAAAGCCCATCAGCTAATGAAGTTCAGCTGCAGGAATCACAGGGCAGCTACAGGTGCTGTTCAGGCACAAACAACAGAAGCAAGTCTCACAGCCCGGAAGATCTGGACCGGACTGGGCTGAAGTCTGGAACGGGTGACAGTTCATAGCAGCCACCGGTTCTGGCCACCAGGGGGCGAGGTGAGCACAGACAAGGAAACGGTCACGAACGTGACCGTTTCCCTTTGAAAATTTGCACCAGTGTGGTGAAGTCCACTAGTACAAACTTGCCTATGTACATACTAAGAGGCAATGGATTTGCCCAGCTTCCCTAGTTCTCAGCCACTGCTCCAGAGCTGCCAGGTTACACAGTTCCAGGAGGGAGACCTTTTCGAATTTGCATCCTAATCTAATGTCCTCATCTTACCCATTGAAATGAGAAACTGCAAGTTCCCTAATGTACCAGGGGAGGGTTGTCAGAAGTCCAGGACTGGCTCATTCACAAACAGATACTGATGACACACCCACCAACAAGCTCTGCACTTTTCCCTGCTATTTCTGGAGAAGTGACATGTGTGGGGAAAAGACCATGAACGAAGATTTTGTTTGTCCATGCCCAATATACTGTTAATCTGGTCCTGACTGTACCCAGGCAAGCTGTGATTAACTATTTTGCGTGGCTTGGTTTTAAAGAGTGCTGAATCTGAGAAATTAACAATGATGTAAAGAAGGGCAAGAAATTAGAAAAAAAAAGTATACCTTTTAATCCTGGGGCTCAAGAATTGCAGACGAGCCAGGAATCCAGTATCTCCTTTCTGGCCAGGTGTGCCTGGGGCACCAGGGAAGCCTGAATCACCAGTATCACCTTGGTTTGTGGCTGGGCCTGAAGGACCACGTGGGCCTGGAGGACCAGGAGGGCCTGGACATAAAACAACAAGAAAGGTGTCTCTATAAAATATCAAAATGCTTCCAGGTGTGATAGTGGGGGCATGGGTACAACTACACTGGAGCACCATCAATTCTATACTTGATACAGTGCCAAAAAATAACAGATTTAAAATATGGACAGGGGCGTAGCCAGACAAACAGATTTTGGGTGGGCCTAGGCAAGAAGTGGGTGGGCATCAAGTGTTTTCCACACCACCCCCCCCTCACACACACACCAAAAATATCTCAGCTGGTGGGAAAATGCTTCTTTCCACCTTGGCAGTCGCAGCAAGCATGTGCTGAAAACTGAGCATGCGCAGGTGCCAGTATCATGGAGAGTAGCGTTTTTGTTACCATCAGGGGGAAGTCTTCAGCTGGCGGAGCTTGGGATCCCCACCAGCTACCACTAAACGTATGCTACTGTTGGGTGGGCCTGAGCCATAAATGGGTGGGCCCTGGCCCACCCAAGCCCACCTGTGGCTACGCCACTGATATGGAGTCTTAGCTGAAGCTGTACACCTGCCTAGTTCGAGTTGCTGATAAACAGGGAATCTTAACAGTGTCTGAGACCCTCTCTAGACAGGCAGGCGTAAATTAAATGTCTGCACCTGCAATATAGATGTGATTTCTGCAACTTAGTTTAGTATTCAATAAAGCCAAGTAGACACTTACTGGAATTTAACTACAACCAAAATTTAGGGAACATACCAAAATAAATAGGACCTCTTTTTCAAATTAATACTACTAAGGTATCTATATAACAATACAGAGAATTTTAAACAAGGACAATAATTAATGTGATAGTAAATGAAGACATTTTTTAAAGAAGTGCTCGAGTCGAGGAAATGAGGTTATTCAACATCGGGAGAGTTGAACTATGAATTTATATCTTTTTTCCACAATTCAGATGAACAATCTGGACTGAGTATTGTCCTCATTTTGCAAGGACCGGCGTTCTTCCATCATGTTTTAAGATCACACAGATAAGTACCGGCACAGTGTTAAATGTGCAAAGTGAACTTAGGCAGGTTTGCTGTTAGATTATGCTCACAAGATACAACGATTTAGACATTGCTGATCAGCTGTTTCATTAGATTATCAAGATAACAAATTCCTGTCAAGCTTACTTTGAATGAACGATTGTCTGAGTACCATCTAATCTAATCGCTGACATAACGGTCTCTGTTTTGAAATATATTATGTATAACACTGGCCGTTTTATCCATTTTGACTTGTGTCATAGTAACATAGTAGATGACGGCAGAAAAAGACCTGCACGGTCCATCCAGTCTGCCCAACAAGATAAACTCATATGTGCTACTCTTTGTGTATACCCTACTTTGATTTGCCCAGCACTATCCCTGCCTCCCAACCACCAGTCCCGCCTCCCACCACCGGCTCTGGCACAGACCGTATAAGTCTGCCCAGCACTATCTCCGCCTCCCAACCACCAGCTCCGCCTCCCAACCACCGGCTCTGGCACAGACCGTATAAGTCTGCCCAGCACTATCCCCGCCTCCCAACCACCAGCCCCGCCTCTGGCACAGACCGTATAAGTCTGCCCAGCACTATCCCCACCTCCCAACCACCAGCCCCGCCTCCCCCCACCAGCTCTGCCACCCAATCTCGGCTAAGCTCCTGAGGATCCATTCCTTCTGAACAGGATTCCTTTATGTTTATCCCACACGTGTTTGAATTCCATTACCGTTTTCATAATACAGTGCATGTTCGTACGCACTGTGGTTTTAAGAACGCTGGAGTGCGATGATGGTTCTCTACTCAGCCTGTCACTTTTATTAAAACTAACGTGTGAACTGAGCACTTCTTTAAAAATTTTCTTAATTTACTATCACATTAACTAATGGTCCTTATTTAAAATTATCTTTATTAGATACCTTAGTAGTATTAATTTACCAAATTAACTTAAAATAGATGCTGACAACTGTAGAGGAAGAGGGAAAACCACACATCAAGACAGACCAGTTATCACTACAGAAGGTGTGAACCAGCGGGCAGACTGGGAGAATTAAGTGGTCCAACACTTTCAACATCTTTCACATTTTTCCTTGCACATTTCTAATTATTAAGAGTCTGATGTTCACAAAAGCTGAGCTCCCAATTTAGGAAGCTAAGGGGTATGTCTACTAAAAGGCATTAAGAAACTTTTGTTTTAAAAAAATGGGTTGGCTGAAACCTGACATAAGCAAATGTACTTTACTATTTTCCTTTCTTTTTACGGCTTTCAAACCTAAATTGCCAACTTTCTTTAGGTAAAAAAAAAAAAAGTAAAATTTATATCACTCATCACTTGAATCCTCCTGTTTATGAATCAGGAAAAGAACTAGACTTGATGAAACAGCTGTGTGGAATCATGTATGTGGTATTAATTAGGTCCAAAGATGGAAGAAAAGCAGCTCACTGAGATCCAGAGATGGGCAGTGAGTGGATGTGCAGATAGACGGTGCCCTAAAACAAGTTTTCTTTTAACAATCTCTACACCCCTATTCCAAAGGTCACAATGCACTCTAATAATAATGTCTTTCTGAATTCTAGAAGACGTGGTGAGATGTATTATGAATGTATGTTACCCGCTTTGAACCTGATTGAAACTCCCTGGCATAGCATATCAATTGTTCCCAGTATTGCTCTGAAACTTTTCTTCTGATGGAGAGGAGCAGGGCTGCCGAGGGGGGGGGGGGGGGCAGAGCAGAGTTATCACGTTATCGGCATTAACTCTGCTCTGCCGGCCACAGGTCCTTCTTCCTCCTGCCTCCTGTGTAAAGTACTTCAGGACCTGTGCAGCAGAACGGAGCTAGCAAGAGAGAAGACAACCAAGTAAGCACAGTGGTATTCCTAGGTCGGCTGCCACCCAGGGTGGATCACCGCTGCACCCCCCCCCCTCCTGGTGCATCACCCCCCCCCCCAGCAAAACACGACACCCCCTCCACATCACCCCCCCAAGTGCATCACTGTTACCTCCTGGGGGGTGCAGGGGGTAGTTGCACGGCTGTTGGCTCCGCCGTACCCTGCCCCGGAACAGGGTAACACTTGCGATGTGCACCTGGGGTGGACCACCCCCACCGCCCTGCCCTTGCTATGCCATTGAGGCTGTGAGGGGGGGGGGGCGCACTGGCCTGGAGGGGTGTGGTGAGTGGGCCCTGGGGGTGTTTGCCCCCGGGTCCGGCTTTGTCTCTCAGCGGCCCTGGAGAGCAGTGTATCACATCCTTACCTGCATACCCATCGACTCCAGGACGTCCAGGGTCACCTGGCAGTCCGGGAGTAGCTGAAGGAAATGTGTGACCAGGTGGTCCGGGTGGACCAGGCAATCCCACTACACCAGGAGGCCCTGCAGCAAAACAAAGCAGATAAAATGACATTGAAAACTTTGATTATTTTTATTTTATGTATTTATTTTGCACATTTTAATACCGCTTGAATCAAAGCGGTTTACAAGAAAACACACCAAGCAGTAAAACATACAACAATAAAATCATTAAAAATACATAATTCAAATGGTACCATAAAGTATATCACAGCAATTGTATGCCCAATATCCAAACTGCACCCACAATATCAATCCATCAAATATATAAATGGCAAGTGACCGACTCACCCGCAAATGCACAGTAGAGACTTCCCTCTCTGTCCTGCCCCTGCAGTAAAAATGGCCTTAGCGAACAGGAATAACCCGCATAAGGACTTTTTTTTTTTTACTAGTTTGGTAAAAGGGCCCCTAAATCTGCTAGAATAATCAACATTACTTATTTGTGGAGAATCACAGAGAGGCTGTACGATAAAGCAGAAGACTGTAGAGGAGAATTTCCACACTTTGTACAGCTGGGCCTGCAAACTGGAGTGGAGGAGTAGGCCTTACCCGTAGCCAGGGCTTTTTTTGAGAGGGTACTTGGGGGTACTGAGTACCGGCACCTTTTCCATTGTCTGTAAAATTGACCCATGGACCCCAAGTTTTAATGAAAGAGCTCAGGCTTTACACACCAATTCTGCCTTGTCATAGATTCTGTGACTGGTTGCAGGGGGCCTGGCTATTGTGGGGTGGGTCCCTCAGTGATACCCCCACTCCTGGAGAGTGGCCTAGCATTTGAGTGCCGGCACCTTTTTTGCTAGAAAAGACGTACTGCCCGTAGCTGTCCCTGGGAAGAGGAACTTCCTACTTCGTACACCCCACAGCTCTATGCCAGTCTGAGCCGTGCGGTGCAGGAACTCTCACGCTGGTCTAATGAGATTTGTGATCAGTGTAAGAGTTTCTGAACTGCACAGATCAGACTTACACAAAGCTGCCAAAAACAGCTGCACCCAAAAGCAGCTTTAATAATAATAATAAAAAAAAAAAAAGGGGTACAAAAATCCCAAGTGCCAGAAACAAATTTCTACTCACCACCTGCTGCCTGGGATTTGTCAAGCCCCTCAACAGTACTTGAATTAGAATTTCTGAGGCTTTTTCCTACATTGCTAGAAAAGTGCATTTGCTCATGTATCTGTTGATTTTTTTTTTGAGTGGACTTAACTTGAGCATTTCCCAGAGCTACCATATTCCACTTAATAAATTCAAAATAAAACTATTTTCTACCTTTGTGTTTTGAACATTTTACTTTTCAGTCATGTTGCTCCCAGTTTCTTTTTTCTGTCTTCCTGTCTGTCTTCTGCTACCTCTCTTTCCAGTAGCTGCTGTCCATTTGCCATTTCTCCTCTCTCCTCCTGTCTTGTTCCATTCCTTAACTACATCTGTCTCTGATAAATTGATCTTTCTTTTTTAGCTCTTTCATCTCTTTTTCTTTTCTGTCTGTGCACTTGAATCTGACTCCTCCCTTTCTTTTTACTTTTCTCCTACCTATCAACATTTCACCTCCTTCTCTCACCCCTAACTCTCCCACTTCCCCTCTCTGACTCCTTCCCCAACCTCCTATTCTCTTCTATCTTTCATTCACTCCCCATTACCACATTTCTACCCTCTGTACTCACTATCCTCCTCTCACTCATCTCCTTGAAACCCCCCCCTAGCCTCTCCTACATAGTTCCCTCCTACAGTGCATCTCCGTCCTCTCCTTTCCCCTCCAACAGTGTTACAGTGCACCATCTCCCCCTCTCCCCTTTGTGGATGGAACAAATTCCCAGGAGTCATTAACAAGAAGAATTTATGGTGTCTTAACTCTTTCGTGCCCTTGTTGCCAATGGCAATCAAAATACATTATAACTTAAAGGTTTTGGGATTCTCACATAGAAAGTGTAGAAGGAGGAAAAAGCCTCGAGAAACTCCCAGCTGTAGATTATACACTGCAGGAGCAGGACTTCCTCATCATCGGCAAAAACCTCCTTACTTCTCCCAAACAGTGAAAAACAACTTAACTTGGTCTTTTTATAACGAAAAGCAGTAAAAAAAAACCCAAAACTTAGCTTTAGCTGCTCCTCTCCTTTCTTATTACTAGCAAGGTCTCAGCCCGACCGTGACCAATGGTAGCCAGCGTTTCGCAAGGCTGCGTCAGGATCACAGGTCCAAGAAATTTAAATTCCGTTCAAAAAAAAAAGCTGAAGGGAGCTGCTCAGACCTCAATACATCAGACCAAAATACATTACACATAAAATATCATGGGGGCGAAAGAGTTAAATTGCCAAAATTATCCATTTAAGTGCCACAGACTTTTTTTTTTAATAGTTCTACTGCTGACCACTTTTAAATATCAACCTGACAATATTTGAAATACACCAAATAGACTGAGTTACTATTTTTACCCATAGCAAAGGGTTAAAGATATCAGTGGTTTCTGTTTCCCTTCACACGTGTCAAAACTCACCCCCGTCTCCCATTGATCCTTTGGCTCCAGGGCTGCCGATGCCTCCTATTTGGATGCCTGGAAAGCCTTCTTCACCCTTCGTACCAGGGACTCCAGGAAAACCTGGGCGACCTGGTTCATTTAAACCTTTCAAAACAGAGTTTTAGTAAATATCTTTAAAAAAAATCTTTTTAAAATGAATTAGGCATACGTTTAAAAAAATGTTTATGATATGACTGTCTTGTGTTCCTCATTAGGATTTACAACCAAATTGCAGAACTGGCTAAAAGTCGAAACTCAAGCCATGATCTGGAGGAAGTATTTAATCGCTACAGGTGAGATACAGGGTTCCACAGGAAATCATGGTCTATGGCCTCCTTGTGAGGTCTGACAACGCTAAAGATGGGCTACAAAGGGAGTGGAGGAGCGGCCTAGTGGTTAGAGTGGTGGACTTTGGTCCTGGGGGACTGGGTTCGATTCCCACTGCAGGCACAGGCAGCTCCTTGTGACTCTGGGCAAGTCACTTAACCCTCCATTGCCCCATGTAAGCCGCATTGAGCCTGCCATGAGTGGGAAAGTGCAGGGTACAAATGTAACAAAAATAAAACAGATACTATTGGAGATTCTACATGGAATGTTGCTACTATTGGAGATTCTACATGGAATGTTGCTATTCCACTAGCAACATTCCATGTAGAAGCCTGCGCGGCCACATTGGTGATCTGCAAGGGCTGACTTCTACATGGAATGTTGCTAGTGGAATAGCAACATTCCATGTAGAATCTCCAATAGTAGCAACATTCCATGTAGAATCTCAAATGGTAGCAACAGTGGAGGAGTGGCCTAGTGGTTAGGGTGGTGGACTTTGGTCCTGAGGAACTGAGTTGGATTCCCACTTCAGGCACAGGCAGCTCCTTGTGACTCTGGGCAAGTCACTTAACCCTCCATTGCCCCATGTAAGCCGCATTGAGCCTGCCATGAGTGGGAAAGTGCAGAGTAGAATTGTAATTTAAAAGAAAGATGTGAGACCTAAATTAGGGAAATGCCCTTATGACATGAAACCCCATTGTGAATTCCTCCCCTCATCATAAATGGCAGCAGGAGGGTTATAGTAGGTTCCAACCAGACTATCAGTTCAGGTGTGGAGGAAGGTCAGGCCAAGAAAAACAACCCAGCACATACAATGTATTTATTTATGTTAAATCTTTCTATCAGCTCTGACATACCTGGCGTTCCAGGAAGTCCTCTCATGCCTTTCAAACCATTCAATCCATGCAAACCAGAAGATCCAGGGAACCCTAGAAGACACAGTGAAAGGGTATAAGCAATGCCTCCTGTACTTTTCCTGCTGAGCAGGGGGCATGGCCTCAGCAAAGGTAGGTTAATGCCTCACCTTGCCACAGTTTTACTGACTAGAGGGGTCTTAAAATCCCCCCTCCTCATATTCAGCCCACAATAGTCAGCACATATGAGGTGCTGACTGCCATGGCCTGAATCGGACTCAGATATGAATTCTGGGCCTAATCTGGGTACCAGAACTGAATATCCAGGTCTTTGGAAGCTGCTAGAAGTTACCTGAGTGCCGACCGATATTCAGACCAGTGCCTGGATAAAGTTAGGACAGTGTTTACGCCAGGGGTGTAACTAGAGTTCGGAAGGACGGGGGGGGGGGGGGGGTCCAGAGCCCGAGGTGAGGGGGCACATTTTAGCCCACCCAGCGCCGCCGCCTCCTGCCACTTTTGACCCCCCCCCCCCCCCCCCCCGGCACTTGGATTTTTTTTCCACTTTTTTAAGTTGTATGAAGTCTTTATTGAACATTTATCAAAACAGCATCACAAAATACAGCACTCCAGAACAAGTACATCATAGCATAACTGATCAGCAAGATCCTTTTCTTTTTTACAAGCTGGCCGACTGGCTTCCCCTCGCGATTTCCTTCATGCATGCCCTTCCCTTACCGATTCGCTAAGTGATCGGTAAGGGAAGGACTCTTCCGTGCAGCTTAGTGCACCTGGCTCTAAATCTGCTCCAGGGAACCTGCATACTGCTGTCATGGAGCTGGGTATGATATTTGAAGCTGGCATAGAGGCTGGAAAAATTATTTTAACATTTTTTTTAGGGTGGGAGGGGGTTAGTGACCACTGGGGAAGTAAGAGGAGGTCATCCCCGGTTCCCTCCAGTGGTCATCTGGTCAGTTCAGGCACTTTTTTAAGGCTTGGTCATGAAAAAAAAGGGACCAAGTGTGTGTGGACTAAATGCTCGTCAGGGCCGCCCTTCTTTGCTCCATTATCGGCTGTGGATGCCCATCTCTTAAGCACGCCCCGCTACACCACTGACCCGCCTTCGTAACTCCTCCAACACGCCCCCGGGAACTTTGGCCGGCCCTGCGACGAACTGCAGTTGGGGGCGCCCAAAATTGGCTTTCGATTATACCGATTTGGCCGCCCCAGAGAGATGGGCGCAAATCTCCCGATTTGTGTCGAAAGATGGGCGCACATCTCTTTCGAAAATAAGCTGGCTCGTGCGCTAAGGCAGGCCTGGGAGGCATTTCGGCCACATCACTTAATATTCTCTTTCGAAAACTGAAACTGAACATGTCCAAGACTGAGCTATTGTCCTTCCACCCAAACCCACTTCCCCTCTCCCTCCACTCTCTATCTCTGTAGATGGCAACCCTCATCCTCCCCGTCTCATCTGCCCGCAACCTCGGAGTCATCTTTGACTCCTCCCTCTCCTTCTCCGCGCATATCCAGCAGATAGCCAAGACCTGTCGCTTCTTTCTCTATAACATCAGCAAAATTCGCCCTTTCCTCTCTGAGCACACCACCCGAACTCTCGTCCACTCTCTCATTACCTCTTGCCTTGACTACTGCAACCTACTCCTCACCGGCCTCCCACTCAGCCATCTATCCCCCCTTCAATCCGTTCAGAACTCTGCTGCACGTCTTATCTTCCGCCTGGACCAATATACTCATATCTCCCCTCTCCTCAAGTCACTTCACTGGCTTCCGATCAGGTACCGCATACAGTTCAAGCTTCTCCTCCTAACCTACAAATGCACTCGATCTGCAGCCCCTCCTTACCTCTCTACCCTCATCTCCCCTTACGTTCCTACCCGCAACCTCCGCTCACAGGACAAATCCCTCCTCTCAGTACCCTTCTCCACCACCGCCAACTCCAGTCTCCGCCCTTTCTGCCTCGCCTCACCCTATGCTTGGAATAAACTTCTCGAGCCCATACGCCAAGCCCCCTCCCTGCCCATCTTCAAATCCCTGCTCAAAGCCCACCTCTTCAATATCACTTTTGGCACCTAACCATTATATCTCTCTTCAGGAAATCTAGACTGCCCAATTTGATTGTAGATTTTGTCCTTAGATTGTAAGCTCTTTTGAGCAGGGACTGTCCTTCTTTATTAAACTGTACAGCGCTGCGTAATCCTAGTAGCGCTTTAGAAATGTTAAGTAGTAGTAGTAGTATTCTGTGGTTTGCAGATTTTTACCCTGGTGCATGTGTTTTAATATCTTTAGATGGCGTGGTTATACAAATGAGTACCATTGTTCCCCGCTGGGCCAGGCGATCCAGGAAGTCCAAGTGATCCGGGAAACCCCCTTGACCCTGGCAAACCAGGGTCTCCCCTGAGTCCAGTAAGTCCAGGGTGTCCTGAAACAAGCAAGATAAGAATATTGTGCTTTCAATCAAGTGCATTGCCTGGATTTCGTCAGTCAAACAAAACAAAACAAATCTACTATTTCATTTGGACTGCAAGCCTACACACACCCATCGCTTCATTTATGATGGATTAAAGCCTTTTCATTGATCAAAATTCATCAACAACCAGTTACACTCGGAAGGAAACGATTCCTACTAGAGGTCTGCAGGCCCCCAAATTTTTATGGTCAATATTCAAAAGCAATAGAGAATCCACAAAGCGTGGAGAACTCAAAGAAGACCCACGGATACTTTGTACAACAAACAAAAAAGTGGGCACAAAACCAGGAGTCCCAGAGACTGGATCACAGTAAAGCTAAAACCAAATTTTATTAATTAGTATATTTGACTCGTATATTTGACTCGACACAACCGTAAATTTACTGCTGAACTCTTCATGCAAGTGATCCGTTCCACAATTCAATACAAAGGTCTTTTTAAAGACCATTTATACACTATTCGCCAGTATTTCTTATTCTGGATCATCATTAGCTGTCTACCTTAGTATTTAGACTCCTGATGCAGGCCCTTTGGCCGAAACACAACGGTTGTGTCGAGTCAAATATACGAGTCAAATATACTAATTAATAAAATTTGGTTTTAGCTTTACTGTGATCCAGTCTCTGGGACTCCTGGTTTTGTGCCCACTTTTTTGTTTGTTTTACAATATTCAAAAGCATCACCTACTATCTGGATAAATGCTACCGATTAGGATATTCAGAGGCACGGACCACATGGTGCCCCTGAATATCCTTTCACATCGCCTCAGCACTATGCTAACAGTGCAGGGTGGAGTGTGGGCGGAGCCAGGATTGTCCTGGAACTTTTCCAGATACTAGTGGTATTCAGTCTCCTATCCAGATAACTTATCTGGATAACTTAGGACAAATTAAAGGCGGACCTAAGTTATTCGGACAGCAGACTGAATACAGGGGTAATTCTACAGCCCAGGTGCTAAACTTTATGGTACCAACTGCACTTGTAAGTGTTTAAAATAATAGGGCTCGATTTTCAGCCAGTGGCGATCAGTGTTTTGTTGACCACCGCCAGTGTTAAATCTGGAAATTCAATGATGGGCTTTGGCATTGAATTTCCAGGTTTGCGGAGCCCGGCTAACGCACAGCCCGTTAAATTGTGATATTAAGCATTAGCCGGTTACAGGTTACCACGTAAAGTCAGGACCGATTTTTATGTGGACCTATTTATGTGGTTACCTTGGCTGGTTAAGTGCTGAATACTGGCATTTGACCGGCCAAATGCTGACTCTGTCCCTGGAACACCCCCCAAATATTTGGTTTTCAATTTGGCACTAACCGCTTATATCCAGTGGTGCTAACTGGTTAAGTGCCACTGGAAATGACTGGTTAGCCCTGAACAAGTAATTTAAGTAGTCAGGAGCTGTTTCTGGCTGGTTAAATCACTTTGAATATTGACCCCATTGTATTTATGCATTCATCTGTGCATAAACACACCTAAGTGCCAAAATTCCCCTTAAGTCCTGTTTCTCTAAATACCCACTTAGCTTACAGTTTATTGAGATTTGGTATAACAGTGTACAACAGTGGCGTTCCTAGGCTGCCTGACACCCGGAGCGGATCGCTAATGCGGCCCCCCCCCGGCGAAATTACCCCCCACACCAGTGAAATTACACCCTCCCCCCCCCTCGGGTGCATTTTACCTGCTGGGGGGGGGGGGGGGTGCCGTGCGCCTGTCGGCTCCGAGTCTGCTCTTTCCCTGTTCCGCGCAGAGGGAGCAGCAGGGAGGGAACGAGCGGACTCGGCCAACAGGTGCGCGGCACCCCCCCCCCAGCGGCGTGCACCCGGGGCGGACCGCCCCCACCTTGGTACGCCACTGGTGTACAATAAAACCAAAAGAAGACTGTCAGAAAACAGAAAGGAACCGCAATATTTGACAGGAAAGTAACAAACATACAAAGAATAACCCAGTGGCGTAGCTACGTGGGGCCACGGGGGCCTGGGCCCCCGTAGATTTGGCCCTGGACCCCCCTGCCGATGACCCTCTCGACCCCCCCCCCCCCCGCCGCCGACCCTTTCGACCCCTCCTCCCGCCGCTGCCATGGGCTACCTTTGCTGGCAGGGGACCCCAATCCCCGCCAGCGAGGTCCTCTTCTTCCCGCGAAGGCTTCGTTCTGTTTCTGACGTCCTGCACATTGTACGTGCAGGACGTCAGACTCACAGAAACAGAACAAAGCCTTTGCGGGAAGAAGAGACCTCGGCTGATTGGGGTCCCCTGCCAGCAAAGGTAGCTCACGGCGGGGGGAGAGTTGGAAGCGGGAGGCGGGGGTTGAGAAGGTTGTCGGCGGGAGGGGATCAAGAGGGTCATTGGCAGGGGTCGTCAAGGTTGGTGGCGGCGGTGGGCGCCGGCGGGGGGGGGGGGGGGGGGCTAAAATGTGCCCCCTCACCTCGGGCTCTGGACCTCCCTCCCGCCGAAGTCTGGCTATGCCCCTGGAATAACCACACTGGATAGAGGGGGGAGGAAGAAGAGAAAATGGAAGGCTGAAAGAAAGAGAACTGGCATCCAGATGATCAGAAGCCCCACGAATTTCAAACAGCGCTCTAAAGTTGCACCGGAAAAGCATGGGGCTAAAACGCCCCTAGGATAAGAGCTAATAGCATATAAATTTAGGCATGCTATTAGCTCTGGTCACAGGGATAAAAGTGCAGAAGGATTGTTACTCCCTTATATGGTAGTAAAGCCCCGCCTAGTGCATCCCAGGATGCACTGGCCAGGGCAGGGTGCCATTTTGAAGGCGGCACTGGAAGAGGAGGGAGTGTGCTACTCCCTCCTCCATCAGGGAGGTACAGAAGGGGAAGGGATGGGGCCACTAGACCACCAGGTGAGGGGGGGGGGGGGGATAGGTTTGAGGAACACTGGGACACCAGGAATTCTTTTAAGGGTGGAGGGGGGTTAGGGTAGCTGGAGGCGCCTGCTAACATGCAGATGCATGCTAGACAGGGCTCCCCATTTCTCCCTAATGGTCTATAAACTCTAATGCCAGCTCTGAGCTGGCGTCGTGTTTACAGCCGGTAGCAGTGAGCTAGTTTGGTGCGCTGCCCGCTGAGCAATGGAAAGGAACACTAATGCCCCCTATTAGCATGCATTTGCATGCTATTAGCGTTCAGAGCCGCAAGCCTGTTGTTACACGTGCCAACTGGCTCTGATCCTGGGACGCAAGCAAACACGGGTGTAGTCCAGCGCTATGGCCTCTAACACTCGCGTTTGCTTTGATCATCTGGACCCTAGGGACGGGAGTATAAAGGAAGAGTAGGGATGAGAACAGCACAGGGGAGAGGAGGGAAATACAGCGTCTAATCCCATAACAGCTATATGCCAGATGAACCAAAGGCCTGGGTGGACAGCAAGGCCTTTAGACTTGCTTTAAAGGTCTTAAATGAGGGCTGTGTGCGGAGATGCAAAGGGAGTGAATTCCAATAGAAGGGGGAAGCAAAGAAAAAAGCTCAATGTTTAGTAGATTCTAATTGTGCTAACTTGGGACCAGGTAAAACAAGGCGGTGGTCATTCAGAGAATGGAGAAGACGGGCAGGTGAATATGGGATGGTGAGGGTGGATAAGTATTCAGGGAGTCCTAGCCTGTATGCCTTAAAAGTGAGTGTAATCAATTTGAAGATGATGCGCTGCTGTATGGCAAGCCAATTATGTTGTTGGAACAGAGGGGAAACGCGGGAGGAGGTGGAGAGGAAAACGGTAACAGAATTCAAACATGCGTGGGATAAACATAAAGGAATCCTGCTCAGAAGGAAGAGATCCCCAGAAGCTTAGCGGTGGTGGAGGCAGGGCTGGTGGTTGGGAGGTGGGGATAGTGCTGGGCAGACTTATACGGTCTGTGCCAGAGCCGGTGGTGGGAGGCAGGGCTGGTGGTTGGGAGGCGGGATAGTGCTGGGCAGACTTATATGATCTGTGCCAGAACGGTGGTGGGAGGCGGGGACTGGTGGTTGGGAGGCGGGGATAGTGCTGGGCAGACATATACGGTCTGTGCCCTGAAAAGACAGGTACAAATCAAGGTAAGGTATACACAAAAAACAGCACATGTGAGTTTATCTTGTTGGGTTAGACTGGATGGACCGTTGCAGGTCTTTTTCTGCCGTCATCTACTATGTTACTATGTGGTATCAGCAGGGAGCACGGCTTAACAGATGGACAGTTGTATTCTGTAAGGATTGTAGTCTCTTAATGGTAGTCTGGGTGCAGCCAAGGTAGACTATGTTGCAACAATCCAACCATGAAATAAGGAATGACAGAATCAGTGAATGAAAAACGTTGAGCTGAAGTGCTGACGCACTGTACGAAGTTGGTGAAGGACAAAGAATCCTATTTTACAAACATGGGCAACTTGGGGTGCAAATGTAAGAAGTGAGTCGAAGATAATTCCTAGCTAGCGGAAGGAGTCTACCGGCTGGATGGAGGAACCGAAGAAGTTCAGAGGGCCAGACAGAACTGTGAGAACCCTGTGAACCAGCAAGCTAGGGTTTTTTCTTTGTTCAGTACAAGTCTGTGGTCAGCGAGCCAGCTGGAAACAAGTTCCAAGCAGTGATGAAGCAGCGATAGAGAGGGACTGTAAGGGTTAGTCGGGAAAAGTAACATGATGTCATCAGCAGAGAAATGGAACGATACACCAGTAGATTGGATCAGCCCGTATTTGCAAGGGGCATGTACAGAAGGGCGGAGCATGGGCAGGGCTTAAACTCATGCGTGTAATAGAGAATGACATGGGGACGGGGACCCGTGGTAACTGCGGGGATGGGGGCAGGGACAGAGCCAGTGGGGACGGGGTTGGGACAGATCCCACAGGGCAGGGATGAGGACAGAGCCCGTGAAGACGGGGACAAAGTTTCTCCCTGTGTCATTTTCTACTTTGAAGCCTGTTAATGAACTGGACTGTTATTTATGTTTGATTAATGCAGACGACAATATTTTAATTTTTGGAAAAACAAGCAAGCATGCTGACCACAGCTAGCAAAATCTGCATGGGAGGATCCTGTACATCCTGCTACCAGCACATCTTCTAAGAAGACATCTTCTATTGCAGGAGGGACTGTGGAAGACATGAAAGCTAGACTGAATCCCGAGATTGGTGATGACTTCTTATTCATCCACAGATTTAAAAAAAATCATAACAGTGCTTCATAGGGTATATTTCTCCCCTCTAAGGCACACAGAACGGGTTGTATTTTGTACCCCTGGACATTTTAACAGGGTCGATTAGGATTCCTTGGGAAAGAAGAAGTCAGCTATTTTGGGGGTTGGAAGAGTAGAGGGTGGTGGTGGTGGCGGGAGGGTTATTACAGCTGCTCATTGTTATTGTTGATTTCTATTTGCAATTCATACACTTGCACAGCATATTGTTCCTTTTAATACTTTAATAAAAAAGATTTAAATGTAAAATCATAAGTGTTCGAGGCTTCTGCAGATGAGAACAGAGGCCACGGGGATGGGGCAGGGACGGGGAGAGGGACAGAACTTGAGGGGATGGGGCGGGGTCAGAGACAGGGCCTGCAGGGACGGGACGGGGATGGAGATAGGGCCTGCGGGGACGGGGTGGGGATGGAAACAGAACCCGAAGGACGGGGCGGGGATGAGGACAAATTTTGTCCCTGTGCCATTCTCTAGCGTCTAACTTATATTGTACTGAAAGTTATGCAGGTATCTGCAGCACGTAGGTGCTAACACTTATACCAGCTCTTTGGCCACTTTAAGGGCTTGCGCCTAAATGTTACGTTCACATCGATCCTGCTAGGCTGGTATTCTATATAGGAAAGTAAGTGCCTACATTCTTTTATGGAAACGGCTACTTCCAGGCTACGTTATAGAATTGTATAGAGAGAGGTGTGACCAGCAGAAGAAAGGAGGTGTTGATGCCCCTGTATAAGTCGTTGGTGAGGCCCCACCTGGAGTATTGTGTTCAGTTTTGGAGGCCGTATCTTGCTAAGGATGTAAAAAGAATTGAAGCGGTGCAAAGAAAAGCTAGAAAAATGGTATGGGATTTGCGTTACAAGACGTATGAGGAGAGACTTGCTGACCTGAACATGTATACCCTAGAGGAAAGGAGAAACAGGGGTGATATGATACAGACGTTCAAATATTTGAAAGGTATTAATCCGCAAACGAACCTTTTCTGTAGATGGGAAGGCGGTAGAACTAGAGGACATAAAATGAGGTTGAAGGGGGCAGACTCAAGAAAAATGTCAGGAAGTATTTTTTTCACGGAGAGAGTGGTGGATACTTGGAATGCCCTCCCGCGGGAGGTGGTGGAGATGAAAACGGTAACGGAATTCAAAAATGTGTGGGATAAACATAAAGGAATCCTGTTCGGAAGGAATGGATCCTCAGAGCTTAGCGGAGATTGGGTGGCAGAGCGGTGGGGAGAGGCGGGGCTAGTGGTTGGGAGGCGGGGCTAGTGGTTGGGAGGCGGGACTAGGCTGGGCAGACTTCTACGGTCTGTGCCCTGAAAATGGAAGATACAAATTCACGGTCAGGTATACACACAAAGTAGCACATATGAGTTTGTCTTGTTGGGCAGACTGGATGGACCATACAGGTCTTTCTCTGTCATCATCTACTATGTTACTATGTTATGTTACCTTTTGTAGGGATATGTTTGTAGGGAGATTTTTTCATGGAGAGGGTTGTGGATACGTGGAATGCCCTCCCGTGGGAGGTGGTGGAGAAGAAAACGGTAATAGAATTCAAACATGCATGGGATAAACACAAAGGAATCCTGTTTTGAAGGAATGGATCGGCGGAATCTTAGCGGAGATTAGGTGGCGACGCCGGTAATTGGGAAACAAAACCAGTGCTGGGCAGACTTATACGGTCTACGCCCTGATCGTGACTGAACAGATAGGGATGTGCTGGAGTGTAAATTTTAATGGGCTTTGACGTTAGCTTCAGAACTTAGTACAAGAACAGTGCTGGGCAGACTTCTACGGTCTGTGACCTGAGAAAGGCAAGGACAAATCAAACTTGGGTATACATATAAAGTATCACATACCATGTAAAATGAGTTTATCTTGTTGGGCAGACTGGATGGATCATACAGGTCTTTATCTGCCGTCATTTACTATGTTACTATGTTCTAGCACTGTCTGCCTTATCAGGATATTCAGCGCTGGCCACTGTCTAGACCAAGGAGGTTTAATTGACAGGAGACGGCAGAAGTTTTCTTGGCCATTATCTGGCCTGAAGTCAGCAGGCGGAGCTTACCACCATATTGAGTCACCCAAAACAACAGCAAATGCTTATTAGAAATAAGAACCGCCTATGCGTAGTTTGGCATAGACTAATAGTTTGCTTTGGTTTGAGTGCATCAAGATGGTGGCTACGGCTTCAGCCTAGTCACGTGACACCGTCTACTGTCAATTAAAATTCCTTGGTCCAGACGGTGGGGCTGAACATCCAGATACTTTTGGACCACTGCAACGGCTGAGTATTGACCCACTTGGTTTTAGTTTCTCATGTTATGAGTTTTTTTTTTCATTTTATTTGAGGTTTTCTAGGTTTTTTTTGTTTTTCATTTCAGGGGCAATGTTGTCAACAGTGTGCCCCAGTGGCGTTCCGTGGTTGCCTGACACCCGGGGCGAATCGCCACTGCTCACCCCCCCCCCCCCCCCCGGGTGCAGGGCAACACGGCACGGCACCCCCCCACCCCACACAGTCCCCACTTGCCTTCCAAGTTCCAGCTCCGTCCACCCCAGCGTGGCTCCGTCCACCCCCCGACGCAGTCCCCACCTGCCAACCAGGTTCCAGCTCTGTCCACCCCAGCGTGGCGCCTCGCATCTGCAGCGCTGCTGTAAAAAGAAGAAAACCGCCTCGTCGTCAGCCCTTCCCTCACTGTGTCCTGCCCTCGAGGAAATAGGAACTTATGTCAGAGGGCGGGACACAGTGAGGGAAGGGCCGACGATGAGGCGATTTTCTTCTTTTTACAGCAGCGCTGCAGATGCGAGGCGCCACGCTGGGGTGGACGGAGCTGGAACCTGGTTGGCAGGTGGGGACTGCGTGGGGGGGGGGGGGGGCGGCGCCACGCTGGGGGTGGACGGAGCTGGAACCTGGTTGGCAGGTGGGGACTGCGGGGCGGGGGGGGGGGGGGGGGGAGGCGGTTCCATGCCAAGGGGGGGGGTGGATGGACGGAGCGGAGCATCCCTTCACCTATTGACACCCGGGGCGGACCGCCCCCACCGCCCCTCCCTTGCTACGCCACTGGTGTGCCCTACTGCTCAATACTGTGCACTATTCTTCAGTATTGCTCCTACTGATAAACAGTGCGCACACATTACTGAGCAGTAATAAGGTGCAAGATCTAGGGATGCGCTTTTCTTTGAAATAGCAGTTATTTCCTGTTTGTTTTTAAATGAAGTGACAGGAAAATGAAAGTGTGTTTTTATTTCTGTGCTGTCAATAGTGCCATTTTGTGCACCGAGACCTGGGGCCCGATATTCAGCCAGCAGCAATCAGCGTTATACTGACCACTGCCAGCGTTAAACCCAGAAATTCGATGCCGGGCCGTGTCCGGGCTTCAGCATTGAGTTTCTGGGTATATGAAACCAGCTAAAACATAGCTGGTTAAGGGCCTCTTCTACATGCAACCGATTCTCAGTGTGGCAAAGGAGAGGAAGCCCATTCAATTCCTGTGGGCTTCCTCTCATTTGCCGCGCGGGAATCGCTAGCACGGCTTTTTAAAAGAAGCCCTAAGTGCGATATTTGGCACCTAATAACCCGGGTTAACAGTAAAATAACCTGTCTTTACGGTAACCCACGTTAATAACTTGTCCCCTAAATAATGGTAACAGAGGGAAGTTAAGAGTCAGTTCAGCTGTTTAAGAACGTTTGAAAATTAATTACAGGTCCAGAATTCAAGGTGAGATCATGGAGCAGCCCCTTTCATGATGCATATCAAGTAGAGGAGTGTGGTAGCCGTGTTAGTCCACTCTTAAGGTTATCAATAGAATAAAACAAAATAAAACATGGATAAGATGATACCTTTTTTATTGGACATAACTTAATACGTTTCTTGATTAGCTTTCGAAGGTTGCCCTTCTTCCTCAGATTGGAAATAAGCAAATGTGCTAGCTGACAGTGTATATAAGTGAAAACATTCAAGCATTACTATGACAGTCTGACAGGGTGGGAGGATGGGGGTGGGTAGGAGGTATGCATGGGGACATCAAAGCATATCATTGATATTCTAACAGGATGGGTGTGGATAGGTGAGGGGTAGGGTGATCCACAGAGACATACAGCTTTATGGTTTATAAATGGGCTAGGAACCCCAGACCCTTGTTAAGTCCTTTCTGTTGGGTGTTAAAATATTCAATCATTCTGACACCCAACAGAAAGGACTTAACAAGGGTCTGGGGTTCCTAGCCCATTATAAACCATAAAGCTGTATGTCTCTGTTGATCACCCCACCCCTCACCTATCCACACCCATCCTGTTAGAATATCAATGATATGCTTTGATGTCCCATGCATACCTCCTACCCACCCCCATCCTCCCACCCTGTCAGACTGTCATAGTAATGCTTGAATGTTTTCACTTATATACACTGTCAGTTAGCACATTTGCTTATTTCCGATCTGAGGAAGAAGGGCAACCTTCGAAAGCTAATCAAGAAATGTATTAAGTTATGTCCAATAAAAAAGGTATCATCTTATTTTCTTTTCCATGTTTTATTTTGTTTGATTTCTATTGATAACATGGTGCATATCACAAAGGCCAGCTCTTTAGATGTTGAAGGGTGCCCAGACAACCCCAAAATTCAGCAAATGCCTTCACTGCACCCAGAAAGGAGTCATTCATGTAGTGCTTAGCACTGGCAGTCATTTTTCATTTTTGAAAAATGTGCTGCCCATGGTCTAGGCTACAGCAACATTCCCTGCGAGACGGTAGACATGCTCTTACCTGGTGGTCCTGGCCGTCCAAGATCTCCTGAGGCACCTTTAAGAGTCGGGATGCCAGGGATTCCGTAGGGGCCTGGATCCCCCGGTGGCCCGTCCAATCCCCTGCCACCTAAATCAAAAGGAAAGCAAATCAAATTATTTGTCTACTGTCTGGATTACATTTGCTGGAGAAAACAATGGGAATGCTTTGACCCACCAACACATGGGAGAGACACATCGTTTATTGCTGCTGAAGCCAGAAACTGGCAGTGCTACTGTGACCACACTGGTGTTAACAGTGCAACAGTACATAAGTACATAAGCATCACCATGCTGGGACAGACCAAGGGTCCATCGAGCCCAGCACCTTGTCACCGATAGTGGCGAAAAGAACAAGCAATTTGTCCCGCCCATCCTAGAAATACTGTATTATTCCCTCGTCCATTCAATATCATTCTATGGCTTTTTCCTCCAGGAAGCCGTCCAACCCTTTTTTGAAGTCCGCTAAGTTAATCGCCTTAACCACCTTTTCCGGCAGCGAATTTCAGAGTTTAACTACGCGTTCAGCGAAGATTTCCTCTGATTAGTTTTAAATTTACCACACTGCAGCTTCATCGCATGCCCCCATGTCCTAGTATTTTTGGAAAGCGTAAACAGACGCTCTACATCGACCCGTTCCAGTCCACTCATTATCTTATAGACCTCTATTATATCTCCCCTCGGCCGCCTTTTCTCCAGGCTGAAGAGCCCCAGCCTCTTCAGCCTATCCTGATAGGGAAGCCGTCCCATCCCCTGTATCATCTTTGTCATCCTTCTCTGCACCTTTTCCAATTCACATCTTTTTTGAGGTGCGGCGACCAGAATTGAACACTCGAGGTGCGGTCGCACCATGGAGCGATACAACGGCAGAATAATATCCTTATTTTTGTTTTCCATCCCTTTCCTAATGATACCCAACATTCTATTTGCTTTCCTAGCCGCAGCGGCACATTGAGCAGAATGCTAACGCCAGTGCATTCCAACAGCACTGCCCTGGCTTGAGAACGTGAACCAAAGACATCAGGATCTTGCTGAAAAGAATCAATTGTACCCCTCACCAGATGATTAAGGGGCCTTTTTACTAAGCTGTGCTAGGCGTTAATACGTGCCTAACGCAGCTTAAAATGGCGTAGTAACAATCCGCTCTTGTGCTACTCTCTTCGGTCTACAAAAGTCTTCGGTCTACAAGACATGTTGCATCGCATGTTTATACTTTCCTTTTAAGTAAATCTCCCAGGGCCGCCGAGAGCCAGAGCCGGGCCTGGGAGAAGGCCGCCCCCGGCCCCCCCACCACCCGAGGTCGTCGTCGCCGCCGGGCCCCCCCACCGAGGTCGCCGGCCCCCTCTCCCCCCGCTACCGGGCCGGGCCCTGCACTAACCTTAAACGCCTCCTTTCAGCACGTTTGCAGCAAGCAGCAGCAGGGCAGACCTCTCCTTTCTTCCGTGCCCCGTCCTCGCGGACGTTACGTCAGGCGAGGGCGGGACACGGAAGGAAGGAGTGGCCTGCCCTGCTGCTGCTTGCTGCGAACGTGGTGAAAGGAGGCATTTAAGGTTAGTGCTGGGAGCGACGGAGGGAGGGCGGGTCGGACTGCGGTGTCGCCGGGCCCCGGGGACTTTTGTTCCCCCCTCTCGGCGGCCCTGAAATCTCCCATTACATGTCTGGGTCTGCGTAGGTGTTGGCAAGAGGATATCCAACAATCCATCTCAGATCAAAGTTGGAAGCAGATACGGAAATCGCTGTTTAAATGTTCCAAGTCTGCCTGCCATAACACAGTCCCTTTATTTCTTTACGCATAGATCATTATGGACGCCCCTCAGGTCGCATGCAATTAACCCTTGCATTCCCAGTTTATGTTGGTCCTGTGATGCCCAGCAAGGTACTATTAAAACATCTTAGTTTTGAGTGTGTACGTATTAGAAGATTCTGGTATGACATATGGCTCACTTTAACGGAAGTGTTTCACTTTACTGGTCCTATATTGTAGGCCCCAGGTAGCTACGCCCCTGCTGTGGACTGTAACTGCCCAATGGTGAACTTAAAAGGAATAAGTATACCAAAGTGGTTTGCAGTAGCTGCGGTAATATCTTTGTGTGTGAAGGAGGGAAAAGCCTCTGTATCCCCGGTCTAAGTTATGCATCTTATGACCCAGGGGTAAAATCTTCATCGGCTTGAAAAAAACCTCCCGGATTTTAAACTAGTATTCAGCACAGAGCACTTATCTTAGTCTTCCAGCATAAAACTTGAAAAGCTGGTTCTAATCTTTTTTCCTACGGGCAGTGCCGTAGCGAAGGCTAATGGCACCTGGGGCGGGTCGCCGCAGCGCACCCCCCCCCCCCGGATCGCATTCTTACCTGTGGGAGGGCCGATCCGCCCCGAGTGCACGTCACTCGGAGCTGCGTCGGCCCCGCTGGTTCCCTGCTCTCTCTGCCACGGAACAGGAAGTAACACCACCCCCCCCCCCCACCGAGCGTGTGCACCTTCCTACGCTGCTGCCTACGGGGTCCCATTTCGCCGTGTAGGCTTTTTCAAAGAAACCGACCTCCTGCTTATGCCTGGTGTTTTGATGCAGCTTGAATTTTGTCTGCTGTCACAAACCCTCCTCCTTCACACACAAAGACATTATCACACCATCTGCAAACCACTTTGGTATACTTAATAGGTTTTATTGATATTGTGGTTTAGTCCTCAGTCAGTAGCAACTTAAAAGGAACCCAGAAGAATTATTCATTTATTTACAATTGCATTTAATACCACCTAGCACTGTTTTACTACTGACATCAGTACGCATGATAACCTCTGACAGTTTTGGATTGATTACATTCTTGTTAGGTTGTATCTTTTCTATATTATTATGGATTTCTTTTCTACCTTTTATATTTATTTATTTTAATTGTAAATCACCTTGACTTGGATGTTCCCAAATTGGGCGACAGAGCAATCTACTGTAATAAAAGGCACCTCCAACGTTCCAAAGCCGACTCCGTGGCTTCACTCAAGGGTTCATGGATTCGTAAGGGTGAAGCTCGCTCTCTGCCCATGTCTCTGCCCCGCCCTCGCGTCTAAACGTTATGACGTCGCATCGAAACGTCATGACGTCGAGGGCAGGTACAACAACGTCAAGAACCAACGAAACCTTCAAGGTAGCCACGGAGTCAGCTTCACAGCGTTGCAGGTGCTGAACACCGCTGGGTGGCTGCAGGAGGGGCAGGGGACAGAGCAGAATCGCTAGGTGCCTGAAGGGGGGGGGGCAGGGGGACAGCAGAATCGCTCGGTAGTTGCGGGGGGGGGGCAGGGAACACAGCAGATTCGCTGGGTGACTGCAGGGGGGGCAGGGGTCAGAGCGAAATCGATGGGTGGCTGCAGAGGGGGCACGGGACACAGCAGAATCACTGGGTGGCTGAAGGGGGAGCCGGGGAGAGAGCAGTATCGCTGGGTGGCTGCAGGGGGTGGCAGAGAACAGAAAAGATTCGCGGGGTGGCTGCAGGGGGGGCAGGGGGAGAGAGCAGAATTGCTGGGTGGCTGAAGGAGGGGCAGGGGAGAGAGCAGAATCGCTTGGTGGCTGGAAGGGGGGCAGGGGAGAGAGCAGAATCACTAGAAGGATGGAGGGGGCCACAGGAGAGAGAAGAATCGCTGCATGGCTCCAGGGAGGGCAGGGGATACAGGAGAATCGCTGGGTGGCTGGAGGGGGGGCTGCGGACACAGGACAATCACTGGGTGGCTGAAGGGGGGCAGGGGACAGAGAATAGCTGGGTGGCTGGAGGGCGGACCAGGGGAATAGCTGGGTGGCTGGAGGAGGCGCAGGAGAGAGAGGAGAATCGCTGCGTGGCTGGAGGGTGGCAGGGGAGAGAGGACAATCACACACACTCTCTCACACTCTGTCTCACACACACTCTCTCTCTCACACACAGTGTATCTGTGTGAAACACACTGTCTCACAGACACACTCACACCCTGACTCACTCTCTTTCTGTAACACACACACACTCGCACATTCACTCTCTCTCTCTCTCTCTCTCTCTCACACACAGTCACTCTCACACACACACACTCTCTCAAACATACACACTCCCAGGAAAACCTTGCTAGTGCCCGTTTCATTTGTGTCAGGAACAGGCCTTATTTACCAGTTTTTAAAATAAACATAAAGATGTTGGGAGATTCTTATCTTCCTCACCTTTTATTTTTTTGTCTCATGTCAACCCTTTCCACATCCCCTATCCCCAGAGCAGTCACAATTACAGAGTTTGTTGAAAGGGGAACTGATGGGGCAGCCCCAAAATATGAAAAAGCACTCACTATAGGACTGTTAAAAGATATCAGTTTCCATTTGCGCACTCAGAGCCAGAAACTCAGCATGGAAGCCACCATTTAGTGCAATGAAAATCACAAGAGCTCAGTGATTTGTGCAAAAGTGATTGCACAGTTTTCTAATAAGTAAATATGAGATTATTTGAGGTTCCACTAAGATAAGACAATATATACTGTACGGTCATGGCTAATAAAATTTGCCTTTCTGGGTCATAGAATCATCAGATACATGTATAAACTGGCCTCTATCCTCATTACCTGGGATTCCAGGCACCCCACGTTCTCCTTTAGCTCCAGGCCAACCAGGCCGACTTGTGGAATCCCCTCGATCACCTGGGAACATAATAGCAGGCTTTACGTAAACTGGTGGTTTCAGGTTTGGTGACATTTCATCATGTAAGAGCATAAGAGTTGCCATACTGGGACAGACCGAAGGTCCATCAAGCCCAGTATCCTATTTCCAACAGTGGCCAAATCAGGTCACAAGTACCTGGTAAGATCCCAAAATAGTACAATATATTTTATACTACTTATCCTAGAAAGAAGCAGTGGATTTTCTCAAAGTCCATTTTAATAATGGTCTATGGATTTTTCTTTTAGGAAGTTATCCAAACCTTTTTTATACCCCGCTAAGCTAACTGCTTTTACAACATTCTCTGACACCAAATACCAGAGTTTAATTACACGTTATGTGAAGGTTATCAATAGAAATCAAACAAAATAAAACATGGAAAAGAAAATAAGATGATACTTTTTTTTATTGGACATAACTTAATACATTTCTTGATTAGCTTTCGAAGGTTGCCCTTCTTCGTCAGATCGGAAATAAGCAAATGTGTTAGTTGATAGTATATATAAGTGAAGCTTCAAAGCATTTCAATGACAGTCTAGCAAGGTGGGGGTGGGTAGGAGGTATGCATGGGTACATCAAAGCATTTAATTTCATTGATAGTCTAACAGGATGGGTGTGGGTAGTTGAGAGGAGAGTGATAAACAGAGAAATACAACTTTATGGTTTATAATGGGCTAGAAAACCCAGATCCTTGTTAAGTCTTGACTGTTGGGTGTCAAAATATTCAATCATTCTGATTTCAAAGGTCTTACGTTCCTGTATTGTTTTAAAGTTACCTTTCAGGATTCTTACTGTGAAATCACTGGTGCAGTGTCCTGGTCCTGTAAAGTGTTGGCCCACAGGGGTGGGAATCTGACTGGCACCAGCTTCATAAAGAAAGCTTGTTTGCTGGCAGGGGTCCCCGTGCATGTAGCCCCATGCAGGACGTAAGGCGTCAGAAACAGAAGATCACACAACGAAGGCGCCGGAGTCGACCGGCACTGAAGAAGACTCTTCAGCTGGCAGGGATTGGGGACCCCGCCAGCAAACAAGGTACCTGATGCAGCAGCGGGGCGGGGTGGTGGTGGTGGGGGGTTTGTGGTTGCGATGGCGGGGGGTCCAAAGTGGCGGGGGGGGGGGGGGGTCGGTGGCAGGGTGAGGCAGCTAAACAGTGCCCCCACCTTGGGCGCTGGTCCCCCCTCCCGCCGAAGTCTGGCTACACCAGAGATAAATTTATTAAATGAAAACCAAATGTTCAGATCAGCCCGACACAGGCCGTGTTTCGGCCAGCAGGGCTGCGTTAGGGGTTTGACTGGTTTCACGTCACCACTCTTTATGATTATTCAGTTGAGCTGTTTTTTTACCTTATATTTGAGAAGATCTATGACTTCAGTCCACTATACATTTATTTTTCATCAGTACTATATCAGTACATATATCCATTGATTTTGATAATAAAGGATCATTGTGCAGCCCCTGACGCAGCCCTGCTGGGCGAAACACGGCCTGTGTCGGGCTGATCTGAACATTTGGTTTTCATTTAATAAATTTGTGTTCATCTTCTATTGATCTGCTCTGTTCTTTTTCCAGGATTACCTATAGTGCAGCTGAAGTTAGTACCTCAGTCCAGTAACACAGCCCACTGTCAGCTAGCTGCTGCTCTGCCCTCATCCCCTCCTCCCCATCCCTTCCCCCAAGTCAAACTTTGTACAACATTACAGCATCTATTTCCGAACCTGAACCCTTATACACAACACAAGGGAGTCACTTACAGTGGAAAATCCACAATTAAACAGACTCTAATCACCAGATACAGTGCCTCCTTGCACCTTGATCTAAACCATCGTCCCTCCCCCCAACCCCCTTCTGGAAAAGCCCGACCTCTGATAGAAGAACCCCTCCCCCTGCCTCTACACCCCCCCCTCCAGGACTCACCATGGGCCAGTGGCTTAGCCAAGGGTGGGCCTGGGTGGGCCCAGGCCCACCTACTTTGGGCTCAGGCCCACCCAGTAGCAGCACACCCATGAAGTGTCCGGAAGGGATTCCCAAGCTCCACCAGCCGAAAATTCATGTCCTTCCTGCATACCAGCCTTCCCTCAGATGTATTCCTGCATATGCGGAAACAGGAAGCTGCATCAGAGGGAAGGCTGTGGGGCCAACATGAGCAGTGTGTATTATTTGCTGCTCACTGCTGGTGAAAATCTGCTATTTAAAAGGTATGGGGGGAGGGGGATGTTTGAGAGACCATATGGCATGCAGGCGAGAGAGGGAGAGACCAAATCACTTGTGGGACAGGGCGGAGTTCTTTTGCCCACCCATCTTGGGCCCAGGCCCACCCAAAATTGGGTGTCTGGCTACGCCCCTGCAGTGGGCATAGGACCCAACTTTTTAGAATGACTGAGGGTGCTGAAAGTATCATACATTACTCCTCCTTGAACAAAGTGAAGGCATTTGCTCAGTATGGTGGTGGTGGTGGTGGGGGGGGGGGGGGGGGTGGGACTCAAGCACACACAGAGCTGGCACCTATGACCCTGGGGGTCAACATTGGTGGCTTGAGTGGTTCCAGGCAGCCATGATCCCTCTTATGCTGCTGCCTGTGTCGGCACCACATTCTAAAATGGCACCGATGACCCCTGGCAGCAGTCTTGCGGCTGAAAATCCATGGCTGGCCCTGGTGATCGGAACTTATCTGAGTAAAAAATGCTGAGGATCAACCCCAATATATACAATGTTGGAAACGCAATCTATGTACGCTATTTACCTCTCCCAACCTAAGCACACCTCCAGAAGAGCTGCCTGCTAATGAGCAAGTGGGTGTGGTAGACCACCCACACATTTAGCAGTCCTGAGCGCAATTTTCTAATTACTCATTTATGTACAAAATCAAAATCTATGTAATTGGCTTTGACAATTGATCTTCATAGTCCTTGTTCCTACAGCAGAAAAACAGGGTTTTTTTTTGCCCTATAAAATTCTACTAAAACAGAGGTTGACCAATCTTTCTGTGACGTCATTTCCAGTAAAGAGATTAAAATCTATCTTCCTACTCACCCTTTGCTCCAGGAAAGCCAGCGGCACCCGAGGATCCAGGAATTCCTGGAAAGCCTTCTGCACCCTAAGGAGCATCAATAATTATTAACGTATTAATGTATTAATAATGATTCTCACATCCACCAGCGCCACCGTTATTAGTACAGCTAACGCAGGTGATCTCTCATTTGAAAGTGGGAAATCAAACAGCCAGTTTCAAAAAGAAGAGTCACATTTATAGAAAGTGTAACCGACTTAAGAATACATAGTACCGATTCTACTGAATCGCAAAAATATAGCACACGTTTTCAATAAAAGATATTTATGATTAGCATGAGAACTAGGTTTGATTCCCAGGCCTGACCTGCTCCATGAACCAACCAGTGGCTGGTGATGCTGTGGAGGCCACATCCACATTGTTATCAAGGAAGGACAGTCCCAGCCAATTCACAATAGCAACAGCTAGTAACCAGGCTTAAGGTGCACGCATACTGGATTTTGAATGGACTCATTTATTGGGATTTATTAACTACCTTTATTAAGTGGCAGCCATTTTGAAAACATTATTGGATTTATTAACTACCTTTATTAAATGGCAGCCATTTTGAAAACATGGCAGTGCCGGGCATAGTAGTGAGAGCGGGCAGGAAAGAGTGGGGTTCTTTCCTGCCCTCAAAGAAACCCCTAGACCACCAGGGCCCTTCAAGGTAGGTCCGAGGAGGGCCCACTTTGGCTCAGGGATCTGTAGTGTATGGGAGGGGGCGGCAACTGCGGCATTGGGGGGGGGAGGCCGTAGTGTGTGGGTGTGGGAGGGTGGTGGTAATCAAGTGGTGAGCAGTGGCTGGGGGGAGGGTCTAATGACCTTTACTGCCCAGGTGCCCCAACCACTGTCAGTCTGCCCCCGAAGCCATGGGTTAATGCAAAAATGTAAGGAGGCATATATGTGGACAGGGCTTAGGAGGGACATGGGTTGGTCCCATACTTACACATCTGATTTATATTCTAAGATGCCACATTTAAGTAAAACACCTTAATATACCACTTTGTATTTTCATTCCGGTAATGGCGATTGCCACTACGGTACAATGTAAGCCACATTGAGCCTGCAAATACGTGGGAAAATGTGGGATACAAATGCAACAAATAAATAAATAGTCACACATTAGAATATTTAAATAGCATATGTATGATATTCATGATGTCAGCACAATACAAATGAAACACCTTAGCAGGCATGCATTAGAACATTCAAATAACATAGAAATTATGCTCCATCATATCAGCACATTAAAACAAAATATCTTAATAGGAAACCATGGTACTCGGATACCAGTGGTCCATAGCTGAAGGCTGTCACTGTGATGACTGGGATGGATGGGAGAAGGGGGGGGCGGTTATGAAACAGGGAAAACTCATGATACTATTGTCCTTGTTTTCACTCATATTTGAGACATAGTTTCAGTGGCATCGACGTTTTGGACCAATAATCCTAATAACCACTAGGGAGCACTTGATTTAGCGAAAGGTAGGTTCCCCCACCCTATAACTTGCTTAGCTTCTGTCTCTATGATCTCTTTGTTGTACAATAAAATGTACCAGGGAAGTCCAAAGTTGCCAGGTGGGCGGTTTTCCCGGAAAACCTCTGAGCTTCCGGGTTAGCGCTGCTAGTAGCTGCAAGGAGATTTGAGCGGCAGCCGGCAGGCAGCGTGTACGAGCCGAAGAAGCTGCCTGCGATCAAAATCGCTGCTGGGCGGGCCTGCGAGGGTGAGGGAAGATGGGGGTGAAAGTTGTGGCACGCAACGGGGCAAGGGATGATGGGGAAAAGATGTTGGAATGGGGGAGGGAAGACGGGGACAGCAGCTGCACGGGGGGGGGGGGGGGGAGGGAAGAAGATGGAAGGAAAGATGCTGCACAGGGAGGAGGGAAGATGGAATGATGAGGCATGGTGGGTGGGGGAGAAGCTGCATGGGGAAGAAGGGAGAGATCCACTAAAGGGGTGGAGGGGTCAGGAAGGGAGAAGTCTTGGCTGCATATGAGGTGGAGGAGAGGGAGACATGCTGCATAGAGAGGGGATAGGTGGTGAGAGGGGGAGAAATGTTAAACATAGGGGTGGAGAGGAGGGCAAAATGGTGGGCATAGGGGTGGAGGGAAGGGAGAAATGTTAGACATGCTGGTAGAGGGGAGGAAGGTAGATATGCTGTATGGAAGGGGAGAGAGACGTTGGACAGTGGGAATGAGAGGGGGAGATAGACATGGGGGTGGATGAGAGGTACACAGTAGGTGGTGAGGGGGGAAATGCTGGGCCATGGGGGAGAGGACTACTACTATTACTATTTAACAGGAATGAAGAGAGAAGGGGCAGGAAAATATAAGGCTACCATGGTGGGGTGGGGAGGGGATCAGATGCTGGTTAGAAGGGTGGAGGGAGAAGATGATGGGAATGGTGGAACCCTGTGGGAGAGGGCAAGAGGGGGAGGAGGGGTGGCAAGGAAATGAATGAGAGATAGTGATTACAGAGGGTAGAAATATGGTAATGGTAAAGATAAAAGAGAAAGT
Source organism: Microcaecilia unicolor (assembly GCF_901765095.1). Lineage (NCBI taxonomy): Eukaryota > Metazoa > Chordata > Amphibia > Gymnophiona > Siphonopidae > Microcaecilia > Microcaecilia unicolor. The sequence continues at coordinate 20,686,012 of NC_044037.1, read as the reverse complement.
AGGGATGGGGAGGAGTAAGATGGGGAATGGGAGAGCTAGTGGGTGAAAGAAGAAGATGGAAATTTGATAGGTAGTTGAAAAGTAAAAAGGAGACAAAGAAGGGTGAGAGAGAGGCAGAAAAGAGCTACAAAGGAATGACCAACATGTCAGAGGCAGGAATATTGAGGGAACAGACAGGAGAGAGGAGAAAAGACAAATGGACTACAGCCGCTTGAAGAAGAATTAGCAGACGGCAGAGAGGAAAGCAGAAAAGAGAAATTGGAACCAGCAAGAGGGAAAAATAAAATGTCCAGACAACAAAGGTAGAAACAAAGCATTTTATTTCAAATGTTTTAAATGGAATATGTTAGCTTTTGGAAATGTGCATAGGAAATGTCTTTGTATTGTGTTCTGTAGAAAAGGAAATGCATGTTTTGTGTCTCCAGTGTTGCAGTAATGCTATGTTTAACTTCTTGGGGTTCCTTTTCAATTTTTGTCTAAATATTTTTATTTCTAATTTGTGATCCCTTGTTCTGTGTTTGGTGAGGTTCTGTTGGTGTGATAGTAATGGCAGGTGGAAAATTGGAAGGGAGGCAAAGAGGAATCGGGGAGGGGAGCCCTCCTTTATTTTCTGACCTGGGCCAAGTAGGTCTTACAACAGACCTAACCCTTGCTGTATAGCTGGTGAGGATTCCCAGGCATCCCCAGCTAAGGACCTCCTCCAAAGGCGGCCAGAACTCCCTTCTACCAAGCTCTGGCAACAGCATCCTTGAGCCATCAACAGCTAAGCATGTGTGGGGTGCTGGCATCAGTGGCTTAGGGTCATTGCTGCTGCCTGCCAAGCTTGGTAAAAGAGAGTTCTGGCCACCTTCAGAGAAAGTCTTCAGCTGAGTGAGCTTGAGGATCCTCATTAGCTAAAGTATTTATATTTTGAGGTGGAGGTAGGGCGGAGCAGAGAAAATTTTGTGCCCACCCACTTTGGGCTCAGGCCCACCCAAAACTGGCTGTCTGGCTACGCCACTGGTTTACCTAGCCAGTAAGTGGTCTGAATATCGCCTCTAACCGAAAAGGGCCATGCTCCGCCCACTCTCTGCCCCTAACCTCACCAGTTAGGGGTTAGCTATTTAGTGCCATGTCTGGTTATGTGCCGGCTAGATCTGACCAAACCATTTAAATGGCCAGGAGCCTCTCCTGGCTGTATAAATTGTTTTGAATATCGGACCCATAGTGTACGGCAGTTGAAGGAATTTTAAACTCCCCTTAGGTGCCAACAGAAGAGGTGGTCAAAAATGCAAGCTTCAGCTACTGCAAAGAGTGAAACCAGTGAGGCAGGCTTTTATCACCCTTAATTTTGGGTGTCCTGAAACCAGTGCCTGACTGGCTTGCCCCTTAAGTCAGCTCAGAACACTATACAAGGAATTTCCTTAAAAAAATTGCTTGCAGCTCACTGGCACAAAATACTCACAGAACTACAAAGATTATCGCCAGGCTGAAAATTACCATCCATGTGGGCATTCCATTCTGTATTTAAATCTGGACTAGCCAGGTTTTTATAGCATTACAGGCAAGACAAAAAAAAAAGCATATTTACGCTTTCTCCAGGAGATCCTGGAAATCCTGGAATGCCACCCTCTCCTTTATGACCTGGGAAGCCAGCCGGTCCCAATGGACTCGGGATGCCTGGGTCTCCAGGTAATCCCTTTTCTCTGCCTGGGAATCCTGGGGAACCCGGAAGTCCAGGAGATCCAGGCTCTCCATGTAATCCTTTATCACCTGTTGAGAGAAAAAAAAATTGTCACAGTCCACAGGTACCAGGAAATATTTAATATTTTAAAGATTTATTACCCGCTCTATCCGCAGATCTAGGTGAAATACAATAAGACATTCATATAATCACAAATATACACATAATAAACAATAAAAACACAACATCATCAAAATACACAACGCCTTGAGATTCTTCTAATCATAAGTTGAGCGTAGTACCAGCATGAGATCAAATGACAAGTAAGCTTCAGGATGTCACAAGAGTATTAAATGTCTTGAGAAACAAAAAATTCTTCAACAGTTTTTGAAAGCAACAATAATTAGTCTGGTTCTCAATTTCTGCAGGCAAGGCGTTCCATTCAAAAGGTCTGCCATCATAAGAGAACGATCGCACATCTCCAAAAGACATGAATCAGCAGAAATTTAAATCATAAAAAAGGAGGTGATTTTTCTTTTTTTTTTTTTTTAAACACACCTTTATTAAAGATTGGCAATATACATTCAACATAGGAATAAACCACAACACTGATAAACAAGTCCCCCAATCCCTCCCCCCTTCCCCCAACCCACTTCCTAGTGAGATCACAGTATATAACGATAAACTTCCAGTACAATCACCAAAAATGTAAAATGGAAAGCCAAAGCGGAGGCCAATCACTCCAAACTCTGTGGGTTAGATTTCCAGGTTCGATAAAGAGTCCCAGACTTTGTCAAACTTAGTGAGCTGGCCATTCTTAATTGCTGTCAGTTCAAACATCAAACACAAACCATACATTTTACACAGATAAAGAGCTTGAGGTGGGATCTGAGGGCTCTTCAACGCTGCCACCAGTGCCAGACGAGCTGCAGTAAATAGATGAATCGCCAGACTACGTTGTGACGGAGCAAACAATGCTCTGCTTTCAAAGGATAGGAACGGCCTATAATTTGTTGCACCAAAGAATGGACAGACTGCCAATACGGTTGAATGAGGGGGCAGGACCACCAAATATGATACAGTACATATCTCCTAACTGTCCATAGTTACGCCAACTAAGTACTGTGCCGATTTTAAAGAAACGCTACGGAGTATAATACCATTGATGTAGCGTTTTGTGAAGGAGGTGGTTTTTCTGTTTACAAATATCACTTTTTAATGTGAAAGCCAAGGACTCGTGTACATTTTCTACTACCTAGTAATGGTTAGTTGTATTGTACCTCATACCTTTGGATCCAGGAAATCCCAGCTGCCCTGTTGGACCAGTCGATCCTTTCTCTCCCTTCAAGACAAGCGCCATGGCCGGCACAAATGCCGCAGGGCGACCTGGGGGACCCTGAGATCCTCTATCACCTGAACAAAGAAACAGACTTTCAGAAAAGAATAGCCGAATGCTGTATCTCAGACTAAAGGAGAAATGTATATTCAGAAATGGCTAGACTCAGTAAACGATGTTCAAAATTTGGTGCCAAAACAAATTCAGCGCTAAGAGCGATTCTATAATGGGTATGCGCCTAGCACTGATTCCTGCACCTAACATTAGGCGCCAGACTTATGTCTGCTGAAACCAGGTGCAGATGCTGGCGCCCAAGTTAGGTGCGCTGAGGTCGTATTCTGTAATTCCGCACACAAACTTTTGCAATGCCCCTGAAACGCCCATGGCCATGCCCCCTTTTGAGTTATGCACCAGTAGAGTTAGATGCCATACGTTTTAGAATTGCACACAGCCAGATGCTCGTGCAAATTTCAATGACTGCCAATTAACATCAATAATAGGTTGTAAGCACCCAATTATTGATGTTAATTGGCTCGTTACTCAAGGACATACATGCTCAAATTTGTGCACGCAATTCTGGGTGCCATATACAGAATCTGGGAGAAACTATGTAAAAACAAATCCTCTACAGATCAGGCCTGGCTTAGCTCTACTTTGGCCCCGCAAATAAAAGAAGAAAACCCAACCCTATGAAAGTCGACCAGAGTAAGGTAAGTGCAATAGATCATCAAAATAAAATCACAAAGAAAGGGATCCAAAGAGAACCGTCTTTTAGGCATCAATTCAATCAAGGACTCGACACAGATCCATGTTTCGGCATGGAACACGTGCTTCAGGAGTCACATTACTAGTTGAAGAATATGATATTCTCTTCCTGATCGTGCTGCCGAGGATCCTGATTCCGGTCAATGACCCTAAGCCTCCTTATATGACAGGGACAGAATATAACTTTTCAAATAAGAGTCTGAATGAAGGGTTAGGTAAAATCACCATTCAGAATGATTGCTGAAATGGATCCATGTCGAGTCCTTGCTTAAACTGATGCCTAATAAAGACGGTTCTCTATGGATCTCTCTCTTTGTGATTTTATTTGGAAGGTCTGTTGAAGTACCCTAATGACTTTCTTAACACTATATTGAGCTTGGACAAACATATATTCGTTGGTTCCCTACCAAGGACTTTAATTAATGCCTTTCTTCCTGCCTGCACAACCATGCTTGCTCTTTCCCTGCCCTCCCCCCTCCCAAGCTCTCCTGAAGTGGCTTGGAGCAGAGGAATACCCTAGAGGTTAAAACAGCAAGCTAAGAATCAGAGATGCCAAGATTTTAATTCTGGTTATCCTACTCACACTCACCCTCCATTGCATCAGGCAGAAATTTGGATTATAAGCCCTCTGGAAAGGAAATTACATCAGAGGACGGCGGGACGCTGAGAGGGCAGAGAAGCAACAAAGGCGGGATGTTGAGCCGTGCTCAGAGGGCAGGGAAGCGACGAAGGCGGGACGCTGAGCCTGAGCTGTGCTCAGAGGGCAGGGAAGCGACGAGGAAGCAAGCCTGCCTGCTTGCTGTCTTCACTACCGCTGGTTCGCGCTGCGACTTCGGTAAATATTAGATTTGCAGGGGGCAGAACGTAAAGTTGGTGGGAATGAGGTTGGAACGATCCCGGTGGTGGAGGTGGAGGCTGGGGTGAGTCACAGGACATGGAAGGGAGAGGGAGGATAGGGGGGAAGGGAGAATCCCTGGACATGGATGGGAGGGCAGAGAATCGGTGAACATGGATGGGAGGGACGGGTAGGGGCAAAGGAGAATCGCTGGACATGGATGGGAGGGAAGGATAGGGGCAAAGGAGAATCGCTGGACATGGATGGGATGGGAGGGCAGGGGAGAGAGGAGAGTTGCTGGACATGGATGGATGGAGGGGAGGGCAGGAGAAATGTTGGACATAGATGGAGGAGAGGGAAGACAGGAAGGAGATGCACATGGATGGAGGGGAGAGAGGGGAAATGCTGGACATGGATGGGATGGGAGGGCAGGGGAGGAGAATCGCTGGACATGAATGGGAGGGGAGGATAGGGAAGAGAGGAGAATCACTGGACATGGATGGGAGGGAAGAATAGGGGCAAAGGAGAATCGCTGGACATGGATGGGAGGGGAGAGGAGAGTTGCTGGACATGGATGGATGGAAGGGAGGGCAGGAGAAATGCTGGACATGGATGGAGGAGAAGGAAGACAGGAAGGAGATGCACTTGGATGGAGGGGAGAGAGGAGAAAGGCTAGACATGGGTGGAGTGGAGGGCAGGGAAGAGAAATGTTGGAGGGAAGAAAAGACAGAGGAAGGAGATGCACACAGATGGCGGGGGAGAGGAGAAATGCTGGACTTGGATGGAGGAGAGGGAAGACAGAGGAAGGAGATGCACATGGATGGTGGGGAGGGGAGAGAGTTGAAATGCTGGACATGAATGGAGAGGAGAAAAGAGAGGAAGTGAGATGAACTAGGATGGAGGGGAGGGAAGGGGGAGAGGAGAAATGATGTACATGGATGAAGGGGAGGGAAGACAGAGGAGGAGATGCAAATGGATTTAGGGGAGACGAGAAATTCTGGACATGGATGGAGGGGAGAGAGTTGCAATGCTGGACATGGATAGAGGGAAGGCAAGAGAGAGGAAATGAGATGAACGGATGGAGGAGAGGAAGTGAGATGAACATGGATGGAGGGGAGGAGAAAGGAGAAATGCTGGACATGGATGGATAAGAGGGAAGAGAGAGGAAGGACAGGAGATGCATATGGATGGAGGGGAGGGAAGAATAGGAAGGAGATGCATACTGGCGGAGATGAGGGAAAGGGAAAAGAGGAGAAAAACTGCACATGGATGGAGAAAATAGGCAAAACCTGGATCCACTCTGTACCTCCTCCAGTCAAGTCTGCGGAGGACCCAGCTTTTACCTATGGATGTAGAGCAAGAAATGAAGAAAGGAGGAAAAGTAAAGAAATAAATGGAAAGGAAGCATTGGAAACAGTTAAGCAAACAGATAGCGAGCAGCAGAATCAGAGACTGGGACCGACATGATCAGAAAAACAAAGTCATCAGACAACAAAGGTAGAAAAAAAATCATTTTATTTTCATTTTAGTATTTGGAATATGTCCAATTTGAGAATTTACATCTGCTATCTTATTTTGCACTGGGTATACTGGAACTGTAACATCTTACAGAAATTATTTATAATGAAAAAATTCAAGTTATTTTTTTCTTCTATACTAGTATAATATTTTCAATGATGCCTGTTTATATGCGCCAAGGAGTGTGGCTAACATGGGTGTGGCTATCATAGGGGTGGAGACATAGGTGGTGGTCCCGCCCATAATGAGTACAGGTACCTTTTTTCCTACAAAAAAAAAAAAGCACTGATTAAAACTGTTTGGCAATATCACTCTGGTCCAAGTCTTCCACATCTTTTAGGAACTGACTATTCTCAGAAGAGAGACTTGGCAGTTTCGCATCTTCACTTTGCCTGTTCTGAGGGGCATTTTCAATATGACATCTAAATCCGATTTTGGATGTTTTGTGAAAAACATGCAAAAATCCAGTAGTGAACGTGGCCCTTTTTCAAACCAGAATAATATCCGACTTTTTGTTTCAAAAATGGCCATTTACTAGACATTTTTATGCTCAGTGTGTCTATATTTTAGGACCATTAAAAAAAAAAAAGTCCAAGGGAAAAACGCACAAAAACAAGCCATTGGGACATTCTTAGTAGACTGGCCAGACAGACACCCCAGCAGGGCAGTGGGGCACCTAAGGGACACTGCAGTGGACTTTACATAAAAGGTCCCAGGTTCACATCTCACTGCTACCCCCTTATATTTTATGGTGAGCCCTCCAAAATCCACTAAAAACCTACTGTATCTAACTGTACATCAGTACAATAGCCCTTCTACCTGCAGGTGTCACCTCTATGTAGGTACAGTAGGTTTTTGGTGGGTTTTGTAAGGCTCAAACTTTCCACCACAAGTGTACCAGTTAGAGTGGGATATGGACGTAGTAACATAGTAGATGACGGCAGATAAAGACCTGCATGGTCCATCCAGTCTGCCCAAGACAAACTCATATGTGTATACCTTACCTTGAATTTGTACCTGTCCTTTTCAGGGCACAGACCATATAAGTCTGCCCAGCAGTATTTCCCGCCTCCCAACCACCAGTCCCGCCTCCCATCACCGGCTCTGGTACAGACCGTATAAGTCTGCCCTCTCCTATCCTCGCCTCCCAACCACCACCCCCTCTTCCCCCCAACTGCTCCGCCACCCAATTTCAGCTAAGCTTCTGAGGATCCATTCCTTCTGCACAGGATTCCTCTATGCATATCCCACGCATGTTTGAACTCCGTTACTGTTTTCATGTCCACCACCTCCCGCGGGAGGGCATTCCAAGCGTCCACCACCCTCTCCGTGAAGAAATACTTCCTGACATCTTTCCTGAGTCTGCCCCCCTTCAACCTGTGTCCCCTTCTGTACAGTCTACTGCACTGACCACTAGGCTACTCCAGGGACCTGCTTGCTGCTCTAAGAAGAATGGCCGTTATATCTGCAGCTGTCATAGAACCCAGTATGTACTGTCACTTTCACCTCTTAGGGGGGTGGGAGGGGGGTCAGTGACCATTGGGGGAGTAAGGGGATTTACACCTTAATCCCTCCAGTGGTCATTTATTTGTAGCATTTGTATCCCACATTTCCCCACCTCAATGGGCTTACATTGTTCCGTGATGGTGATCGCCAATTCCGGAATGAGAAATACATAGTTATATTGCAGGTGACAGAGTGGATTAGGCATTCAAGTAAGGAGAAATCATTTTCATAGTAAGAACAAAAAGGCATTAAATTAAAGTTCGATCGTAATAGAATAACTTAAGCAGTCCAGAATAGAGAGTTCCGTTTTGTACAGTTCTGGTATGAGTTTTATTGTCTGGTGTTTAGGATGGATCATTGTGGTATGCCTTATTGAACAGGTTGGTTTTTAGTAGTTTTCGGAAATTAGTTATGTCGTGTATTTAGGGTTCCTTTTAGCCACTTAGGGGTCCTTTTACAAAGCTGCACTAGGTTTTTTAGCTCACAGTAAAAATCAGCTGGTGGTAAATGCTGAGACACCCATCCTATATAATAATTCTCACCTCCAGACTTGCTGCCTGGGACCGTGGCTCATTCTGAGTTGGTCTGCTAGGCTCCGTAGATCAGGCTGACATCACCGTAGCCATTATGATGTCAACTTCAGAACCCGGGGAAAAACAAACATGCCTCACAGCTGATCCATGTCCAGAGGAGGGTCGCTGGACATGGGTGGCTAGAGGGGGGGCAGGGGAGAGAGGAGGGTTGCTGGACATGGGTGGCTGGAGGGGGGGGCAGAGGAGAGATGAGGGTCGCTGGACATGGGTGGCTGCAGGGGGGGGCAGGGGGTCGCTGGACATGGGTGGCTGGAGGGGAGCATGGGAGAGAGGAGGTTCGCTAGACATGGGTGGCTGCAGTGGGCGCAGGGGGAGAGGAGGGTCACTGGACATGGGTGGCTGCAGGGGAGCCGAGGAAAACCTTGCTAGCGCCCGTTTCATTTGTGTCAGAAATGGGCCTTTTTTACTAGTAGGAATATAATGGGCGTTTTGGCATATACCGCCAGCTGATTTTTACTGAGAGCTAAAAATGCTAGTGCGGCTTTGTAAAAGACCTCCTTAGATGTAATTGAAACAGGTCTAGCCAAAAACATCTTAATTCTGGCCCTAGATGTTTTCATTTTGTTCCATTAATGCGGAAAAACGTCTGTCTTTTGGCTCATGTCCCGGCCAAAACATGCCCCCAATGAGCCCCCTTGAAATCTGGATGAACTGTGGAGCAAAATGTCTAAAATCGGGGTGTTGAACCAACTTGGACGTTTGTGAGAGAAAAAAGTTCTTCTGTCATCGTATGACATTTTTTGGGGATGTTTTTTTCTTTTGAAAATGAGCCCCTCTGTCTTGCTCAAGGACAGGCATGCATGGCTAAACTTAAACCTGCTCCACTTATCCCTTAGGTCCCAGACATGTGACCCTCCAGGGCTATGGTACTGACTCCTTGTTTGAATTAAAAATTTTTATTGGGTTTTTGAAGCTGGTTCCAACCTGGTGGCTTCTCTATTTTCTCCATCACTGCATCCCCACCCTTCTATTCAGATAGTCTAGATTCAACCCAAACTAGTTCCTGAAGCCCTAATGGGGGTCTACTTCATAACCGTGCATGCTCACCTTTTTCTCCAGGATGTCCAGGAAATCCAGGTGTTCCTGCTCTGCCTGGTGAGCCGGGAGTTCCCTTCTGCCTGCTGGCACCTGGAATACCTGGCAGCCCAGGTGTACCAGGGAAGCCTCTCATACCTGGTGAGCCCTTTACACCTAAAAGAAGAAGTTTGGTGATTTATTTTTCTTAGCCCTTTCAGGAAATTCTCCAGTAGGTATATTGCTTTATTAACTATCTTTATAAAGAAATTCACCCAAGACCGTGTACAGCAGGTACAGTTTAGAATCCTATATAATCAAAAGTACCTCCAACGTTCTGAAGCTGACTCCGTGGCAGTGAAGGTTTGAAGGGTTTGTGCTGCCTGTACTGCTGTATGCATCTCCCGCCCTGATGTCAGCGTGCTTCCGGGTTCGTCACAAGCAGCACTGACCAACCACAGGATAGCAGCACGAGGCACAACTTCAATGTCTATAGCCTTCCCTTCCAGTTCGTTCCCTCAGAGTCCTGCCCTCGCGGAAAGAGGAAATGACATCAGAAGGCGGGACTCTGAGGGAACGAAGTCGAAGGGAAGGCTACAGATGGGCAGGGCTTTCAAAGATGCGGCCGCTTCGACGGAGGTAAACAGGGGAGCGAGCAGAATCGCTGGGTGGCTGGAGGGGGAGCAGGGGAGAGAGGGCAATCGCTGGATGGCTGGAGGGGGGGCAGGGGAGAGAGGAGAATCGCTGGGTGGCTGGAGGGGGGGCAGGGGAGAGAGGAGAATCACTGGGTGGCTGGAGGGGGGGCAGGGGAGACAGAAGACTTGCTGGGTGGTTGGAGGGGGGCAGGAGAGATAGAAGAATCGCTGGGTGGCTACAGGGGGGGCAGGGGGACAGAGGAGAATCGCTGGGTGGCTGGGGGGGGCAGGGGACAGAGGAGACACACTCGCACCCAGCAGTCTCACTCTCTCTCTGTCACACACACACACTCGCACATTCACTCTCTCTCTCTCACACACATTCTCTCACATATACACACTCCGAGGAAAACCTTGCTAGTGCCCGTTTCATTTGTGGAACTGGGAGGGGGGACGGACCCTGAAACTCGGAGGGAGGGAGGGAGGGACGGACCCTGAAACTCAGAGGGGGGGGTGAACATGAAACTCGGAGGGGGGGGAACATGAAACTCGGAGGGAGGGAGGGAGGGGACCCTGACACTCAGAGGGAGGGAGGGAGGAGGGAACGTGGAACTGGGAGGGATGGAACGAGGGGGGACGACGACCCTGGAACTGGGAGGGAGGGGAGACCCTGGAACTGGGAGGGAGGGAGGGGGGCCCTGGCACATATTCTCATTCTCACACACACACACTCTCTCACAGACACACTCTCACCCAGTCTCACTCTCTCTTTGTCACACACACACACTCGCACATTCACTCTCTCTCTCTCTCTCTCTCTCACACAGTCACTCTCACACACACTCTCTCAAACATACACACTCCGAGAAAAACCTTGCTAGCGCCCGTTTCATTTGTGTCAGAAACAGGCCTTTTTTACTAGTAAAACTTGTAATTTTGTTAACAGCATAACAACAGTAATATGAACAAATAAAAACATACAATAAATCTTTCACTTAAGAGTAGAACAGCAGAGCACAGGAACTAAATAATCAGTAACATTTTCGCATTTATTAGTTGTCTTACCACCCACAATATAATCTTAACTTTCTATTGAACTAGTGGGTTCCTTTAATATAGTGACTGGGTTCAACAATGGACTCAAGCAAGGAAAACCTGTTAAAAACTGGAAACAATTTAAGCATTCTCGTCTAGATATCAGGTAAATCTTACATATGATCATTAATTTGATTGTTGCGATTTCTATTTTTTTTCCCCACATACAAGTTCAGTGCATTCAACACTTACCTTTTAATGCAGAAAATCCTGGATGTCCATCTTGACCACTAGGTCCAGGAAGCCCTGGAGATCCCAACTGGCCAGGAAATCCAGAAGGCCCGGGAGGACCCGGAAGCCCTTTCTTGCCGGTGGGGCCTGGATGTCCCCTATTACCAAGCAAACCTTTTCCACCAGGAGGCCCTGCAAATAGGAGAGGTAAGAAATGACACTCTACCAAGCTACTGGAATTGCGCCTGGTTTTACTGCACATTGGGTCCCTTTTACTAAGCCGAATAAGGCTCTATGTGCGTCAAAATGGACTTACCGCCCGACTACCGCGTGCCTCTTGCAGTAATTTCATTTTTGGCGAGCATCCGCTACACGCGTCTGAAAATTATTTTTTTATTTTCAGACCCACTTAGTGGACGCACGCAGGTCATTACTGCGCAAATTCTTTACCGCTAGGTCTATGGCTGGTGGTAAGGTCTCAGACCCAAAAAGGAAGCGCACCAATTTTGATTTTGTCGCACGTCCATTTTCGGCAAAAATTTAAAAAAGGCATTGTTTGTAGGAGCGCACCCAAAACCCGCGCCTACACTACCGCAGGCCACTTTTAACCGCGGCTTAGTAAAAGGACCCCCATTGTTTCCTTTGGGGAAAAATAGATACCTCAACTTGCGTCACATGCAACTTTCTATAAAGCATAAAAATTAGAACTGCAAGAGCATTAGTTATTTAATATAGAAGTCCTAGGACAACAATTTACTGCCTCCATCACTAAGAATGCCAGCAAGAGTGAAACCCCTTACGATTTGTTTCCATGACTCAAGGCGTTCAATGTTTTTCATTCTCTGAATAGGAGAAAGGCAGGCCTTATCCTTCCCTGCAAACACCGAAACAAGAGCATGGGATAGGGGACGTCAACAATGTCAAAGGCTAATGCACGTAAATGGAGTCAACAAGATCAGGTCAAGGCTAGGCCTCGCTTCAGTTCTAGTGTTCAAAAATATAAAGAACCTAAACTTAGGCTGCCATTGTGTTTGCATTAAGACTACAGTTTTATTGATCTGACAAAAGAGCTTTCAAATTTAACAGAGGCATAATGTTGTTACAGGACTGTCCAGCATGGTTAGTACAGCTTGAAATCCTTTATAAACTGGCATGTGTGTTTTATAAATGTGGAATAAAGTTTTTGTTGTTATCAAATTTAGAAGTTTCAAAATATGACAAATAGTTGGGAACCCTTGCAAAAATTTTTAAAAAAAAAAGGGGTGGGTACACTGTTCCCTGTAAACTGAGCACAAGTCCTCCAACTGCATTTCTGCCAGGCAGGGGGGGGGGGGGGGGGGGTGGGGGGGGGGGGGGAGTGCAGCTTCAATATTGTATTCTCAATAGCTAGGGACAGGCAGGTTCCCTAGACTCCTAGAAAGCTTTCTTATAGTAACATAGAGGGGCATTTTCGAACAGGGACGACCATCTCTAAGGGCGCCCAACTCTAAGGACGGTGCCGCGAAGGGACGGGGAAACCCGTATTATCGAAACAAGATGGACGTCCATCTTTCGTTTCGATAATATGGTGGGGATGCCCAAATCTTGACATTTAGGTCGACCTTAGAGATGGTCATCCTTGGTTTACGGCAATAATGGAAACCAAAGACGTCTATCTTAAAAATGTCCAAATCCAAGCCCTTTGGTCGTGGGAGGAGCCAGCATTTGTAGTGCACTGGTCCCCCTCACATGCCAGGACACCAACCGGGCCCCCTAGGGGGCACTGCAGTGGACTTCACAAATTGCTCCCAGGTGCATAGCTCCCTTACCTTGGGTGCTGAGAACCCCCCCCCCCCCCCACCAGAAGTACACTGCACCCACTACAACTGCTCCAGGGACCTGTATACTGCTACGATGGACCTGAGTATGGCATTTGAGGCTGGCAAAGTATTTTTAACTTGTTTTTTATGGTGGGAGGGGGTTAGTGACCACTGGGGGAGTAAGCGGAGGTCATCCCCGATTCCCTCCAGTGGTCATCTGGTCAGTTCGGGCACCTTTTTGAGGCTCTCCTAATCACGCCCCAGTCCCGCCTTCGCTACTCTGCCGACACGCCCCCGTGAACTTTGGTCGTCCCCGCAACGGAAAGCAGTCAAGGGTGTAAAAAAAATTCGGCTTTCGATTATGCCGATTTGGACGACTCTGCGAGAAGGACGCCAATCTCCCGATTTGTGTCGAAAGATGGGAGTCCTTCTCTTTCGAAAATAAGCGTGACAGTAACATAGTAGATGACGGCAGAGAAAGACCTGCACGGTCCATCCAGTCTGCCCAACAAGATAAACTCATATGTGCTACTTTATGTGTGTACCTGACTTTGATTTGTGTCTGCCATTTTCAGGGCACAGACCGCAGAAGTCTGCCCAGCACTAGCCCCGCCTCCCAACCACTAGCTCCGCCTCCCACCACTGGCTCTGCCACCCAATCTCCGCTAAGCTTCTGAGGATCCATTCCTTCTGAACAGGATTCCTTTATGTTTATCCCATGCATGTTTGAATTCCGTTACCGTTTTCATCTCCACCACCTCCCACAGGAGGGCATGCCAAGTATCCACCACTCTCTCCGTGAAAAAATACTTCCTGACATTTTTCTTGAGTTTGCCCCCCTTCAACCTCAATTCATGTCCTCTAGTTCTACCGCCTTCCCATCTCCGGAAAAGGTTCATTTGCAGATTAATACCTTTCAAATATTTGAACGTCTGTATCATATCACCCCTGTTTCTCCTTTCCTCCAGGGTATACATGTTCAGATCAGCAAGTCTCTCCTCATACGTCTTGTAACACAAATCCCATACCATTCTCGTAGCTTTTCTTTGCACCGCTTCAATTCTTTTTACATCCTTCGCAAGGTACGGCCTCCAAAACTGAACACAATACTCCAGGTGGGGCCTCCCCAACGACTTATACAGGGGCATCAACACCTCCTTCCTTCTGCTGGTCACACCTTTCTCTATACAGCCTAGCAACCTTCTAGCTATGGCCACCGCCTTGTCACACTGTTTCGTCGCCTTCAGATCCTCAGATACTATCACCCCAAGATCCCTCTCCCCGTCTGTACATATCAAACTCTCACCGCCTAACACATACGTCTCCCGTGGATTTCTACTCCCTAAGTGCATCACTTTGTATTTTTTCGCATTGAATTTTAATTGCCAAACCTTATGTCCTACTACTGAAAATGTAATAGTAAGACAGCAACAGCACCACCACCCCCTTCCCGGCAGGACTTTAGGTGGAGGATTCCGGTTCAGTTTAGAGGGAACAGTGGTGGGGTGGGGCTGCTCAGATTAAACTGAAACCAACAAGTAGCTTTTAGCAAGCCTTTCTTTCGACAAAGGCCATTATTCCATTAATGTGCTCTGTATACATGTTACTTTTATACAGTGTATTTCCCATGTTTCTTATATAAATACTAATTGTGTATGTTTATTCAGTCATGGGGATACCATGACGGAGCAATGTAAGCCACATAGAGCCCGCAAATATGTGGGAATATGCGGGATACAAATGCAATACATAAATAAGCCTCAAAGAACTTCATCATGTGAAAATCTTTGTACAGCACATATGAAATTCGAATTTTGCTTTGTAGTACACTAACCATGCAAACAGGATATTTTAATTTCAAGTATGCATCATGGATTGAAGAAAGTAGGTGCAATTTTTTGTTTGTTTGTTTCTGCTACTGCATTGGTCCGAGTTCACCGTCTAGGCACGTTTACTGCAATGGTCCTTAGATGTTTGGAGAGGTCGATAAGGGGTGCCACTTACAGTTAATGCGGTCCTCATAGCATCAAAAGCTAGGGTGTTAGGCCATAGGCTTTTAAGCTACAGCGCATTCTCTCACCTTGGCAGCCTATGTGAAGAACCCACAACCAAACAGAGCAACATCAGAAATGGAGAGTTGATGGTAAATGGAATAGAAACATGTTGAAGAGAAAAAACACAATGTGTAAAACAGAA
This sequence comes from Microcaecilia unicolor, assembly GCF_901765095.1. Lineage (NCBI taxonomy): Eukaryota > Metazoa > Chordata > Amphibia > Gymnophiona > Siphonopidae > Microcaecilia > Microcaecilia unicolor. The sequence continues at coordinate 20,670,886 of NC_044037.1, read as the reverse complement.
AACACATAGGAGAACAAGAAATCGGTGGCTTACATAGACATTAGTCACTCATGGGTACATCTTAACCAGAACCCATAAGCAAACTATGGGTTGAGATGAGAACGTACAACAGATAACAATATGTACACAGAGGAAGAAAGGCAGGTAGCCACCACATCAAAGGTCACAATCAGGGATGATAAAACAGAAGACTTGGCCATGAAGATTAGTACGCTCATGGTTGGACCCATCACAGCTGTAAACAGAAAGCATTTTTTTGAAATCCCATTTTACTGGTCTTTCCAAGGTGCCTTTAAATTTAAAGTTTTCCACAGCAGATCCAACTACAGTATAATAAGCAGCAGGTGTCCTGATATTTAAGAACTATGTTAACGCTCAAGAGTCAAATACATCTTACAGAACATTTAAAGGTGAGGAAAATTGTGCTCGTAAACCCAAGTTCCCTATTTCAAGCAATAGGACAATATAAATTTTCCAGAGTTCAGTTCACACATTTGAAACAAGAGTGAAAACCAAGAAAGCAATTGCTTACTGAGATAAGGACTAAACATTTAAATATTGCTAAGGCTTGTAGCAGGAAAATATCTGAAGCTATAATTTCAACCACAGGCTTCGGGATAGGGAAACTAACATTTAGTCATTTGGAGTGCACTTCTATAAACAGGTGCTCAGATTTAGAAGCCTACCCTCCGATATTCAGCTGGCGGTGGGCAGCGCTTTAGCTGTCTGCCGCCAGTGTTAAACCTGGATATTCATGCCGGGCTGTTTATGGTGACCAGCGTTGAATATCCAGTTGCATTTTTGATTGTGGCAACTTGACCGATTTAAGTCGATATTCAGTGCTAACTCGTTAAGGGCTTAGCAGTTAAAGATAGGCCTGCTATTTATACGGCCTATTTTAACTGCTAAACATAGCTGGTTTGACACTGAGGGGTCCTTTTACTAAGGTGAGCCGAAAAATGGCCTGCGGTAGTGCAGGCGTGTGTTTTGGATGCACGCAGAATCATTTTTCAGTGCACCTGTAAAAATGGCTTTTTTAAAAATTTAGACCGAAAACTGACGTGCGGCAAAATGAAAATTGGTGCGCGGCCATTTTGGGTCTGAGACCTTACCGCCACCCATTGACTTAGCGGTAAGGTCTCACGCGTTAGCTGGGTGATAAAGGTCTATGTGCGTAGAATGCCTTTTACTGCCCAGTAGCGCTGAGTGCCAGAAAATAAAAAGTATTTTCTGGCGCGTGTAGGGAACATGCGTCAAAAATGAAATTACCGCCTGGGCCACGTGGCTTAGTAGAAAGGCCCCTGTATATCCGCGCCTAACTGGCTATATTGCATGATATAGCTGGTTAGTGGCTAGCCACTAACCACAGATATTCAACAGAAGATAACCAACCGGTTATCTCCCATTGAATATCCGTGGGTAGGCATTAAAATGTTATTTAACTGGCCAAGAGCCATTCCTGGCGGGTTAAATAGTTTTGAATATTGGCCAGCTAGAGGCCAACTATTAGGAGGAGCCTATCCTACAAACGAAAGCAGGTGTCAACTTTCCTTAATACAATACTAGCATAACTGGATACATATGTGCATGTACCAACCTAGTACAGCGTTTTTCAACCGGTGTTCTGTGACTAATCCACAGGTGCGCTGCGGGAGTAGAGGGTCATCTGTTAGTAGAGCCAGCTTATTCTGTGCCGGAACGGAGTGTACCTTTGAAAAGCTTTTTTGTCTCTAGTAGTTGGCGGCAGCGATTCATACATCCTGCGCACGTCAATCCTGGAGCCTTCTTTCTGATGTAATTTCCTGTTTCCACATAGGCAAAAGGCTCCAGGGTTGGCATGAGCAAGATGTATAAGAACATAAGAACAGCCATATTGGGTCAGACCACAAGTACCTGGCAGAATCCTAATTAGTAGCAACATTCCATGCTACCAATCTCGGAAAAAGCAGTGGCTTCCCCTATGTCTATCTCAATGTATGAATCACTGGGGGGGGGGGGGGTGTGTGGAGTCAAGAGTGACAAGGGGAGATGCCTGGTCACTGGCTGGAGAGGGACAAGAGGGAGAGATGCTGGACTATTTGTGACGGTGGAGGAGGTAAATGCTGGACTATTTGTGTGTGGGGGGAGGAGACAAAGTAAAATACTGGATCATGTGTGGGGAAGCGAGTGTGGGGGGGAGAAGGTAAAGTGCTGGACCATGAGAGAGGGCAGAGTAGAAGACAAAATGCTAGACCATGTGTGGGGGTGGGGATGGGGTAGAAGACAAAATGCTAGACCATGTGTGGGGGTGGGGATGGGGTAGAAGACAAAATGCTAGACCATGTGTGGGGGTGGGGATGGGGTAGAAGACAAAATGCTAGACCATGTGTGGGGGTGTGCCTTGACAATTTTAGCACTGTGTTAAGTGTGCCTCTTAGGTCCCAATGTACTCAATGCCACACCATCCCCTCTTTGGCGAAAGTGCATTGTTACAGAAACAAGATTTTCTCTCCTTGGTCCACTGTAGGTCCCAACGTGTGGAACAGGCTCCCAAGTGAACTTCGACTTCTCTCAGATACTTCAGATTTTAAGCAGCAACTCAAGCCTGTGCCATTTGCTCAGGCCTTTGAAGAGTCTATTAAGATTTGGTGGCTACTTTTGGTGTCTCCTCTTTGAAGCAGTAGCCATTGCTGTGTATGGGTTTTAACTGTAGATGTTTTTATGTAATCCACCTAGGGTTATAGATGGAAGTCAAACACATAAATAAAATATGCACTTAGGTCATAAAGCATCTGATGTAAATGCTTACGCCTAAATGCGGGAGATACATGTATAGCATTCTATAAGTTATGACTGAGCCCCAGCCAGTCTCCACTCATGGAAATGCCCACGTGTAAAATACATTCTACGGACGATATACACATACTGAAGGATCTACTGCCCAGCTACCGCGTGGCCCGGGCAGTAATTTCATTTTTTACTCGCGTCCACTAAGCGCGTCGGAAATTTTCCGGTGCACGGTGCTAACCGGGCAGTTATCGGCACTGTTCGCACATAAATTATTACCGCCCGATTAACGTGTGAGACTTTACTGCTAGGTCAATGGGTGGCAGTAAGGTCTCAGACCCAAAACAGATGAGCGGCAATTTTTATTTTGACGCACGTCCATTTTGGGCCAAAATAAAAAAAGGGCGTGCTGAAAAATGGACCTGCGTGCGTCCAATACACGCGTCTACACCAGCGCAGGCTATTTTTCGGCGCACCTTAGTAAAAGGACCCCCAACTGTCTTCAAAAATAATTTATTATTACACATGAGGGATGACTCTAATAAAAAGCCCAATGTGCCCACATTTTGCCAAAAGGCTGCATAATGGACACTCTAAGAAACAAATATAGACCAATAACAATAAAATAAAACCCAAATAAAATCATATGTAAAAACAACCCCCCTCCCCCCCACGATATTCAAAGGCATGCAACTGGCCAGGATCGGCACCTGGCTGGTGAAGTGCCACATAGCTGGCTATCCACCAATATTCAGTGGGACATGTATGTGCACACGTACTCATGTACATGTGGAGGGGCATAATCGAACAGGGCGCCCAAGTTTTCCTGGCGTCCATCTTTTGTTTCGATAATACGGTCGGGGACGCCCAAATCTCAACATTTAGGTCGACCTTAGAGATGGTCGTCCCGGGAAAGAGAGGACGCCCATCTCAGAAATGAGCAAATCTAAGCCCTTTGGTCATGGGAGGAGCCAGCATTTGTAGTGCACTGGTCCCCCTGACATGCCAGGACACCAACCAGGCAACCTAGGGGGCACTGCAGTGGACTTCACAAATTGCTCCCAGCTGCATAGCTCCCTTACCATGTGTGCTGAGCCCCCCAAACCCCGTCCAACCCACTCCCCACAACTGTACACCACTACCATAGTCCTAAGGGGTGAAGGGGCACCTACATGTGGGTACAGTGGGTTTCTGGTGGGTTTTGAAGGGCTCACATTTACCACCACAAGTGTAACAGGTAGTGGGGGGGGGGGGGGGGGGGGAATTGGCCTGTGTCCGCCTGCCTGAAGTGCACTGCACCCACTAAAACTGCTCCAGGGACCTGCATACTGCTGTCATGGAGCTGGGTATGACATTTGAGGCTGGCAAAAAAATATTTTTAAGTTTGTTTTTTTTTAGGGTGGGAGGGGGTTGGTGACCACTGGGGGAGTAAGGGGAGGTCATCTGGTCAGTTCAGGCACCTTTTTGAGTCTTGGTCACAAGAAAAAATGGACCAAGTCGGCCAAGTGCTCATCAGGGACGCCCTTCTTTTTTCCATTATCAGCCAAGGACGCCCATCTCTTAAGCACGCCCCAGTCCCGCCTTCGCTACACTGCCGACACACCTCCGTGAACTTTGCTGATCCCCGCGATGGAAAGCAGTCGAGGACGCCCAAAATCGGCTTTTGATTATGCCGATTTGGGCGACCCTGAGAGAAGGACGCCCATCTCCCGATTTGTGTCGGAAGATGGATGCCCTTCTCTTTCGAAAATAAGCCTGGTAGTATTCTAGCTATTTATGTACATGCCAAATAAATGTTAGCATCTTCTTTAGAGATCTACCCCAAGAAGTCCTGCTAAATAAATAAGAACATTTAATTGCAATAAACAGCCAAAACATAATCCACAAAATGCATCCAACTGTAACCAAAAAGTGGATTAAAAAGATTCACATGAAAAAGCATCCCATTTGGAAATCAATTATCTCATTGCAGGAGGAAAAAGACCTCAGAAGTTGGAAAGAGTTTTTACCCACCCAGTTGGTCATGGGTTGGGATAAACGTCTTTAAGCGATGAATCAATCACGGGCAAGAAGGAGGTTTTTTGACCTGTGATTGATTCATTGCTTAAAGACAGTTATCCTAACCTGTGACTCGGTGAGTGGATAAAAACTCTTTCCAGCTTCTGTCTTTTTCCTCCAGCAGTGAGATAATTGATTTCCAGATGGAATTTTTTTTCATATGAATCTTTTAATAAAACATTTACTTTTTCTTTCTACAACAAATACAGACTCCATACCTATTACTCCTGGAAAACCCGGTGGCCCCACAGGGCCTGGTCTTCCCTTGATGCCAAATGGCCCATCAGGTCCCGGGGGCCCCTGCAAGCCATCAATACCAGGTAAACCCGAACTGCCCCGTTCACCTTTTGCACCCAGTAAACCTGGTCTTCCATCAGCCCCTGAAAGAGGAGAAAATGTTTACTTGTTGCATCACCATGGAGGTCATCATAAAAGTATCTAAAAAAATTATTTAATTTTTATTTACTTTAAAAATATTTATAACCCATATTCTAAAAATCTATATGCTTATAGTAAAACATGTAAAAATAAAAACAGTACACCAGTTTAGCGAATTCAAATCAGCTGTTGCGAAAGATAAAATAATTCTCCAGAACAAAATCGAACAAATTGAAAATTTCAACAGACATTTAAATCTACGAATCCTGAACATAATCTCCCGGAACTTTGCCACTAGAGTTGTTTAAAAGATATTTGAATGAAAATTTAAAGATGCCACCTGAAGCATTTCCCCCGATAAATATGATCTTTTGCTTGCCTCAACGTAAGGGAAAGGAAAGGGAAGATGAAGGAATTATAGAAAATAAGAGTCTGGATCTTAATAATTTATCAGCAACAGTGGCGTAGGAAGGGGGGGGGGCGGTGGGGCAGTCCGCCCCGGGTGCACGCGCTGGGGGGGGGGGGGGTGTCGGCTCGCTGGTTCTCTGCTCTTTCTGCCCCGGAACAGGTTACTTCCTGTTCCGGGGCAGAGAAAGCAGGGAAGCAGCAGAGCCGACGCAGCTCCCAGTGACGTGCACTGGGGGCGGATCGGCCCTCCCGCCTGCCCCCCGCTGCAAGGTAGGGTGCGTTTTGGGGGGGGGGGTGCGCTCCAGAGGGGGGGGGGCACCGTGCCCTGCACCCGGGGGGGGGGGGGGTGCGCAGCGGCGACCCGCCCCGGGTGTCAGGCACCCTCGCTATGGCACTGATCAGCAATATTAGAACAATCGCTGGAAAATATAACAGAGAGAGCAACACTCTTAGTATCGTTTATCTTTGAACAAGATTTAAATGCAGTACTGAAATTGTACTTCAGAAATTCACAAACGTTGTTTGCTGGCGCCAAAGTCTGGATTTTTCCTGATGTCACCAAATCCACTCAACAAAGGAGAAAACTTTTTCTAGAAATGAAACAGAAAACTTTGGCACTGGGTGGAACTTTCTTTTTGGCCTATCCTTGTAAATGCATTGTCCGCTTGGGATTAACAAAATATGTTTTCTTCTCCCCAGACCAATTAAACTCTTTTCTAGATTTAAAACAACTGAAGCAAAAAGAATAGAAGACTGGGGGACAGCATTAAGCCTTTCATCAATAAGACTATATGTTATTTAATAATCTTCTATAATATGTACGCGCCCCCTCCCCTATATTAGTGGTCTGAGGAAGCAGTTCTTTCTACATGATGTAATAAGGGAAGTAGTTCCCATATTTCTTTTTTTTTTTTGTCTTGTTTCCATTGCTGTATTTCTTGTGGCAAATTTATTTTGAAACTTGTCATTTTTTTGGGAAAATCATAAATAAATAAAAAAATAAAAACAGTATAAAAATGCAAAAAGAAATAGGGGCCAATAGTCAGCTGTGGGAGGTAGCCGGGCCGCCTCCTGCATCTGTGCTGAGCCCGGATAGTCAATGCTGGGCTGTTTCCAGTGACTGACATTGAATATCCGGTTTAATTTTGGCCACTTTCAACTTAACTGGCCAAGCCAATATTCAGCACTAGCCAGTTAAGTTGAAACCAGCCAAAGATATTTCCTGCTATTTCGGCAGCCTAATTTGGATGCCAGACTTAGCCGGTGATGTGCTGAATCTTAACGGAAAGCCAGTTATATTACAAAATATAACCGGCTATCCACTAAGCACTAACCGGTGATATTCAGTGGAAGATAACTGTCTGTCTCCTGGTTTTAAATATCAGGCGGACAGGATCTTAGAACATATCCAGAGGTACTATTCTCAAAACCCTCAGAAAATGTCTTTGTATCTCAACAGGCCTTATTGATTTCAGATAATGAAAAATGCTTGTGGGAACAAATATGCATTTGAATATGAAGAGGTCGATATTCGGCCAGTGGCACTCAGTGTTTGCTGACCAGTGCCGGTGTTATTCCCGGATATTCAATCCCAGGCCTCTTCTGGGCTTTCTGATTTTGTAGAGTTGGCTAATGCCTATATTTAGTACTTAACCGGCTATGGGCTACCTTATAAAGACAGGACTGACTCTTATGCAGTCCCATTTATGCGGTTAGCCTGGCCGGTTAAGTGCTGAATATTGGCACTTAACTGGTGTATATGCCTTCCTATGCTAGGCCTGTTACTAAGGGCTAGGCCTTCTACTAAGGCCTGTACTTGTGCTCAGTTTGGTTCTCACATGTTAGCCTACTAATTCAGCATCTTGTGTAAAAATTAGTGCTTTCTCATGAGCTGAGAACAGACACTTCACAGATACACATTTGGCTGCAGCTGAGTATGTTCTTCATATAATATGGATATGACCTTGGAAGCTGCTGATACACTGACTTGGGGTGAGAGGACACAAGGGTATTGTTCTATGTAATTTTTTTGCCCTGTGGCTAACTACACGCTGTGCATGCAAAACTGATAGCTAATTAGCCAATGGCCACCGACTGTCCATGTGAACCCACATCAGGAGAGAGTGATATAATACAGGAATATCCACATATGGCACGGGCTAGTTTCTGATTTCTAGTTTGGGAGAAATCACATGATTTATGAAGAACGTAACTTGTAACAGTATATATGTAATTGCTGGGACAGTGTTAGCTGAGCAGACTTTGTTAGCCAGTATTCGCTTTGCTGTATGACAACCTGCTCCTGAGAGAGAGAGAACATTTATTTTGTATCTGACTTAGTGATATACCATAATAAAGATTTTTTGCTGGTGCGCCTACACCTAAGTCTGCTTCTCTCTCTCTCTCTTATTTTACAGCCCACGAGGTTGAGGTGTTTCCCCCCCTCCCAAGGGACAAGGGAGGGAGGGAATAATAAATCACACTGGCCAAGTGCTGACTCCGCCCCCAGAATGCCCCTCAAATAGCTGGTTTTCGGTTTGGTGCTAACCAGTTATTTTCAGCGGCAACTATCTGGTTAAGTGCTGCTGAAAATTAGAGGTTAGCCCTGAACAGGTAATTGAAAATTACCCATGTAATCATAATGAGCGTCTCAAGAAAATGGAATACACATTACTTATTTTACATTTCTATTTTTGGACTCAGTATTTCACAGTTAAGCCTAGATTTACTTAAGGCCCTATTTACTAAGCCATACTGTAGGTGCACTAGCATTCTTAGTGCGTGTGCTAACGCAAGAGACACCCATATGGGTGTCTCTAGCATTAGAGTGCACAAAAACACTAGCACACCTTCGTAAACAGGGCCCTAAGGCTTTTCTCCCATTCAGTGTCTAACAGCTTAGTAAATCAGGCTTAGAGAGGAATCTACCTTTTTGTCCTGGTAAGCCAGGTTCTCCTGGAAGTCCTCTATCTCCTGGGAATCCAGGTTGGCCTGGTTGACCTGGACGTCCAGTCTCAGCACCCAAGACTTCACCTACAGCGCCTTTAAAACCAGGAGATCCAGGTGCCCCATTCTTGCCAGGCGGACCTTCCCTTCCTTTCAGCCCTGGGAATCCTTGAGGGCCCTGATCCCCACGAGATCCCGGCAATCCTTCAAAAATATATTACAAAACTCTAGTTCAGCTCAGCAAAGAAGCAGTAAAACAATGTTTTAACTGATTTTCAGAATAGTATTTTATAAAACGATGGGCCTTAACTGTGGCTGTTCAGTAATCACAAATAAAAAAAAAATCAAAGGGTTAGATCTACTTGAAATGTACATTGCAGGAAACGTCACATGATACCACAACACAATAAACCCACAGTGTTTATACTTATATTTCACAACTTATTCAATAATGTCAAATCATAAATGACTAATAGTCCTTAAATGTAATATATGCTTATATATAGAGGGACTGTCATGGATCACAATGGATTTTCTACGATCCCATTAGGGAAACCCTCTTAAAATCTATAACCATTGCACATAGAAATTTCCAATATTTTCAACAATTTCAAAACAATTTTATATAACTTTTCAAAAAAAATTTTCCTCACAGTATCAATTAACTTGTATAGTTGTACTTACCTGGAGAACAAATAACTTGCCCAGGTTCTGACATGGGCCATGTTTCGCCTAGGGCTGCCTCAGGAAACCCATAGTCAAAAATAAAACAAGCACTCAAACCAATATTCTCAGTTTAATTCATTCAAAGTCTTCAGCACGCTACTCTTCAACAGTTTCAAAACTCATCATATTGAAAATTTCTGACAAGCAGCCTGACAAGCCTATCCCTGTCTCACTTCTCCCAAATCCCATGGCTAATGTCAACCGCTCAGCTGGAAACTGAAAGCAAGAGCAGTTCACTATCATTTTCTGTTTTGCTTCATAAAATTAATTTGCCGAAGTCAAAGAAAGTGTAAAAAAAAATAGAGAAATCAAATAATCTAAAGAGCACAGAGAAAACAAGCAGAACTGTTTGTGTCTCAGTGTCAGAGAAAAGTGAATTTTAAAAACATCTCAGGCTCCATTTTTCCAGTGCCAGAGACGCCATGTGGTCAGAGAAAAATAGCAACTGAGTTCTGAAATCTCTCTGAGCTCTGTCTCTGCCCCCTATCTCTGCTGGTGTGCTTTGTCCCTCTCCTGATACCTTGAGGTCTTCCTGCCAATTCTGTTGTCACTTTACCCCTCTTCAGTGCCTTGGGATTTCCATGCTGTTTCTTTATTAAGGGGTCCTTTAACTAGGGTGTGCTGAAAAATGGCCTGCGGTAGTGTAGGCGCGTTTTTTGGGCGCGCGCAGATACATTTTTCAGCGTGTCTGCAAAAAATGCCTTTTAAAATTTTTGCCGAAAATGGACGTGCGGCAAAATCAAAATTGGTGAGCATCCATTTTGGGTCTGAGACCTTACTGCCAGCCATTGACTTAGCAGTAAGGTCTCACACGTTAACTGTGCGGCTTTTGTGTGGGGAAATCTTGCCTGACCAATTTACTTCAATTCTTTGAAGGAGTAAACAAACATGTGGACAAAGGGGAGCCAGTTGATACTGTGTATCTAGATTTTCAAAAGGCGATTGACAAGGTACCTCATGAAAGGCTACAGAGGAAATTGGAGGGTCATGGGATAGGAGGAAAAGTCCTATTGTGGATTAAAAACTGGTTGAAGGATAGGAAACAGAGAGTGGGGTTAAATGGGCAGTATTCACAATGGAGAAGGGTAGTTAGTGGGGTTCCTCAGGGGTCTGTGCTAGGACCGCTGCTTTTTAATATATTTATAAATGATTTAGAGATGGGAGTAACTAGCGAGGTAATTAAATTTGCTGATGACACAAAGTTATTCAAAGTTGTTAACTTGCGACAGGATTGTGAAAAATTACAGAAGGACCTTATCAGACTGGGAGACTGGGCGGCTAAATGGCAGATGACGTTTAATGTGAGCAAGTGCAAGGTGATGCATGTGGGGAAAAAAGAACCTGAATTATAGCTACGTCATGCAAGGTTCCACGTTAGGAGTTACGGACCAAGAAAGGGATCTGGGTGTCGTCGTCGATAATACACTGAAACCTTCTGCTCAGTGTGCTGCTGCGGCTCGGAAAGCGAATAGAATGTTGGGTATTATTAGGAAAGGTATGGAAAACAGGTGTGAGGATGTTATAATGCTGTTATATCGCTCTGTGGTGCGACCGCACCTTGAGTATTGTGTCCAATTCTGGTCGCCGCATCTCAAGAAAGATATAGTGGAATTGGAAAAGGTGCAGCGAAGGGCGACTAAAATGATAGCGGGGATGGGATGACTTCCCTATGAAGAAAGACTAAGGAGGCTAGGGCTTTTCAGCTTGGAGAAGAGACGGCTGAGGGGAGACATGATAGAGGTATATAAAATAATGAGTGGAGTGGAACAGGTGGATGTGAAGCGTCTGTTCACGCTTTCCAAAAATACTAGGACTAGGGGGCATGTGATGAAACTACAGTGTAGTAAATTTAAAACAAATCGGAGAAAATGTTTCTTCACCCAACGCATAATTAAACTCTGGAATTCATTGCCGGAGAACGTGGTGAAGGCGGTTAGCTTGGCAGAGTTTTAAAAGGGGTAGACGGTTTCCTAAAGGACAAGTCCATAAACCACTACTAAACGGATTTGGGAAAAATCCACAATTCCAGGAATAACATGTATAGAATGTTTGTACGTTTGGGAAGCTTGCCAGGTGCCCTTGGCCTGGATTGGCTGCTGTCGTGGACAGGATGCTGGGCTCGATGGACCCTTGGTCTTTTCCCAGTGTGGCATTGCTTATGTACTTAATCGTCTACGCGCGTACAATAATGATTACTGCCCACTCACCTGGTGATCCTGGTATAGTAATCTCTCCTGGAGTGCCTGGTATACCTTTTGGCCCATCAAATCCAGGTTGGCCTGGCAGGCCTGGGAAGCCAGGGGCACCCTTAATACCTGGGAAACAAAAACCAACATTTGAGTAAGGCAAAATATTGCCTGTGCAAAATGTTAAGAGTAAATAATTCTACTTTTCTGATATTTTATCATACAAGAAATATCACAGGGCAAAAAGAGAACCCCCCCCCCCAACAAACAAAAATAGATGGCCATCACGCTTAGAACCAGATTTATTAAGGATGTTTCTGCACAGGCACAAAATGGGATAATCCCTTTAGTAAATTAAATCTTAGATGATATATAACGGTATGCGTACTGTGAAAATATTAAGCTCCATACCTTTAAATCCTGGTAGACCTGGAGGACCAGGTTGAATATAATCTCCAGGAATTATACAAGGTAAAGTGACGCCTACAAAGAAAGATTGTGTTAAAAAAAAGTGCTGTTATATCTGGTTGACCATTTTATCCCTCCTCCATACACAGAAACTACACACACGTGTGGACATACACTCATGCATCACGCATCACAAGGTGAGGGTAAGTGACATGAGCACAATCTAATGATGTCAGCACCTCTGATGTCCAGGTTAGCAGGCAGATTCTATTTCTAGCCAATAAATCTCAAAGGAAACATGCAATTTTTAAAACAAAAAACCCAATGAGCAAAAAACAAAATAAAACAACAACAACAAAACCAAAATGCATTGCTTTAATGTTAAGGAGACCTATGTCTAGTTCTGTGAAAGATTTTAAAGTAATAATAACAAAAACATTAGGGATGTGTGTTGGCTGGTGCTCATTTGGGTCATTAACACACTGTAAAAAAAATGTAGTGCATCCTTAAATTGACTTAACATGTGCTAACCAATCAATTCACAAACACTAATTCGATTAACACACATTAAAGACAGTTTTATTAAAACAAATGCATGAAGCTAACTGAAAAAAGTATCTGAAAATCTGGGGGGGGAAACAAACAAAAGAGCTGAAAATGAATCAGAAATGAACAGTCTTATGGATAAGTGGGCTAACCCACTTACCTTCGACTCCTCCCTCTCCTTCTCTGCACATATTCAGCTGACTGCTAAAACCTGTCGTTTCTTTCTCTATAATATCACCAAAATTCGCCCTTTCCTTTCTGAGCACACTACCAGAACCCTCATCCACACTCTTATCACCTGTCGCTTAGACTGCTGCAACTTACTTCTCACAGGTCTCCCACTTAGCCATCTCTCTCCTCTTCAATCTGTTCAAAATTCTGCTGCACGACTAATATTCCGCCAGTGTTGTTATGCTCATATTGGCCCTTTCCTCAAGTCACTTCACTGGCTTCCTATCCGTTTCCACATACAGTTCAAACTCCTCTTATTGACCTATAAGTGCATTCACTCTGCAGCTCCTCAGTACCTCTCCACTCTCAACTCTCCCTACATTCCTCCCCAAGAACTCTGTTCACTGGGTAAATCTCTCTTATCTGCACCCTTCTCCTCCACTGCTAACTCCAGACTCCGTTCCTTTTCACCATATGCTGGAATAAACTTCCTGAGCAGGTACGTCAAGCTCCACCTCTGGCCGTCTTCAAATCTAAGCTAAAAGCCCACCTTTTTGATGCTGCTTTTAACTCCTAACCCTTATTCACTTATTCAGAACCCTTATTTTATCATCCTCACTTTAATATTCCCTTATCTCTTGTTTGTCCTGTTTGTCTATCCTAATTAGATTGTAAGCTCTGTTGAGCAGGGACTGTCTCTTCATGTTCAAGTGCCTCTAGTGATATTATTGCGGTACTACTGCTAAAGGTCAAGGCTTCTATTGGGAGGGGGGAATTGTGTGCTGTCAGGGGAGGGGGGCTGTGTAGTGTCGGGGGTTGTGTCTCATGTTGGGATGCTTGGGGCAATTGGCATCATGGTGGGGGCACTGATCCTGGGATTGGGGACTGAATTTTAGAACATTACTCCCATATCTATGTGTATGTGTGTTGGGGGAGGGGTATATATTTTCCCCACATCCAGCTAAATTTGTTTCATTCTTAAGATTTGTGGAAGGTTTTGGATGTACGGCTCTGCTTCTATTTTACAAGAGGTTTTAACGTTTGGCAGAGCCTCTTGTAAAATAGTATGGGAATTCCACATATTTTACCAGTTACACTAGTATTCTATAAAGGAAAGTTGGCACCTAGTTTCCTTCATAGAATAGGCCCCGAATAGCTGTGTGGTTATAGACAGGGCTGCCGAGCGACACAGCCCGGCCCTAGGGCAGAACCAGACCGCAGAGTCCTCACCTCTCCCCACTCACGCTGTTGTCCCTGCCTGCTGCACAAGCCGGCATGTTTGAAAATATAAGTGGAATCAAATAAAAATGCTACCAACTAATCAAAGGAGCCAACTCCCTGGACACATACAAGGAATTTTCTCAATATTGGGGGTGCTCAAGCACTCACAGCAGCAGCTCCTACGTAGGGTTACCATTTTTTGTCCTCATAAAAAAAAGGACACTTGCCCCGCCCCTTCCGCGTCCCCTGTCCCGCCCCTGACGCATATTCCCCTCCTCCCCCAATCACCTTGCCTCCCCCCTGTCATCTCCACTCCCCTTACTCTACTATCCCTGGTGGTCTAGAGGTACCTCTTCGGGGCAGGAAAGAGCCCCCTCTTTCCTGCCCGGAGCGCTGCTGCCAGCTGCCCTGCATCCTGTGAGTCCGGCTCTCGGCGTTTCAAAATGGCCGCTGAGAGTTGAAGTCTCGCGAAGCTGCTTCAACTCTCGGCGGCCATTTTGAAACGTCGAGAGCTTGACTTACAGTATGCAGGGCAGCTAGCAGCAGCGCTCCAGGCAGGAAAGAGGGGGCTCTTTCCTGCCCCGAAGACGAAGAGGTACCTCTAGACCACCAGGGATAGTAGAGTAAGGGGAGGGGAGTCCCGCGCCAGCCCCCAGAAATCCGGACAAACGGGCAGGCTGGCCAAATCCGTCCGGACATGTCCTCAAAAAGAGGACATGTCCGGGTAAATCCGGACGTATGGTAACCCTACTCCTACGCAAGCAATAAAGAAATACACAAGGATGCAGCAGCTCCTAGGCTTGTTTGCTTTGAAGTGGGATGACTGCTGTGTGTGGAAGGTGAAACAGAAACTAACCTAACTGGCTTCAACTTTTTGACGTCATCCCATCTCCTGTTTTCAACCAACCTCCTTGGTCTATCCTCTCCTGCTCGTGCCAGGAGTTGGAATCCGGATGATTGCATTAACGCAATACTGAGTTAATGCAATCATTCGGGTCCTGGGTGGCAAGCAGGAGCAGGAGAAGACAAACCAGGAAGAAGCAAGCAAGCAGGAAGAAGCTTGCCGGCACCGGGCCCAGGGAATTATGTCCCCCCCCCCTCTAGGCTGCCCTGGTCATAGAAGACCCTCTTAGGGCACAGGCTTACTACAGACAATAAGAAAAACAAGGAATTGTTGACAGAGACTTCCAGCGTTGGCTCTGTCATGTTTGTAAGTAAACATACATTCATTTTCATCCCCCAGGCTACAAAGTTTGATATCTACAGTGTCATTTGGCATCAAGTGAGAAACGTTGTGTGCAAAAAACAGAAAATTGACTTCAGCATTCAGAAAAGAAGTTTTGGAAATCTTCCACTGACCTCTATGTCAGGAAATGTTTACCAAAGTTTACATTTCCATGCAAACAACTCTGCAAAGGTGAACAGGTTTTCATTTCTCTAAAACATTTCCAACACAACCCTAGGCGTGAAAGATCCATTCTAAGGGAAAAGCAGAGCCACGCATTCCCTTCAGCACTGGCCACTAGCGTAGCCGAGTGCCAGAAGCTGAGCAGCACCATCATGCAGGTCTGTGTTTCAAACGAGCAATCTCTCCAGCACTGCTCTGGTCACCTCTACGGCCTAGCCTCTCACCTCCCTCTGTGTCTAAGACTTCATTACCAACCTTCTCCCCGCAGCAGCAGTCACCTATACCAGTCAAGCAAAGGAGGACAGGTTAGGCAAAAGTCTGAAGAACCACAAGGCTGAAAGAGCTTTGATGTACATGCCAAACATATCCACAAAATGGCAGCTGCATTTTCATCGGGGAAAGACCAAATTCAAAGCTGTGCTGAATCCAGTTGTGCCTTTACAGCAGTAACTCAACCACAGACCTCCAGTACTAGCAATAAAACTGAAATTGAAATTCCTGATGATTTTTGACTCTTATATTTTGGCAATTTCTGCTGTCTTCCATTACACCTCCTGCACAAGGGCCAGAGGAGGGCTTAAGTCTCCCGACTAATTTATAAAAAAGGCTAAGAATAGCCGTGGAACAGGAGGCATGGTAGATCCATGTGGCCTGATAAAATCTTTGCAAAGAATTCATTTCCAAGATTATCTTCGGAACTGGAAATTTAACTAACCGTATTTACTACAGCTGTATGGTTTGGAAAGCTGAATTTAGCATATGGTTTGGATTTTGCTGAACTGCTGAACAACGGTCTGTGTTTACAAAAAGCCTCAATTTAATCAAATGAACATGCCCTGTTTTTGGAACATGTTGATTTGTAGTGTGCTTTGTGAATATGTTTCGCTGTATTATAAAAAGTAACAGATACGGAAAATACAACATGTTAAATATTTGCCAAGCAGGAGGTAACATAACAATTTATTAAGGCAAAGCAGAAAGAAGAGAATTTGCTTAAGATTAAATTATTCTCAAAATAACATTAGCAAGAAAAACCTTGTAAGAAATGCATTTGCAACTATTTTGCTAAGGTATGGTTATTAGCGCTCCTGGGGGTGGTTCAGGGGGAAACGTGCACATGGAATCCATTGTCTCCCTCCCCCTTTCCCCAGAATGACCATATAAGACATGAGACCTCTAAGAGGGAGTGGGTGAACTTGCTCCCAAGTTGATCTTATCGATTCCAGTCAATTGGTCTGAATATAGAATGTCTAGAGTAGACTCAGACCTGTGCCCTTGGCACTCCTGTATCAGCCAACCACCTATGAGTCCTTGAAGCTTGGATGCAGCTCACCTCAACTCATTTCAGGTGCTCAAAGGAAGACACATGACTATACTATGATCTTTTATCCACAAAAATTCACCATAAGGCAAAAAGCCTAAAATATTTTTATAGGTGGAACACTGAGCACAGGTGGGACAGCATAAACTTTACCTTCTGACAAATGTAATTTTTAGAAATGGGCTGTTTGTTGTTCAGCTCATTCATTCGTTAACAAATAAAGTTGCAGAAAAAAAAGAAAAGGGTTAAAAAAAAATTAGTCAATCAGTTGCAAGATCTATACTATCTGAAAATGGAAGTCTGGGGGACCTGATCGATGAAGCAATGACCAGTTTTCTTTACCATTTAGATCAAGGGTTAGCTATTCAAAAGGAATTATCCAGATGACGGCACCATTACCTGGATCATTCTCTTAGCAATGGATTAGGGTTACCATACGGCTCCAGAAAAAAAAAAGGATAGATTGAGCCAGTCCGGATTTTACTTCCATTGAAAGCAATGGAAGTAGAACCCGGACTGGCTTAATCTGTCCTCCATTTTCTGCAGCCATATGGTAACCCTACTAAGGATACTCAGTAGCACTATTCAGAGTGAGGGCAGAACTGAAATTTACATGAATGGTAGTGATATTCAGCTTGCTATATGAATAGCTATCTGGATAAAGATAGGACAGCAGTTTTTCTGGCCTATCTTTATCTGGATAGCTGAATTTCCCATGTAAGTGCGTAATAAAATTAAATTCAGTAAAATATGTATTCTTTGAGGCAAAGCAATTAAATTCCTTTATAGAGGCTAAACTGAGAGAGTCCTTATCTCCACTTCCAATAACTGTAACAAGTTCAACTCCATGATTGATTTAAAGATACCCGACTGCTTCCATCAACTGCTTTATTTTGAATTAGAAATTGGATTTCTGATTTATTAAATTTTTCCTTAGTTTAGTTTGGGCTCCCCGCCTATTGTGGACTAAAGACGAGAATTTAGTTTATTGAATTTGCCTGTATTTTTTTTCTTTGTATTTGGAAAGGAACTATTATAATCGCCTTTTCTGTATTCAAGATTTATGCTTAATGTATATAATTAAATCTTTAATTAAAAAAAAAATCTGGATAGCGATCCATAAGGACATAAGAATAGCCACACTGGGTCAGACCAATGATCCATCTAGCCCAGTATCCTGCTTCCAACAGTGGCCAATCCAGGTCACAAGTACCCTGGCAGGTAACGGTTTGACAATCATTCCTAGCTGGAAAGTGGCGGCATTCGTTGCTCTATCCGGAAATTCAGTATCGCTCGTAACACAATATCTGGATTAGAGAATGACATGGGGGACAAAGTTTGTTCCTGTCCCATCCCCACAGGCTCTGTTCCTGTCCCCGCAGTGTCAAAGAGCATCATACGTTACTGAGCACTAAGCAATCATTGTAATTCTCAGAGGAATGTTCTGATCTCTATATCCCTTAAAGAAGTTTGTAAACTGCTTAGAACGGAAAAGGCGTTAACAGAATTTGAGCCCCAAATGTAATGTAAAGGTCACGCAAATACACATTTTTTTCATTGAGTACTGGTTCAAACACTAATGAGAAGTGAATGTGGCACATGAGGACTAAGTATTTATTTATTTCTATTTGATATGTGGTATATCACAGGCTTGTCCAACCTACAGCCTGCAGGCCTGAACCAAGCCCACCAAGTGCTTCTTTTCCGGCCCTCGGAAGCTTGGCAATTCTTGTGGCGCTTACAGTGTGATTCCCGCTTCCCCGCTGCAACCTGGCTCTCTGTAAGCATGAGCCACGCAGTGCCAAAGTTCGGGTTGATTTTGCGGTTTCAAGTCCCGCAAGACGAACCTGAAGATCCGGCACTGCACGGCTCAATCTTGAAATCGTGGTGGGGAGGCAGAAATTCTGCTCGTTCTTCTGCAGCTGAAACCAGGTGAGGGAAGAGAAACTAGTGGGGGGGGGGGGGGGGGGGGGTGGGTCTTTTACATGAGTGAGACAGATTGGATGAAGGCTGGGCAGGGGACGATGCGCTGTCGTATTTTGCCATTATTTGATGAAACATGCAGCAAAACATGACAATTGCGTTTTGGCCCTCTGAATGTTGCAAAATATAAAATGTGGTGCCTGATAAGCCTGAGATACCGCATTAAGGTGGTGAACAAAACAGTAACAGATTTCAAGGGAGCTACAGTGGCTCCAAGCACACTGATGATGCCTGGTCCATATAACCCAATATGGGTCAAAAAATAGAAGAAGTCCCCTTGAACGTAAACTCTCTTTCCTTTTTTAATAAAGCACAGCTGCTCTCAGTCACAGATGGCAGCCTGAGAGTCAATGCTGAAATATACAGAAGCACCTATCATGCAGGACAGTAAGACCCAATGGTGCCGAAACTGAGTACTGGCTAGAGTCTTCTGGGGCGGGGGTGGAGTCTGAAGCCTTTTGGAGGGGCCTGAGCCAGGGGAGGGGCTGCAGGCATTGGTGACCATGCTGAGACAAGAGTCAGCAGCTCAGAAATGCTTCAGGTATTTTTTTTTTCCTTGTGGAGCCTGTAAAGGTAAACTTTGGAGCAGGACAGTGTTAATAAATCAAAGCCTTAAGAAACAGTGCTGATAGCTGGCAGACACTTAAGTTTCCAGGCGTGACAACCAGTGGTGAGTGGAGTTGAACCCCCAGGGTGGTAGATGTCTGTATACTAAAAGAAAACATCTACACCCCTCCCCCCACCAAGGGTTCAGCTCCAGTCACCGCTGGTTGTCACGCCTGGAAACGTAAGTGTTTGCCAGCTATCAGCACTGTTTCTTAGGGCTTTGATTTACTGACACTGTCCTGCTCCAAGCTTTGGAGTTAGTTAGCTTTTAAAAGCCTGTAAAACAATACTGCTGGTAGCCAACTGACAGAGGGCCAGATGCACTAAACAATCGTTAGAGCCCTTCCCTTACCGATTCCCTTAGCGAATCGGTAAGGAACGGGCACGCATTAAGGAAAGGGAATGCAAATGAGCTGCTCGTTGTAGCTCACTTGCATTCTCTATTCCATCGTTAAACAGTCGGCCAATCGAGCATGCGCAGAGCAGCCAAGCGTTATGTTGGCTGCTCTGAGCATGCCATATACGCCTCCCTGTGCCGCCCGAAGACGCCGCGCTGCTCACCCCTCCGATGCGGCTCAATCCAGAAGACGGTGCAGTTGAGAACGCCCATCCAAAAAAACGTGTTGTGATTGGCTCAGGGACTTCCAGGTCTCTCAGCTGAGTGAAGCATGGCCAAAAAGGACGTTTTTATTATTCCGGGGTTGAATGATGTCTAAAAAAGAGCTTGCAGCATCGGAGCCTGTTTGATTTTTTTTTTTTATATATAGTGAAGAATGTCCATAAAGGATGTTCCTGATGAGCACTTGGGCGGTTTTTCGGGTGTAGTACGACCATAATGGCCGTCCATGACGAGCAGTTGGCCGTTTTTGCCCCCCAATTTTTTTTTTTACATTTTAATAATTTTTCCAATCCTGCGCAGCCCCAACGAGAGGTACAGACCTCTTGATAGATTTCCCAGCGTTACGGCAATCAGAAAAGGTTAGTGCATCTCATTACAATAGGGTTTCTACACGATTTGCTCATCTGCATTCCGTTTTCGTTAGCTGTTTCGTTAGTGTTTAGTGCATGCCAGGGTTTACTACTTGCTCGTTAATGGCTCGTTAAGTTTAGTGCACCTGGCCCAGAGTTCTGTGAAAACTGGGCAGTGGTCTCACAGAAAGCTTGGTTTTGGGGCTGTAGCGCTGAGGCTGACTGAAAGAAAAATATTCAAGGTGCTGCACAGAAAGAAGACGACAAACAGGCAAAGAGGTGATAACCGCAGCAACACATCTGGAATTGGATTTCTATTTCAATCAGAAATGCAGAGAAACAGAGCCCTTCAGAAGTAAAGCGCTGTTTATCCACAAACCAGCAAATTCTGCATACAGTGACTAAAGTTAGGTGTACAATTCTGGCCACATGGCTGAATTGCACGCGCAACTTAATTAACGAGCCAATCAGCATGATAATTGGACCTTAACAAGCAATTAATGGCACTAATTGGCAACAATTAGAATTTATGCACACTATTTGCTAAGCGTATTCTATAAAGTGGTGTACGTAAATTCTACCAGGTGGATCTCAAAAGGGGGGCGTGGCGATGGGAGGAGCATGGGCAATCCTAATATGTATATGCAGTGTTATAGCCTAGGATACACCTGCTCTGAACTTTAGGTGTGGACAGTAACACCAAGTTTTACTTGGCGTAACTGGTCACGACTAGATTTAGTTGCAGGGGCAGATATTAATCGTATTCTATAAACCATGCCTACTTTTAGGCATAGTTTATAGAATACGCCTAGGCGTATTTTTTTTCAGCACCATGCTATATAGAATCTAGCCCAATTTGTCTTACTTGTTTTCTGCTGTCAGAGAAATTTAGCAGGGAGCTGCAGTGCTGAGCAAGTGGTGAATTAAGTATTCAGAAAGCTTTTCTTTAGCCAGGACAGATGGTGGATTAACTCTTGTGTTGCAGAGACCAGGACGTCGCTAATGAACTGCTGACTGCTATGTGGACTGGGGACCCAATTTTGGCAGCAACTTCCTCTGTTTTGTCTCCAGATGCCATAGAGGTCACCGGAAGCAGCAGTGACGTAATCAGACCACATATAGAGAAGTTGGAGGAAGGAGGGATCCTAAAGGCGGTGGCCATTTTTCTTCCACTGCGGTGTTGGGCAGGAAGATACCATGACCAGGTCGGTGGGGGTGGGAATGTACAGTAATCGCTTTACATTTAGGTCTATTGATTTTACCGCGGGAAAAAACATATTTTACCATTCCCACAGGCGGTTTGCAGTTTTTCTCCCACATCTGCGGAAAATCCATTAAACGTTTTATCATTACCATGTGTCCCCATCCCCATGTCATTCTCTAATCTGGATTAACTTTAAATCCACAATTCCAGGAATAACGTATAAAATGTTTGTACGTTTGGGAAGCTTGCCAGGTGCCCTTGGCCTGGATTGGCCGCTGTCGTGGACAGGATGCTGGGCTTGATGGACCCTTGGTCTTTTCCCAGTGTGGCATTACTTATGTACTTATGTACTGGTATTTCTAAAAACGCTGACCATGGTGCTACTGCTGTCCTGATTTATTCGGATAGTTCTCTGGGTACCGGTGCGGAATGTGATGGAACTCAGATAATATCTGGCTCCTCCCCCAGTCACCCTGATACTGTGGATTAGATTCTGTAAAAATGACCACCAAGTGCTATTCTATAAATGGCGCTCTGAGTTGGGCGCTGTTTATAGAATAGCCCGTAGTGCTGGAATCCACGCCTAACTTTGGGTGCAAGAATTTACACCAACTGAAACCTGGTGTAAATCCTCGTTCAGATCCCCAAATTCTATAATAGTGCGCGCATCTTTAGTGAATACCTCTGACCTGCCCATGCTCCTCCCATAGGCATGCCCCCTTTTCAGATGTGCGCTAAAAGACTTACGTGCGCTTCTTTATAGAATAGTGCTTAGTAAGATGTGTGGCTAAATCCAAATTGTGGCCAATTAACACCAATAATTGATTGTTAGCGCCTAATTTGTGCTAATTGGTTCATTACTCAATTAAATTGTGTATGCCAATTAGATATGCACCTAAATTTGAGTGCAGTTTTGAGCACCATATAAAGAATCCAGGGGTTTGAACACCATATACAGAATCCAGGGGTTTCTGGATAGTGCTGGCGCAGTCAGTAAAGTCTTTCAGTAGCAATATCCAGACTGCGACTCCCTTGAGCCACTGAATACTGACCCCGATAGTTGTGCTAATGAATATCAGCGATGTCAGCGTTTTATTTGAGAACGCTCTTGAGGGAAAGGTCCTCAGAAGTTCCGAAAATTTGTCTCTTTTATGGTGCCAACCAATCTGCTGGTTCCCTTTATAGGCGAGAGCTTTTGCCAGACAGACTAATGGCCAGAGAGGACAGCTGGTCTGTTAACGCAGGCCGAACAGGTCAGATGCTTTATACACTTTAAGAATTAAATTATATGCATTTCAAAAACCCACACAGTTCAAAGCAATCATAACGACAGTACTTGTTCTGGAAATCAAACTGTTATATCCTCGGAAAGGGAAATGTGAAAGCATGCATGAACATTAGATTTCGACTTAATATAGTTAATCAGATTTAAAAACATGAAAATTATTTATAATTAAAATAGAAAGAAAAACTGAAAAAAATGGGATCCTCTTTTATATTTTATATTTTAATAAAGCTACAACAAGGTTATCAGGGAAGTAAATCGGTGAAGTTTATATATGAACGACCGAATAGATAGCAAATTAATTGAATTACTGCAGTTCTTACCTGGGAGGCCTGGAGGACCTGGCTGTCCTGGAAGTCCATCAAGTCCTGAATCCCCCGCAGGTCCAGGATTTCCAATAATACCTTGGAATCCAGTCCCTGAAAGGCCTCTTTCACCTTGGCGACCTTTTTGGCCAGGTGCACCAGGGAAGCCTTTAGCACCTGGAAAGCCTTGTCCACCATCACCCTGTATGATATGGGAACAGCTGTCAATGCTTTCATAAGAAGACACTGAATGCTAAGAATAGTCTTTTTAAGATGGACCATTCCAGTCAATCATGTTTGACTAATTCTCACAGCAAAACAACTATACTGATCACCTTCCACAATCCTTAAGAAGGAAATCACTGCAAATACTGCAAGTATGATTTTGTGCTCATTTCTTTTCACTTGCTACATAATAGATATCACCAGCATATTCTAGTTACCAAATGATTCTTTGAGTGACTAACATCCATAGTTAAAAGAAATTAAGACTATTCTGACCGTGGACTCAGGGGGGAAGTTATCAACATGGGCTACCATTAAAACAGGTTATTTTACTGTTAACCCCAGTTATTAGTAACTAGGTCCCATTGCATAAAATGGGACCCGTAGTAAAATAGCATGTCTCAACAGTAACCCACACAACTTCCCCCCTTAATGTGAAGAGTTTCAGTCTCTGATATTGTGATGTCATAATGCCTCATTCCATCAATGCCTAAGAGCCAACCTCAGCAGTGATGTCACAATGGCTTCATTGTCCTATACTTGGTCCATTTTTATTACATATAGTAGTGATTTCAATTTCTAGAGGTGTTTCATTTTTTCTTTAATTAAGAGGGGAAGTTATCAACATGGGCTACTGCTAAGATGTTTTATTTTACTGTTAACCCCCAGTTATTAGTAACTAGGTCTCACTGCATAAAATGGGTCCTGTGCTAATAGAGCATGACTTGTGGTAAAATAAACTGTCTTAACGGTAGCCCACACTAATAACTTCCTTACTCAGTTTTTCACTTTTCACCTTGAGCTGATTTTTGAAAGGTGGGTGATAAGCCAAAGAAAATAACTGACATCCTATATAATAATTTGCACATCCAACGTTTTACATCTGGATGCCTGGGTTCGTAACATCAATTCCCATTGGTCTGCCCTCGCGTCAAAACATAATGACATCAGAGGGCGGAACAATGAGAGGGAAGGGAACGCTGGAGGCGAGCTGACGTCAGGAGGGATGTTACGAACGGAAGCCAGTGCCAGCCAGCCAACCTGCGCTGCCCGCCCTCTTCTCCCAGTCCTTTGCCTGCTCCTCGCCTTCCTGCGTGCCGCCCAGAATTTAAAAATTCTTACCTCGGGGTCCGGCGGCAGCAGTGAAAGGCGAGCAGGCTCGGCGCTTCAGCCTGCCTTCTCTCTCAGCTCTGCCTCTGGTCCCGCCCTTGCAGAAACAGGAAATGAGGGCGGGACCAGAGGCAGAGCCGAGACAGAAGGGAAGGCAGGCTGAAGCGCCATGCCTGCTCGCCTTTCACTGCTGCTGCCAGACACCGAGGTAAGAACTTTTAAATTCTGGGCAACACGCAGGAAGGCGAGGAGCAGGCAAAGGACTGGGAGAAGAGGGCGGGCAGCGCAGGTCGGGCTAGCACTTGGAGGAGAGGGAGGGAGGGGGGCTGGGAACTCGGAGAGGGAGGGAGGGGGGCCTGGAACTCGGAGGAGAGGGAGGGAGGGGAGCCTGGAACTCGGAGAGAGAGGGGGGCCTGGAACTCAGAGGAGACGGGGGCCTGGAACTCGGAGGAGAGAGAGGGGGGCCTGGAACTCGGAGGAGAGACAGGGAGGGGAGCGGTGCCTGGAACTCGGAGGAGAGAGAGGGAGGGAGGGGGGCCTGGAACTCGGAGGAGAGGGAGGGAGGGGAGCCTGGAACTCGGAGAGAGAGGGGGGCCTAGAACTCAGAGGAGACGGGGGCCTAGAACTCGGAGGAGAGAGAGGGGGGCCTGGAACTCGGAGGAGAGACAGGGAGGGGAGCGGTGCCTGGAACTCGGAGGAGAGAGATAGAGGGAGGAAGGGGGGCCTGGAACTCAGAGGAGAGAGAGGGGGACCTGGAACTCGGATGAAAGGGAGAGGAGGGG
This sequence comes from Microcaecilia unicolor, assembly GCF_901765095.1. Taxonomy (NCBI): domain Eukaryota; kingdom Metazoa; phylum Chordata; class Amphibia; order Gymnophiona; family Siphonopidae; genus Microcaecilia; species Microcaecilia unicolor. Next base: position 20,645,874 of record NC_044037.1, on the reverse strand, counting down.
GAGGGAGGGAGCCAGGTTGGAACTCGGAAGGGGAGGGAGGGGGCCTGGAACTCGGAGGAGAGTGAGGGAGGGGGGCCTGGAACTTGAAGGAGAGAGAGGGGGGCCTCAAACTCGGAGGAGAGGGAGGGAGGGGGCCTGGAACTTGGAGGAGAGGGAGGGCGGCAGCCTGGAACTCGGAGGAGAGAGGGGGGCCTGGAAAGCGGAGGAGAGAGGGATGGAGGGAGGCCTGGAACTCAGAGGATAGGGGGGCCTGGAACTCAGAGGAGAGGGAGAGGGCATGGAACTCGGATGGGGGGGGGGAGGGAGGGGGCCAGGCTGGAACTCGGAGGATAACCTTGCTAGCGCCCGTTTCATTTGTGTGAGAAATGGGCCTTTTTTACTAGTATTTTCATAAAATATAAAAGTGCAGCTAAGACAAAGTATTGGCCAACACAATTGTGTTCTATTATACAGATCCCAGATGGCATGGATCCGCGTAAGCATGGCTCAGAAACAGTGAATACACTTATATGATTGCTGGTACACCTTTTGAGACACCAATATGTGGTTTTGGTGTTGAAGAGACACTACAGAATGGAGGAATATGGCAAGTAAACCTCTACAGCATGTCAACTGTTCAGACCTCTTAAAACCAGCAGCCTTGTTTGATCATCAGTTCGCTTTTCCCCAAATTCTATATATGGCGCCTTACATTTTGTGCGCTAATTAGGCCGCCTGGCCAAATTACATGCACAATTTAATTAACAAGCCAATCAGTGCCAATAATTTGTACTTAACAACCAATTAGCAACACTAATTGGCTTTAATTAGAATTAACACGCACAACTTTCTAGGTGTATTCTATAACGTGGTGTGCGTAAATTCTAATGCGCACAGTCAAAAAGGGGGCATGGCCATGGAACGGGCAGATTGTGGGCGTTTCAAAAACTATGTGCACGATTATAGAATACACCCGATCTGCACCTATCTTAAGTGCAGGTATTTAGGTTTTAAGTGGCTTAAATGGGTGCACCTAAACTTTAGTTGCAAGAATGGCACATGAGCGTATTCTATAAGCTACACGTAAGTTTAGGTGTATATAGAGTCACACTAACCATGTGTTTTTCTACACCAATTTTTAAGGCACCTTACATGGAATTCCCCCCTTTGTCCATTTTGACACAATGTAATATATAATTTAAAAAAAGAACCAATACTGGGGGAGATCCTTAGCTAGAAGTCAAGAGCAACTGTGTTGATCAAAATTGTTCTTAATGTGTTACATTCTACTCTTACTTAAATACCAACATTTTGGCACAGTTTGCTTGGAACCAAAATACTGGTGTTATAGGATAATTAAATACTGCGGGACGAATTTTCACATGCACCTATCTGTGAAGCACCTACTACGTAAGTACATAAGCACCGTCATACTGGGAAAAGACCAAGGGTCCATCAAGCCCAGCATCCTGTCTCCGACAGCGGCCAATCCAGGTTTCAAGAACCCGGCAAACCCCCCCCCCCCCCCCAAAAAAAAAAAAAAATTTAAATAATGTTCAATGGACTTTTCCCTCAGGAATCTGTCCAAACCCCCTTTAAATTCCGTAAGGCCAGCTGCTGTCACTACATTCTACGGCAACGAGTTCCAGAGTCTAACTACACGCTGAATAAAGAAAAACTTTCTCCTATTTTTTTTAAATCTACCATATTCTAGCTTCATCTTGTGTCCCCTGGTTCTATTATTTTTTGAATAATAGAACCACATCCATCTGCTTCACATCCGTCCGCTCTAATCCACTCATTATCTTGTAGACTTCTATCATATCACCCCTCAGCCGCCTTTTATCCAAGCTGAAGAGCCCTAACCTTCTCAGCCTTTCCTCATAGGGAAGTCGTTCCATTCCCTTTATCATTTTCATCGCCCTTCTCTGCACCTTCTCTATCTGGATAAATGCTGCTGGCCAGGACCCCTCCATCCATTTTCAGTGATGCTATACAGATAATGCCACTCAAAATCATAACAGACCACCCCGGTACATGAGTGAAGGTGGAGCAGGAAGTTATCCAGTAAGTTGGGTCTGCTAACCAGATAACTATTCAGATAAAGCTGTCCAAACTTTTACCCAGCTAGTCATGTGGATAGTAGGGCTTTATACTGCCACTTATCACACTGTCAGGATATCAGCATTGAATATCTAGATTTGTTTTAGGCTGCTATAGTTGGCACTTTAAAAGGCTCCAATTTCAGTGGTTGAATATCAGCTCATTTTGTTTTTGAATTATATATTTTTAGTGGGCAAATTAAGGTGGTAAGGGGAAAGGGAAATGGGACTTGATATACTGCCTTTCTGAGGTTTTTGCAACTACATTCAAAGTGGTTTACATATATTCAGGTACTTATTTTTGTACCAGAGTCACAAGGAGCTGCAGTGGGAATCGAACCCAGTTCCCCAGGATCAAAGTTCACTGCACTAACCACTAGGCTACTCCTCCACCAGCAACATTCCATGTAGAAGCCTGCCCTTGCAGATCAGCAATGTGGCCTCGCAGGCTTCTCTTTCTGTGAGTCTAACGTCCTGCACGTATAGAACGTCAGACTCATAGAAACAGAAGCCTGCACGGCCGCATTGCTGATCTGCAAGGGCAAGCTTCTACATGGAATGTTGCTAGTGGAATAGCAACATTCCATGTAGAATCTCAAATAGTAGCACCAGAATCTCAATAGTAGCAACACTCCATGTAGAATCTTAAATAGTAGCAACATTCCATGTGGAATCTCAAATAGGGAAATGGGACTTGATATACCGCCTTTCTGAGGTTTTTGCAACTACATTCAAAGCGGTTTACATATATTCAGGTACTTATTGTGTACCAGGGGCAATGGAGGGTTAAGTGACTTGCCCAGAGTCACAAGGAGCTGCAGTGGGAATTGAACCCAGTTCCCCAGGATCAAAGTCCACTGCACTAACCACTAGGCCACTCCTCCTTTACAGATATTTAGAATGCTTCTATTTTTCAACATTCTTTTGTTGGTTTTGACTCCTGGACAAACACTGTCATCTTTTTTGAAGTACATCTGTGTTCCACTTCTGCATTTATAGGACATCTCAGATGACTTCTGCACAGTGCTACAGTTGAGTTACTCTTGAGTTACTGACACAGCATTCTGGATGGCCATCTCCCTATGTTCCTCTAATTTTGCGCACTCTTCCTCTGCAACTTGCAGTAAAGTAGAACTCACTGGAGGCCCTGGGCGGCCTGGCAAACCTGGATGACCATTCCTGCCAGGAGTTCCTGGAAGACCCATGGGCCCTTGAAGTCCTGGTACACCCGGATCTCCACGGCTTCCTCTGACAGATGAAAAAGATGGCTCTCCTTTCTTGCCCTTAAAGCCTGGAAGTCCTGCTTGACCAGGAAAACCCTGAAATGGACCCAAAGACAATTAAGAAGCCAGTGCTAGGTTCTCAGTGCTGCAGGGATTACAGAAAAGGAAAGAATGTTAATCGTTAAAATGAATAAAACATATTTCTGAAATAAGGCAGTTTTTAAGCTCTTCCTAAAAATGATATAACTCAATTCAGAGGCAATCTTTACAGATAACAAATTCCAAGTTTTAGCTGCTAGATAGGAAAAGGAGGAAGTAAACGCTTTTGAAGACTTTATAACTCTTGGATTTGGAAAGTACAGTCTCAGTTGCTTCCTTGACAGGGCTCTCTGTGTATGACTAATAACTTGAAGCAATTCATTCATATGATAAGAATGCAAGTAACTTACAGGGGCCGATATTCAGACCACAGGAGTTATACCGGCAAACTCCAGCAGTCAGCGCTACTAGCCGTTGAGCCCGTTAAAACGGGCTAGTATGGGGTTTTGGCAAGGCCCCCACCCCTTGCCGCTGCCCCTCCCCCCTCCGAGGTCGCCGCTACCGGTCCCCCCCCTGTAGTCGCCGCCACGGGCCCTCTCTTCGGTATTGAACTTACATCGGCGAAACGCAGGCACCACGCAGATCAGCTGAGCTCCCGTTGGCCTTTCTTCTCTGCCTGTGTCCCGCCCTCGTGTGACGTAACGTCGGCAAGGGCGGGACACAGGCAGGGAAGAAAGGGCGACGGGAACTCAGCTGTTCTGCGTGCTGCGTTTCGCCGATGTAAGTTCAATACCGAAGAGAGTGCTCGGGCCGGGTTGAGGGGGGGCGGCGGCGACCTCGGGGGGGGGGGGGAGCGGTAGCGGCGACCTCAGGGGGAGCGGTAATGACGTCGGCGGCTTCGCGCAGTTTCCCTCTCGGTCCCACCCCCTTCATCAAGTATTGACGCGGGAGCGGGACAGAGAGGGAAGTCTCTACTGCGCATTTGCGAGTGAGTACGGTCACTCGCCATTTATATGTTTGATATTAATTTGTTGCATTTGTACCCCATATTTTCCCACCTATTTGCAGGCTCAATGTGGCTTACATAGTACCGTCAAGGCATTTGCCCAGTCGGTGGATAACAAATACAAAGTTGTATAGTGATCGTATGAGGTATAAGTGGAGGGTTGGAATGGATGAAGATTGCGTGTTGTCCTGTTTGATCATAGTCATGCTGTGTTGGTAGATGAAGAGGGTTACGTGGGGTCGTTGGGGTAGGCCTTTTTGAAGAGGTAGGTTTTTAGTGATTTCTTGAAGTTCAAGTGGTCGTGGATTGTTTTCACAGCTTTTGGGAGCCCATTCCATAGTTGTGCGCTTATGTAAGAGAAGCCGACTGCATAAGTTGTTTTGTATTTCAGTCCTTTGCAATTTGGGTAGTGTAGGTTTAGGTAGGATCTTGACGATCTGACTTTGTTTCTTACTGGTAAGTCTATAAGGTCTGTCATGTATCCTGGGACTACGCCATACATGATTTTGTGGACTAAGGTGCAGATTTTGAAGATGATCCGTTCCTTGATTGGGAGCCAATGCAACTTTTCTCAGAGGGGTCTGGCACTTTCGAAGCGTGTTTTGCCGAATATGAGCCTGGCTGATATTAAAACTAGAATGCGCCTATTTACGGCCTGAGCCCTTACCGCCACCAGCTGACCTAGAAGGGCTCACGTACTACCCACCTAGTAACCATGCAGCGTGCACCAACGTGGGCGTGCTTCAGGTTCCCGCAGGGAACGCCCCCTGTGGTAGAAAATAATTTTCTACTGTGGGATTCGGCATGCACCAAACTCGGAATTCCCACCAGAGGCACGCATTACCCTGGGGGTACTGCCAATTGGGAGCACGCTACCCATGAGTTAGCCCTCCCGCACCTTTGAAAAGGGCCCCTAAGCGTGTAACGCGCATGTAAAAGTGAGCACCTAGGTGAAAGAATTGTCCCCGATGTGTGGGAAATGTTTTATAAGATTACCTGCAAACTGTCTCAGTTTGTCTCAGAGTTTTCAGTTCAGGCTTCAAGATCTTACTCAGCTGCCAAAGCCAATCATGAGTGGTGACCATGGATCGCAAAGTTTGACTGTCACTAGTCTGAAACACTATTTTATAGAATGCAATAACTGTTGGAAAACATGAGGTCTGGTGTTTATTGGTCAGATCTTATGAGGGAACTCAACACCCCTATCTACCACTGAGTCTCAGAGTGTCCCTCAAAGCATCACTTTAGGTTAATGAACTGCATTTGGAAGGTACCTAATACCAACAAAATGTCAGGAAGCTGTCAGACAGATCAGGCAAATAATTTGGTTGCTAGACTGTGCACCTGCTGAAAAGACTGCATACATGTGTCTGAGGCATGCATTGTAAAGCACACTGGGATCTCATTTAGATGAAAGATGCTAAAACCATCATGTATTTCGCAACGTAATACAATCAGTGGTATTAAGCCATTTAGATTGCTGCAACGGAATTTATGCAGGTTGTAAAGAACAACTAACTAAGAAACTTCAGACCGCACAGAATACAGCAGCCACACTGATGTTCGGAAAATCAAAATATGAAAGTGCCAAACCCCTTCGTGAAAAATTGCATTGGCTTCCCACCAAGGAACGTATTGCCTTCAAGGTTTGCACCCTGGTCCACAGGATTATTTACAGCGAAGTTCCTGGATACATGTTGAACCTTATAAATCTACCACCCAGAAACAGCACCAGTCTATCCCGAACTTACTTAAATTTGCATTATCCAGACTGCAATGAACTTGGATACAAATCAACTTACGCATCCAGCTTTTCTTACATAAGTACACAACTGCGGAACGCTTTGCCCAAAAAACCGTGAAATCTATCCACAACCATCTCAACTTCAGGAAGTCACTGAAAACCAACTTGTTTAAGAAGGCCTACCCTCCTGACCTAAATTAACTTTCTACTTCCTGCGACACAGCAAAACTATGGACCGTATTGGACTTTTATCACCACCCCCGTTTATTTCTTTGTTGCTTTTATTTATGTTTCTTATATGCCTAATACTATATTGTTTATTTGTATTTTACCGAACCGGAGCCTGCCTCTACGGTATTGTGTAAGCCACACTGAGCCTGCAACTAGGTGGGAAAATGTGGGGAATAAATGTGTTAAATAAATAAATAAATAATTTTGAACTGAACAACGTTTGATCCTTCTATATCATATTCTGTCTCTCTCAGGGGCCCTTTTACAAAGGCGCATAAAGGCCTACGAATATCCAGCCTGTGCCAAATTGGCATTAGCGCCTAGCTACCACGTGCCCCGTGCGGTAATTCTGAATTTAGTGCGTGCTGAAAACACGCGGTACAAAATGTTTTCTATTTTCTACTGTGTGGCGCTTACCTGGCGGTAAATAGCAGTGGGCGCGCGCTGCATGCCTACTGTCCGGGTAGCGTGCGAGACCTTACTGCTAAGTCAATGGATGGCGGTAAGGTCTCAGGTCGAAAATGGACGCGCACTGGTGTTTATTTTGCCGCACGTCCATTTCCGGCCCCTTAAAAAAAAGGGCAATTTTTCCAGAACGGGGTAAAAAGTGGCCTGGCGCACGCCCAAAAGACGCGCTTGCACTGCCGCAGTCCACTTTTTGCCGTGGCTTAGTAAAAGGGCCCCTTAATTACTTCCTATCTCTTGGATAATCAAATCCCTACTTGATGCTTATCCCACGCATGTTTGAATTCCGTTATCGTTTTCATTTCCTCCCGCGGGAGGCGGTGGAAATGAAAACGGTAACGGAATTCAAACATGCGTGGGATAAGCATAAAGGAATCCTGTGCCGAAGGAATGGATCCTCAGGAGCTTAGTCAAGATCGGGAGGCGGGGCTGGTGTTTGGGAGGCGGGGATAGAGCTGGGCAGACTTATACGGTCTGTGCCAGAGCCGGTGGTGGGAAGCGGGGCTGGTGGTTGGGAGACGGGGATAGGGCTGGGCAGACTTATACGGTCTGTGCCAGAGCCAGTGGTTGGGAGGTGGGGCTGGTGGTTGGGAGACGGGGATAGTGCTGGGCAGTTTTATACGGTCTGTGCCAGAGCTGGTGGTGGGAAGCGGGACTGGTGGTTGGGAGGCGGGGATAGTGCTGGGCAGACTTATACGGTCTGTGCCAGAGCCGGTGGTGGGAGGTGGGACTGGAGGTTGGGAGGCAGGGATAGTGCTGGGCAGACTTATACGGTCTGTGCCAGAGCTGGTGGTTGGGAGGCAGGGCTTATGGTTGGGAGGCGGGGATAGTGCTGGGCAGACTTATACGGTCTGTGCCAGAGCCGGTGGTGGGAGGTGGGACTGGAGCTTGGGAGGCAGGGATAGTGCTGGGCAGACTTATACGGTCTGTGCCAGAGCTGGTGGTTGGGAGGCAGGGCTTATGGTTGGGAGGCGGGGATAGTGCTGGGCAGACTTATATGGTCTGTGCCAGAGCTGGTGGTTGGGAGGCAGGGCTTATGGTTGGGAGGCGGGGATAGTGCTGGGCAGACTTATACGGTCTGTGCCAGAGCCGGTGGTGGGAGGCAGAGATAGTGCTGTGCAGACTTATACGGTCTGTGCCAGAGCTGGTGGTTGGGAGGCAAGGCTGGTGGTTGGGAGGCGGGGATAGGGCTGGGCAGACTTATACGGTCTGTGCCAGAGCCGGTGGTGGGAAGCGGGGCTGGTGGTTGGGAGACGGGGATAGGGCTGGGCAGACTTATACGGTCTGTGCCAGAGCCAGTGGTTGGGAGGCGGGGCTGGTGGTTCGGAGGCGGGGATAGTGCTGGGCAGACTTATACGGTCTGTGCCAGAGCCGGTGGTTGGGAGGAGGGGCTGGTGGTTGGGAGACGGGGATAGTGCTGGGCAGTTTTATACGGTCTGTGCCAGAGCCGGTGGTTGGGAGGAGGGGCTGGTGGTTGGGAGGCGGGGATAGTGCTGGGCAGAGTTATATGGTCTGTGCCAGAGCCGGTGGTGGGAGGTGGGACTGGAGGTTGGGAGGCAGGGATAGTGCTGGGCAGACTTATACGGTCTGTGCCAGAGCCGGTGGTTGGGAGGAGGGGCTGGTGGTTGGGAGGCGGGGATAGTGCTGGGCAGAGTTATATGGTCTGTGCCAGAGCCGGTGGTGGGAGGTGGGACTGGAGGTTGGGAGGCAGTGATAGTGCTGGGCAGACTTATACGGTCTGTGCCAGAGCCGGTGGTGGGAGGCAGAGATAGTGCTGTGCAGACTTATACGGTCTGTGCCAGAGCTGGTGGTTGGGAGGCAAGGCTGGTGGTTGGGAGGCGGGGATAGTGCTGGGCAGACTTATACGGTCTGTGCCCTAAAGAGCACAGGTACAAATCAAAGTAGGGTATACACAAAAAGTAGCACATATGAGTTACCTTGTTGGACAGACTGGATGGACCATGCAGGTCTTTTTCTGCCGTCATCTACTATGTTACTATGATCACTCTATAATTAAAGATTACCTATCTAATATTATTTATTATAGTTTTACTCACTGTCATTCTAGTTGAGTCTCCTTATTTATCAATTCTATATTGAAATGGTCAACTAAGCTGCTATTATTATTCTATCAATTCTCAGTACAGAATTGTGTATTTCAGGATTATTGTTACTTACGTTGAAATTGCTCATTTTAAATTTCAACCTAGTATTATATGATGTATTATAAGAATTGACCATTCTACTGATGTTTGCAACGTAGGACACATTGAACCTGAGCTTTTCATGGACTAATGGGGGATAAAAATGTCACAAATAAATAAATAATTATGAGGCCCATTTTCAAAGCTTTTCCCCTGGGAGAGCCACGCTGAAAACTGCCCACCCTCAAGCTGTTCACAGCGTGGGTACTTTTACCTGAATCCAAAGAAGGACAAATCCGGGGCAGGTAGAGGTTCCCCTATCTAGACAGATTCTCGGGGAGAAGGCCTCTGTGTGCAGGACGTCATGCACAGGTTTCAAACAAGAAGGAAGAAATTATCCCAACTTACTGGAGGTCCTGGTGACCCTGGAGCACCTGTAGAGCCAGAATCCCCGTGAAAGCCTTTCAAGCCAGGAAACCCACGTTGACCTGGAACACCAGGAGGACCAGGTCTCCCAGGGGGACCCTGATCTGAGTCACCTCCGTCACAGGCACAATCACCAGCTGCTCCTGTAGAATAGACAGTCCACAAGATGCAAAGAGATCAACACCAGAACACCTGTACACACAGACTTTATTAAAAGAGAACCAGAGAAACCAGAGGTCAAATTCCACTTCTCTTACTGACTCTCCTTAGTCTCTTTCATGCTCTACTTAGGTTCTCATTACTAGGGGCGTAGCCAGACCTCGGCGGGAGGGAGGTTCAGAGCCCAAGGTGGGGGGGGGGGCACGTTTTAGCCCGCCTCCCCCAGCCGCTGACCCTCCCCCATCACTTTTGACTCTACCGCCGACCCTCCCCTGCCACTTTTGACCCCCCTGCCGCCGCCGCGAGGTACCTTTGCTGGCGGGGGTCCCCAATCCGGCCAGCCTTAGTCTCCTTCAGCGCCAGTCTCATGTCAGGACTCACAGCACAGATCAGCAAACGCGCCAGAAACCGGCGCTGAACAAGACTAAAGGTGGCGGGGGTTGGGGACCCCCGCCAGCAAAGGTATTTTGCAGCGGTGGCGGCACGGGGGGGGGGGTCGAAAGTGGAAGGGGCCAGGACTAAATCTGTGGGGGCCCATGCCCCCACCTAGCTACGCCCCTGCTCATTACTAACAAGCATTAACATGGTAATTCACCTCCTTCCCAATTCTATAAAGGTTGCCAATAATTGCACGCTCAAATTTAGGCGTGGCTCCGATTTGTGTGCGCAATATAATAACATGCCAATTAGTGCCAATAATTGGATTTTAACAAGCAATTATTGGCACTAACAAGCAAGATTTAATTTGGGATTATCTGCGTAAAGTTAGGCGTGGGATCTGCGGAGTGTGGAAACGGGAGGGTCATGAGCATTTTGGGGTGTGATTTTGAGTTACACGTGTAATTACACAATATCGGTGCTCTGTACGTAAATTTAGACGCGGGCATTTGCACCACGTTTTCAATGGTGCAAATAGCAGCACCTAAATTTACACACGACCTCCCCGCTTAAGCGTTAATTATAGAAACTGTGCAGAACTTTAGGCGCAGCTTATAGAATACCACTTAAGCGGGCGGGGGGGAGGGGTTGGTGTTGATTTTTTAGCTGACATTTATAGAATTTAGCCTCTTATGTCTGTAAAAGGCAATTCTTTAAGCTGGGGCCTAAATACAAGCAACAGTTCTCACGATATAACAGGAGAAACAGAGATCAAAAAAGTACACGACTAAACAGAAACAAAATCTCTGTATATACTGAGAAAGGATCTCAGATACTAAGCTCAGATTTTTGAGTTAACAACTCATTAAGAGTATGGTATGGGATTTGCGTTACAAGACTTATGAGGAGAGACTTGCTGAACTAAACATGTATACTCTGGAGGAAAGGAGAAACAGGGGTGATATGAGACAGATGTTCAAATATTTGAAAAGTATTAATCCGCAAACGAACCTTTTCCGGAGATGGGAAGATGGTAGAACGAGAGGACATGAAATGAGATTGAAGGGGGGCAGACTCAAGAAAAATGTCAGGAAGTATTTTTTCACAGAGAGAGTAGTGGATACTTGGAATGCCCTCCCGCGGGAGGTGGTGGAAATGAAAACGGTAACAGAATTCAAACATGCGTGGGATAAGCATAAAGGAATCCTGTGCCGAAGGAATGGATCCTCAGGAGCTTAGTCAAGATCGGGAGGCGGGGCTGGTGGTTGGGAGGCGGGGATAGTGCTGGGCAGACTTATACTGTCTGTGCCAGAGCCGGTGGTGGGAAGCGGGACTGGTGGTTGGGAGGCGGGGATAGTGCTGGACAGACTTGTACGGTCTGTGCCAGAGCCGGTGGTGGGAGGCGGGACTGGTGGTTGGGAGGCAGGGATAGTGCTGAGCAGACTTATACGGTCTGTGCCAGAGCTGGTGGTGGGAGGCAGAGATAGTGCTGGGCAGACTTATACGGTCTGTGCCAGAGCCGGTGGTTGGGAGGCGGGGATAGTGCTGGGCAGACTTATACGGTCTGTGCCAGAGCCGGTGGTGGGAGGTGGGACTGGTGGTTGGGAGGCAGGGATAGTGCTGGGCAGACTTATACGGTCTGTGCCAGAGCTGGTGGTGGGAGGCAGAGATAGTGCTGGGCAGACTTATACGGTCTGTGCCAGAGCCGGTGGTTGGGAGGCGGGGATAGTGCTGGGCAGACTTATACGGTCTGTGCCAGAGCCGGTGGTTGGGAGGTGGGGATACTGCTGGGCAGACTCATACGGTCTGTGCCAGAGCTGGTGGTGGGAGGCAGAGATAGTGCTGGACAGACTTGTACGGTCTGTGCCAGAGCCGGTGGTGGGAGGCGGGACTGGGGGGTGGGAGGTGGGGATGGTGCTGGGCAGACTTATACGGTCTGTGCCCTGAAGAGCACAGGTACAAATCAAAGTAGGGTATACACAAAAAGTAGCACATATGAGTTGTCTTGTTGGGCAGACTGGATGGACCGTCATCTACTGTGTTCCTGTGTTACTGTGCTCAATTGGTTCCAGTCTTATTCATTGATCCAGAAAACCCCTTAATTTCTAATATTTTTTATATTGCACTTAAATATATATCACAAAAGAAATTTATAGCATCAAATTCAAATTTAAATGCATTCTTCTGGAAGATTCAGCAATCATACTGCAGCTTATAATTTAAAGCAAAATGCTGAGACGTAGCTTTAGGAGCTCAGCCTGATTACCGCTGGGTTACTGAAGAGAAAGCCATTTCCGGGGGTTTTCTTTCCCCCCCCGGAAATGGCACGCGCTCGGGACGGAACTACTGCTGGTGGTTGCATTGGTCCAGCGGTAGCCCGCGTTGGGCTTACTGATGCTTTGCAAAAGACCCCCATAGTGATTATATAGTAAACAGGGGCATAGCCAGACCTCGCAGTGGGAGGGGGCCAGAGCCCGAGGTGGGGAGGCACATTTTTGTCTGCCCCCCCCCCCTGCTGCTTCCCACCCACTGCCGCAGCAAATTCCTTGGCTGGCGGGGGTCCCCAACTCCCATCAGCTGAATCATTGTCCAGCACTGGTCTCTGGTGCCGTCACATTGCCTGTCCTGCTCTATCTTCCCCTCTCGTCCTGCACACTCCTTTTAGTGAAATTGAGTGTCACTAGGTCACAAGGAGTTGCCTGTGCCTGAAGTGCGAATCAAACTCAGTTCCTCAGTTCCCCAGGACCAAAGTCCACCACCCTAACCACTGGGCCACTCCTCCACTGCTGCTACTATTTGAGATTCTACATGGAATGTTGCTATTCCACTAGCAACATTCCATGTAGAAGTCGGTCCTTGCAGATCACCAATGTGGCCGCGCAGGCTTCTGCTTCTGTGAGTCTGACGTCCTGCACGTATGTGCAGGACGTCAGACTCACAGAAACAGAAGCCTGCGCAGCCTTCTACATGGAGGGTTAAGTGACTTGCCCAGAGTCACAAGGAGCTGCCTGTGCCTGAAGTGGGATTCGAACTCAGTTCCTCAGTTCCCCAGGACCAAAGTCCACCACCCTAACCACTAGGCCACTCCTCCACTGAAATCCAAATTCAGCATCTGAGATGCTGCACAGAAGCCATTTACTAAGAACTGAGGAAAAGCTTTAGCATCAAAAACACAATCAGCCCCCCTCCTCCCAATATTCAAAGCTATTTTACCGGCCAGACACAGCTGCTGACCAGTTAAATAGCATATCGGCACCGAACTGCTAATATTCAGCGAGAAACAACCAGTTATTTCCTCTGAATATTGCCGGTTAGCGTCTATATTATGCGACTTGTCCGATTAGGTGCCGATATTCAGCACCTAACCTGATAAATTTAGCGGTCAAATAGGACTGCATAAATAGTTGTCCTATCTTTAACCACGAAAAAGTTAACCAGTTAATGCTGAATATTTGCAATTTTTTTAGCAGTTAAAACCCCCCCAGATATACAACGTTGGTCATCGTAAATGGCCAGGCATTGAAAATCTGGGTTTAACACCGGTAGCGGACAGCAAAAGTGCTGCACGCCACTGGCTAAATATTGGGCCCAATGAGTTTGCTTTTTGTTACAAAAAAAAACCCACTTGTAAAACTTGACAGTGGAGTGAAAGAAGATGTTCCACTCAATGTGGAAACTTAAAAGAGTGAAACCTTTCTTCCCGAGAGCCATTTTTCGCAACTTGGTACAATCAATGGTGCCAAGTCACCTTGACTACTGCAATGCACTCTATGCTGGCTGCAAAGAACAAATCATCAAGAAATTTCAGACAGCCCAGAACACTGCAGCCAGACTCATATTTGGAAAAACAAAATACGAAAGTGCAAAACCCCTAAGAGAAAAGCTACACCGGTTGCCACTCAAGGAACGCATCACGTTCAAGATCTGCACATTAGTTCATAAAATCATGCACGGAGATGCGCCAGCCTACATGATAGACCTTGTTGATTTACCTCCCAGGAATGCTAAAAGGTCAGCCCGCATATTCCTCAACTTACACTTCCCAAGCTGTAAAAAACTGAAATACAGACTAACACATGCGTCCAGCTTTTCATACACGGGCACACAAATGTGGAATGCACTACCACGTAGCAGTGGCGTAGCTACGTGGGGGCCTGAGGGGGCCTGGGCCCCCGTAGATTTGGCCCTGGCCCCTCCCGTACGTCACGTATGGCGTCAGAAACAGCTGATCACGCCAGGAACTGCATTGAATGAAGGTGCTACTCCGGCGCCGAAGAACTAGATTCTCTTTGGCGGGGCCAACAAACAACAAGGTATTTGAAGCGGCGGGGCAGGCAGCGACGGCGGGGGAGGGTTGGTGGCGGGAGGGGGGTTCAAGGGGATCGTCGGGGGGGTTCAATGTGGTGGCGGCTGGGGGGGCGGTGGCTGGAGGGGGGGCTAAATAGTGCCCCCCCACCTAGGGTTGTGGCCCCCGCTCCCAGCGAGGTCTGGCTACGCCCCTGCCACGTAGCTTAAGAACAGCCTACGAACTAACTAACTTTCGTAAATCACTGAAGCCATATCTCTTCAACAAAGCATACCACAACGTCCAATAACTTTAACTACAACACATTACCACGCGACCTCCATTTTGATCGATCTCTTTCTATGCCTGTATACCTAATTTTACCATGTCAACCTATTCTCTATGTAACACCAATTGCAATGTCTACTCTGGAATGACGAATGCCATAACGGAGCTTTGTAAGCCACATTGAGCCTACAAATAGGTGGGAAAATGTGGGATACAAATGCAATAAATAAATAACGAGGGACTGAGCCTCGACCAGCGTTGCTCAACCTCTTCCTCAGTATCAAATTTCTCTTCAAAAGTTAGCCAAATCTCAAAACAGATGACCAGGTCTGATAAGTTATGCAAGACCTAGCAATTTTAGGACACCACAAAGCCTTCAGCACTTTACTTAATATTAAACCAGCTCAGACAAATTAAATAATGGAGAAAATCTCCCAGGGATGTTCAGGTCTTCCTGCCTCCAACTCTTCCTCTGAACAGAAGCAGTGTTGCCAGATGGAAAAAACTGCTCACATCCAAAACCAGCCCAAAACCGCACAAAGTCAATTTGCATATGAATGACATTATTAATAAATATTAATGAGGCCATTTGCATACAAATGACATCATTAAGCCCACCTCCACTGGCAGCGGCCGCGGGAAAACTGTGCCAACCTGCGGCGGGCGAAAAAAACGCCGGCGGGGCAAGAAAAAGCCACCCAAAATCCCGCAACCCGCATGCAGTGTGAAAAAGCTGCAGCGGGGCGCGGAAAGGAGCCCAATTGGGCGGGAAACCCGCAGCCCTGGCAACACCGAACAAAAGCAACAAGCAAACAGTCACTGTAGGCAGTTTTCTGATTGGTTATCTTAGCCACAGCCGCTTTCTGACTGGTGCAAGTGGAAAGAGGCGAGAAAGCAGTTTTTCTAAGCTTCTGCTAGAAACCAGATTTTCTTAGCACTGATGGCAGAAGTCCCCAAACTGTAGCCCAAAGAGCTCATTTTTCCAGTCCTCCTCTTAGTTTCTTCCACCTGCTACTTCCTTTCCATCCCCTCCACTTACCACTGTGCTCCGTATAGATTTTTGTTACACTTAAATCTCTCTCAGAACTTTCATTGTTATTCCTGCTGATCAGCAACTCCATGCATCCACCCTCCTTTTTTAAAGTGTTTATGGAGCTACTGAAAGGTAATCGATCCCCTTCTGACAACTGATGCCTTTCTGTGAAAATGCTTTTTGTATTTAGGGCTCCCTCCTTGTGAAATTCGGCCCTTAGTTTACACCAAACCCCAGCTATGTTGGCCATTCCGTTCTGCTCTAGTCTGCTGAAGAGAAGATACAGTATTGGGAAAATAAAGACCTTTGAAGCCCTTTGATCCTATGGACCCAGGTGGACCCCGTGGTCCAGGTTGTCCAGGTGGTCCGGGTTCTCCATCCAGTATAAGTGAAGGTACGAAGATGGGACCTAGAACATGGAGTTAAAAAAGACATCACACAGTAATATTACAAAAGCATCTGAGATAAGGGCAGCTTTTTTGGTGCAGATGAGAGCAACATAACCCTGCAATGCTATTCTCAGGCCCTTTATTTCTCTAAAACTGCTAATGGTGAGTACATCAGCATGACATTAAAGTGCTGCTCTGCGTAGGGTTACCATATTTTGTCCTCTAAAAAAGAGGACACATGACACGCCCTCTGCCCCGCCCATACCACGCCCCTGCCCCACCCACACCACATCCCTTTCGGATCCTTGCCCCGCCCTTTCTCGCTCTCACCCCGCCCCCTGTCACTTATTCCCCTCCCCCGGGTCACATATTCCCCTCCCCTCCCTTTACTTACTATCTACTGTCCCTGGTGGTCTAGTGACCTCTTCGGGGAAGGAAAGAGCCCCCTCTTTCCTGCCCAGAGCGCTGCCTCGCCCTGCATCCTTCTCGGTCTCAGCATTCAAAATGGCCGCCGAGAGCTGAAGTCTCGCGAGGCCGCTTCAAATCTCGGCAGCCATTTTAAATCCCGAGCCGACACTGAGAAGGATGAAGGGCAAGGACAGGCAGCGCTCCGGGCAGGAAAGAGGGGGCTCTTTCCTGCCCCAAAGAGGTCTCTAGACCACCAGGAAAGATAGTAAGTAAGGGGAGGAGAGGGGAGACCCACAGAAATCCGGACAAACAGGCGGGTGGACAAAACCCGCCGGATGCCCCGGACATGTCCTCAAAAAGAGGGCATGTCCGGGGAAATCCGGACATATGGTAACCCTAGCTCTGCAACAGCGTTGAATTTTGTGACCACGCCCCAAAGAATGGATTGTTTCACTTTTAAAAGAAACGATTAAGATTAAAAAACAAATTCTACCATCATATCAAATTTGTTGTTTAGTATTGTGGAATTAAACTAAATGTTATGCAGAACTGGGCTTTTTTTCTTTGCAAAACAAGAAATGCCTCCACGTAACTTGGTAAATCGAAGTGCTTTAAAAAAATACATTTCACAGTGTGAAAGTAGGTGGGTCTTTCTGGCCTCTAAAAACCCACTAATGTGGCCACAACTGACTTAACCTTTAAAAATGTACCCCTTAAATCAAAAATAATAATAATAAAAACAGACTGATTACAACAGAGGGCTTAATAAAGCCTGCACTGGACAAAATTCTTTATTTATTTGTGATTCTTTCCTTATTGATATGTGAGGGTTTATATATTTTGTTTCATATTTTCTAATGACTTCTTTTTAGCAACACTGAACTCGCAATTGTACGGGAAAACGTGGGGTATAAATGTCATAAATAAATAAATGCAACCTTGAATCTTGGCTTAAAAATAAGCAGATCTTCAAAGCTGAAGCCTGCACAGGTCCTGGATTTCAATATCTGAGAATCAATAGAAATCAAACAAAATAAAACATGGAAAAGAAAATAAGATGATACCTTTTTTATTGGACATAACTTAATCACAGTAATGCTTGAATGTTTTCACTTATATACACTGTCAGCTAGCACATTTGCTTATTTCCGATCTGAGGAAGAAGGGCAACCTTCGAAAGCTAATCAAGAAATGTATTAAGTTATGTCCAATTAAAACAGGTATCTTATTTTCTTTTCCATGTTTTATTTGGTTTGATTTCTATTGATAACCTTAAGAGTGGACTAACACGGCTACCACACTCCTCTACTTAATATCTGAGAATAATGCTGTAAGCGGACAGCTGAATGTGGTCCCCTCATTTTTTTTATTTAGCAATACAACACAAAAGAGAGAAAATAAATCATATGGGCCTGTACGCGAATGAATACTGCTCCCACCCTGAGGGAATGGTGACCTTGACCCCTGAAATTTACTCCTCAGTCTGGCCAGTGGTAACAAACGTTATGCATTCTTCCCACCCCCTCTTCTGCATCCCCTCCTTCTCCCCAATCCGACAATTCCTTTTCTTAACAAGTTCAATAAATTTCCAGGACTCTGCATCAAATTATCTTCTTAAAAGGCAAGTACCAGGAACAAACATCTTGCAGATAACTCGAGCTAACCTTTAGTAAAAGACCCCCTAAGTGATAAGTTTGAAAAGTTAACAATTATTCTATCATTTATTTTTTGACCCCCTAATCCCATTATGTCGTTCATTTTTCAAACTGGACCGTATGTAACCCACAGTGTATAAAAATGGGACATACTTATTGAGCCGGGGTGTCCAGGCAGGCCTGGGGTCCGGGTGGTCCTGGTAAACCATCTGGCCCTGGCAATCCAAATTCTGCCCTCCCAGATTCTCCTTTTTCACCTTTGTTTCCTTGAATCCCTGGAAATCCCTGAGCTCCTGGTGCACCTAGACAAAATATTCCCAACATTTAGAGTGGCAAGTCTGTCTTTATAGTTGTAGAAAACAGCAAAAGACAATTAGTCATGTGCACAAAAATTCTTATAACGTAGTCACATTTGTTACCAGCTATCCAGTGGCGTACCAAGGGGGGGGGTGCGGTCCACCCCGGGTGCACGCTGCTGGGGGGTGCCGCGTGCCTGTCCGCTACATTCGTTCTGTGCTCCCTCTGCCCCGGAACAGGTTACTTCCTGTTCCGGGGCAGAGGGAGCATGGAAACGAACGAAGCGGACAGGTGCGCGGCACCCCCCCCCAGCAGCGTGCACCCGGGGGGGTTCTTTCGCCAGGGGGAGGGTCGCTGCACCCGGGGGGCGGGGCGCATCGGCGATCCACCCCGGGTGTCAGCCCCCCTAGAAACGCCACTGCAGCTATCGTTAATATATTACTACATACAGCACTATTTTATTTACAAATAGAGGCCCCCTTTTACTAAGGCACGCTCACGTTTTCAGCACACGCTAAAACTGTAGGCGCGCTAAACGGTTAAGATGCCAATGCATTCCTATGGGCGCCTCTAACGTTTAGCGCACCTAAGTTTTAGCACGTGCGCTAAAACCGTGAGCACACCTTAGTAAAAGGGGGCTAAAGTTCATCCATCTAGCCTCATTATAAAGGCCAACTGAATTTTGGTTTGAGGTTTAGCGTTAAAACTCGAATTTGGACTTGTTTTGGCCGAAAATGCTGGTGCATTTTCAGCTGAAACCAAAACGTTTTGTGCAGTGTCCCATGGCTCTCCTCCTTCTCCCCAAACCAAAGGTGCTCTCACTTCCTCCCTCCCCCCCCAAACAAAAGAAGCCCTCCCTCCGACCCTGCTAAAGACTCACTCCCCACAGGCCTATCATACCACCCTGGTGGGTTACTGGCTAGTCAGGGCAGGAATGATCCGCAGTTGCTCCTACCCATGCTGGCTCCAATCTCAAAATGGCCGCTGCAACCTCCAGTGGCAATGTCAGGAGATGGCTGCTGGAGGTCACGGCAGCCATTTTGACTGTAGATATAACATGGGCTGGAGTCACAGGGTGGTATGGTAGGCCCAGGGGAGTGCCTACAGGTGATCCAGGAGAGGGGGCTTCTTTTTGGGTGGGGGAGGGAGGGAGGACGTGGGAGGTCCTTCGGGTCAGGGGAGAGTGAGGGCTGATCCTGCCTGGGGACTGGGCCAGTGTCAGTTTTGGCTCTGGCTGAAACTGAGCGGTGAATTTCAGCTGCAGATTTGGTTTCGGCTGAAATGAGAAAAACGGTTTCTGTCATTCTCTACCTCATTACTCGCAACCCAAGATTGAGTGTTATGACATTGGCGAAATTGACTCATATTAGGAACTATGGATTTGATATCTTAGTAATATAAGCTTTGGTTGATGCGACTATAACTGGTCTTAAAAAATACCCAAGGGGAGGGGAGGAAGATTTGGAACCACAGCATTTAGAAGTTTTTTTGGTTGCTGATCTGGCAACGTTCATATTTATGTTTATGATTATTTTGTCTTAATATACCACCTTTTCTTCTAGGAAAACAAGGCAAGTTACAAAACAATAGGAAAAGTTAGAAACAAAACTCCATATTACTGCTAGGAAAGCTCAGAAGGTGAAAATAGGATAGAATTGGAAAATGAACTTGAGGAACTATTGTTAGTAATATGTAATTTATCTTTAAAATCGAGCGTGGTACCGGAAGATTGGAGGGTGGCCAATGTAACGCCAATTTTTTAAAAAAGGTTCCAGAGGCGATCCGGGAAATTATAGACCGGTGAGCCTGACTATTATAAAGAACAGAGCATAATCAAAAGCATGGATTCATGGGACAAAGCCAACATGGATTTAGTGAAGGGAAATCTTGCCGCAGCAATCTACTACATTTCTTTGAAGGGGTGAACAAACATGTGGATAAAGGTGAGTCGGTCGATATTGTGTATCTAGATGTTCAATAGGCGTTTGACAAAATACCTTATGAAAGACTCCAGAGGAAATTGGAGAGTCATGGGACAGTTCTATTGTGGATTAAAAACTGGTTAAAGGATAGAAAACAGAGAGTAGGGTTAAATGGTCAGTATTCTCAATGGAGAAGGGTAGTTAGTGGGGTTCCCCAGGGGTCTGTGCTCGGACCGCTGCTTTTTAACATATTTATAAATGACCTAGAGATGGGAGTGACTAGTGAGGTAATTAAATTTGCTGATGACACAAAGTTATTCAAAGTCATTAAAATTGCGGGAGGATTGTGAAAAATTACAAGAGGACCTTACGAGACTGGGAGACTGGGCGTCTAAATGGCAGATGATATTTAATGTGAGCAAGTGTAAAGTGATGCATGTGGGAAAGAGGAACCTGAATTATAGCTACATCATGCAAGGTTCCACGTTAGGAGTCACGGACCAAGAAAGGGATCTAGGTGTCATCGTTGATGATACGTTGAAACCTTGCATTGCTGAGTTTAAATTGGGTTTGGACAGATTCCTGAAAGAAAAGTCCATTGAACATTATTAATTTAAATTTTTGTTTTGTTTTTGGGTTTTTGCCGGGTTCTTGAGGCCTGGATTGGCCACTGTCAGAGACAGGATGCTGGGCTTGATGGACCCTTGGTCTTTTCCCAGAATGGCGGTGCTTATGTTCTTATGTCGATATTCAGCTGAGGCACTCAGTGTTTTGCTGACTGTTGCCAGGGTAAGGCCCAGAAATTCAATGCCAGGCCATGTTTAGGTTCTGGCATTGAATTTCCTGTTTCTGGAGATGGCTAAACCATGACCATTTAAGTGCAATATTCAGAACTTAACTAGCTATGGGGCACTACATAAAGATAGGACCGCATAAAAATCAGTCCTATTTATAGGGTGAACTTGACCGATTAAGAGATGAATATAAGCACATCACCAAAGCAACCCCGCCATTGTCTAGAATAGAATAAAGCTCACTGAGCATGCCCATGATCAGTGTCTCCGTACTATAGCCAGGGCGAAAACCTGACTGACAAGGATGAAGAATATTAGAGTCCTCGACATGTTGACGTAGCTGATCAAAGACCTTGCAGCACCTTGGAGAGGAATGATAAGTTAGAGGCATGCATGTAATTAGCACATGTTTAAATATTCGCTTTCTGAATCTAGTAAACACTCTTGACGGTGCCATACCTCACAAGACTTAGGATAAATAAATAGGATCTTTGTATTTCATCTCTGTTGGCAGAACTATGGTATGTGGGATCATTCAGTCACCTAAAGGATAACCCTGTATATAGAGATTTTGGAAGGCAGACAGACAGACAGACAATTTTACAAATATCCGGGGTAGAAACTCCACTGACAAATGCCAGTATTGCTACTGGGTAAAAACGGTTAATGAGAGGGTTCATGGAAAGTTAGATATTTATTACAGTTCCTGCAGTTAAGCCACAAGATTTATGACTTTTTTTAGGTCTTTGTGCTCCTCTCGTGATTGGATTTGCATTGTTCCCGTACCTTCTGTTCCGACATTCTAAAATATAGTTATAAAAAAAATATCTACTTTTATTAACAGAAATCAACAAGAACAGACAATCTGAGATTTGGAAATACAATTTTTGCAGAAGCAGAACATTCCTCATTGATCATAACAATATATAAAAGAAAAAAAAACTGTTCTAATCTTCTTAGTACTCAGTTCGTGAAGCCTATCCGTCCCTCACCCCCCATCTCCCCCTATCTCTACTCCTAACCTCCCCCATTAACCACAATCTACTGATCCCCATAGTCCAGGGAACTTCTAACTTAATTGGGGCAAAGCAAAAAAAAAAAAAAAAGAGAAAAATCTCACCAATCCAAGTGGCTTCATAAATTTAGCTTATTTAAAATCAAACCACGAGTTCTGGTGGCCAACAATTGAATCTAGGAAGACCAGGTCAAAAGGAAACACTGTCAGTGTTTAAAAGTACGATGTACCTCTTTAGCTTCCCATAACATAAACGTATGAAACTGATTTCTCCACTGCCAATATGAAGGGGTATCAAGCTGGCAGCCCTTGTGCTGTGGAGGAGCAAAATCATCTAAAAAGAGAGTATCACTTTGGTGTGGCAGGAAATAATTCTGAAGCTAGGACCTACCCCTTCAGGTGATTAGTATCTTAAGTACATAAGTAATGCCATACTGGGAAAAGACCAAGGGTCCATTGAGCCCAGCATCCTGTCCACGACAGCGGCCAATCCAGGCCAAGAGTACCTGGCAAGCTTCCCAACGTACAAATATTCTATACATGTTATTCCCGGAATTGTGGATTTTTCCCAAGTCCATTTAGTAGCTGTTTTTAAACTCTGCTAAGCTAACCGCCTTCACCACTTTCTCCGGCAACAAATTCCAGAGTTTAATTACATGTTGGGTGAAGAAAAATTTTCTCCGATTTGTTTTAAATTTACTACACTGTAGTTTCATCGCATGCCCCCTAGTCCTAGTATTTTTGGAAAGCGTGAACAGACGCTTCACATCCACCTGTTCCACTCCACTCATTATTTTATATGCCTCTATCATGTCTCCCCTCAGCCGTCTCTTCTCCAAGCTGAATAGCTCTAACCTCCTTAATCTTTCTTCATAGGGAAGTCGTCCCATCCCCGCTATCATTTTAGTCGCCCT
Organism: Microcaecilia unicolor; assembly: GCF_901765095.1. Classification (NCBI taxonomy): domain Eukaryota; kingdom Metazoa; phylum Chordata; class Amphibia; order Gymnophiona; family Siphonopidae; genus Microcaecilia; species Microcaecilia unicolor. The sequence goes on along the minus strand of NC_044037.1, from coordinate 20,622,978 downwards.
TCGCTGCACCTTTTCCAATTCTACTATATCTTTCTTGAGATGAGGTGACCAGAATTGAACACAATACTCAAGGTGCGGTCGCACCATGGAACGATACAACGGCATTATAACAACCTCACACCTGTTTTCCATACCTTTCCTAATAATACCCAACATTCTATTCGCTTTCCTAGCTGCAGCAGCACACTGAGCAGAAGGTTTCAGTGTATTATCGATGACATCAAGGTTATGTCTCCAGAGGTGTATGTCCAGGATGGAAGGTTAGGTCTGTCATTGTGGTTCGTGAGTCTATCATTAGGAATTTAGGGGTCCTTTTACTAAGGTGCGCTGAAAAATGGCCTGCGGTAGTGTAGACGCGTGTTTTGGGTGTGCGCAGAATTATTTTTTAGCACACCTACAAAGAATGCCTTTTTTTTTTTTTTTGCCGAAAACGGACATGCGGCAAAATGAAAATTGCTGTGTATCCATTTTGGGCCTGAGATCTTACCGCAAGCCATTGACCTTGCAGTAAGGTCTCACGCGGTAATGGTCTACTGCGTCAAATGCCACTTGACGCGCGTAGCTGCCGCGCACCAGAAAATAAAAAATATTTTTCAGATGCGCATAGCGGATGCGCGCCAAAATTGAAATTACCGCAAGGGCCACACGGTAACTGGGGGGGGGGGGGGGGGGGGAACTCCAATTTGGTGTGCGTTGGCCGCGCGTAGGTGCCTACACGGCTTAGTAAAAGGACCCCATAGGTAGCTGGGTGGCTGGTGTGAATGACGGTTACTTGGTAACTTGCCTGCCTGGTATAACAGTGACGGACTTCACACATCACCTAGACAGAACTTTAAACAGTTCTGGGGAACAATCATACATACAACATACAGGTACCATTTACATAAGAAGGTGAAATAAGAAGGTTCTGGAAGCCAACTTTAAGATTTTAGGTAGGGAATTGAAATCCAGACTTCCGTGGTAACATTCTCAGAAATACTCCTTGTTTCACATACAGGGCCCCAGATGCAAGCAGAGCTCCAGGTTCTCAATGCATGGTTGAGAATGGTACTGGCAAGAGGGTTTAGACTTGTTAGGAATTGGGCAATATTTTGGGAAAGGGAGATGCTATTGTGACAGGATGGGCGAAGCAGGCTACTTGGTGCCAACATTTAAAAGGAGGTAGAGAAGCTTTTAGACTAGTTTATGGGGGAAAGCCAACAGTCACAGAGACATCCATGACTGGATACAACAGGAGATTAGGGAACTATTTCATCTATGCATTAATCTTCAAAGTACAGGGGAAATGAAGGGATTTAAAAAACAAAAACAAAAAAGATTTCCTAAAGTTTAAAACATAATATTTCTTTTTTTTTTTTTAATTTAAATGAAGTCTTTATTTACTTTGATAACAGAACAATAAACTCCATAAACAATACACGTAGTATAGTTGAATTTGACTTATACAGACATGTTCCATCAACTTCAACACTTTGTTCCAGTTTTTCAAATTACATATAGAAATCTATAGGATACCTCAAAAAAATTTTAAATTTTTACTAAGGGGAAACTCACTCACCCACCCTCCTCAGGTAATATTTCTACATAATATACTTGTGGGAAGCATTTTCAACCTAGTCAGCTTCAACGATGATGCTTGAACATCCTTTCAGATACAATAAAGTGTCCCAGTGGGTTCTCTAAGAAGGCCAAGGAAGATACGAACTCCCAACTGGACCCCCCCCCCCCCCACAAACTAAGATACTTGTATCTGTAAATTGCACTTACCTTGAATTAATGAAGAAACTCCTGGTGAACCAGGAGTACCTGGGAAGCCAGCAAATCCTTCATCCCCCTTAAAACCTGAGTGTCCTGGAAAACCTGGATCTCCCATAGGACCTGTCGGGACAAACAGGCACAAACTGATGATTGGACATTTCAGCTGCAATCCTGTACCAATTCTCTTTGAAGTATCTGATTTGAAAACTGAATTTTGAAATATTGTATTATGTTACTTCAGTAATCTCTGCATTGTATTTTACATGGAAAACAAAGTTTAAAAAATGGCCATGTACATGATAGTCAATTCTTCAAAAATAAACTTGCCACAAAAGTCTCTCTGTTTGAAGATGGGGGACAAATGAGTAGGGATGCTCTATGGTTTATTACATTTAATATACATAAAATACATAAATTCATAAAATCTCTCTATATAAAAGGCACCACCAACGTTCTATGACGCCTCCAGCCGGAAGTGTGAAGGGGGAGAGATATCCGGTTTCCCCATGAGTGTCTGCCCCGCCCTCGCTCTCTCTGTAACACAAACAGTGAAGGAAAACACAGCAAAGCAAATCAAATCGCTCTCTCTGTAACAGTGAAGGACTCAGAGGGGGGAGGGGAGAGAGGGCAGAGGGCAGGGACAGAGCTATCCAGTTTCCCCATGAGTGTCTGCCCCGCCCTCGCTCTCTCTGTAACACAAACAGTGAAGGAAAACACAGCAAAGCAAATCAAATCGCTCTCTCTGTAACAGTGAAGGACTCAGAGGGGGGGAGGGGAGAGAGGGCAGAGGGCAGGGACAGAGCTATCCAGTTTCCCCATGAGTGTCTGCCCCGCCCTCGCTCTCTCTGTAACACAAACAGTGAAGAAAAACACAGCAAAGCAAATCAAATCACTCTCTCTGTAACAGTGAAGGACTCAGAGGGGGGAGGGGAGACAGGGCAGAGGGCAGGGACACAAACACTCCCACATGCACACAGAAGAAAACCTTGCTAGCCCCCGTTTCATTTGCATCAGAAACGGGGCTTTTTTTTACTAGTAAATTCATAAAATACAGCCGAGTGGTTTACAAACAAATAATTAATAGGAAAAAGGATGGGACAACAATTCTCATAGAAAGATAACCAAAGTAATAAGACATTGAGAGATTGAGGCCACCTGTTCCTCATCAGCCACTTTCGCCCCATCCTAATCAGAAAAAAAGTCTCATGGAATAAATAGACTTTTAGAGCTGTCCAAAGTGTTTTTGCTCATTTTTGCTTTTTTTTTTTTTCTTGCTGTTTTTAGGGGTGTTTTCTCAGTTCATTTCACACTAACTTCAGTGCATGTTAAAACTTTTAGGGGTCCTTTTACTAAGGCGTGTTAACGGATTTAGAGCACGCTAATGATTAGCAAGCGCTAACTGCAGTGCAGCTCACTCTATGGGCTGCATGGCATTAATTTGCTAGTGTGTGCTAAATCCATTAGTGCACCTTAGTAAAACGACCCCTTTATATATGCAAATCAGCTGTATATTTATTTATTTATTTGTTGCATTTGTATCCCACATTTTCCCCACCTATTTGCAGGCTCAATGTGGCTCACAATGTTCCGTCATGGCGATCGCCACTCCAGAGTAAAAGATACAATTGGTATGATATAAAGAACATGGATAATATAATAGAATTAAGCAATCAGGTATAGAGAGATCACATTCGGAATATCAGGTAAGCGGTGCTGCGTTACAGTTCCTATGATGGTTCATTGTGGTATGCCTTGTTGAAGAGGTAAGTCTTCAGTGATTTCCGAAAGTTGGGTAGGTCGCACATTGTTTTCACGTCAAATGGCAAAGCATTCCACAGTTGTGTACTCGTGTAGGAAAAGCTGGACGCATGTGTTAATCTGTATTTTAGTCCTTTACAGTTGGGGAAGTGAAGATTAAGGAATATATGCTGATTCGTAGGTTAGTATGCATTAAATCGATTTTGCGCTCACTAAAATTTTTAAGGCGCATTAACATGCATATCCCTATAAACGAGTCTTATTTTTTCCATGGAAGATACATTCCTGAAGTACTATAAGGTCTAAATCACTGATCAGAATGGTTGGTTGTGTAGGCAAGACAAGCTGTTACCAACACAAGCTAGCTAATTTAAGATGACCATTCTTATGAGATACAGAGCAAGCATATAGGACTATTAAAAATGTTTTTGTCGTCATGTGGAATCCTGACTTTCTTTGCTGAGAACATTAGATTATGCCGAGCATAGTACACATGTATCCAATGAGTTGATCTAGCAGCATCATACCTTTTTCTCACCGTATAAGTATATAAACAGCCAAATCATCTGAGCTTTACAGAACTTTTTGCATGTCATACCACTGAAGGAGAAATTAGGTCTTATCTGATAATTTCTTTCCATTAGTCCTTCCCACTATTCCAGAACCTGCGGGAGAGTTGTGTCCACCAACCAGCAGGTGGAGACAGAGAACTGAAAACTGAGCTGAGACATCTCTCTTTTGCCATCCAGTCCAGCTCCTCAGTATTTTCATAGAAAAGCAGTAAGGAGAAGCTCAGAATAAACACAACAACCTTAAACGGGTTGCTAACCTAACACTAACCAGATGGGGTTAGACGAGTAAATAAATGGACCTCTCTCATCTCTGGACAACTTGTAGAGAACAAGGGATATGCAGGAAGCATCATGCAAGGTGATAGTCATTATTTGACACATTACTTTGCACCAACTAAACATCTCCGAAACCTCGGGAGGGCCTCTGGAATAGTGGGAAGGACTAATGGAAGGAAAATTATTAGGGAACACCTAATTTCTCTTTCCATTATATAGCTTTCCATTATTTAAGAACCTGTGGGAGGTTAAAAGCGATCCCTAGAGTGGGTGGAATCCTGGCACTGCCACCCTGAGAACTGAAGCCCCAACTCTCGCTTCCAAACATGCCACAATGTCCACCCTGTAGTTCTTGGCAAAGGTATGCAGAGTCGACCATGTCTCTGCATTGCAAATATCCATCGGAGACAGTATGGTAGTCTCCGCCCAGGATGTCACTAAAATGAGCCCGCAAGGCCTAAGGAGCTTGCTTTCCTGCAAACAAATAAGCCACAGCAATAGCCTCCTTCAGCCATCTAGCAATTGTGGGCTTGGAATCCATGAGGCCAAGCCTCTGCTTATCAAAAAGCACAGTTTGTCCGATTTATGGAATTCATTTGTGACTTCCGAATATCTAATGAGGACTTTCTGCACGAGGAGAAGCTTCAAGGAAGAATAAGCCTCTTTGTCCTCTCTGTGAAAGGACAGAAACTCCACAGATTGGTGGAGATGAAAAGCTGAGACCTTTTTCAGAAGAAAGGAAGGAACAGTGCACAGGGAGACCCTCGCCTCCAAAAAGTGGAGTAAAGGATCCCAAGAGAGCCTGACGCTCTGAAACCCTACGTGCTGACGCAACAGCCACCAAGAATGCTGTCTTTAGCATAAGATCTTTCAAGGAGGCCTTCCGATGTGGCTCAACAGGAGGCTTCTGAAGAGCCTGAAGGACTAAATTAAGGTTCCACTCTTGACATGGCATACAAAAGGAAGGCTGCAAGTGGCCTGCTCCCCACAAGAATGAAAATGTATCTGGGTGAGCATCAAGAGACGTCTTCTGTAGTTGGCCTCTGAAACAGGCCAAAGTTGTAACCTGAACTTTGAGAGAGCCCAATGCTAATCCTTTCTGAAGACCTGCTTAGAGAAACACTAGGATTTGTGCAATCTGAACAGAGAAGGGAGAAAATCCACACTCAGAACACAAGCTCTCGAACGTCCTCCACACCCTCGCATATGCCATGGATGTAGCCTGAAGCAAGGTAGCAAGGAGCACATCAGAATAACCTTTTCATCTCAACCGACCCCTTCAATGGCCAAGCCATAAGACCAAAGGGCACTGGACCTTGCCTCAGTAGGAGGGAAGACATACAGTAGATATGTTTCCAGCCAGGGCTGCAGTAGGGCATTGATCCCCATCGAGCCTGGTTCTTTCCAATGGCTGAAGAACTTGGGCACTTTGGCATTCCTTTTCATTGCCATCAAGTCCAGAAGCATTGGTGCACTACCAGCTGAAAACCCTGGCTAGATAGTTTCCATTCTCCCGGGTCCAAGAAGTGTCTGCTGAGAAAGTTCACCTCCACATTCAAGACCCAGTGATCTGGGCTGCCGACAAGCAGAGACGATTTTTCTCTGCACAACTCATAAGGGAGGCCGCCTCCATCGCCATTGGATAGCTGAGAGTCCCGCCTTTCTTGCTGATATAAGCCATCACCATTACATTGTTGGAGAAAACTTGGACTGGGGCCCCCGCCAGAAAGAGAGTGAAATAGTGTAAGGCATTCTGCACTGCCCTGAGCTTCAAGCGATTTATTGACCTGTTCCATCTAGGTGCCGTGTACCAGATGTACTGAGCTCCCCATCCCGACCTGTTGTCATCCATTGTCATCCCCTCCCATTGTGTTATTGGAAAGGGAGCTCCAACGGTCAAATTCCTGGGCAACAACCACCACATAGCAACATAGTAAATGTTGGCAGATAAAGAGTTGTACACTCCATTTAGTCTGCCCAACCAGATGGCCAGAGTTTTGACAATGCATAAATCAAATCAATTCTTGTATACCGCTAATATCCCCTTTCCAGGGTTCAGTGCAGTTTACAGTCTAGGTGAGACAAAAGCTGATAATGTTAGTGTGATAATGAGAACAGTTAGAGATCATTGCTGTAATGCATGAGACCAGGTTACACTTGTTCATGATTAAACACTGGCATCGTAAACAGGGCAGTTGGCAGCTTACCACCTTACCAAACCCACATAAGTACATAAGTAATGCCACACTGGGAAAAGACCAAGAGTCCATCGAGCCCAGCATCCTATCCATGACAGCGGCCAAACCAGGCCAAGGGCAAGCTTCCCAAACGTACAAACATTCTATACATGTTATTCCTGGAAATATGGATTTTTCCCAAGTCCATTTAGTAGCTGTTTATGGACTTGTCCTTTAGGAAACCGTCCAACCCCTTTTTAAACTCTGCTAAGCTAACCGCCTTCACCACATTTTCCGGCAATGAATTCCAGAGTTTAATTACACGTTGGGTGAAGAAACGTTTTCTCCGATTTGTTTTAAATTTACTACACTGTAGTTTAATCGCATGCCCCCTAGTCCTAGTATTTTTGGAAAGCGTGAACAGACGCTTCACATCCACCTGTTCCACTCCACTCATTATTTTATATACCTCTATCATGTCTCCCCTCAGCCATCTCTTCTCCAAGCTGAAAAGCCCTAGCCTCCTTAGTCTTTCTTCACAGGGAAGTCGTCCCATCCCCGCTATCATTTTAGTCGCCCTTCGCTGCACCTTTTCCAGTTCCACTATATCTTTCTTGAGATGCGGCGACCAGAATTGGACACAATACTCAAGGTGCGGTCACACCATGGAGCGATATAACGGCATTATAACATCCTCACACCTGTTTTCCATACCTTTCTGAGAAGTTCTGAGAGAAGAGGACATTTCTCTGGTAAGTGATGCAATCTTGGAAACTAATACCACAATACTCAATCTGTTTATGAGCCTCCTTCGAGGAATCGTGTCAAAGGCTTTGCTGAAATCCTAAGAGACCACATCTAGTGTATGCCCTTGATCCTGTTCTCTGGTAACCCAGACACTAACTTAAAGTTAGGCCGTTTCTCTTACTTCATTCCACCTCACCAATCTTAAAAAAAAAACAGTGAACTGATTTGATTTAAACACATGAAAAAGCCCGAAATCTGTTTGCCAAATTAAAAACAAACAAACAACCTACCTGAGGTGAAATGTGAACTATTTAAAACTAGGTTTTGGCGTCATATGGCAGCTTAACCATAGCCTCAAGAAAGTAACTGACAGTTTAGAATCAAGGTAAAAAAACATGTACAAAGAACAGCTGAATTAATAGAGAAGACCAAAGTTCTTCATAAAACACTCATTTCACATTGTGGAGGAGTGGCCTAGTGGTTAGGGTGGTGGACTTTGGTGCTGGGGAACTGAGTTTGATTCCCACTTCAGGCACAGGCAGCTCCTTGTGACTCTGGGCAAGACACTTAACCCTCCATTGCCCCATGTAAGCCGCATTGAGCCTGCCATGAATGGGGAAAGTGCAGGGTACAAATGTAACAAAAATAAAATAGATACTATTGGAGATTCTACATGGAATGTTGCTACTATTGGAGATTCTACATGGAATGTTGCTATTCCACTAGCAACATTCCATGTAGAAGGCTGCGCAAGCTTCTGTTTCTGTGAGTCTGACGTCCTGCACGTATGTGCAGGACGTCAGACTCGCAGAAGCCTGCGCGTCCACATTGGTGATCTGCAAGGGCCGACTTCTACATGGAATGTTGCTAGTGGAATCTCAAATAGTAGCAACAGTGGAGGAGTGGCCTAGTGGTTAGGGTGGTGGACTTTGGTCCTGAGGAACTGAGTTCGATTCCCGGCACAGGCAGCTCCTTGTGACTCTGGGCAAGTCACTTAACCCTCCATTGCCTGCTGCATTGAGCCTGCCATGAGTGGGACAGCGTGGGGTACAAATGTAACAAAAATAAATATTAGAACAATCAACACTGAATTCCTTAAATTGGTTACTTTAATCATACTGTCATTTTACTCTTTGCATATCTGTAATGTATTAATCATTTCTTTATTTCTAATTTTCATGATATCTTATGTACCTTAACTGAAATAATACTTTGTTCTTCTTATTTCGCTAATGACGATTGTCATGGCGGCATAATGTAAGCCACATTGAGCCCGCAAAGAGGTGGGAAAATGTGGGATACAAATGCAGCAAACAAATAAATAAATAAATAAATAAAATTATTACCCTCCAAAAACAAATTAATATCTAGGTACAATTATGAAATTACAAAACTAAGGTGGGAAAATGCACCTGAAATCACCGAGCCCTCTTCATCAATAATCGAAGGAAGACCTGGTGGACCCGTATCCCCTGGTTCACCCTGTGAAATGAAGCACGTTAATTAGTCTGTGTTTTGCAACCTTATTCAAATATCCAGTAAGGTGCAGTGTTGGAAAAGATCAGATGAAGATCCACTTTATTTTTTTTTTTTGAGCAATTCAGTCTTGACCGATGATTGGGGCTGGGGAGAGGGGTGGTGGGAGTGGAGATTTTTGCTTGGAGCCTATCATTTGCTATGCAGACCTTGGAGTATAAACCTGAAGAGGCCCAACAGAATTTTCACGGTGTCAGTGTAAACATTTCTCATCAGTGTACCCACAAGAGGGTCTTCTCCTTCGCTGCCCTCATCACTGCCTTCTAGACAGATGTGGAGAACAGGGGTAAGGGCAGAGGGGAAAATCAAGGTAAAGACATAGGGACCCTTTTGCTAAGTTGCAGTAGGCGCTAGGGTAGGGCCTCCGAAGGGGGGGGGGGCAGGGGAGGGCAAGATTCCCTGGGTCCAGCCTCCAAGGGGGGGGGGGGGGGCTAGGTGCCGATGTCTGTCTCTCTCCTACTCCTGTGTGTCAGGAGTCCCGGATGATTGTGTTAACACAATAACACAGGAGCAGGACAGTGACAGACAAAGGGAGGAGCAGAAGCAGGAAGGTAAGGGGGGATTGGGGGGGGGACGGCAGCTGCTGCGGCGGCCCTGATCCAGGCCTGGTTCTGTCTCTCAGCAGCCCTGTGCTTGGGCGTTCTTACCACAGCTTGAAAGGACTTACCGTGGAAGGTCCCATGGTAAGTCTGTGATTAGCATGTGCAAACTGTGCACTAAGTTTTCATTGTTATAACAGAGGGGGCATATCGGTGGGGGGGCAACGATGGAATGTGTGTGTCAGCACTGATCAATTAGCACACCACATGCTAACTGATTATTGTGTCAGCTCATGCACTAATTTGTTGTAGCCTAATGGTTAGTGGAGCAAGCTTTGATCCTGCTGACCTGGGTTTGATTCCCACTGTAGCTCCTTGTGACCTTGGACAAGTTGCTTAACTCTCCATTTATTTAGATTTTGCTCACCTTTTCAGAAGTAGCTCAAGGTGAGTTACATTCAGGTACACTGGCTAGTTCCCTGTCCCTGGAGGGCTCACAATCTAAGTTTGTACCTGAGGCAATGGAGGGTTATGTGACTTGCCCAATGATCACAAGGAGCAGCAGTGGGATTTGAACCGGCCACCTCTGGTTTGCAAAACCAGTGCTCTAACCACTAGGCCACACATCCACTCCATTGCCCCAAGTACAAAAACTTAGATTGTAAGATCTCAATGGAGAGAAAAGGAACCTGCTTATAATGTGTACAGTGCTGTGTATGTGTAGTAGTGCTATAGAAATGATTAGTAGTAGTTAATGGGTACTTGCTAATGATTCTTTATATTGTTACTATGTAAGCCGCATTGAGCCTGCTATGTGTGGGAAAGCGTGGGGTACAAATGTAATAAATAAATAATTAATTAATTAATTTAAAAAAATGGGAAATTGGCCATTTCACTGCTTCGGTAGAAAGTGGCCTTAGAACGCAGAACAAGAGCATGCCAATGCTACTTTCCCCCACGCTTTTGTAAAAGGACCCCATCGGAAGGGTCTGGGTTCTGCTTTGGCTACGGAAACGCAGATCCCACCTACCCAGAATGGTAGAGGGTCAAAAGGGGCAGATGGCAAAGCCAACCATAGCTGGGCAAGGGCCAAGGTTTGGTAGACTCTCAGTTAAAGTTGGTGAGCCAAGACGGCCATGAGTAAAAGGACTCAATCCATGAAATATAATGAAACTCATGATAATGACGTCTATAGTTCACCTAGAGAGGCATAATTGATAGGGACGCCCAAGTTTTGCTGAGGACGTCCTCGCAAAACGTCCTGGTGGAGGGGCAGGGAAACCCGTATTTTCGAAACAAGATGGGTGTCCATCTTTCGTCAGGGACGCCAAAATCTTGACATTTAGGTTGTCCCTAGACTTGGTCGTTTCTGATTGTCGGCGATAATGGAAACTAAGGACGCCCATCTCAGAAACGACCAAATGCAAGGCCTTTGGTCGTGGGAGGAGCCAGCATTCGTAGTGCACTGGTCCTCCTGACATGCCAGGACACCAACCGGGCACCCTAGGGGGCACTGCAGTGGACTTCACAAATTGCTCCCAGGTACACAGCTCCCTTACCTTGTGTGCTGAGCCCCCCCCCCAACCACAATTGTACACCACTACTATAGCCCTTAGGGGTGAAGGGGGGAACCTAGATGTGGGTACAGTGGGTTTCTGGTGGGTTTTGGAGGGCTCACATTTAACACCACAAGTGTAACAGGTAGAGGGGGGAAGGGCCTGGGTCCGCCTGCCTGAAGTGCACTGCACCCACTAAAACTGTTCCAGGGACCTGCATACTGCTGTGATGGACTCGAGTATGACATTTGAGGCTGGCACAAAATATTTTTAAAGATATTTTTTGAGGGTGGGAGGGGGTTAGTGACCACTGGGGGAGTAACGGGAGGTGATCCCTGATTCTCTCCGGTGGTCATCTGGTCAGTTCGGGCACCTTTTTGTGCCTTGGTCATAAGAAAAACAGGACCAGGAAAAGTCGTCCAAGTGTTCGTCAGGGTACTCCCTTTTTTTCCCCATTATGGGTTGAGGATGCCCATGTGTTAGGTACGCCCAAGTCCCGCCTTCGCTATGCCTCCGAAACGCCCCCGTGAACTTTGGTCGTTCCCAGGACGGAAAGCAGTTGAGGACGCCCAAAATCGGCTTTGGATTATACCGATTTGGGCCACCCTGTGAAAAGGATGCCCATCATCCGATTTGTGTTGAAAGATGGGCGTCCTTCTCTTTTGAAAATGAGTCTGCTAGTCAATCATTTAATTTTAAATTATTCAGGGCTCCTGTTACAAAGTGATGCGCTGAATGCAGTGATGCCCATTTAATGCCCATGGGCTTCTTTGCATCCAGCGCATGCTAATCGGTAGTGTTGTTTGTAAAAGGAGTCCTCAATTTTTTTTTAATTTCTTAATAAATTTTTAGGGGATAACAGACCTCAGAGAGAGAGAGAGAGAACGAGGCTTCAAAGACCTCAAGTGTTCTTCTTCAATCATTGGTCAAAATCTCAAAAATCCCTTTAATCCTTATAGAAAGATAGCTGGACAGTCTGAATACACCCTGCAGTTAACAGCAAAAAAAGACACATTTCCTACTTTATTTGTTAATTCAATTTATCACTTTATTAGTACGCTGCTCATGGGGAGAGGTTATCTGCTAATAGAGCGTGTTAATATTATTATTACATGATATCTACCACAGGGCCCATTTCATAAAATGGGCCATGCGGTGGAGAATGCGTGATAAGTGTCAGTGTGCACTAATCGTTAGTAAATGACTTACAATATAGAGGATATGATGAATTACAATGGCAGCTTAATACTAAACCACGTAGAAATGCTAGGAAAATTTACCTAAACGGAGAGGCATTAAAAACCGGAAAATTCAAATAATTATGCATAAAAACTTGAGCTCCCAAATGTAAACCATTCTTCCACCCCACTTCTAATCTCCTGGGTAAACGGTGCACAGACCTCGTTGTGAATTCAAAACCAATACATTTAAATAAACACATGGGAGGGGTAATCATCTTATTTGACCGTAAGGTCAAGGTGATAAAACAAATCATGAAGATTATAATGCTAAAACAAAAATCACAAAGGTATAACAAATAAAATAAAATAAAAAGACAAAAATGACAATAACTTAAATCACAAAACGTTGGTCACTACCAAAAAAAAAAGAAGCTAAATTGTAATATCATCCAGTAAGAAAGTCATGTTATGAATCTGCTTTACACACCGAGAAGAGTATTTATAGAGCTGAACGGAAAGAACGTGTACTTGTATTTGGTTTGTGTATACTTAGGAGGAGAACATCAGCCCTGCTCGACAAACAAACCCTACCTTGTTTCCTGGAAACCCTTCAAGACCAATAAAGCCAGGTAACCCAGCCTGACCCTGTGAGAGAAAAGGGGAAAAAGTGACACTATTACTCTATAAACCTGTGTTATGTCAATATAGCACCATTGGCTGTAAATCTTTCCAAGTTATTACGTTTCTGTTCCACCTTCACTGCTTAAGGATCACCTTCATCTGCTCATAACCGTTTAAAAAAAACATAGGCATATAGGAGGAATTTTACAAAGTACATGCATAAATGTTTACAATATTGGCATACATACATATTTATGCACATATGCATATGGAGTCTGGGTGGAGCATGGGCGGGACTCCCAAGGACACAACTTACAGAATACCATATGTCTGGCATTTAGGTGCAAAACCCTAAGCCAGCTCTGTGGTTAACATACATGTATGGATACACCTGGTTACACTAGTATTCTATAAAGGGAAGTAGGTGCTTATTTTCCTTGGGAGTGGAGGAGTCGCTTAATGGTTACAGCAGTTGGCCGAGAACCCGGTTCAAATTTCATTGCGGCTCCTTGTGATCTTAGGCAAGCTATTTAACCCTCTACTGACTCAGGTACAAACTCAGACGGTAAGCCCTCCATGGACAGAGAAACCAGGGCCAGGCTTTGGTAGGGGTGACAGGGGCGGATGCACAGGGCCTTGCATTCCCGGAACCCCCCCCCCCCCCCGACAAAGCAACTGCTGCTGCAGTTGATGACAGTTCTGAGCATCAGCTACAGACCTGCCAAGTCTCCCACTGGAGACTCCCACTTCAGCAGGTTACCTCCCATATCCCTGCAAAAATCAGAAAGCCTCCTGTTGAAAAGACTCACCTCCAGAGCCATTTTCTTTTCAACAAGCAGGCCCAACACGTATACACTAGTTACACTAGTGTTAGAGATCACTTGATCTACTGAGGCATGCGTGTGGCCACCCTCCTGCAGCAATCTCTTCATGTAGAATGTCTTTCCATGTACACTGAACAGGAGGTTGAAAGTGTGCTCACCAGCCCCGCCTGTGCTGATGACTTAGCTGCAGCCTGGCCCCTGCTGCCTTAGCCGAGCCTGCGATACCTGCAGTGGGAAGTTGCCAGCCTGCGATGTCGTCTTCTGCAGAGCTGACAAACACCGACTGACTCAAGTCACGCTCCAAGCCCAAATGCTGCTGCATGCGGCTGGCTCACTGACACTGAGGCGGCCTCCACCCTGGGCCCCCCTCCTTGGAGACACAGCAAAGGGAAGAGGCTCACAAGCCCAAGCCCTGGCGCAGTCAGTCAGCCCTTTCCAGGCTAGTTCTTGCACTCAAGGTAAGCTAAAAAAAAAAAGCATTGGAGCAGCCTGACAGACAATGGAGGGGTGGGGGAAGGAACTGGAAGACTTTTTCAAGCAGGGACTGGGGAGGAGGGGAGTGGACAGTTATGGACTTAAGCTGAAAAGAATAAAACCAAAACTGCCATAGGTTTCATATTCGATCAGAGTCCCTGGGGCTATAAGACAATGCACAGTGTAAGAGACAGTCATGAGGGGTTGGTTAGATCCCATTCTGATAAAGCCAGGCTTCTTGTACTTTTGGGAATTACTCAGATCTATGTGTTGTGAATGGGGGTAAGACAAAGGTCCAAGGGAATGTGTTGCCTGAAGATGAGGAGGTTCTGTACCCAAAAGAATGGCAGCAGAAACTTTTACCAGAATAAACTGTCAATGAAAATCTCAGAGGAGAACCACTGGCATGAGAAAAACCTCATTCTGCTGCAGAAAATCTACCTTGTATCTTCCCAGGATTTCAGCAGAGGAGGAGATATCAGCAGACAGACTCATTTACCAAAAAAAGGGAATTCGAAAGTGTAGGGAACCCTCGAGACTAGCTTGAGAGGGGTTTGGAATCAAACAAAACCTTGTAATGGAAGTGAATTTTAAAGACTGTTTTTCATCTCTGTCTTGACCGACCAGTGCACTCGGGGTCTGTATTGTTGATTAGAAATAATTCTGTTTAAAAATAATTGTTTAACTTTAATTGTGTGAAAATAAGTTGGAATGCAGAAGATAAGACACAGCTCTAATTAATTTGATATGTGAAGGGGAGGATGGCACTTGTTTTTCAGGCCCAGCTTGGCCACCTGGACTTGGGGAGCATGTGACCACGTTCCCACAGTATGGCTTGTTTACCTAGACAGAGAAGCATTCTGTAATTTTCCTTAGCTCTGAACATGAGTTCTGAGCCTAATAAAAAGGGGAGTTTCTTTCCGTGAAATCGGGAGCTAATCTGTGAGTAATATACGTACTGCGCAGAGGATCTGTTCCTGGTCTAAAAATCTCCTGGCTTTCGCTGTAACGGGCCCCCCCAGCTGATGTTAAGAGCCTGAATGATGTAAGGAACAGTGATGATTGTATGTATATCTGTATTATTGCTTCTTTTCCTGGTCTAAGAACTCTTAACATTGCCTAGATGCAGTGATGTAATGATTCTTTATGATTGTTTCTAATCATTGTGTGTATATAGCTAATCATTGTAGAATTTAGCAACTCTAATAAAAATTTCATTTATCTAATACAAATCGAAAAGAATCCACGTTAATTATTGAGTAGTCTGTGTCAGTGAGACAGGTTGTAAATCCATAGTAGTACTACCTCTATTGACTAATGAGCTTCTGTACCCTGGGGAGCTCCAACTGAGTGAAAATATTTTCTTTAAGGTCCCCTGTAAATGTTGTTGTGATTTTGAGGCCGATATTCAATTGATGGGAGGCAGCCCGCGTAAGTGCCACAATCGGTGCTGACCCCAAATATTCAATGCCGGGCTGTTTCCGGTGACCGCTATTGAATATCCTCATCGCGTGATATAGTCGGTTATCTTTTCAGCACTAACTGCCAATATTCAGCGGAGATAATTGGTTACCTCGCACTGAATATTAGCAGTTAGGCGCCAAAACACTATTTAACCAGTCAGCAGCCATTTCTGTTCGGTTAAATAGCGCAATTTGTCTTTACTGAAATATGTCTTTTTGGGAACCTTATGTACTTGACATATTTTTGGCTACCAGGGGATCTCTGGTGTTGCTTCTCCGTGTTTGTGGGTTACAGTAACGAGGCAATTTTAAAGTACTCTGCCCACATACCTGAGTCTTTTCTTAGGGCCCTGTTTACTAAGGCATGTTAGCATTTTTAATGCGCCTACAATTAGCGTACGTACTAACCGTGTAGGCGCCTATAGGGATATTGTATGCGCGTACATGATTAACATGCGTACATAGTTATCACATGTTAAAAACGCTAACACGGCTTAGTAAACAGGGCCCTTGGCTAATCAATATTTTTCCTTTATTCTCCTCTGTGCTATGAGAATTTAACTCCTAATTGTAGTGGACTTGAACTGAATAATTTCTGGCTATTTTCATTGCTTAATACTAAAGGTTTCTTATAATAGTAACATAGTAGATGACAGTAGAGAAAGACCTGTACTGTCCATCCAGTCTGCCTAACAAGACAAACTCATATGTGCTACTTTTTGTGTATACCTGATCTTGATTTGTATCTGCCATTTTCAGGGCACAGACCGTAGAAGTCTGCCCAGCACTAGCCCCGCCTCCCAACCACTAGCCTCGCCTCCCACCACCGGTGCTGCCAAATAAGCTTAGTTGAATCCATGTTTTATATACGTTTTCCTTCATTTGTCTTTGTTTAAAACAAGTCTTGTCAACGGGGGGAGGGGGGGGAGGGGAGGGGGGGCTAGGCAGGGGGCCTCACCGAAATAGTCTGCACGGGGCCCTGCAATTGCTAAGACTAGCCCTAAGAGAAACACCTACGTTACCTGAATGTACAACACTTTGATAGCTTTCTGGATTGCAGGCAGTATTTAAGAAATCAAGGGACCTTTCACTGAAGGACATAAAGCCCTTAACACATATTTAGGGGTCCTTTTACTAAGGCATACTAACAGATTTAGCGCACGCTAAATGATAAGATGCCCATTATATTCCTATTAGCATTCAGTATGCGCTACTCATTAGTAAAAGGCAGTGCATTTTTTCTAGCAAAAAAAGGTGCTGGTACTCAAATGCCAGGCTACCCTTCCGGGGTGGGGCGATCGCTGAGGGACCCATCCCACAATAGCCAGGTCCCCTGCAACCAGTCACAGAATCTATGACAAGGCAGAACAGGTGTGTAGAGCCTGAGCTCTTTCGTTAAACCTTGGGGTCCATGGGTCAATTTTAGCAGACAATGGAAAAGGTGCCGGTAGCCAGTACCCCCAAGTATCCCCTCAAAAAAAAAGCCCTGGTAAAAGGCCACCTTAGTGCATGAAAACAGGGCATTAGTGGTGGGGGCCATTTCTGCCATGCGCTGAGCCCCTTTTTTAACCATGTGGTAAGATTTCACCTTCCGCACGGCCATGCGGGAGGAGCACTTACGCAACTCATTGAGGTGGCGGTATGGGCTCCTGCGCTGCCCCATTACTGCCAGGTTAGCGCTGCGCTAAAAAATACAGCCCTGTTTTCCCTAGCGTGGAAAATGGTGCGCACTGGGACTGGAACTACTGCCGGCGACCGTGTCGGGCCGGCGGTAGCTCGAGATTAGCAGGCGGTAAGTCTGCATTGGGCTTACCACCGCTTTGTAAAAGGGCCTCAAATGCATTAAAGTATTTTGCAGTATTTTCCCTGTTTCTGTACACTAAACCCCCCAATTATTTAAAAAAAATAAATAAATATTCTGGCGGGGTTTGGGGGTGGGCCAGGATTGGGAGCTCCTGCATTATCCAGCTGGCACATTCTGATCAATCTGCACTAACTGAATAATGCAGAGTTAATGCAGGAGAACGTAACGCCTTTTAATAGGAGATGGTAATTGCTCCCTAATTTTTTTGTAGGGTCGCACGTTAATGGGAACATTAACCCATGACCTGCACAAAAAAAAAAAGAGAAAAAAGCCCTATAAAGTGCCACATTAAATCTGGCCTTTGCACACAGGAAAATCCTGCATTATAGTGTGCTCAGCCCAGATTTTAGCACACTTTAGTAAATGGTCACTAAATAAAATAATTTAAAAAAAATAGCCACTATATAGGTGGGTGCGCTGTTGTAGGATTACCCCAATAATCTCTAGATACAATTAGGGATGAATGCTAATCTACTATAATAAAACTCACCCTCAACGTTCTGAAGACAACGTTCTGAAGTCACTTAGTCACTCACTGAAGGGTTCATGGATTCATGGTGGTGAAGCCACAACACTGACCATGTCTCTCTGCCCCGCCCTCGCATGACAGACCAATCAGAAAAAACACCCTCAACATTCTGAAACACAAAGGACCATCACAACACCGTTCCCAGGCAACACTAGGCAACGTAAGACGGACCAATCAGAGAAAACTAGATGACAATAAGGGAGGAGCATTCCCCAGCAGAATGGCTCATTATCTGTGCAGCATCGAGAGCACAGAACCACCGCGACATCGGTGGGGGTGGAAAGGGGTGCACTGGCAACACACACATCGGGGGGAAGGGAACGGTCACGGACGCTGGGGGGCGTGCCAAAAGGGCCAGGGTGACAGCACATTCGCACGGAGGCTGCAGGGGGGCCGGCGACACACGGAGACACAAAGGGACGGAGGGGAGCCTTGCTAGCGCCCGTTTCATTGCGATTTGAAACGGGCCTTCATTACTAGTGTTTTTATAAAATTTAAAACGAGGCAGTTTTTTCAGGGCACCTTTTCCAGTTTAATCAAATACATAAACTTGTGCCAATGAGTCAAAGCACAAAAACAAGAGTTGGGGGATGCACAGCAGGCAACAGGAGAGGGAGGGGTGTTTTTCTGGTGTTTAGCCACTACCTCGTTTAATATTGGGGATGTTTTTTATTGGTGTTTATCCAGAAAACCTAAAATTGGAAGCTCTAGATATAATGGGCTCGATATTTGAAACAAATGAAATGACCAGGAGAGGTCCCTGGCTGTTTAAATCACCTCTCTGGGGCTAACCAGGTATATTCTGTAACACTTGAACTGGTTAATGCTGCTGAAAATGTCTGGTTAGCACCCAATGCAAAGCCGGCTATTTTGGGGGCGTTCTGGGGGTGCAGTCAGCACTTGGTCGATTAAAGTGACGATACTCAGAACTTCTCCGATAGGACCACATTCAAGTCCTAAGCCAGTTAATGGCTGAATATTGCACTTAACTGGCTATGTTTTTGCCGGCCCTGTATACACGGAAATTCAATGCCGGAGCCGGGATATGGCCTGGTACTGAATTTCCAGGGATAACGTCAGTGGCGGTCAACAAAAAGCTGATCGCTGTTGGCTGAATATCGGCAGGCTTAGGGGACAGTTCTATAAATGGAACCCTCGATTTACGCACCCCAAGGATTCACGGTAGGAGTGTCAGCGGCGTACCAAGGGTGATGCGCCCTGGGATGAGGTGGAGGTGATGCGCCGGGCAGAAGCGGAGCCAGGTTGACGGCGCGGGGGGGAGGGGAGCGAGAGCGGACTTCTGCCGGTGCCAGAGTACATTTTCAATGCAACACATTGAAAAACAAATAGGCGCCTGCACCGGCAGAACTCCGTTTGGGGGAGCATCCGCTCCCCTGGCACCCCCCCTGGCTACGCCACTGGCGCCGGGGGGAGGGGGGGGGTTTGTGATGTGCCGAGAGAGGGTGCACAGCTGCGATCCGCCCCGGGTGTCAGCCAACCTAGAAATGCCATTGAGGAGTGTAACTCTATAGCGGCACCACCAAAAGGTTCTATAATAAAGTTCATTTCTAGAGAGCCTCTTATGAAATATCTCAGCGCACCCTACAGTCAGGAGCACCCAGACACATATAAACATATAAATCCTTCACATCGCAGGACTGTTCCGTAAGCTTTTAGTACCTTTGGTCCTTGCAATCCCAAATCTCCATCCGATCCAGGAGGGCCCTACAGAACAGAACACATACATGGATTAAAGGCATCAGAAAGTCGTTTAGGAACACTGGCACATTGAAGAGTGTCTGGCTTTTCAAAACACCACACCTGAAATGATTTAACTGCTTACCCGAAGTCCAGGCAAACCGGGGATGCCGGTTTCTCCTTTTTCTCCTAGTCCACCAAAGCCCTGGAGGGGAATGACCAGAGACAACTTTGTTATACAGAGATCAGTGTGTAGAAAGTGTGTGTCTGGGCCACAACATTAGCTGCCTATTAACACACATCTCTTCACAACACCTGGAACCAGCTTCTGCTTCTTAGGTTGGCAGGCACTAGGAACACCACAGAGGGCAGGAAAGAGGCTCAGTCCTCACACAAAAGCCACAGTTAGTTTTACTTGGGGGTGGGGGTGGGGGGCAGGGACAGGAGTGTGTGATAGCCTTGGGTTCAAGGCACCTGGAGTGGTCAGCAGAACCCATTTGCACAATATCAAAGAGGAAACTGAGGTGGGCAGCCAAAGACCGTCTAAGCCTGCCAGCAATATATTAGCATTTTCAACTCTGTAAGCCAACAGAACTTTTCTTACATTGTAATTTTACTGTAGCTGGCTTGCTTGCAAATTTTGGAAATGCCCTTACAGTGCTGGCAGGTTTAGATTGGGAACCAATGTAAAGGCCTCTGCCTCTTTTTCCTGTGGCAGCTAGCAGGATGGGCTCTGCCAGTTATGCACTGTCTCCTTTAAGGCTACCCAAGACAAGATTCTTAAGATGCTTAAGACAAGATTCAATTTACACAGACATCACATGAACAATACAGCCAGTAGGGCCTCCACCCCGGTGGGACAGCACTTCACAGAACCAGGACACTGTACCAGTGATTTCACAGTGACAATACTGAAAGGTAACTTTAAAACCATACAAGAACGTAAGACCTTTGAAGTCAGAATGACTGAATATTTTAACACCCAACAGAAAGAACAAGGATCTGGGGTTCCTAACCCATTATAAATCATAAAGCTGTATGTCTCTGTTGATCACCCCACCCCTCACCTATCCACACCCATCCTGTTAGAATATCAATGATATGCTTTGATGTCCCCATGCATACCTCCTACCCACCCCCATCCTCCCACCCTGTCAGACTGTCATAGTAATGCTTGAATGTTTTCACTTATATACACTGTCAGCTAGCACATTTGCTTATTTCCGATCTGAGCAAGAAGGGCAACCTTCGAAAGCTAATCAAGAAATGTATTAAGTTATGTCCAATAAAAAAGGTATCATCTTATTTTCTTTTCCATGTTTTATTTTGTTTGATTTCTATTGATAGGCTACCCAAGAGAAATGATTTTAATTAGGATAAGCCTTCCAAGCCTCTTATATGCTTGGAAACCTATGACTACAGCGACACCTACAGGTGGGATCCAAGGTGTACATATAGCAGGTAGCTAAAGAGCAAATTCAAAGTCTATGACCTCTTGCTGATGGCTGTTGCTGCAATGAGTTGATTAAAAAGGGACAGGGGAAGGGAATAATTCTGGGGGGGGGGGAAAGCCAGAATAAAGTGAGGATTAAAGATTTGAGAGAACTGAAAACTGGAAGCAGGAGGGAGCTTCTGGGCTAAGAAAATGAAATTAAATGATCAACAGAGAATTACTACAAAGGTAAGTGAAGACAAAAATATGCTGTGGTGGAATTGACTACCACAGATACTTTAAAAAAATCTTTAGTTTTATAAGTTTTATAAGTAATATGTCACAGATAAAAATTTTAAAAAGAGGAAAAGGTTTCATTTATATTTAAGAATTTGAAAAAAAAAAATCACTGTAATCAAACGCAGGCCATATTACATCTAGTGGCAACAGACTGCAAATGGGTCTATACCAGTGGTCCCCAAACCTGGTCCTGGAGGCACCTCAGCCAGGCTTTCAGGATACCCACAATGAATATTCATGCGAGAGATCTGCATTCAGTGGAGGTAGTGTATGCAAGTCTCTCTCATAAATAGTCATGGTGTATATCCTGAAAGCCTGACTGGTTGGGGTGCATCCAGGACCGGGTTTGGGAACCACTGGTCTACACTATAGCTTTGCAGAATGCGGCCCCTTCCTCATACACCTGTCTGAAAGCTCTAGCGGAGAGTGAGAGAAGTAGTAAACATTGACACACAATGCTTACAGCAAATTCCACCATACAAAGGAGTTAATAGGAAAATAATAATCAAACATCAGAAAACAACTGGCCTAGAATATTCAAAGTGATTTAACTGGCCAGGAATGACTCCTGCTGGTTAAATCGCTTTGTAGGGGCTAACTAACCATTTTCAGTGGCAACTGATTAGTGCAGCTAAAAATGAGTGGATAGCATCCATCTCAAAACTGGTTATTTAAGGGGTGGAGTCAGCACTTGGCCAGCCAAGGTAATCGCAAAAACAAGACCAAATCAAAGTCAGTCCTAGCTTTATCTGGTGCCCCATAGCCAGTTAACTGCTAATACTGGGGTGGGGGAGAGAGAAAGAAAGGGCAGACCCTGGATGGAAGAGAGATAAAGGGCAGATGGTAGATGGAAGGAGCAGAGAGAGAGAGAGAGAGGACAAATCCTGGATGGAAGGGATAGAAAGGGAGGGCAGACCCATCATGGAAGGGACAGAAAGGGCAGGTGGTGGATGGAAGGGGCAGAGAGAGAGAGAGGACAAATCCTGGATGGAAGGGTGAGAGAGGGCAGATAGTGGTTGGAAGGGGCAGAAAGGGCAGACATTGGATGGCAGGGAGAGAGAAGGCAGATAGTGGATGGAAGGGGCAGACAGAGGGAGAGAGGACAGACACTGGATGGAAGGGAAAGAAGGGAAAGAGAGGACAGATGCTGGATGGAGGAGGCAGGGCAGACACTGGATTGCAGGGGCAAGGAGAGAGAGAAGGCAGACGCTGGATGGAAGGGAGAGAGTGAAGAGAAGATGAGAAAAGCAGAAACCAGCGACAACAAAGGTAGATAAAAGATATTTCATTTTGCCTTAGGTTAAAGTACTATTGTAGCTGTGTTAATAACTGTCTATAAACAGAAAATGGAAATAAGATCATCTTTTTATTGGACTAATTTTAATACATGATGACTAACTTTCGGAGACCAAAACCCTCTTCTTCAGGTCAGGACAGGATACTGTAAATAGCAGTAGACTGTATTGACCTGGGGAAGGAGATTTTGCCCTCTGAAAGTACTACTACTACTACTACTACTTAACATTTCTAAAGCGCTACTAGGGTTACGCAGCGCTGTACAATTTAACATGGAAGGACAGTCCCTGCTCAAGGAGCTTACAATCTAAAAAGACAGGTGTACAATCTAAAGACAAGTGTAGAGTCCGTCTGGTAGGTGATACTATATTTCATGAGAGGTTAGGTGCCGAACGCGGCATTGAAGAGGTGAGTTTTAAGCAGAGATTTGAAAATGGGTAGGGAGGGAGCTTGGCGAAGGGGTTGAGGAAGATTGTTCCAGGCAAAGGGTGAGGCAAGGCAGAATGAGCGGAGCCTGGAGTTGGCAGTGGTGGAGAAGGGAACTGACAGGAGGGATTTGTCCTGTGAGCGGAGGTTACGGGCGGGGACATAGGGGGAGATGAGGGTAGAGAGGTAGTGAGGAGCCGCAGACCGGGTGCATTTGTAGGTAAGGAGGAGAAGCTTGAATTGTATGCGGTATCTGATCGGAAGCCAGTGAAGTGATTTGAGGAGAGGAGTGCTGTGAGTATATCGGTTCTGGCGGAATATAAGACGTGCGGCAGCGTTCTGAACGGATTGAAGGGGGGATAGATGGCTACGTGGGAGGCCGGTGAGGAGTAGGTTGCAGTAGTCAAGGCGAGAGGTAATGAGAGCATGGACGAGAGTTCGTGTGGTTTGCTCAGATAGGAAAGGGCGAATTTTGCTGATGTTGAAGAGGAAGAAGCGACAGGTCTTGGCAGTCTGTTGGATATGCGCAGAGAAGGAGAGGGAGGAGTCGAAGATGATTCCGAGGTTGCGGGCAGATGGGACGGGGAGGATGTTATCAACTAAGATAGAGAGTGGAGGAAGAGGAGAGGTGGGTTTGGGTGGAAAGATGAGGAGCTCGGTTTTGGCCATGTTTAGCTTCAGGTGGCGGTTGGACATCCAGGCTGCAATGTCAGATAAGCAGGCCGATACCTTGGCCTGGGTCTCCGTGGTGATGTCTGGTGTGGACAGATATAGCTGGGTGTCATCAGCATAAAGATGATACTGAAAACCATGAGATGAGATCAGTGAGCCTAGGGAGGAGGTGTAGATTGAGAGAAGCGGTCCAAGGACAGATCCCTGGGGAACTCCAACAGATAGTGGGATGGAAGTGGAGGAGGATCCATGAGAGTGTACTCTGAAGGTGCGGTGGGAGAGATAAGAGGAGAACCAGGAGAGGACAGAGCCTTGGAACTCAAAAGAGGACAATCTGGTAAGAAGTAAATCATGATTGACAGTGTCAAATGCAGCGGATAGATCGAGCAGGATGAGGATGGAATAGTGGCCTCTGGATTTGGCGAGGAGGTCGTTGCAGACTTTAGAGAGTGCTGTTTCTGTCGAGTGTAGAGGGCGAAAGCCGGATTGAAGTGGATCTAGGATGGCATGAGGGGAGAGAAAATCAAGGTAGCGACTGTGAACGGCACGTTCAAGAATTTTGGAGAGGAAGGGGAGGAGAGAGATGGGGCGGTAGTTGGAGGGGCAGGTAGGGTCAAGTGATGATTTTTTTAGGAGAGGTGTGACTACTGCGTGCTTGAAGGTGTCAGGGACCGTTGCAGTGGAGAGAGAAAGGTTAATGATGCGACAGATGGAGGGGGTGATAGTATGGGAAATGGTGTTAAGTAGGTTGGTGGGGATGGGATCGGAGGAACAGGTGGTGCATTTCGAGGAGGAAAGAAGGCGGGAGGTTTCATCCTCGGTGATCTCAGGAAAGGAGGAGAAAGAGGCCATGGTTGGTTGGTTGTTGGATAGGGCTACAGGCTGAGGAGGAGGTAGTTTGGTAGTGAACTCAAGGTTGATCTTTTGTACTTTGTCGCGGAAGTAGTCAGCCAGTGATTGAGGAGAGAGTGAAGGGGGAGTGGGGGTGGGGGGTACTTTGAGGAGGGAGTTAAGGGTGGTGAAGAGACGACGAGGGTTGGAGCTGAGAGAATTGGTCAATTGGGTGTAGTAGACCTGTTTTGCAAGGAATAGGGAGGAATGGAAGGAGGATAGCATGAATTTGTAGTGAAGGAAGTCTGAATGGGTACGAGATTTCCTCCAGAGGCGTTCCGCGGATCGGGTGCAGGAGCGAAGGTAGCGGATGCAAGGGGTCAGCCAAGGCTGGGGACTAGTATGCTTAGTGGGACGGGAGGTGGATGGAGCGAGGGTGTCCAAAGCAGAGGTGAGAGCGGCATTGTAAGCAGAGACCGCTTTGTCTACAGTCTCAGAGGACATGATGGAGGGAAGGAGATCAGAGATACTAGAGGATAGAGTGGTGGGGTCAATAGCCTGGAGATTCCTGGAGGTGGTGGTTAAAGTTGGACGGGGCGGAGGGGGGGGTGAAGAAGTGTGAATGTGATCAGGTGATGATCAGAGAGAGGGAGAGCAGAGGCGTGGAAATTGGAGGGTGAGCCGGAGGAGGAGAGGACTAGATCAAGACAATGGCCGTCACGGTGAGTGGGGGTGGTGGAGCACAGCTGGAGGTTGAAGGAGGATGTTAGGGTGAGGAACTTAGAAGCATTAGAGTCGGAAGGGTCATCAACGTGAATGTTAAAGTCTCCGAGAATGAGGGACGGAGATGAAGGTTCAAGAAAGACAGAGAGCCACGCATCAAAGTCGGTGAGGAAGGAAGAGAAGGATTTTTCAGGGGGGCGGTAGATGACTGCGACTCTGAGTGGGAGCGGGTAGAATAGGCGGATGGAGTGGGCTTCAAAGGATGAGAAGCAGTGGGACTGCGGTAGGGGGAGGGGTTGGAAACTACAGGAGGGCGAGAGTAGTAGCCCAACGCCTCCACCGCGGCCAATTGGGCGGGGAGTGTGGGAGAAGAGATAACCTCCGTGGCAGAGGGCCGCGACTGAGGCCGAGTCTTCCGGGGAGATCCAGGTTTCGGTAAGGGCGAGCAGTTGAAGGGAGCGAGAGATGAAGAGATCGTGGGTGAAGGGCAGTTTGTTACAGACTGAATGAGCATTCCACAGGGCGCATGAGAAGGGGAGGGAAGAGGGGGGGAAGAGGGGAATAGAGACGAGATTGGAGACATCTCGGAATCGTTTGCATGGATAGGACGGGGACAGGCAAGGGGGACTGGGATTAGGGTTAATGTCTCCCGCGGATAGCAGGAGGAGGAGCAGGAGAATGCGGAGGAGGGTGGGGGAGGTCGGGCGGCGAAGGCGACAAAGACGAGGCGCACTAAGGAGGAATGGGGATGGGTTAATGGCAGGAAGGAAGTGTTGAAGGTTAAAAGCTAGGAAGGAGGTGGGAGACAGGAGGGATGGTGAGGTGGTGGGGGATGAGGGTGAATAGGGTATTGCCGTGGTGGGTAGGGCGGGAGGGCAGTGAGTTCTAGTGGTAGACAGTGGGAGTGGGGGGGAAAGAAGATTAGGAAGGGACAGGGCAAGGAAGAGAATGTGGACAGGGGCCATAAGTAGTGTCTGAGGTGTGACAGGTGACTATGTGGTGACTGAGGTGATAGGTCGTTAACAGGTGTTAACAGGTGGCTATGGAGTGACTGAGGCGACTGAGGGTTAAGTGGATAGATAGAGCTGGATTTTAGACTGGCGAGTAGGTAAGTCAATGGCTGAGAGGCTCGCGAGCCGGTAGGAGGGTTACTCGATGTGTTAACAGGCAGGCGGGTAGCATCTGGAACAAGTGGTCAGGAACAAGCTGGGGTAGATGGACAGGAGCAAGCTGGAACAGGCCGGAGCAGGTTGGAACAAGTCATAACAAGCTGGAATGTGTTAGTCCAATAAAATGCTATTATCTTATTTTCCATATTTGTTTTATTTCTGTTTGTTAATTTGTAAAGTGGTGATTGATATTTGTTAGTTTTTTTCACATTTGCATCTGCTCTCCTCATATTTTGCACAGTACTAGGGGACAAACATTACTATCACTGTTTCTGTTGTGTCGATTGTATGCACAGTCTGGCTTCTTGGGGGGGTTCAGTTTAATTTTTGTCTAAATATTTCTATTTCTAGATTTAAAATTTGCCATACTGCTAATGCTAACTAGCATGTCTTAGCCGGTCTCAGTGGTTTACAATGATTAAAACCAGTTTATGGTTACTTATTCTATAGTGGATTAGGGTGTATCTATGTCTGTGAAAAAGACATGGGGCCCTGTTTACTGAGCCACGCTGTAGGCGTACTAACATTTTTAGCGCATGCTAAAAAATAATGCGCGCTAATGCTAGTGACATCCATATATTCCTATGAGTGTCTCTAGCGTTAGTGAGCGTTAAAAACGCTAGCGTATCTTAGTAAACAGGGCCCATGGTTTTCTGTTGGCGTTGACTGTGCAGGATCCACTATCTGTACTATTCTGGCTGGTTTAGTTTTACAGTAGGTGTATTGATGTTCTAGTGCTCACTGCAATGTTTAAGATGCTGCCCTTTCCTAGGTACACCCTTGTGTGGCTCATAGAAGTTACTGCTTATATGGTATGGTAGAATTGCTCTGTAGTTCTTGAATGACATTTGTTGTGTTTTGTATTCTTAGTACGTGTAGTACTGGATTTTGGATGGGGGTGTTAAAAAATGATCGGCCCTGGGTGTCAAATAGCCTAGGTGTGCCACTGGGTGGAAGAAGGGAGATGTCTGACTATGGGGCAGCAGGGAAGGAGAGATGCGGGACACAGGAGTGGGGGAGGGGAGATATTTGACTATGGGAGGCAGAGAGGGAGAGATGCTGGACGGAGGAGGGGAGATGTTTGACTATGGTTTATTGTTTACTGACGTTTGATAAAATCGCCTTTAATTACAAGGCACATCAAGGCAATTTACAATAAAATTTAAACAGAATAGAAAGGAGCCTACATATAATAAATGTAAACCGCTTTGATTGTACCACAGGAAGGTGGCATATCAAATCCCATTACCTACTCCATAAAATACAGGACAGGTATCATTCATCCAAAGAAACAAACAAAGTTCATAATGGGGAGGCAGGGAAGGAGAGATACTGGACTTGGGGGCTGATGGGGGGGTGGGGGGGCGGGGAAGAGATATTTGACTATGGGAGGCGGGGAAGGAAAAATGCTGGATTCGGGAGTGGGGGTGATAGGGGCGTGAGGGTTACAATATGGCTCCAGAAAAAGGAGGACAGATTGAGCAAGTCCAGGTTTTACTTCCATTGCTTTCAATGGAAGTAAAATCTGGAATGGCTCAATTTGTCCTCTTTTTTTCTGGAGCCGTATGGTAGCCTGCCACCTGGATGAGGAGGCACACATCTGAAGGGTCTCGTAAGACATCAGACAGCCTTGGGCCAGCTTAGTACATGTATGAAATCGGGGTCTTTCAATACGATCCGGCCTGGATTCTTCAATCTGCTGATCAGAGTCTACTGGTGAAGGCAGGCTCTTGTGGAGATATGACGTCTTGAGCCGTTACACTGGCAGGCCTGTGGAATTTCCTACCACTGGAAGTTTATATTGGATCATTCTTTTTGATCTTTAGGAAGAAATTGAAGTCCCGTTTTTATCCATGTGCTTATGAACTGCAATGAGTGTAATGAGCGTAACTAGATCATATTTTTTAGTGTTAAAATTCAGAATGTTTTTATGTGGTAGGAACTACCTCTGTTACCTGTTAATTGCTGAGAATCTCTAGATTGGCAGAATAGAAATGTTTTAAAATAAATTAATTAAAGCAAAAAGTTAACCATAATTGATTCAAAATCTTTGAAGTCAAATGAAAACGGAGCTTACCGGAAAACCAGAAGGGCCTTGAAATCCAGGATTACCTCTAGGGCCAGGGTCTCCCTATTTAGAACAAGAAGAACCAATTCAGTAAACATTGAGATGAACTAGAAGTCAAAAGATGAGCACCTTCTGTCGGGGATTCAAAAAGGATCTACATCAGTTAATCAACAGTGCCCCCTACAGCAATTTCTGCATGCACCACACATACTGAATGCTGTCTGAATGGGGAGACACCTGGAGTGGTCCAGTAGCCAAGACAAGACTTCTTTCTTTCACCAATGGTGCTGGTCTTG
Source organism: Microcaecilia unicolor (assembly GCF_901765095.1). NCBI lineage: Eukaryota > Metazoa > Chordata > Amphibia > Gymnophiona > Siphonopidae > Microcaecilia > Microcaecilia unicolor. The sequence goes on along the minus strand of NC_044037.1, from coordinate 20,594,192 downwards.
GCAAGCGGCTTCCAAGTTCCCCATCTCTGCCAAGCCACTGAATCCCATACCTAGACCAGTTGCTGCTGCCAAGCCATGTTCCCTCCCCTTATGACTTGTCATTTTTCTTGCACTGCCATGTCCCTCCCCCAAACCAGGCTGTTGCAGCCTTTGCCACCCCCCTCCCCCCACCAGTCTGAACATCAGTTTAGTTTCCATACTGATGGAAGCAAGGAGAAGCAATCATATTAGCAATGGGGAGGGCGGATGGGGAGTAGCCAATTCAGCATTAACACTTCCACACCCTGAAGCTACACCTATGGATCTGAACCATGTCAGTCTTGTTTTTCCCACTGATGTGTCACAGCCTTCCTCTTTGATGCCTGCTGGTCCCTGGGTTTTGCCTCCTGTCCTGCAGCAACCACCGTGCAGTGACAATTCTAAGCTCTATTTAGATACATTATGTAGGCCGGAAAAGGGATATCCAAGCCAGAATATTCCCAATGTGTAGTGTATTTTACAAAAGACTCATTCAACAAGGAGAAGTGGGGAAAGGGGAGAAAGGGAAAGGTGTATTATGAAACAAAAACTTTAAACGGTCATGCAGAAAATGCCTTCCCCCCTCTACCTAGATACAATGGAGTGCAGTTATGTTTAATTTGTTTATTGAATTTCAATTTTTCAAGTATACAAACTTGTTCAGAAAAATTGGATATAATGAGGTTATAATATAAGAAAAAAAAAAAAAAAAATCATACATGAAATTTCCCTCAAAACCAATACAAGTCCACAAGTGGGGAGTTCAAAATACAAACATCATTGAAGGTATATTAATTAGAAATAAACAATTTCAAAAAGAGTGGCAGAGGTGTACAAGGGACACTATATTCCAATTTCAAACAGCATCATTAGTTGGAATTACTATTCCAACAATCTTCCTAGATGTAATAAATGTCTCGAGTTGGGATGGGTCATAAAACACAAACTTTTCAGAGTGGTATGTGACCAAACACTTGCACGGAAATTTTAAAAAGAAAGTCGCTCCCAGCTGAATCGTTTCCTGCTTTTTTTGAAGAAATCTTTTCCGGCGCACTTGTGTGTCCTTTGATATATCAGGATATACACTAATTTTTAACCCTTTGAAAATTTTTCCACGATTTTTGTAAAACAATTTTAATATCCATAGTTTATCAGAAGACAAAACAACTGTAGCCAACAACGTGGCTGGTGTTACTTGTTCAGAGTCTGAAGTTTCTAAGAAAGCTGTAACATCCAAGGGTTGATTTTGTAATATTTGTTGCTGTCTAGATGGAAGATAGAAAACTTGCGCTAAAGGAGGTATATTTTCTTCACTAATCTGTAAGATATCTTTAAAATATGTTTTCAACATCTCTCTAGGAGCCACATTATCCAACAAAGGAAAATTTATAAATCGCAGATTATTACTTTTTGAAAAGTTTTCCATTATCTCTGCCTTTCTTCTTATGGAGTGCAGTTATATTGCCTGCATGCGCAGCGGGACCAGGGATAATGCCCTATCAAGGATGTCACTTGCAAGCAAAAAACAAAAAGCGAGAGTAGAGAGCTTGTGAATAAATGGACATTACTAGTGGTGTGAGTGCAAATACGAAATGCTCAGGACGGTTCTCCTTGCACACACAACATCCACCGGGACAAGCAGAGAATTTTAACTGGGTTTTTGTTCAGCTGCGGTTTGTTTCTCTGCCGACATGCTAACTGCGTGAATCAGTTTCACAAACCTTTTCTCCTTTGATTCCTTTCGGAAACCCCACAAATTCTTCCGTTCCAGAAGACGACGGCGGGCCTGGGTCACCTGGTAAACCTACATCTCCCTGTTCGAAAAGGAGACAGAGTTAGAAGCTGGACTGACAGAGCAAACTCAAAAACAGTTTTGAAAAGCTCTGGACTTCATCTGCCCTAAGAGCTGTTGTGCTTTGGATAATTACAGCCGATCAATTATTGTAACTCAAGCGCTCAAGCCACCTACAGATGCCTGCAAACTGGCTTCTTTTTTTTTTTTTATTATTTATACAAACTGCAAAAGTAATCCTCCATCAGCTTTGTTTACTGCAGAGATTTGCTAAAAATCTTTATGACACAAGACTACAAGGATGTGTATTTCAAAAGACTGACGGCAACTCAGAGAAGTGAAAAAATATATCTTCTTACTTTCTCTCCTTTCTCCCCTTGGAAACCTAATCCTGGGTTACCCTAAAAGGAATTAATAAAACAAACAAAAAAACAAAATGATACAAAAGGTTAACTGAAAAGTAAACAAAAGTCATGCCATGCTAGCTTACAAAACCTGTAAGTATACTGTGGTTGTACGTTGTTTTCATGGCTTTTGGCGAAATTGCATGCTATACTTCGTGCGGAACTGCCTTTATAGAATTCAAGCTTAACGCGCACCATCTCGGCACCCAACTTTGGGTGACCTTTACTGAATTTCCCCCTGTGCATCCAGAAGACTGAGCAGACACATCACACTAACTGCACTCTACCATCTGCACTAGGCTTTCTGCATGAGCCCCGGAGAATCTCAGAAGATGTTCTGTCCTCCGACAGCCTCGCACTAGTTTATAACGTGATCCTAAAATGTGTGTAATGCCTTTACTGTTATTCTCAGCCCCAAGGACTATCATTGCTGCAGTTTCCCACTGGAAAATACACGAGCAATGCACTGTGGGTAATGTAGTTCACAGGCAGTGCAACCACACTTGTTTGCCTGTGTAAGAACTGCTATCACTGGTTGTGAGGCTGCTCAGACCTTCTCTCTCTCTCTCTCTCTCTCTGCCAAGCTTGGCTCTTTTGTCTTCCTGTTCAGTCTTACTATCTGTCCTCAGAGGTCAGCCAGGTATGACCTTTCCCTCTTATCTCTAGGACTACCCCTTGCTATCCGATGGCAGGCTCTGTCCCCATTGGTCTCTATCTGCTCCTCCCTGTGTGAAGCCCCACCACTTCTTTGTCCTTTCAGCCACATGGGGCTTCTTCCTCCATTATAGCCAGGGACATGGAGCCAACACCATCTCGCTCCAGACAGCTCTGTCCTGCTGAAAATCCCTGTAACGAACCTGGATTTTTTACCCTGTAAATATCTTCTTCCAAATGAGATATCGCACATTGCAGTCACCCAGCTTTGGACTATTTCTACCTGTTCAACGACCTTCCCCTCCCCCTGCAATACAACTACCTCTCTTCAGATCTCCACCTCCCACAGCCTCCAGCTTAAGAAGTCTCTGTATCCTGAACGTCTATCTGTGAGTAAATTATCTGTGATTTATTCAATAAAAGAGACTTCATAAAATAATAGAGACTTCAGGTGATTGCTGTGCCAGGGTTATGCTCCATGATATTGGGGCTTCTAATTACCAAGCTTCAAGAGTCATGACAGAAGATGCTTCTCTTCAGTGCTCAGGGCTAGTCGGGGGTAATGAAATTCCCTTGATATGTCACGTGGGGTGAGGGTTACGAATCAGGAGGGAGGAAACAGCGATGAAAAGATATTCAAATCACAGCACAAAAAAAGAAGAACAAGGCAGGAGGCTGAGCACTTACTTTGGGACCCGGTAGACCAGGAACACCAGGTGGACCCTAAATGCAAAAGAAAAATACAAAGTAATCACACTCTTCTTCTCATTAAGAGGTGATAGAACAGCCTAGAACAGGCCACTCCACTGCCAGTTTTTCCCAATGCATGTGTGGATTTGCAGTCCTGCTCATCTTACAGAAATCACATGCGTGGTTTTATTGCTTATGTTTGTAACCTGGTTCATTCAGGTCTTTGTTTTATAGTTCAATCTCTTTATTTCGTAATGCACAACACATATCGAACATTAATTTCTCAAACAATACACACATAACACCAGATATTTACAGTGGGGGAAATAAGTATTTGATCCCTTGCTGATTTTGTAAGTTTGCCCACTGACAAAGACATGAGCAGCCCATAATTGAAGGGTAGGTTATTGGTAACAGTGAGAGATAGCACATCACAAATTAAATCCGGAAAATCACATTGTGGAAAGTATATGAATTTATTTGCATTCTGCAGAGGGAAATAAGTATTTGATCCCCCACCAACCAGTAAGAGATCTGGCCCCTACAGACCAGGTAGATGCTCCAAATCAACTCGTTACCTGCATGACAGACAGCTGTCGGCAATGGTCACCTGTATGAAAGACACCTGTCCACAGACTCAGTGAATCAGTCAGACTCTAACCTCTACAAAATGGCCAAGAGCAAGGAGCTGTCTAAGGATGTCAGGGACAAGATCATACACCTGCACAAGGCTGGAATGGGCTACAAAACCATCAGTAAGACGCTGGGCGAGAAGGAGACAACTGTTGGTGCCATAGTAAGAAAATGGAAGAAGTACAAAATGACTGTCAATCGACAAAGATCTGGGGCTCCACGCAAAATCTCACCTCGTGGGGTATCCTTGATCATGAGGAAGGTTAGAAATCAGCCTACAACTACAAGGGGGAACTTGTCAATGATCTCAAGGCAGCTGGGACCACTGTCACCACGAAAACCATTGGTAACACATTACGACATAACGGATTGCAATCCTGCAGTGCCCGCAAGGTCCCCCTGCTCCGGAAGGCACATGTGACGGCCCGTCTGAAGTTTGCCAGTGAACACCTGGATGATGCCGAGAGTGATTGGGAGAAGGTGCTGTGGTCAGATGAGACAAAAATTGAGCTCTTTGGCATGAACTCAACTCGCCGTGTTTGGAGGAAGAGAAATGCTGCCTATGACCCAAAGAACACCGTCCCCACTGTCAAGCATGGAGGTGGAAATGTTATGTTTTGGGGGTGTTTCTCTGCTAAGGGCACAGGACTACTTCACCGCATCAATGGGAGAATGGATGGGGCCATGTACCGTACAATTCTGAGTGACAACCTCCTTCCCTCCGCCAGGGCCTTAAAAATGGGTCGTGGCTGGGTCTTCCAGCACGACAATGACCCAAAACATACAGCCAAGGCAACAAAGGAGTGGCTCAGGAAGAAGCACATTAGGGTCATGGAGTGGCCTAGCCAGTCACCAGACCTTAATCCCATTGAAAACTTATGGAGGGAGCTGAAGCTGCGAGTTGCCAAGCGACAGCCCAGAACTCTTAATGATTTAGAGATGATCTGCAAAGAGGAGTGGACCAAAATTCCTCCTGACATGTGTGCAAACCTCATCATCAACTACAGAAGACGTCTGACCGCTGTGCTTGCCAGCAAGGGTTTTGCCACCAAGTATTAGGTCTTGTTTGCCAGAGGGATTAAATACTTATTTCCCTCTGCAGAATGCAAATAAATTCATATACTTTCCACAATGTGATTTTCCGGATTTAATTTGTGATGTGCTATCTCTCACTGTTACCAATAACCTACCCTTCAATTATGGGCTGCTCATGTCTTTGTCAGTGGGCAAACTTACAAAATCAGCAAGGGATCAAATACTTATTTCCCCCACTGTATCTTATGAGCAGCATTTTCTCCCTATAACCCCTTCCCTTTCAAACACCCTCCTTCCCGTTCTCTTTTATAAACTCAGAGTATTGAGAATTGCATTGCAAAATTTCATTGTTGATGAATTAAAGATAGGTTCCCATGTAGGGGTGCATTAACCACTTTTGTGAAAGGTTCCCCCACTCAGTCCAGCAGTGCCCTCGTCTCCCACCCCTCCCCAGTCTAGCAGCACAGCTAATCTTGCTTTCTGGGTCTAAAAAGTGGTATAAAAGCATGGAACCACTGTTAGTTTGAACTGCTGCTGGCTCTGCTGGTCCCTCCCCTCAGAAACAGGAAGTGACATCAGAAGTGGCAGAACCAGCAGAGACAGCAGCAGTGTGGATCAACAGGGACTCTGTGCCTTTGGGGGAGGGGAAGGAAGTGAACAAAGATACTTGACAAGAGTGGGCCTTGTGCTCAGCACTGCTTTTACTTATAGATGCTCTGTTAAGCTTGGCTCAGATAGGGTTACCATACGTCCGGATTTACCCGGACATGTCCTCTTTTTGAGGACGTCTGGGTGTCCGGGTGGGTTTTGCCAGTCCGCCCGTTTGTCCGGATTTCTGGACAAACGGGTGGGCAGGCGGCGTACCTATCCTAGCCTCCCCTTCCCTCCCTTACTATCTACTGCCCTGGTGGCCTAGTGACCTCTTTGGGGCAGGAAAGAGCCCCCTCTTTCCTGCCTGGAGCGCTGCCCTTGCCCTGCATCCTGTTGCTGTGTGACGGTCTCGGGATTCAAAATGGCTGCCAAGAGTTGAAGCGGCCTCGCGAGGAAAGAGGGGGCTCTTTCCTGCCCCGAAGAGGTCACTAGACCACCAGGGCAGTAGATAATAAGTAAGGGGAGGGGAAGTGACGGGGGGGGGGGGGGGGGGGGGGGGGGAATATGTGACCCGGGGGAGGGGAGGTGATGGGGGGAGGGGAATATGTGGCCCTGGGGAGGGGAATAAGTGACAGGGGGCAGGGTGAAAGCGAGAAAGGGCGGGACGAAGATGCAAAAGGGGCATGGTGTGGGCGGGGCAGGGGCATGACAAGGGTCTCGCGAGGCCGCTTCTTTTTCAGAGAACAAAATATGGTAACCCTAGGCTCAGAGCAACTGCTTCCTTGGCCTACTGGTAAAAGCAGCCCTGTTCCCATGTTTGCAAATATGTATTCTCTGCTTTCTCTCCAACACTGATAACTAGAACTGTGCTGAATAGCATATTTCACTATTTGGCTGAATACAAATAATGAAAAATATTATTCGACTGAATAGGAATAAAGAGCTTTAACACAGCAAATAATAAAAGAAGCAAAGTGAAATCAGAAATCAAGTGTTAAATCACTATTTGGCCAAATATGAATAATGTATCTGGGGCCGAATCAAATCGAATATGAATATTAGGTAGAGCCCTATTGATAACCTCTCCATCTTTGCATTTGACCTCTCCATAAACTGGGTCAGTTTTTTTTCACTAGTAAGCAAGCTTTCCTGATAAACACAGTAAGTTCTCCAGAACTCACATCTAACTCACCTCTCATATCTAGGAGACCCACCAGCAGCTCTTTGTTTTAATGTTGATTTGTAAAATCTGATGTTTATATGCTAGGTTTAATTTTACTAAAGCGTGATTCCACATTAGCACATACTATCACACCTTCACATATTTCCTTACTATAGGGCTTATTTTATATAATCAGGTCTATTTACTAAGCACAAAGCAAAAGTGAGAATGGAGTGACTCAGCAAGAAGAAAGTGAAAGTCCTTCAATAAAAGCCCAGACCTGATCTCACTAGATCACTGGTGGCGAGACTGGAACCCCCTGATGTTCAGCATTATTTAACTGGCCAGAATGGCTGCTGACAGGTTAAATAGCGCTTAATCAGCTATCCTTCGCTGAATATCCCCAGTTAGCATCTAGCAGCTAGCCGGTTATATCGCCCGATATAACCGGCTATCCGCCTATTTTTAAAGCCAGTTTAGCGGCCATGTTTGGATAACCGACTACGAGGGGCATTTTCAAAAGAAACATCTAAGTTGGAATTTGGACGTCTTTGTAAAACGTCCAAATTCGGAGGCGGGGAAAAGGTCATTTTCGAAAGAAGATGGACGTCCATCTTTCGTTTCAAAAATACCAAGGATGTCCTTGGATTTGGACATCCTTAGATTTGGACATCTTTGATTTTTGGCCATTTTCGAAACCAAAGACGTCCAAGTCTACAACGTCCAAATGCAAGCCATTTGGACGTGGGAGGAGCCAGCATTTGTAGTACATTGATCCCCCTGACATGCCAGGACAGCAATGGGGCACCCTAGGGGGCACTACAGTGGACTTCATAAAATGCTCCCAGGTACATAGCTCCCTTACCTTGTGTGCTGAGCCCCCCCAAAACCCACTACCCCCAACTGTACACCACTACCTTAGCCCTTACGGATGAAGGGGGCACCTATATGTGAGTTCAGAGGGTTTCTGGTGGGTTTTGGAGGGCTCATTGTTTCCTCCAGAAATGTAACAGGTGTGGGGGGGGGGGGGTATGGGCCTGGGTCCACCTGTCTGAAGTGCACTGCACCCACTAAAACTGCTCCAGGGACCTGGACCTGAGTATGACATCTGAGGGTGGCAATCAATATTTTTAATGATGCTTTTTGAGGATGGGAGGGGGGTTAGTGACCACTGGGAGAGTAAGGGGAGGTCATCCCCGATTCCCTCCGGTGGCCATATGGTCATTTTGGGTACCGTTTTGTGCCTTATGCACAATAAAAACATGTCCGGGTGAAAACCTCCAAGTTTTAGTCTTGGACGTCTCTGCTTTTTTCCGTTATGGCTCAAAGACGTCCAAGTCTTAGGAACGCCCAAGTCCCACCTTCACCACGCCTTCGATACGCCCCCCCCCCTCAGATATGGATGTCCTTGCGATGGACTTTCGCTAGAGACGTCCAAAATCAGGTTTCGATTATAACGATTTGGACGTCTCTGAGAGATGGACTTCCAAGTGCCAATTTATGTCAGAAGATGGACGTCCATCTCTTTTGAAAAGATGGACGTCCATCTCTTTCGAAAATAAGCCTGTAAGTCTGAATATTGACTTAGCTGGTTATCTTTAAACAGGCCAAAAATAAACCGGATATTCAATGCCAGTAACTGGAAAAGGCCCGGCATTGAATAACCATGTTCAATGCCGACCGAGGGAGTTAGCCAGTCTAACTCCCACAGTCTGAATACTGGCCCCGGAAGAAGCAGCCCCATGGACAATACCCAGCCAACTTGAAAGAGCTTGAGCTATTCAGCCAACAAGAAGAGGCAAGGCCTGCACCACATCCCACTGTGAAATGTTGGTAGATCTAAACGACTCGTGGCTATTATTACTGTAAAAAGGGCTTCCACCAAGTACTAAGTCTTGGGGCATGAAGACTTATAAAATCTTCCTTATTCTCAATTACATCAACATTTCTACAACTGTTCTTTTTTTCACATTGATACGTTGTGTAGATCAATAAAACAAACTGATGCATTTTGAATTGTATTTTTTAGATAGCAAAATGTGAAAAATGCTCACGGGTGTGAAGACTTTTACAAGGAAATGTGATATTGAGTCACTTTTAGTTATTATACTTCTATAGTCAATCCTGGGGTATAATGCAGATGATCTGTATGACACATGCATTTGTGTTACATTTTGGAAGTAACTAGAGGCCACATCGAAACCAGCCCCAAATCTGCCACTGCATTTTCAGCTGAACTGAAACTCTCTTCCACACCCTCTACCCCTTTCGGACTGTTGAACCACCTGAAGGCCCTCCCTAGGCCTACCTTAAAATGCCCTGGTGGTCTAGTGGCCTCTTCCAGGCAGGAGCGATCCTCAGTCGCTATTGCTCTGCCAGTTCCTCAGCCAAAATGGCTGCTGGGACTTCCTGTGGCAGCCATTTTGAGATTGAAACTAGAAGAAGCAACTGGAGATTGCTCCTGCTTATGCTGTTTTAACTAACTGGCTATTTCAAAAGTGAACAGAAGGGCATTCTGAAGGTGAAATTGGGGAGGAACCAGAAGCTGTGAAGGTGCCAGCAATATTGAGTGCTGATGCACGCACAGCTAAGTGACCAAATGAAACTGCATAAAAGGCAGTCCTAATTTTGGTCGCGTAGCTATGCGGGTACCAGTACTGAAAATCGGCCGGTATTTGCCTAGCTGTCAGTGGTGGCCTGAAGATCAGCATCCCTCCTTCCAGCCCCCAACCCCCCCAATCATAATCAGCACTCTTCCCTTCCCGCCCCCTCCCCCCAAATGTGCTTTGAATGGAGAATCAGCAGCTGATTGCTTCACTTACTTGGACGCCTGGAAATCCTCTGGGTCCTGCAGAACCTTCCTGTCCTGGGAAACCTTGCAGGCCCTGTAGGGATAAGTGTCACTAAAACTGAATCATCTTCCTAAGAGCATCCAGAGACAATAATTACTGACAGAGAGCACCATGCTGCATTATTTATCTACAGTTATTTAAAAAAAATACACATTAAACCCAAATTCCGAGCTTCCTCATCAGACATTAAGCAAACAATAAATAACTCTAGTGTTCTGAGGAACAGAATATTCTTAGTGAGCTACACAGAGGGATTCAGCTGTAGAGATAATCATGGTGTTGATTCAGTGCAATCATCAGTTCGGTCTTTGCCAAAACAAAGCTTTAGTAGCCGAAGCCTTCCTGAAGAAAATGCAGTCTTAGGTGACAATAATTTTGAAAGGATTATCAAAAACCCATGTAGTAGTGAATGAGCTTTTCATATTTCCTAGGTTGCTCCAGAACCAATACCAAACACCACAACTTATTAGGAGATCTTTTTACCACGCTGACTCTCACAGCATTCTACTAACCACAGGTGAAAAAAATCCCCCACAGGCTGTCCAGACAGGTCACATTAGCTTTTACCAAACCATGACACCTAATAATTATTTTTAATGAATGAACACCCTACGTGTGTTATGTCAGGTAGTACTGTGCTCACTTCTGACCTACTTAATTCAAATGACTAAAGTGATTCCCCATGTTTGCTGTGTGCTAAACAAATCAACAGTCCTGTCCAGCTGGATGGAGTTCTAACTATTTGAGAGGCTCTTTTACAAAAGGAAGTTAAGTCCTAAAGTGCATTTAGGCCCCAATGATCAAATTCCCCGCGCTGTTCCGAATGGCACTGAAAAACTGCATAAAAAACTTTCATAAAAATTACGGTATTGATTTAAAACTAAGTATTGTATTGAAGTCACTGAAAATTTAGTGCCAGAACAGTGCGGGGAATTAAAGCCCGGATGATCAAAACTAATAACATGCAAATTTATGCACGCTATTAGTTTTGATCATCCTGCAGGAGTTGTTTGATAGGTCAGGCCTGTCAAAAAAAAGCCCAGACCTGTCAAACATAGGGGCTGGAGGCCCCCCCCATCCCACGCTGGACATAAGAGGCTGATGGTCTGGTGGACCTCCAACCCCACCACCTAGTGGTCTAGCACCCCCCTGAATCTCACCACTCCGCACCTCGAAAAGATGGAAGAGGGAGTCGCACTCCTTCCTCCTTCCAGCGCCGCCTCCAAAATGGTGGCACCCTGCCCAGGGCATCCTGGGATGCGCTGGGAGGGGCTTCCCTACCATATAAGGGAGTTTAGGGAAGCCCTGCCCAGCACATCTGAGGATGCACTGGGTTGGGCAGGGTGCCGCCATTTTGGAGGCAGAGCTAGAAGGAGGGGGGAGTGCTACTCCCTCCTCTGTTTCTTTGAGGTATGGGGGTAAACCTGTTTCTTTGCCTGGGGTGGGATGGGGAGGCCTGCTAGCATGCAGCTGCATGCTAGACAGAGCTCCCCATTCCGCCCCAATGCTCTGCAAATCTTAATGCCAGCTCCGAGCTGGCCCTTGTTTGGCACGTTGCCCACTGGGGAGGATTATGTAATGTCCTGTTTAGCATGCATTTGCATGCTAGTTGTGGTCAGAGCCAGCGAGCTCATTGTTTCACACACTCAACAGCTTTGATCATGTGGCAGGGGGAAAACATGGCCATTAGTATGATGCTAAGAGCCTCTAGCGTCTGCTTTTGCTTCTGATCACCAGGGCTTTAGCGCATGAGAACAGGCTTACTGGAAACTGCGTCAAAGTGTTTTGTGGTATTTTCATGTTAGCACATGCTATACCACACTTTATTTATTCAAAATAAAATTCTGAAGGGGGTGTGTCATGGGCAGGGAAGTGTTACTCAGCTAGCGTGTTCACATTAGCACATGCTAACTGGATAATGCAAACTTAACACAGCACTTAGTTCCTCCTAAACAGGAGGCGGTGAGTGCTCCCATGTTAATTTTTCGTGTGTACTCCACTCTAATGCGAACTTTAGAACACGACCTGCAAAAAAAAAAAAGGCAGGAAAGTCGCATGATAGCAAGCCCAAATTTCAGCGCAACTTCTTAAAAGGGCCTCTAAAAAAAAGTATTTTCTCCGTCTGAACTATGGATTTCATAAGTACCAGGACGTGCCCAGACCACAAATATTCCCTGATATTTAGGCATCATTTTAGATCGTTTATCAAATGTGTTATAATTATTTTTTTAACATGTACTGGAATTTTTAAACATACATTCAAATATTTTTAACACACAAGTTGACTGTACTCAAATGAATGCATAGCTTAATCTGCATTAAATCAAGATTATGCACTCTAAAATTTATAAGGCACCTTAACAAACCAAGGGATCCCTCTACTAAGATGCGCTAACGGATTTAGCACGTGCTAAAGAATCAGTGTGCATTAAGTACTATGCAGCCCATAGGTATGCAATGAGCTTTGCAGCATTAAGGGGTCCTTTAACGAAGCTGTGGCAAAAGGGGGCCTGTGTTTTTGACGCACGCCAAGGCCCCCTTTTACCGTAGCAGGTAAAAGGCAGGTCTTTATTTTTTTTTCAAGAAATGGCCGTGCAGCGAGTGAAGCGCTCGCCAAGCGGCCATTTCAGGGGTCAGCACTTAACCGCCACCCATTGAGGTGGCAGTAAGGGCTCCCGCTAACCCGGCAGTAACCGGGCAGTGCCGCCAGGTACATACCGGCACTACAAAAACTGAAATATTTTTGCAGTGCCAAAAATGGCACGCGTTGGGGGAAGGAACTACCGCTAGGCTGCTGCAGTAGCCCGGCGGTACTTCTCTTTTAGCAAGCGGTAAGCCCGCATTAGGCATAAGTACATAAGTATTGCCATACTGGGAAAGACCAAAGGTCCATCGAGCCCAGCATCCTGTTTCCAACAGTGGCCAATCCAGGTCACAAATACCCGGCAAGATCCCAAAAATGTACAAAACATTTTATACTGCTTATCCCAGAAATAGTGGATTTTCCCCAAGTTCATTTAATAACGGTCTACGGACTTTTCCTTTAGGAAGTCGTCCAAACCTTTTTTTAAACTCCGCTAAGCTAACCACCTTTACCACATTCTCCGGCAACGAATTCCAGAGTTTAATTACACATTGAGTGAAGAAAAAGTTTCTCATAAAGTTTACCGTCACTTCATAAAAGGGCCCCTTAGTGCACACTAAATCTGTTAGTGCACCTTAGACGACCCTCAGATGCGTTGAGTACACATCTTCCACAAGTACTGAGAATTGCAAAGTCATTGCCCCAGCAGAACTTCCAACTTACTCCAGCAAAGATTCTGAGGGAGCAGCTTCTTCGTAGATTACCAGGATGCCAGAAGTGTCTAAGGGGTCTTTTTTTTACTAAGGTTCACTAATGGATTTAGAGCACGTTAATGATTAGCGCATGCAAGAAGCCCATAGGTATAAAATATCGTTAGTACACGCTAAATCTATTACTACACCTTAGCAAAAGTACCCCTAAGAAAGCAGCCCTCAGGAAAAAGTGTCAAAAGTATAACAGACCCCTTTGTGTCCTCTTTTAAAAATTCCTCCTTTGTCTTTTGCTGCACCTGGGATGAGCTTATCACCGTGACCAACTTTGAGGGCAAGAGAGTCAAGCTATAAATCTCCTGGGATTACGCATTCACACTCAATATAGTTAAGCACAGGAATGAATTACAGTTGTTGCCACTAAAATAAGTAAACAGAAATATTACTTACGGGGCCCCCGTCCAATCCACGCAGGCCGCTCTCACCCTAAAACACGGTTTACAAGAAAATCACAAAAGGGTTTACCACATGATTTTTATGAAACATTGAGATAAATAAATGCAATAAGGAGTTCTTGTGGCCAAGTTAGCCCGCTCGAACACATAGAAATAAGGATCGACCAGTAAGCTGTAGCTGTTTATTCACATTTATCTACCTCCTCTCTGATACCATCTGATTTGATTTACAGGGGCCTGAAAAAACTAAATTCATTTCTCTCATCTTCCTAAGTAAGGACACTGCACCAGTGATTTCACAGTTAGAATCCTGAAAGGTAACTTTAAAACAATACAGGAACGTAAGACCTTTGAAGTCAGAATGATTGAATATTTTGACACCCAACAGACAGGACTTAACAAGGATCTGGGTTTTCTAGCCCATTATAAACCATAAAATTGTATTTCTCTGTTTATCACCCTCCTCACATCTACCCACACCCATCCTGTTAGAATATCAATGAAATGCTTTGATGTCCCCATGCATACCTCCTACCCACCCCCCTTCCACCCTGTCAGACTGTCAAAGTAATGCTTGGATGTTTCACTTATATATACTATCTGCTACCACATTTGCTTATTTCCGATTTGATGAAGAAGGGCAACCTTTGAAAGCTAATCAAGAAATGTATTAAGTTATGTCCAATAAAAAAGGTATCATCTTATTTTCTTTTCCATGTTTTATTCTGTTTGATTTCTACTGATAATCTCATCTTCCTAAAACAATAAAAATCCTACCTAACCTCCCCAGCCAAATTCTCTTAACGCATTTCCACGTCCCAAAAAACCTCACCCAGTCCTCAAGCCTCCGGAAAGCTTGTTCCCACAGCCACGCTTTAACCTGCTTAAGCTACTGCATATAATTCAACCCTTGACGCAGCTACTGCCGAAACCCCCCCCCCCCCCCCCCCCCCCCCGTGTCTTAAAAGCTGCAAAAGCCAGTCCTTGCTGAAAGCTTATTGTTGGCCTGTTCAGCATTTGACTTATCTTAAAGAGCTAAAGGGATGGGTGAAGAAACAGCTCAATTCCACTGGGTTTAAATCACATGAAATGAACTAGGCATGGGATTATTTGCACAGACAAGAAAGGTTTGCTGTATTTTGTACTAGTTAAAACCCAGTGAAACTGGCTCATTTTTTCACTGAGAAGAGGAAGGAAGCTCTTAAAAACTTGTTCATGAAATGTCAGCTTCGTCATTGGGGGTCAAATTTCTGCCATCCCACCCAATATATAAAACTATTTAAAAATAGCCTTAAGCTGGCTAAGCGCTAATATTCAGTACAAGATGGCCGACTATCTTGGCTGAATATTACCGCCTAGTTGCTAGCCCAGTCACCAGCCAGTTAGCTCAAATATTCATTGGCTGACCGGCTAAGTTTATAGACCCGTGTAAATAGCAGGTCTATCTTTGGCTGCTAAGTAGTTAAGTCGGTTGGTTAGCTGATGAATATCGGCTTAACTGGCTATGTTTTTCGCGGCCAAAACCCCCCAGAAATTACTACTACTACTACTAAACATTTCTATAGTGCTACTAGATTTACGCAGCGCTGTACAATGAGCACGAAGAGACAGTCCCTGCTCAACAGAGCTTACAATCTAAATTGGGCAGACGAACAGACAGTTAGGGGTGGGGAAATTGCAGTGGTGGGGGTGATAAGTGAGGGTACTGAGTAAGAGACTCATGGTTAGGAGTCGAAAGCAGTAGCAAAGAGGTGGGCTTTAAGCCTAGATTTGAAGACAGCCAGAGACTGAGCCTGACGTACCAGCTCAGGGAGTCTATTCCAGGCATAGGGAGCAGCGAGATAGAAGGAACGGAGCCTGGAGTTAGCAGTGGGGGAGAAGGGGGACGACAGGAGATATTTACCCAGCGAACGGAGTTCACGGGGAGGAGTGTAGGGAGAGATGAGAGTGGAGAGGTACTGAGGAGCTGCGGAGTGAATGCACTTGTAGGTCAATAGGAGAAGTTTGAACTGTACGCGGAAGCGGCTAGGGAGCCAGTGAAGCGACTTGAGACTTGAGGAGAGGTTGACAGATATGGCCCCTGCGTTGAATTTCCGGGTTCGCCAACAACCGAGGGAGTTAGCCGGGCTCCCTCCCGCAGTCTGAATATCAGCCCCAAGGAATCCACACAGTTTACTACATGGCTTCTGGTTTTGTCACACTGCACAGATGGACCTGAGGGAAACCCACAGAAAACCAGAACCACAAGTCCAATTCTATGTACTGAGGCCTTTTTTTGCATGGAGAAGTATAGGTGTGATTGTGAACGGGTTTCTCATTTGAAACACCTGTTGAATGGATGATTGCTGTCATGCAATTATTTGAACGGAATTAACCTGATGTGATCTTTTGAAGATTAGTGGAGCAGGACGCTGTCAGAATAAAGTGGACCACTGAGGATGAAAATGTTGGAAAATCTGAATGCCCCAGAGGCAGAATACTCTTCGAAATATGAAACCACGTCAGATGGATATTTGTTTGCTGCTCAACAGAATGGACATAAGTGTATTTTGATGAAAGTCCGTGTAAAATCTGAAAAATTTATTTTATTTTTTTCAATATTTATAGCCTGCACAATCTATACGTTCTCGTTGGATAACAAAATGAAAACAAACATAATCTTCTTAAACATATGGATGACATTTACTCTCTGGATCGATGAAAACTGATTAGTCTAATGCCACCCCACCCACCCCAAGACTCCAACCCAAGGCCCACTTGCTTTTGTCTCAGGGCACCCTCATCTTCAAACTGTTGGCAGCCTGACCCACGTGGTGCATCCTGGGTGGGGGTCTATCTACCATAAAAGGGAGAAACTCTTATGTAAGAGGAAATGTGCTATTGCTGAGAGCAAAACCAAAAGCAAGTTGACCATGTTAAGTCTTGGGTTTTTTTTTGTTACATTTGTAACCCGCGCTTTCCCACTCATGGCAGGCTCAATGCGGCAGGCAATGGAGGGTTAAGTGACTTGCCCAGAGTCACAAGGAGCTGCCTGTGCCGGGAATAGAACTCAGTTCCTCAGTTCCCCAGGACCAAAGTCCACCACCCTAACCACTAGGCCACTCCTCCACTGTTGCTACTATTTGAGATTCTACATGGAATGTTGCTATTCCACTAGCAACATTCCATGTAGAAGTCAGCCCTTGCAGATCATCAATGTGGCCGCGCAGGCTTCTGCTTCTGTGAGTCTGACGTCCTGCACGTACGTGCAGGACGTCAGACTCACAGAAACAGAAGCCTGCGCAGCTTTCTACATGGAATGTTGCTAGTGGAATAGCAACATTCCATGTAGAATCTCCAATAGTATCTATTTTATTTTTGTTACATTTCTACCCTGCGCTTTCCCACTCATGGCAGGCTCAATGCAGCTTACATGGGGCAATGGAGGGTTAAGTGACTTGCCCAGAGTCACAAGGAGCTGCCTGTGCCTGAAGTGGGAATCGAACTCAGGACCAGAGTCCACCACCCTAACCACTAGGCCACTCCTTCTGTTTGCAGAAATCTGTAAAAAATATACATATGACAGCTTTGCATATACTGGAGATGCAGGTCACGTGTAACATTTACGGTGGCTATCCAGAGAACCAACTTCCTTGTTGGGCCGGTGTCCAGGATGGAAAACATTGGTCCAGTTAACTGCATGGCTCACAGGTTCCTGTCCAGGCTTCAGTAGGATTCAGGAGGTTAGTCGAATGGGCACCCTGAATATCTGAGCCTGGTCCAATCCGACACCCATCTTAAATTCATCATGGCCTACAAGGTCCTGCACCTATTCCAGGGGAATTCCATGTCTTCCGCAAAGCACTTCAATGTCTCATGCAGGCAACCAGTCCAAGATAAACACAGAAGAGCTTGTACTGTCTACTCGATAATCATAACCCGTACAATCAGAGCACTTCAACATTCCCCAGACACTTACAACATGGCAGGTGGCCTGAGACAGCTGATTAATCAGCCCACAGTACAAACAGATTAAGGATAATTCAGAGACTGTAAACAGAGACAGGCTGTTCCACATGTGAAAAAGTACTGAGCATTTAAAATCATGCTCCCTTTGGTAGCAGTTGTAACCCACCTGTTTTCTGTATCATGGTTGCTTGGTACACAGTGCCCGGAGGTACAGTTAGGATAAAGTAACATAGTAAATGATGGCAGATAAAGAACGGTACGGTCCATCCAGTCTGCCCAACAAAATTAACTCATTTTACACGGTATGTGATACTTTATATGTATACCCAAGTTTGATTTGTCCTTGCCATTTTCAGGGCACAGACCGTAGAAGTCTGCCCAGCACTGTTCTTGTACTAAAAGTTCTGAAGTTAACGTTGAAGCCCCTTAAAATTTACACTCCAGCCCATCCATATCTATTCAGTCACAATCAGGGCGCAGACTGCAGAAGTCTGCCCAGCACCGGTTTTGCTTCCCCGTTACCGGTGTTGCCACCCAATCTCCGCTAAGATTCCATGGATCAATTCCTCCTAAACAGGATTCTTTTGTGTTTATCCCACGCATGTTTGAATTCCGTTACTGTTTTCATCTCCACCATCTCCCGTGGGAGGGCATTCCATGTATCCACCACCCTCTCTGTGAAAAAATACTTCCTGACATTACTCCTGAGTCTGCCCTCCTTCAACCTCAATTCATGTCCTCTAATTCTACCGCCTTCCCATCTCCGAAAAAGGTTTGTTTGCGGATTAATACCTTTTAAATATTTGAATGTCTGTATCATGTCACTCCTGTTTCTCCTTTCCTCCAAGGTATACATGTTCAGGTCAGCAAGTCTCTCCTCATACAGTTTGCAACACAAATCCCATACCATTTTTGTAGCTTTTCTTTGCACTGCTTCCAGTCTTTTTACATCTTTAGCAAGATACGGCCTCCAAAACTGAACACAATACTCCAAGTGGGGCCTCACCAATGACTTGTAGAGGGGCATTAACACTCCTTTCTTCTGCTAGTTATACCCCTCTCTATGCAGCCTAGCATCCTTCTGACCACGGCCGTTGCCTTGTCACATTGTTTAGATCCTCGGACACCAACATCCCAAGCTCTCTCTCGAAAGTCGAGCTTACTAATCTCTCCCCTCCTAAGCGGTAACTCTCTTTTGGGTTTCTGTACCCCAAGTGCATCACTCTACACTTCTTGGTATTAAATTTTAACTGCAAGACCCTCAACCATTCTAACTTTTGAAGATCCCTTCTCATTGTTTCTACTCCTTCCAGGGTATCCACTCTATTGGCTATTTTCGTATCATCCGCAAATAGGCAAACCTTTCCTTCCAACCCTTCAGCAATATCTCCCACAAATATATTAAACAGAATAGGCCCCAACATCGACCCCTGAGGAACTCCACTGCTCACCTTCCTTTCCTCCGAGCGGATAACATGTACCACCACCCTCTGCCACCTAACGGTCAGCCAGTTTCTTATCCAGTTCACCACTTTTGGTCCTAAGTTCAACCCTTTCAGCTTATTCAAGAGTCTTCTGTGGGGGACCATATCAAAGGCTTTGCTGAAATTAAAGTAGATTACATCTAGCGCACATCCTTCATTCAGTTCTTTGGTCAACCAGTCAAAGAAGTCAATAAGACTCATTGGCAGGATTTTCCTTTGGTAAAGCCATGTTCCCTCGGGTCCTGTAACCCGTTGGCTTCTAGAAAGTTAACTATCATTTCTTTCAGCAGCAAGTCCATTATTTTTACTACCACCGATGTGAGACTTACGGTCTGTAGTTTCCCACTTCTTCCCTGTCTCCACTTTTGTGAAGAGGGACCACATCCGCTCGTCTCCAATCCTGCAGAACCTCTCTCGTCTCTAAAGATCTATTAAATAAATCTTTAAGAGGTCCCGCCAGGACCTCTCTGAGCTCCTTCAGTATCCTGGGATGTATCCCATTCGGCCCCATAGCTTTGTCCACCTTCAGATTCTCAAGCTGTTTATAAACTCTTCTGTAAACGGCGCAGTATCTACTCCATTCCCAGATGTTCCCTCGGCAGCCAACCGCGGTCCTTCTCCAGGATTTTCCTCAGTGAACACCGAAGAGAAGTAATTGTTTAGCACATTCGCTTTATCTTCATCACTCTCCACATAGTCATTCTCATTATCTTTCAGTTTCGCAATTCCATTCCATTCCTATCTTTTCTCCTTTCTCCAATATATCTGAAAAAGGTCTTGTCACCTCTCTTTAACTATACCTACTGGCATGTTCGGATATGCAACTATACTAAACCATTTTCTCTCCCTAATACTCTTCCTAAATATTGCCCTGGGCCTAATAAGAACAACTGAGCCATATTTCTGCACATTTCTGTAAAATGGAAGATTAGGGAGCAATTCTGTAACTTGGCACCTAAAGGTAGGTGTCTTAATGCCTTGTGCTGAACGTCAATTCTATAATGGCATCTTGGCACCAAGATTTTGTTATGGATTGGATTGGGTTAATTCATTTTATATACCGCCCTATACCTTAGTATCAAAGTGTTTTACAAAAAATATGCTTGCGTAAGTGGGCATCGACCCACCTACATTTAGACATGTCTGCTTATACCAGGTCTAAGCACACCCAAGTATGTCATACAGTGTGCATAACTGAGAGCATTCTATACGGTACGTGTGTAAGTAGGTGGCATGCTCATGTCCCGCCCACGCTCCACCCATGTACACGCCCCCTTGCAGTTACACACTGTCCGCTGGATTCTGTACAGGGCACCTAAATTAAGGCTCACAATTTTGGGCGTGGATCACAGATCTGAGTGTAAGCTAACAATACACAGGTGATAACACAAAATTATTAGTGCTAACAAGTACTAATTACTTTCACATTAGTTAAACATTAATTCAAAGCTATATCGTTACTTAGCTTATACAGCAGGACTCCAGATCCTCATTAGTACACCATCATCATGGACAGATGAGCATACAAGATTCTCCACTTAGTCTGCCTCCATCATCTCACTGATTTCAAGTCCAGCTGGACCAATATAAGTTTGGCTGTTGCTTGAATTTTCAACTTTCGAAGTCCCTGGCCTAGACCTTGGTACGCTTCTCATTGCTGACTCAAGGGGTTGTGGCGGTCTGAGCCAACCGTTGCTCTGGTACCCCCCCCCCCCCCCTCCTACAACTGTCTGCATTGGCACCTCCCTGAATCCATCCCATCTGGATTGGCACCCTCCGGCCTGGCTCTACCTGCTTGTTTACAGCAGTGAGATCACGTTGCTTTTACCTCACTGCTGTGCTCTGCATTTACCTCAATGGGTGGCAGTGTACAGAGCACAGCAGTGAGAGGAAAACACGTTCTTGCCACTGTGAAGACCGAGTTAGCCTGGCAGGCTTTTGACATCTTTAAGCTCTGACACCCTGAATTGGTGGCTCACCTGGCTCATGTCTTGAGTTGGCCCTGACCCCACGGTACATGAGCACCTGCATTTCCACAAGGGTTTCCAATTATTACTTTATTTGAGCATGAAGGTCAGTGGTGTTCCTTGGTTGGCTGCCACCCGGCGGATTGCCGGGTGCAGGGTTCCTCCCTCCCCTCCCCCAGCGCATCACCTCAAAACACCCTCCCCCCCGGGGGCATTGCTCTTACCTCCTGGGGTGCTTGGAGCAGCCGTGCGGCTGTCAGCTCCGCCAGTTCCCTGCATCCTCTGCCTGGGAACAGGAAGTAACATCAGAGGGAGCAGGAAATTGGTGGAGCCGACAGCTGTGCGGCTGCTCCCTGCACCCCCTGTTGAAATATAGAAAATGGCTACTGTGAAAAACAGGTCAACTGGTTTTGATCCTGGTAGTTAGGTTTTAAAGATCATAATATCAGCTCTGACTTTGAAATTCACTCAAGATGTTGTAAGTCAGGATTGTGATAATGAAACTGGCATATGGGCAAAGTTTAGTGAAGCTTGTCGAGAAATGGCAGCTGTAAACAAGCTAATATGGGAAGATGCGGTCAGTGATAAGTGACGAAAAACAAAGATTTCCAGTTAATAGAGGGAACAGAAGGGTGAGTTGTCCGAAACTTGCGAGATAAAGAAAGAACTTGTGGTTAAACGTAATAATTGGTAAACAGATTTTGAAGAAATTACCAGGAATCTGATCAATAGAAATAAAACAAAATAAAACATGAAAAAGAAAATAAGATGATACCCTTTTTTATTGGACATAACTTAATACATTTCTTGATTAGCTTTCGAAGGTTGCCCTTCTTCGTCAGATCAGAAATAAGCAAATCTTGGTAGATGACAGTATATATACGTGAGACATCAAAGCATTTCAGTGACAATCTAACAGGGTGGGGATGGAGGTGGATGGGTGAGACAGAGGGATATGCATGGAGACAGGAAGTGACAAACAAAACAGTACCATTTACAATTTTATGGCTTATAATGGGCTAGAAAGCCCAGATCTCTGTTAAGTCCTGTCTGGTGGGTGTCAAAATATTTAATCATTCTGACTTCAAAGGTCTTACGTTCCTGTATTGTTTTCAAGTTACCTTTCAGGATTCTTACTGTGAAATCACTAGTACAGTGTTCTGTTTTTGTAAAGTGTTGCCCCACAGGCGTGGCATCCTGGCTGGCAATGGCGTTTTTCATGTGATGTCTATGTAAGTTAAATCTTGTTTTTTAGGAATCTGATGAAATTAACAGGAACTGTCAAAGTGGTACACAACAGGTGTCCATAAAAAATAGGGCTGAGAGAAATGTATATAAACGAGACAGTAGAGACCATCTGGCAACTTATATCAGGCTAGGAGACTTCCTGTGAGAAATGAATCTGTATTGGTTATGCTGATCCTGTAAACCTTTATGTTGGTAAGTAATAAGAATATTTCTCATATCCATAGTATGTTTTCTGATTATTGGCTCCTAAATAACTTAGAGTAAAAGTGAACTGCTTTGAGCGTTGATGGAGTCTAGATAAACGAGGTAACTACAAATGCAGCCTGGGGTAACTGTTCAATTCTTGATATCAGTAGCTGGATTACTATTCTGGAAGAGAACAGGAAATACCCCAAAATAAATTAAACAACCCCCTGCAGCGTGCGCCCGGGAGGAACCGCCCCCCACTGCCCCGCCCTCGGTATGCCGCTGCTGAAGGTCTTTCAGCAAGTAGGGCTAATCCTAACTCAGTCCTAAATTTGATCAAGTTCAGTAAATCCCAGACAGCTATAATAGGTGGTATGAGAAACATATGAAAGAGAGAGAAAAAAAAAGGTAAGTAAAGAACTGCAAAATTTCTAACAGGTTAAAAAGAGAAAGCAATGGGAAACAGGTGGCTTGAAAAATCCAAAGCAACTTAATCAGCAGAAAGACTTTAGTCTCTGCAGTAAGACAAAGAGGATCCCACATATGGTAAAAGGCAATGGCGTTTGCCCTCTGTGTATATCTATATAAATAATTCCCACCTCCAACATTCTGAAGCTCACTCAGCACCACTCACCCTGACTCATACACTCGCCCTCAACCACGCACCATCTCTATAGGGTCTCACCACCACTGACCCTCACTGATAGACTCCCCCTTAGCCACGCCCATTCTGGACCTAAAACGCACCTCCAACGTTCGAATGAAGCCTGGAGCCGGAAACTTGAGGTGGTGTAGATATCCGGTTTGGCCATGAGTGTCTGCCCCGCCCTCACGTCACAACGTGATGACGTCGAGGGCGGAACAATGGCACTGGCCTCTTACCGCGTCCTGTCGTCAATCCAACACCGTAACGCTTCCCTCCTTAGGCGCACCGCCCCCCTGTGACGCTTCATTCCATCCTCCAGGATCCCAACCCCGTGACGCTATTCTTCCACACTCCTCCTCCTCCCGAGTTCCGCACCCTGTGTGAAGCCATGGGCGGGGTGCAACAGCAGGCAAACGGTGGCGCCGGGTTCAGTGTAGAGGGAGCTCAGGTATGACTCTGATGGAAGGATGGCCGGGGCCAGGGGGGGGGGGGGAGTATGTTGAGATTCATCGAGAGGGGGTCCGAGGGCTGCGGGATACATGAGTCTGTTTCACCTACACTTGACACTCTCTGACTCCAATAGAAAAAAACAAAATGCTCAGACAACAAATGTATTCACTGGAATAGGAAGGGAGGGAGGGAGGAACCCCTGCAACTGTGACACAGACCGGGGGGGATACCCTGGCACTGGGAGGGAGGGGGGGGGAAATACCCTGGCACTGGGATGGAGGGGGGACCCTGGCACATACTCTCATTCTTACACACACACTCGCACCCACTCTCACTCTCTCTCTGTCACACACACTCACACATTCACTCTCTCTCTCACAGTCACTCTCACACACACTCTCTCAAACATACACACTCCGAGGAAAACCTTGCTAGCGCCCGTTTCATTGCGGTCAGAAACGGGCCTTTTTTACTAGTTTTAAATGAAAAGCTTACCTTCGATCCTTTGATACCACCCTGAACAATGGCACTTTCTCCCTTTTGACCCTTGAAACCAGGACGACCCTACAATTCAAACACAATATATATTAACAGGAATCTAGACATGCAATGCCCAGCATTACCTCTTCCCGGGAATTCTTCATCGTAATTTGGAAGGGCTAGAGGCTTGACTTAAACCCACCGAATCAGTTGGCCGATGACCTTTCAGACATGAAGCTCTTCTAATCTCTTTCATACATTGATCTAGTTCATAGTTTTGACTGGGTCTGTTTATCACTGCGTAGATAGGGGAGAATTTAATGACGTTGTTTCTGCATGTAAGGCCAAGGGTTCCTACGGCACTGTGTGATCAAATACAGTGGAGGAGTAGCCTAATGGTTAGTACAGTGGCCTGAGAACCTAGAGAATTGGCTTCGATTCCCACTGCAGCTCCTTGTGACTCTGGTTAAGTCACGTATTGCCCCAGGTACAAAATAAGTACCCGTATATAATATGTAAACTGCTTTGATTGTAACCACAGAAAGAAAGTATATTAAGTCCCATCCCCTTATAAAAATGAAGACCAACAAGATTGCACAGCCTTATACTATCACCATATTTAGGCGTTCTGAGGATGTAGTTTTAGTGGAGAAGGGACAGAGCTATGATGTCCAGAAAAAACAGGACCCCCCCCCCCAACATTTTTCCAAATAACCCCAAAACAAATGTATTACAGCAAAGTCTCGATTATCCGACCTAAATGTGACCGACCCGTTGTCGGATAAATGAAAAGTTGGATAATACGGGAAAGCAAGGGTAACTTCTCAAACAATGCAGAAACAAAGGCGGTAAAAGCAGGGTCCCAGCTACCAACGGTGGTAAAAGTAAGGTCCCGGGTTCGGAAAATGAAAGAGAAGTCAAGCAATGCAGAAAGAAAGTGGGGTCCCAGTTTACAACGGTGGTAAAAGTAGGGTACAGGTTCGGAAAACGGAAAATGGAAGAAGAACCACATGACGCCACTGTCAGATCTGCTGGATGGTTGGATCACCAAAGGTTTGGATAATCGAGACTGTATTGTATTATTACAAAACTATTACTATTATTGACAGGTGTTACTGCACATGGAATTACAGAAAATTTTTTTGTTACATTTGTACCCCGCACTTTCCCACTCATAGCAGGTTCAATGCGGCTTACATATTATATACAGGCACTTATTTGTATCTGGGGCAATGGAGGGTTAAGTGACTTGCCCAGAGTCACAAGGAGCTGAAGTGGGAATTGAACCCAGTTCCCCATAATCAGAGTCTGCTACACTAACCACTAGGCTACTCCTCCACTAGCAACATTCCCTGTAGAAGCCTGCCCTTGCAGATCAGCAACGCGGCTGCGCAGGCTTCTGTTTCTGTGAGTCTGACATCCTGCACGTAGGTGCAGGACGTCAGACTCACAGAAACAGAAGCCTGTGCGGCTGCTTTGCTGATCTGCAAGGGCAGGCTTCTATATGGAATGTTGCTAGTGGAATAGCAACATTCCATGTAGAATCTTAAATAGTAGCAACATTCCATTTAGAATCTCAAATAGGGAAAGGGAAATGGGACTTGATATACCACCTTTCTTAGTTTTTTTGCAACTACATTCAAAGCAGTTTACATAGTATATACAGGTACTTATTTGTACCTGGGGCAATGGAGGGTTAAGTGACTTGCCCAGAGTCACAAGGAACTGCCTGTGCCTGCAGTGGGAATTGAACCCAGTTCCCCAGGACCAAAGTCCACCACTCTAACCACTAGGCCATTCCTCCACTCAATTGAGCCTAAGTGTGTCTAACTTGGATGCTGGCATTAACATCTGGCTTTAGTAGGCGTAAGTCCAGCGCCCAAAAGTTACGCATGGAATCCGCACCTAAAGCATCCTTTATAAAACAGCGCTTAGCACTGATTTTTTCGGCATTCAAGTTTCAGTGCCATTTACAGAACTTGCCCCTTAGAGAATAATTGTGTAAGGAGCTGCCTAGTTTTAATGATAAGAAGAACACACGGACCTAGCAATATTTCAATCATTTACATGTGTCAGTGGGCACTTGCATATGTAAATGACCTCTTCTAAAATAGGGACTGGTGTAAAAGTGTGTGTCTTGTTTACACGATGTGTACTTTTAATGAAAGTGTAAATTATAAAATACAGTGGGGCAGAGGTGTATCTGGACTTTGGCGGGAGGGGGGGCCAGAGCCAGAGTGAGGGGGCACATTTTAGCACCCCCCCCCCCCGGCACCGCCGACCCCCCCCCCCTGCCGATGACCCTCTCCACCCCCCCTCCCGCGGCCAACCCTCCCTCGCCGCCGTCACCTACCTTTGCTGGCGGGGGACCCCAATCCCCGCCAGCCGAGGTCCTTCCGTTGCAAAGCTGGCGGGGGACCCCAACCCCCGCCAGCCGAGGTCCTCTTCTGTTGCAGCAAAGCTTCCTTCAGTTTCAAATTCTGAGTCTCACGTACGTGCAGGATGTCAGACTCAGAACAAAAAGCTTTGCTGCAACAGAAGAGAGGACCTCAGCTGGCGGGGGTTGGGGTCCCCCGCCAGCAAAGATAGGCGACGGCGGGTTGGCAGCGGGAGGGGGTGGAGAGGGTCGTCGGCAGGGGGGCCCAGGCCCCTGTGGCCCCACGCAGATACGCCCCTGCAGTGGGGCCTTTTTAATTATGTGGGCCTACCACACTCAAACAGCACTACTGTGGGACACGATGAGGCATCCCATGGTGCTTTCTCGCTCAGCATGTGCTAATCCCAAGGCGTGCCCAAAGGTAGAGAGTAGGCATGCCTCCGCTAATCGGGCACATATACCGCACACTAGCCTAGTAGCATGGGAACCCTTACCGCCTCCTAAATAGTTGGCAGTAAGGGCTCCCTCGGTAATGGCCACGTGCTAAGGGAGAAATTAGCACGTGGCCCATTACAAAAATATATGGCGAGGCGGCCATTTTAGTGCCTGGCTGAAAGTGGCTGCGGCGCACAGAAAACCCACGCGCTGACACCACCCTTGCCACTTTTTAGCGTGGCTTGGTGAAAGGAACCCTACATTGTTCCTGTCTGGTGCTGAAGAAGTTACATAGGATAGAGCGACGATGAGTGATGACCTACAGCTGCGCCAGGTGCCCCAGGGATTCCATGTACGCCAGGGATTCCAGGGTCTCCAATGGTACCATTACAGCCATCTAGGCCAGGAAGTCCTCTTATGCCAGGCTGCCCGGTGTGACCCTACATGAAAGGAGGAAAGCATAGTTTAACATGTGTGAACTATGACAAGTTCCGGCGTCGCGCTCTAGTAATTGCCACTCTGCCTCTTCCTATAGGCCCTTCCACAATTGGACAAGGGGTAAATGTTTCACCGAAGAGTTTATGCTTTTAACTCTGTTAAACACTAACATTTATATAGCTAACAAGATGAACAAAGGGCCTCCTCCAAAGATACATGTGAATCTCTCCAGCCTAAAGAGGCCAAAGGTCATCTTTACAGCACACAACAGCTCTGCCGGCCCCCCCAAACCTATGTCAGAACCACTGCAGAGTAACATAAGCAGAATTCTGTTGTTAGACAGTGGGTCACAGATATGACATTCTGCATGAGTACTGGCATTATCACAGGGGTAGATATTCAAAGGCACTTATCTGGTTAGATGGATTAACCAGAGAGTGCGCCACCGAATACTCCCTTGGACCACCTAGAAGTGGCGTAGCTATGTGGGGCCACGGGGGCCTGGGCCCCTGTAGATTTGGCCCTGGACCCCCTGCCGATGACCCTCTCGACCCCCCTTCCCGCCGCCAACCCTCCCCCGCTGTGGGCTACCTTTGCTGGCGGGGGACCCCAATCCCCGCCAGTCGAGGAGGTCCTCTTCTTTCCGTGAAGGCTTCGTTCCGAAGCCTTCACGGGAAGAAGAGGACCTCGACTGGTGGGGATTGGGGTCCCCCGCCAGCAAAGGTAAGTGACGGCGGGGGAGGGTTGGCAGCGGGAGGGGGAGGTTGAGAGGGTCGCCGGCAGGGGTCGTCAAAGTTGGCGGCGGTGGCGGTCAATAATGGCGGCGCAAGGGGGGGGCTAAAGTGTGCCCCCTCACCTCGGGCTCTGGACCCCCCTCCCACCGAAGGCTACGCCCCTGCCACCTAGGCATTATCCAGACAGTGCCAGGGCGGTCCATGGGTTGGGCGGAGTTGGGGGTTATCCAGTTTGCAGAGGTATCCAAACCGCTAATCAGATAGTTAACCGGATACAGATCAGACAGCAAAAAGGTTGTCCTATATTTTCCGGTTAGATATCTGGTTAGAGGTTTGAATATTGCCGCTAACTGGAGAGTCCCACCAGTCAGTGCTGATTTCTGGATATTCAGCCGCCAATAGTTACTAATAGTAGCCAATGGCAGCTGTATATATAAACACAGAGCAGGAAGAGGATCTCAATGTTGTACTAACTAATCAGCTCAATCTCATCCCTTCTACTATTTCTCAATGTGACGGTGTTTATAAAAATGGAGGAAAAGCCTTGATAGGTATTGGGGTCACTCTGTTGTTAAACACTTAGTCAACCTTAAGGAGCCCCCACACTCATCACTGGCATAAAAACCTCCAACTGATCTTTAACACGAGTTTACTTTATTCAACTTAACCAGACTTATAATGTTAAAATTGAACTTCTCTCTCTGCAGCTGCTCAGTCTCGTATAACGGCCCACGGCCAACTTTGGCCAAGGTTTCGATTTCTGCTTCAGGGTCCGTGAGAACAGGACTGAGCAGTAAAAAGACTGTTGAGTACGCCACGGACCTATACATGTACAGGTCCGCAAGTCTCTCCTCATATGTCTTGTAACGCAAATCCCATACCATTTTTGTTGCTTTCCTTTGCACCGCTTCAATTCTTTTTACATCCTTAGCAAGATACGGCCTCCAAAGCTGAACACAATACTCCAGGTGGGGCCTCACCAATGACTTATATAGGGGCATTAAAACCTCTTTCTTCTGCTGGTCACACCTCTCTCTATACAGCCTAGCAACCTTCTAGCTACGGCCACCGCCTTGTCACACTGTTTCGTCGCCTTCAGATCCTCAGATACTATCACCCCAAGATCCCTCTCCCTGTCTGTACATATCAGACTCTCACTGCCTAACACATAGGTCTCCCGTGGATTTCTACTCCCTAAGTGCATCCCCTGAAAATGCCCAGAATAAAATCTTGGCAGCAGGTAGAATAGTATAAAATAGAATAGTTTAAAAATCAGCTGCATTCCTTGATAGCAAAACCAGAGCTTGGGCTGCATCACTGTGAAAAGCAGAGATGCTGTACATGGTAAATAACACTGTACAGCCCACCCATAGCCAGATAGAAGAGTAAGGATCAGCCAACAGAGAAAAAAATGTTTGGATTCAGAATAGCATGTCCGTCACTCTCTCCTGTGCTTGGTAGGGCTGCAACAACTTAATGGAGAAATCTTTTCCAACATAGGTAGGAATGCCAATCAAGCGGCATTGGGCCGGCCTGGCCGGTTTTCATAAAGGGAAGCCGGCTGCTGGAAGGGCAGGGAACTGGCCAAATGGAAGAGCCGGTTTTCTGCACCACCGCACCACTGAAAAACAATTTTAAAGTGCATTGCTCTCATCACTGACAAACACATACAAAACAGCGAAGGATGCAGCCAGAGGAAACAAGTGGGTTGGAGCCACGCCCTCTCAGGTCACATGGCCTGGGAGTCACCTGCCTGCCTGTTGTAGTGCTGGCTGCTGATGTTGGGCTTCCTGTGTGGCCTCTGTTTGTGCAACCCTCTGATTGAAACCTTTACTGCAGTGGTTCCCAAACCTGTCCTGGGAGGGCTCCCCAACCACTCAGGTTTCAGGATATCCACCATGAACATTCATGAGAGAGATTTGCACCGCCTCCATTGCATGCAAATCCCTCTCATAAATATTCACTGTAAATATCTTTGGGGCAGTGGCGTTCCTAGGGGGGGGGGGGGGGGGGGGGGGGGGGTGCGGTCCGCCCCTGGTGCACGCCGCTGGGGGGTGCCGCGCATGCCTGTCCTTCCTTCGTTCCATGCTCCCTCTGCCCCGGAACAGGTTACTTCCTGTTCCAGGGCAGAGGGAGCATGGAACGAAGGAAGGACCGCGCGCGGCCCCCCCCCCCCCAGCGGGGTGCACCTGGGGAGGGTTCTTTTGCGGGGGGGGGGGTGTCCTTTCGCCGGGGGGGGGGGGGGTCGCGCTGCATCCTAGGGGGTGCTGCACCCGGGGGACGGGACGCATCGGCGAGCCGCCCCGGGTGTCAGCCCCCCTAGGAACGCCACTGCTTTGGGGAGCCCCCAGGACAGGTTTGGGAACAACTGCTTTACTGTTTAAGCCGAAGGTTCTATATATGTGGCCACCCTCAATGGCTCGAACATCGGCTGTTTGAACCTCACAGGTTCCAAGCCTTGGTGGGGAATGGGAGAATGGGGTTGCCTGCTCACCCTAGGTTAAGGCTGCCAACTGGATCCAGATCCACAGGACAGGCTAGATCGATTCCTGGGTTTACCCCACTGCAGTGGCGTACCAAGGGGGGGGGGCGGTCCCGCCCAGGTGCACGCCGCTGGGGGGTGCCGCGGCGCGCGCCTGTCGGTTCCGAGTTCGCTAACTTCGCTCGTTCGCTGCAGCTCCCTCTGCCCCGGAACAGGTTACTTCCTGTTCTGGGGCAGAGGGAGCTGCAGCGAAACGAGCGAAGTTAGCGAACTCGCAAGCCAACAGGCACGCGCTGCGGTACACCCCCCCCCAGCGGCGTGCACCCGGGGGGGGGGGGGTGTCATTCGCCGGGGGTGGGGGGGTGGAGGTGTCATTTTGTAGGGGGGGGGGGGGGCACATCGGCGATCCGCCCCGGGTACCATCCAGGCTAGGAAGGCCACTGCCCCATTGCTTGTAAGGACTTGTAGTTCTGATTCCCCCATTGCATCTGCTACGAAAAGCACGTTCCAGCGTGTAACAGGGTAAACCCTGTCGGGCGAATCTGGATCTAATTGGCGACCCCAGTTGACTCTGCTGCTCCAAGTGAAGGCTCTAGAAATCTCGTTAAAAGAGCTGCCAAAATCAAACAAGTGTAGGAACAGAACATCACATCTGTGACAGGAAGGGCTAAGAACGGCTACCTCCCGATGAAGAGGGATGGAAAGTGAAGATTATAAACTGATAAACAAGCTCTCTTAATCCTACTGCCTGATCTGATGACCATTTTAGGAGCTCCAGCACTGTTATGTTAAGCAAGGTTTCTATGGAAATCAACTCAGACAAACTGTAACGTCTTTGGCACAGGAGTTCGTTCTAAATACATCCTGCCACCTCTGCCTTCCGCATCTAACTGATCTGTTCTAATCAGTTGCCTGGCCGTAGTCTCTATTCACTTCCCGGTTCCGAGATGTCTGAATACACCTAAAAGGAAGCACAGCGTTTGACCAAGCCTATATTCTGAACGCAAGTGTTTAAATAACACACCCAGCTTAGATCCTTTAAGAACAGATCTTGAGTGGACAAAAGCTGAAAAGTGGCACAAAATAAGACAGTTAGGTCATAGCAGTGGCGTAGCTACCTGGGGCCTGAGGGGGCCTGGCCCCCCATAGATTTGGCCCTGGCGCCCCTGGCGACGATCCCCTTGAACCCCCTCCCCGCCACCAACCCTCCCCCGCCCCGCCGCTGCAATCAGATACCTCGTTTGCTGCAGCCGAAGAGAGTCTTCTTTACTTCAGCACCGGAGCAGCGCCTTCGTTCAAGGAAGTTCCTGCTGTGATCAGCTGTTCTGACGCCTTACGTCCTGCAAGTAAGGCGTCAGAAACAGCTGATCACAGCAGGAACTTCCCTTGAACGGCGGCGCTACTCCGGCGCTGAACTAAAGAAGACTCCCTTCGGCTGCAGCAAACAAGGTATCTGATGCGGGCGGCAGGGCGGGCGGGGGAGGGTTGGTGGCGGAAGGGGGTCCAATGTGGTGGGGGCTGGGGGGCCGAAGGCGGGGGGGGGGGGGGTTGGTGGCGGGAGGGGAGTCCAATGTGGCAGCTGCGGCGGCTGGGGGGGGGCGAATGGCAGGGGGTGGCTAAACAGTTGCCCCCACACCTCGGGCTCTGCCCCTCCTCCTAGCGAGCTCTGGCTACGCCCCTGGGTCATAGGACTGAAATTGAAGCCTCTGAACTAGGCCTCAGAAGAATTATTAAGTGAACTTAGAAATGTCCAGACACCGCTGCATTCCCTATTTCAGAAATGGATCACATGTGGATGGCTTTTATTTATCATATCAGGTTTTACAATTGTTTCTGGATTTTCTAAAAGTGCTTGTGTCAGTGGCATAATCGTGGGAGGCTTTGGGGGCCTGGATACCCCTCAATTTAGGTTCGGGGCCCCCCAAGGTTTTGCTGTTTTGGCTGGCAGGTGTCCCTAAGCCCCGCCAGCAGAAGCTTTCCTGCGGCGATATTGCCCTGCTTTCCCCCCTCCCCCCGTGCTCATGCTCGTTTTTAGTGAAATTGAGCATGTGCGAGATTCTGGCATGTTCAATTTCACTAAAAAACGAGTACGCGCGCCAAGACGGGAAGGCAGGGAGGGCTGTGGTGAATATTGCCGCAGAAAATCTTCTGCTGGTGAGGCTTGGGGTCCCCTGCCAGCCTAGGTATGTGGGATTACGGCAGGGGTCAAGAGCGATGGAGAGGTGGGGCAAATATCCAACCCCCCAACTTGGGCTTATGTCCCCTCCAAACTGAGTCTGGCTACGCCTCTGGCTTGTCGTTGGATGGCCTTTTACAAGAGGGGTTAAGGGAGGTCTTCTCAACCCCCCCCCCCCCCCCATTGTAGTTTCTCTCTTCAGATTTGAAAGTACAGCAGACTATTGCCTCTGTAGTTAATTAAGAGCATTTACACCTGCAGAATCTATAATGAACAGAAACAAAAAAGGCAAAGATCTGCCACAGAAATAGCAAACCAAAAGACAAAAAGCAGATCAAAAAAAGACAAAAAAAATGGAACAGCAGGGTAACAGAAGAAGGTGGTTTATTACAAGTTTCCCGACGTGGCCACGTTTCGCCCTCAGGCTGCGTCAGGGGTACAAAAAACTACAAAATAAATACATAATGAATAAAACATAAACATCACATTGTATATTTTATAATAAAACATATCTAAAACCACAATCAAATCATATTATTTTTTGTTGATACCTTATGTCTTGTATTAAAATTATTATTTTATTGCATGCATATTTAATCTGAATGTTTTTAACTTACATTGATTTTATTGTATTATGTTTTTAGATTGATCTGTTTTTAATCTTATACTAGTAAAAAGGCCCGTTTCTGACACAAATGAAACGGGCGCTAGCAAGGGTTTTCCTTGGAGTGTGTATGTTTGGGAGAGTGTATGTGAGAGTGACTGTTTGAGAGTCAGAGTGAAAGTGTGAGTGTGTGAGAGAGAGAGTGAGTCTGGGTGTGAGTGTGTTTGTGAGAGAGTGTGTGTGTGAGAATGAGAGTGTGTGCAAGTGTGTATGTGAGACACAGTGTGAGAGAGAGTGTGTGTATGAGACCAAGCGAGTGTGTGAGTGACTGTGTGGCACATAGAGAGTGAATGTGATACAGTTTGAGACAGAGTGTCAGAAAGACATTGTATATGAGAGAGAGAGTGTGAGCCGTGCCCTCCCAATCCATGGCCATCTGTCCCCTGCCCCCTCCATTCATCCTTTTCCAGCAATTCCCCTCTCTCCCTGAGCCCTGCCCTCCCAATCCATGGCCATCCATGTTTCTCTGTCACCTGCCCCCTCCATTCATCCCTATCCAGCATTTCCTCTCTCTGCCTGAGGCCTGCCCTGCAATCCATATCCATCCATGCCCATCTGACCCCTCCATTCATCCCTATCCAGCAATTCCCCTCTCCCTGAGTCCTGCTCTTCCAATCCATTGCCCATCCATGCTCCTCGTGTCACCTGGCCCCTCCATTTTTCCCTATCCAGCATTTCCCCTCTCTGCCTGAGGCCTGCCCTGCAATCCATATCCTCCATGCCCATCTGGTCCCCTCCATTCATCACTATCCAGCAATTCCCCTCTCCCTGAGTCCTGCCCGTCCAATCCATGCCCATCCATGCTCCTCTGTCACCTGGCCCCTCCATTCATCCCTATCCAGCATTTCCCCGCTCTGCCTGAGGCCTGCCCTGCAATCCATATCCAGCCATGCCCATCTGTCCCCTCCATTCATCCCTATCCAGCAATTCCCTCTCCCTGAGTCCTGCTCTTCCAATCCATGCCCATCCATGCTCCTCTGTCACCTGGCCCCTCCTTTTTTCCCTATCAGCATTTCCCCTCTCTGCTGAGGCCTGCCCTGCAATCCATATCCATCCATGCCCATCTGTCCCCTCCATTCATCCCTATCCAGCAATTCCCCTCTCCCTGAGTCCTGCCCTTCCAATCCATGCCCATCCATGCTCCTCTGTCACCTGGCCCCTCCATTTTTCCCTATCCAGCATTTTCCCTCTCTGCCTGAGGCCTGCCCTGCAATCCATATCCATCCATGCCCATCTGTCCCCTCTATTCATCCCTATCCAGCAATTTCCCTCTCTCCCTTAGTCCTGCCCTCCCAATCCATGCCCATCCATGCTCCTCTGTCCCCTGGCCCCCTTCATTCATCCATTTCCAGTAATTCCCCTCTCTCCCTGAGCCCTGCCCTTCCATTCCATGCCCATCCATGCTCCTCTGTCCCCTGCCGCCTCCATTCATCCTTTTCCAGCAAGTCCCCTCTCTCCCTTCCATGACCCCCCCCCTCGCATCCATGCTCCTCGCTCTCCCATGTCCCAGCCTGGCCCGCCCTCTCTCCCCCCCCCCTTCGCATCCATGTCCACCCCTTCGCATCCATGCATCCCTTTTTTTTCTTCTTCTTCGTTTTAACTTTACCTCCGTGGCGGTTCGTGCAGTGAAACGTCAGGGAAGGAGGCGGCGCTCCCGACGTTCTTGCTTTCCCTTCGCTGTCTCCCGCCTTCTTTTGAAGGCGGAACACAGCGAAGGGAAGGCTAGACGTCGGGAGCGCCGCCTCCTTCCCTGACGCTTCGCTTCCGGATTTGTTTGGTTTAAGGCGAGGGCGGGGCAAAGACGGCTGGTTGGCTTGAAGGCTTCACACCCACGAATCCGGCGCGAACCCTTCAGCCTGGGAGTGACGTCAGATGGCTTCATGGCTTCAAGGCTTCAAGGCTTCAGGCTTCAGGCTTCAAGGCTTCAAGGCTTCAAGGCTTCACAGAACGTTGTCCTCAGAACGTTGAGGGTGCGTTTTATTATATTAGATGATTTGATTGTGGTTTTAGATATGTTTTATTATAAAATATACCAATGTGATGTTTATGTTTATTCATTATTTTTATTTTGTAGTTTTTTGTACCCCTGACGCAGCCTGAGGGCGAAACGTGGCCACGTTGGGATTCTAAAACAGAAGAAATACATGTGTTATATTCTGAAATAACCCTTTTACAGTGTCAGGACTTACACATGTTAAGGTGTTGATTTCCGTCTATTGATGTTTTCTGCATCAACACTGTAAAATAGATGCTTCTGCCGCATCTGACCACAACTTTACATGTGCATGTATTTTACAAAAGGCTTTACAGGGTGAGGCAAAATAAAGTCATTTTCAAGAGGTTTTTTTTTGCTGTTTTCTCAGCATCCACTTGGAATTTCAACGTGAAATTGTACAGCTTATTTCTTGTTACTATCTACGCTGATGTGCCGAGCGGAATGAGATTATCTTTTAAACACAGCGAAGTTACAGACTTTTTAGCGTAACCATCCAGCAATTTTCGCATGCTCAAAAATGTTTGCACTTTAAAACTACCATTTATTTTGGAAAAAAAAATCCCCGGGGTACCAGCTTACTGTTAATGAGTCACAGTGATGTAGACTTTTGTAAACAATAATTTATAGTGAATAATTTGTATTTGATAATATTTATTTATTTAGATTTTGCTCGCACCTTTTTATGATAATTTACAGATAATTTCTTTAAAAGCTTTTCAGATCGGAAAGGCAATCACGGCAAGGTGTCGGTAGAGGACAAAAAGAGAATCTAGACGCTGTGCAAACAAGGTTTTGGAGCAAAGGTAAAGTGGCTGCGTATCACAGTGGCGTAGCTACGTGGGGCCTGAGGGGACCGGGCCCCCCGCAGATTCACCCCAGGACCCCCCTCCCGGCGAACCCGCCCCCGCCGCCGCCTACCTTTACTTTGCTGGCGGGGGATCCCACTCCCCGCAAGCCGACGTCTTCTCAGTCCTTCCTGCTCTTCAATTTGTTTGCTGACGTCCTGCACGTAATTGTACGTGCAGGACGTCAGACTCAGAGAACAGTTCTCCGGTCTGACGTCCTGCACGTACAATGTGCAGGACGTCAGCAAACCAAATTGGAAGAGCAGGAAAGCGACTGAGAAGAAGACGTCGGCTGGCGGGGAGTGGGATCCCCCGCCAGCAAAAGTAAAGGTAGGCTGCAGCGGCGGCGGGTTCGCGGCGGGAGGGGGGGGGCGGCAATGTCGGCGGTGGGGGGGGCGGCGGGTCAGGGGGAGGGCTAAAATGTGCCCCTCCCCCCGGGCTCTGGACCCCTCCCCCATGGAAGGCTGGCTACGCCCCTGGCGTATCATCTCAAGAAATGGAAGCTCGGTACTGTGAAGAAACATTATCGGCATGTCCGGGGAGCAATGCTGGAAGTCTTATCACAAGCTCCACCAAAGCCACCATCAATCACTGAATTCAAGGAAACACTGCAGATAAGATCTGGGACAGCCTACCACAGGGACATAAGAATAAACCATATTGGGTCAGGCCAGTGGTTCATCTGGCCCAGTATCCTGCTTCCAATAGTGGTCAATCCAGGTCACAAGTACCTGGCAAGAAACCCAAATACAGTAATAGCAACATTCTATGCTATCACTCCGGGGCAAGCAGGAAGAAGGCTGTTAAGAATCTCTCAAAGCAACTGAAAGTCCTGTGTTAAAGCTGGGACACATTCTTTAACCCAGGGGCGTAGCCAGACTTTGACGGGAGGGGGGTCCAGAGCCCGAGGTGAGGGGGCACATTTTAGCCTTCCCTTCGGCGCCGGCTGGCCCCCTCCGGCCCGCCGCAACCCTCTTGACCCCCCTTCCCGCCGCATACCTTTGCTGGCAGGGGGACCCCAACCCCCACCAGCCGAAGTCCTCTTCTCGGCTGCGCGGCGTTGCTGAATGATCTGATCAAGTTTGAATCTGTTTCTCTGTGCGTGCGTCTGATGTCCTGCACGTACAATGTGCAGGACGTCAGACGCACGCACAGAAACTTGATCAGATCATTCAGTAAGCAACGCCGCGCCGGCCGGAGGAACAGGACTTTGGCTGGTGGGAGTTGGGGCCCCCCGACGGCAAAGGTTACGCGGATGCAGCGGGGGAGGGTTGGCGGCAGGAAGGGGGGGGTCCAGGGCCAAATCTACGGGGGCCATGCCCCCGTGGCCCCATGATAGCTACACCCCTGCTTTAACCATTCTGACACATTGTTAATTGTTATCATTTGAGCAATGTTATTTACTGTGTTGTTGCTCGAATACTTAAGAGAATTAATGTTGTTAAATAGTAAGTATGATTCCGTTACAGTAATTGAGTTTATAATGCATTTATGCATTGTCGAGGACTGGAGATAGCCTGTGAGCAGTGTCAGGGTATGCCAAAACTGATAAAACAGATAGTTTTCCTTGATGCATTGATGACATAAAAACGGGAAGGATGTGTTCTGTCTAAAACAGATCATTGTACAGTGAAGCCCATGAATCATCTCATGACAAGCGTATGAAAGAGGACATCCTGAACACTGCAGTCTACTTCCTTTCTGCGTAGAAACAGTATCAATAGTAAAGTTATTCAGGCAACATACGTCGGAGATCAAAGAGAGCTTAGACTAGTTTATGGAGTTCTAGATCAATCTGAGGTCACTGGACACTGATAGGGGCGTCAGATCAGTTTTAGAACCTCTGTAAGCCATGAGAGCTAGAAACTAGTTCACAAAATAATTCACGGGGATGCACCAGCCTACATGTCAGACCTGATAGACCTACCACCCAGGAATGCCAAAAAATCATCCCGCACATTCCTCAACCTTCACTTCCCCAACTGCAAAGGTCTAAAATACAAACTAACGCATGCGTCAACCTTGGAACGCGCTGCCGTGTAATTTAAAAACGATCTATGAACTTACCAACTTCCGCAAGCTACTGAAGACCCATCTCTTTAACAAGGCATACCACAAAGACCAACAAATGTGAACCTCTCCACATATATCCAGAAAGACTTAGTATATCTGCTTGTTAGACTACTATCTTGTCTTATCATAATCATGTCACCCAAGATCTGTCTGTAATACTAAATATCTATCTTATTGTGTATTTCCACTATTCATGATGTATTGTAAGCCACATTGAGCCTGCAAAGAGGTGGGAAAATGTGGGATACAAATGCAATAAATAAATAAATAAATAACATGACAAGGGATGGGCCACACTGCCGCGTCTGCTCCTCATACATTTCCTCTGAACACACTGAGGGCAGGAAGCTGGGTTCAACGAGCATTAAGGCTGTCTCCGAGTCAGTGTGGAAGTTCTTATGTAGACTTTTCATTGACTATGTTGATTAGGCTGTAATCAAGAGACATTAAGAATCCATAACAGACCATTATGATAACCTCAGGGAAAGAGCCAAAGAAAATACCTCCCCTACTTTGAAAGACAAAAATATTTGAAATATTGTAAGATTCTAAAACATATTTCTAGCTCCAAAACCATGAGTGAAAGACATTCCTTCTAAAGGGCAAAACAA
Organism: Microcaecilia unicolor; assembly: GCF_901765095.1. Lineage (NCBI taxonomy): Eukaryota > Metazoa > Chordata > Amphibia > Gymnophiona > Siphonopidae > Microcaecilia > Microcaecilia unicolor. The sequence goes on along the minus strand of NC_044037.1, from coordinate 20,555,372 downwards.
AGCAAACCCCATAAAACCCCCCCAATGAGCTAACAATTTACAGGAACTAAATTCAAAACAAATGAACACTAAGGAGGTGTCAAACCATGAGATCTGTAGAGAAATCATACATAAGTACATAAGTAATGCCACACTGGGAAAAGACCAAGGGTCCATCGAGCCCAGCATCCTGTCCACGACAGCGGCCAATCCAGGCCAAGGGCACCTGGCAAGCTTCCCAAACGTACAAACATTCTATACAATCAAGCCATTGTGACATCACTAATGAGGTTGGCTCTTATTGTGGATTGAGCCACTATGACATCACAATAGGTTAAATCACTGCTCTATGTAATAAAAGTGAGCCAAGTAGAGGACATAAGTACATAAGTAATGCCACACTGGGAAGACCAAGGGTCCATCGAGCCCAGCATCCTGTCCACACAGCGGCCAATCCAGGCCAAGGGCACCTGGCAAGCTTCCCAAACGTACAAACATTCTATACAATCAAGCCATTGTGACATCACTAATGAGGTTGGCTCTTATTGGTGGAATGAGCCACTATGACATCACAATAGGTTAAATCACTGCTCTATGTAATAAAAGTGAGCCAAGTAGAGGACATAAGTACATAAGTAATGCCACACTGGGAAACCAAGGTCCATCGAGCCCAGCATCCTGTCCCGACAGCGGCCAATCCAGGTCCAAGGGCACCTGGCGAGCTTCCCAAACGTACAAATTCTATACATCAAGCCATTGTGACATCACTAATGAGGTTGGCTCTTATTGGTGGAATGAGCCACTATGACATCACAATAGGTTAAATCACTGCTCTATGTAATAAAAGTGAGCCAAGTAGAGGACATAAGTACATAAGTAATGCCACACTGGGAAAGACCAAGGTCCATCGAGCCCAGCATCCTGTCCACGACAGCGGCCAATCCAGGCCAAGGGCACCTGGCAAGCTTCCCAAACGTACAAACATTCTATACATGTTATTCCCGGAATTGAGGATTTTTCCCTAGTCCATTTAGTAGCGGTCCTTTAGGAAACCGTCTAACCCCTTTTTAAACTCTGCCAAGCTAAACGCCTTCACCACGTTCTCCGGCAACGAATTCCAGAGTTTAATTACGCGTTGGGTGAAGAAGAATTTTCTCCGATTTGTTTTAAATTTACTACACTGTAGTTTCATCAAAGTACATAAGTAATGTTACCCTTGCATTAGAATTTATTTCTTTATATTATACATCGATACTACCATAGTCTCTATATAGTTCTGGGTGATGGAATTGTTAGCTCTGCCTTTTGTTGATTCTCTTTTGCTTCTGGTGTTTAGATTTCTCTTCTAGCTTGTATAATGATTGACCTCAGAATCCGATTAACCAATGCGTGTAAATGCCTGTACAATTTAAACCATATCAGACCAACCAATCCGTCACCCATGACATTTACGACAGACACACTTCATATGTTTTAACTGTATTTAAATATTTATACATAAGAGACTTACTGGAATTCCATTAATGCCCTGAAATCCAGGAACTCCCATTTGTCCCTAAAGAGCAAAGTTAAAAAGGACAGATCAAGATAAAGAAAACGTGTTAATCAAATCCTGAAAAGATGGTCAATTACGTTCAGGTATCCCAGTTGACGCACATGCGAACATTCAGCTGTGATGGGGGCCCTCATATTAGTAGGCCAGATGAACTAACCACAGTTATGAAATAGGAAATGCCCTTTAGAGGAGGGGGGGCATCAAACACAAGTCCCACGGACTTTTTCCAGCACAATGAACCTCTTACGGTTCAATATTCAGGCAGCGGTGGTCAACATTGAACATCCAGGGCTAAATCGTTACGTGCTAGCTGCCGGAGTTTATGCAGTCCCGGCCAGTATTCAGCTGGGACCCTTTTCGGTTGCTACATGAATACTGGCAAGGACCCGTATGATGTCTGATCAGGTCCTGATTTCCCCCCCCCCCCCCCACCTCTCTGATTCTGATCCCCCTTCCTTCCCCAGGAAGATCCAGATCTGGCCAAGTCTGAAACTCCTCCTCTCCCACGATTCTGATCTCCTTCCCAGCTCCAGACCCCAGAAAATCCAGATCTGGCCAGGTCCGGAACTCCTCCCTCTCCCTGATTCTGATCCCCCTCCCCAGAAGATCCAGAAACCTCTCTTTTGATCTTCCTCCCCCCCCCCAGGACCCCCTCTTCCTCCCTTCTACTGCAGGAAAAGCCAGAAACCTCTCTTCCGATCCCTCTTCCCAACCCCCCCCCCCCCACCGCAACATCCAAAACCCCACTTGGGAACCCCTCTCCATCCTTACCACCCCTATTGAAATGTACAAAATCTCCTCCCCATTATCCCAGTGAGCCTACCTGACCAATCCCTGTGGTCTAGTGGGAAATGGGCAGAAGTGATGCCCACTCACTCCCGCCCGTTGTGGTTGCTCCTTCAAAATGGCTTCTGCCACCTCTAGCAGCCTTGAGGTACTACTTACTTGCCTACAGCCCAACTATGAGACAAAATTAGGCAGTCCCTTAGGGCAGCAGTTTCGGGAGGGGGGGGGGGGTGGGTTGGGGAGAGATGGACTACCAATGAGCAGAACTTAAACCAAAATATTATGTCCTAAGGGCTACCCAAACTTAAAGACACAACAGGAGGTAGTTTTACCAATAAGGAGGGTGGGCAACTTGGGTACTTGCCGAATAGCCTATGTATCCAGATTATTCTGCTGTTGAGATGACCATGATTGTTGGGGAGGGAGCAAGGGACCCAAAGTTAATGGAGGGGGGGGGGGGGGCAAGGCGGAAGGTTTTCCTAGGACATCTAATATCCTTGTAGCAGCTCTGTAACTAACTATCATTTGTGCTGTTATATTCCACTGTTGCTGTCAAATGGTTGAACCAACCTTTTCTTAGACTTAACCCAGTTTAACATTAATGGAACATGAGTGTAACGGAAGAGGAAGGCGACAGCTTACTTTACATACTATACCTGATCGCCTTTAAATCCAGTTCTTCCTGGAGCACCAGGGGATCCTCTCTCTCCTTTAGGCCCTGGCAAACCTTCTGGCCCAGGAAATCCTGGAGGGCCCATTGGTCCTGGACGCCCGAGATCACCTGGTAGACCCTAAAAATTAACAACAGGCGTCAATGTTACCATAACCTTACAATTTCATCTCACAGCCAAAATCAAGACATTCTCAACAATCACAAAGAAACTCATCAGAACAGTTCATTTCTGTTTGACGGCATTTTTCTTTTCTGATTAAACAGATTTGTAGCTTTTAAAAAATAGCGTTAGGCCATCGTGTCCAGAGCTCTCGAACTTCTGTATTAAAGACTAATGACATGGAAAAGGTGGCTTAGGTTTAATATAAATGGGACACGTTACAAGCATGACTGCACTCGCCAGCGTTTAAGTCTGGTATTGCAAACGCACGTTGCTGCTTTTCAGCAAACCCTTTTCCTCCTCTCGGTGTTTCACTTATGCCGCCGCACGTTTTAGTTCTTCAAAGCATAATGGTTCTCTGTTTCTTGTTCTTTCGTGGGTTGCATTTCCTCTTGCAATACTCGCCTCCCAAAGAACTGCCCGATTCAGGTGATTATGCATGGACTATGGAATTGCATTTATATAACACAACATTATTTCTCTGCTCTGCCTTAAGACGCACTTTGTTAATGAGGTTTCTTTTTGATTTACAGCTA